>NC_138164.1:77895473-78530215 GCF_964165515.1 Mesoplodon bidens | reverse complement strand
CCTCCTATGTGGAGATTACAAAGGAAAAGCGTAAAACCGGTTTTACCACTTTGGGAGCCCTCAGCCAGATCAAAGAAATTAAGGGGAGGCGGTGCAGACTGTGGAGAGGGGAGAGGATTTGACGGAGGGATGTCTTAGGGAATCCATCCCACCACCCAGCATAGGGCTGGGGAATAGGAGGGCGGAGCGGACATCATTTCAAACACATCTCCCTGGAGGTTTGAACTCAAGGCCCACGAGCCTTTTCGTCTGGGGTGGAGAGGCCAGGGACATGGGGGTCTGGCACTCCAGTGGCCCTGGTTTCCTGTCTGGAGGAGAAAGCTGGGCTGCCCGGGGGTGGGAGGAAGCTGCAGGCAGAGAGAGGCCGGGAGAGGGACAGGGTCGCTGGGAGTCCCTAGTTGCCCAATGGCCCGTCGCTACAGCTAGTTTTCTCTTGTGCCTGCACCACTTGGAGGTGCTTTTTTTTGTTGCTTATAACAAAGTTCTGAGTAATAGGCATGGTGACCCTCAGCAACTCACTGAACTTCTCTCAATCTGGTTTTCTCTCACGTGTGCAGCAGGTAACCATAATTGCCTCAGTTACTGAGATGTTCAAATAATGTATGTGAGAGCGTTGAGCAGAGTGATACATAGGAGATAAGCCATTACGAGTTTTGTGATTATTTTATTAACTACTTGACACTGATGATTTGATTATTCTGAGCGTTGTTTGTTTCTTAGTTTAAGTTAAACATTCTTGTTTTTGAAAAGTTTATTGTATTATTATTATTATTTTTTGGCCCCGCTTGTGGGATCATAGTCCCGGGGGCCGCTGCAGTGGAACTGCGGAGTTCTAACCACTGGGCTGCCACGGAATTCCCTAAACATTCTTTCAGAAACAAGTGATGCCTTTAGCACGTGCCATGTTTTTAAGTCATGGAGTTAAAATAATCTTGACCCGACCTAGGTATTTGTAGGAAGTGAATGAATGGGTCTTGTTAAATTGTGGCCTTCTCAAGCCTAAAAAAGCTTTCTCCGAGTTGAGCCCTGTTTATGTCTTTGGTGAGTATTGAGTGTGGACTTCATATCAGATGGGCTGTTTTCCAGCCTCTGTGCCAGGGAAAATAGTGCTAAAATTCTAGAGTGATTGCATGCTTATTTGACTCTGGAGTTAAGCAGCCTTGGGTTTGAATCCCAGTGTTGCCACTTACTAAACTATGTTGTCTTTTTGAGCCTCAATCTTGTCCTCTGTAAAATGGAAATAATAATCCCAACCCTGCAGATTGAGGATTGTAGGAGATGTATTTAAGGTCCTTAGTTGTGCACTGTATGTGGTAGGTACTTAATAAATACAACTGTTACTATTAAAAATGACAGCTTTAGTAACAGTTGCAACTAAAGTGGGTAAGACTAGAAGATATGAATCTGTATTTGGAATTTAATGCCAAAATAAATTAATCAGTATAAAAATCAATCAACTACTATTGGGTGCCTTGTCTGTGCAAGGGATGGGGGTGGATGAATAAGAAGGTGTGTAATACCATTCCTGTCTGTTGGGGGTATAGGTCATGTACATGTAGGAAAAACAGGTGACATACAAGGAACTGGGCTTTGGAGATGGCAGAGGATTGGAAACAGAGAGGCATGCCATAGAAGGCCTTGAGCTGATGGAATAATGTAGCAAGCGAAGTGATGTAAAGAGTTAAACATCCAGTATGACCGTTGGAAGAGACCTGACTTTTCCTGTTTTATATTTGGTCTTCCTGATTCTCTCCCAGACCCGCTTAGTGTTTCTGATCATTATGATGAATATCCACACCCATTGTGCATTCCAGAGTTTTAACATTTTTTGAAGACTCATTTTCTCTGTGAACAGTTGGCCTTTTGTTGGCTCACACCCTTAAGTGACCAGAATTCTCCTTGCAGATTCTGCCTCCCCACTCCCATCTGCTGTGCCTTGTCTTAGTTTCCTGAACTGTAAGTGGCCTTTTCGGGAGTTTTATCCTGTTGCATCGTTGAATTGAGCACCTACCAGAGGCAGTGGGTAGTGCAGCGTGCTGGGGAGGCCTGGCGAGCAGAAAGATGGTGAGCCAGGTTGGTCCCTGCCCTAAAGCAGCTCACTTAGTAGAGGAAACAGATTGGCAGACGGACTCTAATTAAATGTGATTAGAGCTGGATGTTGGTCAGATAAGGAAAGACATTTGGCGGAGCCCCAAGTCCCCGGGTCCTCCGTCAGTCACTCACTCACTCACTTCTGGGCATGGTTCACAAAGGCTGTCCACCTCCCCAGCACAGTCTGGAAAAACGCATTCTGTATCAGTAGCTCTGGTTCTGGTGTGGGATCTCTCTACGTGGTTCCCTGCTTGGTGGAAAGCGTTGAAGTGAAGGCTCCCTTTGTCACCTCACCCACATCCTCCTGGCAGGAAGTTTAGAACGTAGAGTCTGATATTTCCATCTCCTCCCACAGACATACACCTGGTTCCGCTCCCGCCCCCCCGCCCCGTGCCACTGCCGGGTTCCTGTCTCAAAAGGTACCATCATCAATCCGGAGGCCTGAGAGTCACCTGACACCTCCCTCTCTCCCCTGTAACTGACTATAATCATTCCCCAATCCTATCAGTTCTCTCTCCTCCATTGTCATCACCCAGATCCAAGCCATCATCTCTAATTGGAGGTCATGACCCCGGTGACTGGGTTCTGAAATTAATTTAGAGGGTCTTTACCAGCGTTAAAAAAAAAAAAAAAAAAGGGCTTCCCTGGTGGCGCAGTGGTTGAGAGTCCGCCTGCCGAGGCAGGGGATACGGGTTCGTGCCCCGGTCCGGGAAGATCCCACATGCCGCGGAGCGGCTGGGCCCATGAGCCATGGCCGCTGAGCCTGCGCGTCCGGAGCCTGTGCTCTGCAACGGGAGAGGCCACAACAGTGAGAGGCCCGCGTACCGCAAAAAAAAAAAAAAAAAAAAAAAAAAAGTAGAATGGAAAGCATGAGAGTGGAGTACACACAGTAAGGTTGAGTTTTGTGAAAGTTGTGTTTGTGTATCATAAGAGTTTTACAGAAAAAGGTTAACGTTGCGAAGGTCTTTTCACACACTGACTGACTTCTCCCCGCAACAGCTGATGCAGTGGTATCCTTGTTGTTATCTCTGCCTCACAGGAGAGGAACTGAGGCTTGGGGAAACTAGCCAGGGTCAGGCTGGTAGCCTGCCTTTCAGACACTGTGTGTGTGGACACATACTGGGTTACAAATTAAAGTGTCTTTCTCACTCTGCAAATTGTGGTAAAAGCAAAAGTTGGAAAGTTTCTGTTTGACAGACATCTGTACCTTTACTCTTAACCTCTCCCCATCTCCAAGCTGCAGCCCCAATACTCTTTTACATTGCAAATTGGATGCTGCTGCTTCTCTGTAGCAAGGCCCTACGCTTTTAGGAGGGTGTGTAATCTATGTGGTCACAAGGCCTGCATGTGCAGCCTGGTCCTGCTGGCCTCCTGAACCTCGCAGCACTTCCTGGCTCGAAGGCTTTGAGAACCCCTGGGGCCCCTGCCTGTGCTCCCATGACCTCTCAGACTCAGGCCCTGCATGACCTGCCCCCATGGTACCCTGGACTGCAAGTTCCCAGCACCTACTACATCTGTAAAGAAATAGTTCCTTGTTCACTTGATGTCTGTCTGGAGTCCAGGGGTGCAGAGACTGGCATGCAGTCCCAGCCCCAAGGACGGTGTCTGGCATGTCAGTCAGTGAATGCTCACTGGGTGTTCCATTAGCTATGGGTGGTGAAGAAAGGTGGAGCCTCGTGTTTGGCTTGAAGAGCTGTTGGTCCATGTCTGTTGGGTGGGCTCTCAAATCCATGTGAGGGTGGGCAGTGTGGTCGAGTGAAAGAGTCCTGGGCCTCACATCAAGAGATAGGGGTTGGGGCTTCCCTGGTGGCACAGTGGTTGGGAGTCTGCCTGCCGATGCAGGGGACACGGGTTCGTGCCCTGGTCCGGGAAGATCCCACATGCCGCGGAGCGGCTGGGCCCGTGAGCCATGGCCACTGAGCCTGCGTGTCCGGAGCCTGTGCTCCGCAACGGAGGAGGCCACAACGGTGAGAGGCCCGGGTAATGCAAAAAAAAAAAAAAAAAAAAAAATAGGGGTCCTGGCTACACCACTTCTTTGCATTTCAGCCCTGAGATGTAAAATGGGGGTGATGACAGTGTACCCATCCATATCCTGGCTGATTATGACAATCAGGGGAGATAAATTGTGCGTGAAAGTTACATGACAGCGGTGTTGGCTGTTTCGGAAGTTGGTGGTTTGACTTTTTCTCCCTTCTTACTTGGGACTTCTAGTGCTTGGCATGTCCCTTTGTGATTGGAGAGGCCCTCGGGGCCCGGTGGTAACAGGCCCACAAGGTCAAGGGCAGTTCTCTCCTGTGTTGAGTGAGTGTAGCCCTGGGCCAAAGGCATTCAAGTTCCTTCTTTAAGCTCACATATTGGTGATTTTTCAAACCATCATCTTTGACTTTGGGAGCTTTCTGGCTTAGAGTAGTGTAGTGTCCACTCTGTATTCTACATAGGCCCTGAAATCATAACTACAGTGAGAATAATTACAGCTTGTGTTTTACTGAGCATCTGTCACATGCCAGCTGCATGCTCAGTTCCCTTGTCTCCCACCAACTTTGGAAGTAAGTGGTGGACTCCCAATCTTGCTGAAGAGGAAACTGAGGCCAAGTTCGAGAAACTTGCCAAGCTCTTCTAGTTGAGTTCTTTAGAGCACACCATTCTCATTTTAGTTATAACTATCCTATTGATTTTTTGTTTTGTTTTCGTTTTTTTGACTTAGAAAATAATGACTCTAAGCTCCTTGAGAGCAAATTTTAATAGCTGTCTTTTGTCTATTCTCTGTGGTCTGTGTTCTTGATTGGCGTAATCCGCCTTTTCCTGGGTGAGACTCTTGTTGTCCAGGTGATCATTTCCGTTCCAGTGGTGGACTCTGCACGGGCTGCCTTCCTCTCCAGGTGCTTCCTGTCCCCTTTGCCCCCCTACCCTGTGGTGGAGTGGATAGATTGCATGCTCTGGAAATAGGAGCTGATTTTCTCTCCTCCCTACTTTTTATTTCTAAAGTCTTCTGTTTGTCTTCTCTGGGCTGCATTCATTTTCCCTCTTTACTGCTGCAGTTTATTGCTCTTTACTGGCTCCTTTATTTTTATTTTTCAGGCTTGCCCAAAATGCGTCTTGATTTTCGTATCTTTCGATTTTTAAAGCCCGGTACTCTGTTACCGATGATTTCCCTCATTTTGCAGTATTCTAGTTGGTTGCAAGTCTATTTTGCAAGACCCTGCTTCTTTCGCTGCCATCGTTAAATTTTAATACTTTTCTGTTCCTACTCTTTTATAGAAATTTATATTTCATTTTTTAGATTGTAGTAATGGACCTTCAGTGTCCTACCGTTTGACTTGCCATCAGACTGACTTGCTTTTAGAATCATAAGTTCATGGAGCAGAGGGCAGCTTTACGTCGTCCTTGCTCTTTCTTTAGAAGGCAGATCTGCCCTTGTCACTTTGGAGCTCTACACCCCTTCTCTGGTTCTTGTCTGATCAGTTCTGAACCCCTCGTCACAGTGCGGGAGGCCACTGCTAGCCCTCTCCTGCCGCCTCTTCACCCTTCCCTCCTCACCACCCACGACTGGCAGCTCTCCAACTTTTCGTTTCAGGACCCCTTTAAAAATTCTTAAAAACTGGGGCTTCCCTGGTGGCGCAGTGGTTGTGAGTCCGCCTGCCGATGCAGGGGACACGGGTTCGTGCCCCGGTCTGGGAAGATCCCACATGCCGCGGTGCGGCTGGGCCCGTGAGCCATGGCTGCTGAGCCTGCGCATCCGGAGCCTGTGCTCCACAATGGGAGAGGCCACAACAGTGAGAGGCCCGCGTACTGCAAAAAAAAAAAATTCTTAAATACTAGTGAGATCCTCAAAGAGCTTTCAGTTATGTGGATTCTCTTTAGCAATATTTACAATATTAGCAATCAAAATTGAAAAGATTTTAAAGTATTCATTAAACTAGTTTAAATATAGCAATAATAAACCCATTGCATAACACAAATAACACTTCTAATGAAAAATAACTATTTCTAAAGCAAAAAACATTTAATGAAAAGGGCGCCGTTGTTTTACTTTTTTCCAGGTATCTTTAATGTCTGCCTTAATGGAAGACAGCTGGATTCTCATCAATGCTTTTTGCCTTTATTCTGTTGCAGTATGTTGTGTTGGTTGAACTGTATGAAGAAAGTACAGCCTTACACGGAATGTAGTTGGAAAAGGGAGGAATGTTTAATAACCTTTTCAGTTAATTGTGGATAGTCTTTGAAACTACATTGGAGCTTGACAAGTGATAGTTTCTTAAAGGTTTGTTGCAGTATAGAATCTGAAACCATATATCAGTGAACTTATCATATTCTGTTACATTAAAATCTTTTGGTCTGCCTTGCACTTTAAAAGGATCTTTTATGCATTTTGTAACATCATGCATGATTTATTTGGATAATATCACATTTGTTAATGTCACTGCTGCTGTCCTCTGAAAAGCCAAGTACTGAGATGCTCTAAAGCTCACAGTGGCCAATACAAGTTTTTCCAAATTTTAATGTTTGCTTGAAAGCTCAAATTTTTCTTTAGCAACAGATAGTGTCAGTTTTCCTTGAAATAACAAGCTCACTTTATTCCTTCTAAAAATACCCAAATCTGAGTCACCGTAGTTTTTCTGTCAGTCATTCTTTCAGTTTAGAATGGTGTTCGGTGGAAAGCAGTGGCTAATTCAGCTTGCAGCTCAGTTGTACGAGTGCTTTTTCTTCCCCCAAACCAACCACCATACTTTGGTTTGTAGCAGAAGTGCTTTATGAGTGCTTCTCATTTTGTCACAAGGGATTTCAAAAAGATGTGTACTTGAGGTTAATATTTAACGAAATTAATAATTTTTACTGCTTCATTAGGATATTCTTAGATGAAATTGACCTTTTTTTTTTTTTTTAACCGTGACAGTATGGCAGTAGAGAACACAAGGACTACTAATACAGTCAGATGCCACTGCCTTGATTCTTGCTAAGGCACCAGCAGTTTTCCCCACCACTGTTTTTGCACCATCAGTGAAAATATCACACTGTTGAAGATAGTTTTGACCTGGCGGCACCCTCCGAGAGGGTCTTGGACCATACTTTGAAAACCACTGGAGAAGAACAAACTGTCTTCATTCCTCTGCACACATTGGACGCTCTTGCTTCCCGTCTGCCTGGAACACTCTCTCCCTTCCTGTGTCTAAGTGTGCAGATGTTCACATATGTATGTATATATGTATGTATACCTGCATATACGTGCATGTGTCTGTCACTTCAGTTAATACTGGTTGTACTCATCCTGTGCTCGTGGGTCTCTTCCAGTGGACGGTAGACTGTGAGCCCGGTTTCATATTTATCTTGGGTGGCAGTGGCACCAAGTACCATGCCGATTAAATGTTGACTTGCTTACTGTTGCCTGTCTTCATCATCATATTCTTATTATCATTTTAAGGGCTTAATAAATGTTTTTTGAACAAATGAAGATTTTTTTTTTTTTTTTTTTTTTTGCTGTACGCGGGCCTCTCACTGCTGTGGCCTCTCCCACTGCGGAGCACAGGCTCCGGACGCGCAGGCTCAGCGGCCATGGCTCACGGGCCCAGCCGCTCCGTGGCGCGTGGGATCCTCCCGGACTGGGGCACGAACCCATGTCCCCTGCATCGGCAGGCAGACTCTCAACCACTGCACCACCAGGGAAGCCCACAAATGAAGAATCTGTGTTAGTATTTTCCCAGGGTTACCTTAGAACATTCGTTCTCTGATATCAGTAAGTGTTAATCATGAAAGGGCTTCTGTGGTTAAGTTGATTTGGGAAGTTCAAATAGGTATTTAATTGAAAGCTTTCCCATATTCTTTATTATATAATATGCATTGTGAAGTTCTAAGGGAGATGGGAGGCTACAGAATGTAATGTTTCTCCAGTTGAATAGCACGTGAACCTTCTTTTCTTGGTATATCTCATAGGATTAGTTTCCTTGGAATTTTCTTTGGGAAATAATTTTGTAGACTGGCTTTTCCGTTTTTACAGATTATTAAATTGATTACCCATGTTTATTCATGCATTAATTTATACCTCAGGTATTTAACGAGTACTTCTTAAGGTTAGACGCTGGTAGATTTAGGCATACAATGGCAAGAAAAAGGAAAAAAAACAGGCTTTGAGAAAATAGTAATACACTATTTGTGTGAAGTAGATGGTTAAGTGGGAGATTCAAGTATCATCAACTGATCACCCGAAATTACAAGTGTTGTGTTGATGGTATGTTGGAAGGTACAGCTGTCTGTTGGTATCCAGGGGAGATTGGTTCCAGGACTGCCGCAGATACCAAAATCCCCAGATGCTCAAGTTCCTTGCATAAAATGGCATAATATTTGCATATAACCTCTACACATCCTCCTGTATACTTTAAATCATCTCTAGATTACTTACAATACCTAATACAATGTAAATGCTACGTAAGTGGTCGTAAATACAATGTAAATGCTATGTAAATAGTTGCCAGTGTGTGGCAAATTTGTTTTGCTTTTTGGAACATTCTGGAAACTTTTTTTCTTTTTTTGAATATTTTTTGTCGGTGGTTGTCAAATTGGTGGATGTGGAACCTGCAGAGACAGAGGGTGGACTGTACACAGCGCTAAACCATTTGCTTTTTGTTTTTTTCATTCTCAAAGCTCTGCCGATCCTGTTTAGGTATCCCTCCCAGCATTTTGCTACTGCTGGCATCCCTGGGATCCAAAAGACTGATGAAGAAGCTCAGTAATGATGGGGGCCATTTGCCCAGCCGTATCATCTGAGAGTATAGCGTGTTGGAGATAGGGTCTTTTAAAATGTGAGCCAACCTCTTCTTAGTGCCTGGCACATAGTAGGTGCTTTTATATGTTGATTGGCTGGACGAAGAGCGAATAAACGTGCCCAGAGTAAAGGATAAAACCCACGCTGTGGTCCCATTACTCCAGTGCCCGAGCTTGCTGCGCCATACAGGGTGGGCTGAATAAAGCCGTATATATGCTTTTCATGCCCCGCAGCTGTGACCTGGCCCATTTTAGAGGGAACCAGTGACTCTTACCTTCTCTGCCCCAAAAAACAACACACGAAGCACATCCTCCTTTCTGTTTTGATCCAGTTCTGCCCATATGTTGCGGGAAAATGTTAATACACTCTTTATATGAAAATATTTAATCAAAGGATGTGATGTTGATACAGTAAAATTGGCCTTTGGTCCTCTGACTGCTTGGACAGATGATAGAGAGCAGGAGGGTTTTGCAACACAATAGGCTTGGACTCCGGACTTCAGTAAGAAGATTAAGCCGCTGTTTAATGTGATGATTCATTCTGTGAAGTCACCTACAGAGAAATCAAACATTTCCATGCTTGTTAACCAGAGCCCTTGGTTTTTGGTGTGTGGCCCACACCACTTTGGGCTGGATGAGCTCTGGGAATGCGTAAAGACCTCCCTCCTCCCCACTACCACGTGTGGATAGAGAGGAAAACATGCAGCAGCTCAGATTATCCTCTTGTTTCAAAGCCTGAAACTTCTTCATCCACATCATGTTCCTGCCAGAGTCTGAAAACTAATAGGCTTTAGAGAGGCTGAGGGTTGAGTGGAGTCACTTAGGGAATGGAATGCACCTGGGTGGCTGATTTTTCATGTTTTGTTCTGAAACTGAATTAAGAAAATTCTCAGGGAGTTTTCTTGATTTCTAATTTTTATGATTGAGTTAGAGTTGCAGAAGTATGATGAGTTGCTAATTAGAAAATATATTTTTTTCATTTCTTTGTAAAAGGAATTCACATTAATTGTAGAAATTTGGAAAAATATCAAAAGGCATAATGCTGAAAATTACCCATAATTCTAGTATTCAGAGATAATCACTACAAAACGTTTTGTTGTATTTGCATGCATTTTTATATGCATAATTAAGATCATTGTGTATAAATTTTGATTTCTACTTTTCCCATTTAACATATGAATATTTTATCTTGCATTGAGAGCAGTACAGTATGGGAGCTTGTGTTAGTTTCCTGTGACTGCAAATTTCCACAAACTGGTTGGCTTAAAACCACAGAAATTTATTCACTCCGTTCTGGAGGCCAGAAGTCTGAACCAAGGTATAAGGATTGTACTCCCTGTGGAGGCTCCAGGGGAGAATCCATTCCTTGACCCTCTCAGTTTCTGGTGGCTGCTGGCATTCCTTGGCTTGAGGCCCTATCTCTCCAATACCTGCCTCTGTTTCACATGCCTTTTGTGTGTGTGTGTGTGTGTGTGTGTGTGTGTGTGTGTGTGTGTGTGAGATCTCCCTCTGTCTCTCTTTGAGAGCATTTGTGATGGCATCTAGGGCCCACCCAATGATCGAGGATATCTCTCCATCTTAAGATTCTTCATCTGCAGAGATGCCTTTTCTATCTAAGGTAGCACATACAGGTTCTAGGGTTAGGACCTGTTATCTTTGGGGCCATCACTGTATTCAGACTATCATAGGATTTAAGAGTATGGACTTTTTTTTTTTTAGCTTATGATGGTCTGCTTTATTTAATATCATGTTAATGTATGTTTTCTTCAATGGATATATATTTTTTTCTTTTTCAAATTCTTTTCCCATTTAGGTTGTTGCATAATATTGAGCAGAGTTCCCTGTGCTATGCAGTAGGTCCTTGTTGGTTATCCATTTTAAATATAGCAGTGTGTACATGTCAATCCCACACTCCCTAACTACCTCTTCCCCCCACCATTCCTTCCTGGTAACCAGAAGTTCATTCTCTAATTCTGTGAGTCTGTTTCTGTTTTGTAAACAAGTTCATTTGTATCATTTCTTTTTAGATTCCACATATAAGTGATACCATACGATATTTCTCTTTCTCTGTCTGACTTCACTCAGTATGATAATCTCTGGGTCCATCCATATTGCTGCAAATGGCATTATTTCATTCTTTTTAATGGCTGAGTAATATTCCATTGTATATATGTACCGCATCTCCTTTATCTATTCCTCTGCTGATGGACATTTAGGTTGCTTCCATGTCTTGTCTATTGTAAATAGTGCTGCAGTGAACACTGGGGTGCATGTATCCTTCCGGACCATGTTTTTTTTCCAGATATAAGCCCAGGAGTGGGATTGCAGGATCATATGGTAGCTCTGTTTTCAGTTTTTTTTAAGGAACTTCCATACTGTTTTCCATATTGGCTGTACCAATTTACATTCCCACCAACAGTGTAGGACGGAGGGTTCCCTTCTTTCCACACCCTCTCTAGCATTTGTTGTTTGTGTATTTTTTGATGATAGCCATTCTGACTGGTGTGAGGTGATATCTCATTGTATTTTTGATTTGCATTTTTCTAATACTTAGCAATGTTGAACATCTTTTCATGTGCTTCCTGACCATCTGTATGTAAGAGCATGGACTTTTGAGTCAGACTGTGTGGGCTTAAATCCCTGTGTGGTCTCTTACTAGCAGGATGATCTTGAGCAAGTGTCTTAACACTTGGTGCCTCCATTTTCTGATCTGTAAAGTGGGAATAATAACAGTACCTACTGGGAATTCCCTGGTGGTCCAGTGGTTAGGGATGTGTGCTTACACTGCAGGGGGCATGGGTTCCATCTCTGGTCAGGGAACTAAGATCCTGCATGCCATGCAGCGCAACCTAAAAATAAAAATAAAAATAACAGTATCTACCTAAGTAGATTAAGAAGGTTCATATAGGTAAAGCACCTCATAAGCTTAGGACAGTTCCTGGCCCATGTAAGGATTAACTGTTATTGTTGTAGTTGTTACTTTTATTAGAAATTCTTTGTAAAATGTCATTTTTATGGCTGTGTAAAACTTTATTCATGAATCTACCGTAATTCGTCTAATCATTTCCTTTTCTTGGCTATTAACTTTATTTCTAATTTTTTTTTTTTTGGTGGTAATTTTTTTTTAATTTTTTAAATTAGTTTCTGCTTTATAACAAAGTGAATCAGTCATACATATACATCTGTTCCCACATCCTTTCCCTCATGCATCTCCCTCCCTCCCACCCTCCCCATCCCACCCCTCCAGGCGGTCACAAAGCACCGAGCTGATCTCCCTGTGCTCTGCGGCTGCTTCCCACTATCTATCTACCTTACGTTTGGTAGTGTATATATGTCCATGCCTCTCTTTCGCTTTGTCACAGCTTACCCTTCCCCCTCCCCATATCCTCAAGTCCATTCTCAAGGATATTTCTAATTTTTTAAATCTCATATATAACCCTGCCATGGATATCTTTGAGCATTAAGTTTTGTCCCCGTTTCAGATTCATTCCCTAGTGTAGAAGTCTGAAAATGGAATTACAACATTAAAGGGTGTGTACAATTTTAAGCCATTTAAATAAAAATTTGTCAAATTGCTTCCAGAAAGATTGTGCCTGTTATACTCCTACCAGTAGTTGAATGATGGGAGTGCCCGCTTTGCTGTGGCCAGACCTGCATCAAGTGTTATCATTTTAAACATCCTCTGGTATTTTGACATGGTCTGCCCCTTAAGTCTGAAATGTAACATAGCAAAAGGAGTCAACATAGTAGTTCCTTTGATAAGGAGTGTTCTTGCAAGGCAAGAAAACTTCTAATGAGAAATGAAATCCTTGCTTTGTCACATTTCCAAGTGCTGCCTCCATCCTGTTATGAAGCCTGGAAACTTCCTGAGTGTTTTCGAGGTTACAGGGCAGGATGTTGGGGGAGAGGATATGTCAGCAGCAGGACAGTGCTAGGTACACAAGGATTTTAATAAAACAGTTTTGTTTCCGTTCTCAAACTTAGACATTGAAAACTCTGAGCATTTGATGGGATGAGGGAGGCACACTTGAACAAAAAACCCTGATAAATTTAATCACTTTACAACTGAAGCCATTTGACGGACAGGAGGATGGGGAAGGGAGGGAGCAGCTCCTGCACGGCCTGCAAGGTAAGGTGGGAGACCAGCCTCGGGAAGGGCTGAGGGAACCGTCTGCACCTGCCCCTCACCGCCCTGCCACCGTCAGCCTCCTTTCCTTTACCAGGGGTGTCCGTTGCCGTCCGGTCTTGCCCGGGCTCCTGGGCTGCAGAGGAAGAGCTGGGGTCACAACTGAGTGAGAGGCAGGGCAGTGGTTTTTTTCTCCAGCAGTGAACTGATGTCAGTGTACAGGGCACAACAGGTCCAACTGGTCACACGTGAATTCCACAGTATCCAAACCAGTTGTAGTCGGCGGTATGGTGGCCCCAAAGATGGGTTTTGCTCTTTACATTTTCTTATATTATTACTGTATCTTTAAGTTTGGTTCTAATATGCTGTTGAATTCGGTTTGCTAGTATTTTGTTGAGTATTTGATCAGAACCCTTGAGAATGAGGAGATTTTACATTGGCTTCATTTACTCTTTTATGTGTGTCCCTACTCATATCAGGGCCCTGGAAGGCAGAAATTGAGAAGCAGCTTATGTATTTTGTATACCTGTGTTAGGAAATGTAGTATATCCTGTTGCTCCCTCCCTCCAGGGTGATCTCCCTTAAACCACATCATTATGTTGCCTTGGCAACTGCTATTTGTTATGCTTTTCTTTTCAGAAAAAGTTGTGTAACCTTTTCCAAATAAGGTCCAAGTAATGTGACCTTATTTGGAAAAACGGTCTTTGTAGATGTACTTAAGATAAGGATTTTTTTTAAAAAAAGATATTAAGATTTTATTCTAATGAGAGTCCACCAAGATTTCTACCCAAGAAGTGACATGATTTAATTAGCATTGCTTAAAGATCTTGTTGTTCTTTCCTTTTTTTTTTTTTGGCCCTGCCATGCGGCATGTGGGATCTTAGTTCCCTGACCAGGGGTGGAACCCGTGCCCCCTGCAGTGGAAGCTCGGAGTCTTAAGCACTGGACTGTCAGGGAAGTCCCAAGATAAGGATTTTTGAGATGAAGTCATCTTGGATACAATGACAAGTGTCCTTATAACAGAGAGGAAGAAAGAGATTTTACACACACACACACACACACACACACACACATGCACACACACACAGAGAAGGCAGTGAAGTGGAGGAGCGATGTGGCCCCAAGCCAAGAAAAGCCAGCAGACACCAGAAGCTGGAAGAGACAGGGAGCGTTTTCTTCCCTAGAGTCTCTGGAGGGAGTGTGGCCCTGCCGACGCCTTGATTTCAGGCTTCTGGCCCCTAGAACTGTGACAGAATAAATTTCTGTTGTGTTATGCCACCCAGTTTGTGGTAATTTATTATGGCATCTGCAGGAAACTTGTACACCAGTCTGTGCTCTGTTCAACAAGACAGTTCCACTGATCGTGTGCTTGGCTGTGTAGCAATGTCATAAGCAGTAAAAGCTTCAAAACTGCTCTGAATTTCTGTACTTATTGTGAGCCAACAGCAAAGAGGTGGTGGATGGAACTGGTTTGCAGACCACCCTCTGAGTGCCACAGGTCCTGTCTCCCTCCCTGGTTTTGTGGACAAGGAAACTGAGGCCCGGAGAGGAGAAAGTGGGGCTGAGTTTAGAGCACAGGTGCTGCTGCTGCTTGGAATGGACAGATAGGATGTGGCACCAGCCTCCCGGGGGCCAGGTCTGGGGTAAGCGGACAGGATTGCTGCCCTTCAGCCTGTCCTGCAGGCCCGCTGGTGTCCCTGTCACTGTTCTGCACCCTGCAGAGTGAAAGTTGATGCTCCAGTGAGCCCCTGGAGCACTGAGCTGCCTAGAAGGCCCAGAAGCCAGGAGATACTTGTGAAGCCTTTGCTGCAGCTAATGAGCCAAGAGTAGCAGGCAAAGCACCCTGTCAAGGGTAAAAGTCACAGCTTGCCGTCGACTTAATTTCTAGCTGACTGCTTTCGTCTTTGTGGTTTGGGTCATATTTTCTCTCTGTAGTCCAATTTTAACATTGTACATTTTCGGAAGGGTAATTATCTCTTAGAGAATATGGGATTAGACTACAGTCATCTTGACTCTTAATGCTGCTTGAATAAAGTCTATCCAAATTAACCTGGCATTCAGACCCCCTGAAGAACCTTCTACTCTCCAGCCCTGCCTCCCAGCCCTCTGTTTCACACACCTTCATCTTTGAACTTCACGAAAACCATGCTCCCTAGTAGAGGGGACTAGAAGGTGTTAAGAGTCTTGAAGCCCTTCAGTAGGTGAGTTCATGGTTGACCAACTCAAGAAACAATGGAAAAATAGGTCAAGGGGATAGAGGGCATAAATCTTTCAAGATCTCAGGGGAAAAAAACGTTCACATTTACTAAAGTAGACTCTAAAGGCAGCACAAACAGCTAGTACCAGTCACTAGCATATGAGCTAAGTCATCTGGTCTACCATCCGGCTCAGTTGAGCCACCAGATGACTGTAGCCACATGAGTAAACCAGAAGAAAAACCACCCCACTGAGCCCAGCACTAATTGCTGACCCACGAACCATGAGTAAATAAAATGTTTATTGTTTAAGACAAAAAAAAGCACAGCGCAGTAAATCAAGACTTATCCTTGAGTTATTACATTTCTCTTTTTAGTAACGATAGGCATTGTATAGTTACTCAATTATTCCTTACTTGCTATAGACACTTTCAGAGTCTCCCACCTTTGTATTTCATTGAAATTCTTATTTTGTTTTGTTGTGGATAGTACCCATATTAAGAGCCCCTTTTCCCCAGTATCTGGATCTCCATCTTAATATTTAATACTGCCGGGATTTTATGAATTATTTGTTGAATCTACTCTCTGGGTGTCCCACATCTCTCTCTTCCTTTCCTCTCAGGTATTATGGGACAGTAGTTCAGAGGCCCAGGTCACTCCCTCTCATCTTTTATTTTCCCCAAGGCTTTGTTTCAGAAGCCTTTATTTCTTCACCCTCTGCTTGTGTTTGTTTTATTAGTCCCAACCCTGGATCTCTTATTTTTAAATAAGTAATTTTTGTTTGCAAGGAACAGAAATGCTCTCAAGCCAGCTGTAGTTAGCAGAGGGCCTGTTGCAGGAATCTCAGGAATGCAGGAAGCAGGCTGGAGCAGGAAGGCTCCTCTAGTTCAGGGGCTGTGCAGTCCTGTTCAGCGTGTGTGTGTGTGTGTGTGTGTGTGTGTGTGTGTGTGTGTGTGTGTGTGTGTGTGTGTGTGTGTGTGTGTGTGTGTGTGTGTGTGTGTGTGTGTGTGTGTGTGTGTGTGTGTGTGTGTGTGTGTGTGTGTGTGTGTGTGTGTGTGTGTGTGTGTGTGTGTGTGTGTTTTTCTCTGGATCAGGACTCACTGCTGCCTGCCTAAGTTTGCATGTCTTTATCCTCAGATGAGGAAAGAAGGAAGGGAGGGAGGCAGTGTGGCTGCTGCAACAGGCCAGTCACTCGGGGGAGGGGGGTGACTGGCGCGAACGGACTTGGCGGGGGTGTCACAAAAAAGATGTCTGTGGAGGGTAGTCCCACCAAACCTATTATACCTCTTTTTCTGATTTCTCAACAGGAATAACCCAAGTCACCTTTCCTGGAAATCAGTTTGCTGAAACTATTGAAACAGCAGTTCTTGAAGAAAAGGTAAGTAGAAGTGAATTTGTGTCTACTAAAATTCTCTTAAGAGGGAAACCCATGTTTGGAGGGTTGACCATCCCTGTCGTTCCTTAAACACACCCAGTTCTGTATGTATTATTTTACCTTCCTCTGCCTGGCCAAGTTCCTAGTCATCCCTCAAGGCCTTTATCAAGTGCTGCCTGCTTTCGAACCCCACAATACTCTCTCCTTCTTACTGACACGTATCCCAACGGGCTTTACGTTACCATTCGTGCCCCTCCTCTGACCGTTCTCCTGTGGCTGTATAGAATGTAAGTGCTCCTTCTCTGTAACCCCCACCCCATCGTAGCACTTCCACACTTGATTATAGTTGCCTGTTTGCATGTTTTCAGCAGTTACTTCCTCGAGACATATCTGAATTGTGCCTTGGACACAGTAGATGCTCCATAAACCTTTATTGAATTAACAGTGAATTGGCCTCCATTCTAGATGGTCAGCTCCCATGTGGATTCACTTTGTACCTCCACCACTCCACCCTTGTAGGGCCTGTACTATAAATCCTTCTCAAATCGATTCTGTTCTTTGAGCGTTCATCAGAAATTGGTAATCTTCTCTAGTTGTCTTTTGTGTTTTGGCTGTTGGTGAAATGAAGCAAAGCTTTTATGTCTAGTTTTTATTTTTCATGGGCAATTTGGGTCCATGTTAAGAGGAGTAATCCAGAAGCGGGAGGGGAAGGGAGGTGACAGGCGGGTGAGGGAACCAGTGACAGTGGGAGCATGGCTCCCCACCCTGCCTCTGCCTCCCTGTGGTTGGTGTTGAATGGGATTACTCGAGGTGGGGTTTGGTCAGGCCTCTCTTGTCTGCTGGATGGCAGATGCCCTCCCCCATCCATCCATCCATCCATCCATCCATTCATCCATTCATCCATTCATCCATCCATCCATCCGTATGATCTTCCGAGCTACCTCAATCAACAGACAGTTGCATCTGAACCCACCTCCCTGCTCCAAACCTTTTTTGCTTTAAATCATTGAGTCAGCAGATTCCTTTTCTCACCTGCTTTTACTGCACCTGCTGAATATCCCGAAGACGTTCCTCACTAATGTAGGAATGTCATGTAATGTTATCTGTTTTGTTGGTCACCATCCTCTTAAGAGGACTTGTCCCAGCCTTTCCTACCTGACAGTCACCAGCAGTTGTCTCTTCCATTTGAGGAGTTCCTCTCCTTTTAGAGGGTGCTTCTACACACAGCACCAGAGTTTCTTCTCCCACCAATTCTAGGAAACAGGCAGGGGCAAACGGTAACTTCCCGTTTCAGTAAACAGGCTCAGAGCAGCTAGGTGTCCTGCGTGAAGCCGTGTCGCCAATGCGAATGGCGTCTGGTTTTTCTCTCCCCTGCGCCATCTTGCGCATTCCCCTTGGAAGCAGCCACTGCTGTCACAGAACCCAGGGTCTCTGTCTCACCCACTCCAGTGTTCCTCTCAGTGGGGGGAGCTTTGGCCTTCCTTGGAGAGATGCCGTCTGACCCTGGTGTTTCCTCTACCCCCAGCCAGGCCGCTTTCTTGAAAAAGTAGGTCTCTTTCTCCTGAGACCTTCCAATCAGTCTTATAAGTTTTATTTTGGTTGGGGCTTATTTAAATGCAGGAAATTTAATTAGTTTACATGAATGCTGTGCTGTCTTACTCTAGCAATACATAGGAAGACACTGACAGGGGCTAGAGCAGCTTAATCTAGCTGTATCTAATGATTTTCTTTCCTTGCCTTCTCCTTTAACTAATTGCAAACGGTGCCATCAGTCAGGGCGGCAGAGCACACTGCTTTATTGCCACGTAGAATTGTTTAGTTAAATGTGATTTTTAAAAAAATGGCTCAACTTTTAATTAGAAAGCAGGTTGTCAAATAGATTGGAAAATAGACCCATCATGGTAGGAAACCAGGTTCTGGTCCAGAAGGAAGCACGTTAACTTAAGAGCAGGATGTGATTTCAGTGAGTCATTGTTTTCCTAAAATAGGCCGTCTTCTCTGGTGTTTTTTTGAGAGAGAGAGACCTTCCTCTACATCTGTACCGCCTTAGATGAACATTTTCCTGGGGGAGAGTCTACTTGGAATCCCCCGAACAGGGTGGTACACCCAGCAGCGTAACTGTCAGGGCAGAAGGCTGGATACCGAAACCCTTCTACCGGGACTCCTTGAAAACATCAATGTCAAGAAATCAGCAAACCTGTTATGATGCTTGTAATTGAAGAATTATCAGGCTACATACTTTACTTCCCACTGTGGTGTGATGCAAAATCCCATTTTACTGTTAACAGGACTGTTTTCTTAGCCCCAAAGCTGGTGGTATCTGCTTTACTACTGGAGATCATCTTAGAAGCAGCTTGCACATGTCCTGGCCGAGTTTGGCCCCATGAGCTCCCTGTGTGGTGCACCACCCCACCTGGAGCTGGCACAGTGGTGGACACACGAGCACCCCGAGGGGAAGGCGGGAAGGGTCACCTGTGAGAACGGCCCCAGGCGTCCATCACTCCACACGACTCCTCTGTGCTTTGTAGCTCCTTTTATACCTTTGATAGCAGTTAGTGAACTTGGATAGGTCATGGGCACCTCAATTTCAAGTCTTGCTCTCCTTCTATCACAGCCCCTTTCCAGACCTCCCTTCCCCCCATTTCATTAAGGTGCACAGCTGTTAATTCACTTTCTCAAGCCAGAAACTGGGGAGTCATCTGTTATCTCTCACCTTTCTCTTCCTCCGAATCACCAAGTCCTAGTGGTGCTTCTGAAGCAGATCTTGAATTCTTCTGCTGCCCTCCCACATCCGTCTCCCAAGTCCAGTGAGACCATCATTTGCCTGAGTCACTGCAAAGGCCTTTGAACGGTTGCCCTGCTTCCACTTTCCCTCCATTCTGCTCACCATGTTGGACCCAGGGGATCTTTAACAATGCTTGTCATATCATTTCACTCCCTTGCTCAAAGCTGTCAGTGACCTCATCCTGCACTGGGATGGATCCCATGTACCCAGCATGGCCCACAGAGGGGACTGTGCGATCTGGGCTCCGGGCCTGGCTGGAGATCCCACAGCATTGTTGCCATCATGTTGAAGTAACTTGTGAGATGCCTTGCACTTTTGACTTCCTCGGCAGATCGCAGTGACTGATTTTCCAAGTCACGTTCCATGCAGTGGAATGTTCCCGGGGGACTTTACACTGGGGAGATCCTGGACGTTTGATGTTACAGTAGGGATCCTGTAGGCTGGGTCTCTACTTCTGAGGCTCCCTCCTGGATGGCAGTGACCTGATTCAGATATGCAAGTCCTTTCATCAATTCCCACGGGTGTGGGACTCAAAATTCCACAGACTCCCAAGTTTAAGGCATGACTGCAGGCTATCTACTAGTAATCACAGGGATGTCATTAAAAGTTACTTGAAAAAAAAACAACAACAGGGTAATGGTGTGATTTCAAGGATTGAATATGATGTGATGGCCACTGTCTCTAACTTACAAGATGCCTTCCTCCCTCAGAAGAGGCAAAACCCACCTGCATCTAAGGTGGAAGCCCACCAAGGTCAGTCACAGGGTTCTCAACCTCCTAAATATGGTTCAGTGGGTCATCTCCAAAACTACTTCCAATATAAAATAAATGGCAAAGTGCAACTTACTTAAATTTAATGAGAATTTAATACATAATACTATGTATTGTTTGCTAATGCTGAACTTTTCTATTTTCATGAACTTTCAATAATTCATAAAGTTTTACATAATCTTAAGAATAAATCTCAAGATTAAGGTTATCTTGAATAAATTTCATCTAGATAAAACCACACACACACACAAAAAAGAAATGTGATTGATGTTAAATTACAGTCCATCCTGCATGCAGGTTCTGCACTGGGGGATTCAAGCAACCATGGATTGAAAATATTTGGGAAAATAAATGCCAGAAAGTTCCAAAAAGCAGAAGTTGAATTTGCTACATACCAGCCTATTCACATTGCATTTACATTGTATTAGGTATTACAAGTAATCTAGAGGTGATTTAAAGTATATGGGAGGATGTGCCATAGCTTATATGCAAATGCTATGCCATTTTATATAAGGGACTTGGGTACATGGGGGAGGCGGGGTCCTGGAACCCACCCCCTGCGGATCCCGAGGGACGACTGTACTGCAGGCTGGAGTTTCTGGATGACTGCCTCATCCTCCACTAGGAGTCTGGCTGCCTTGCCACGCACGCAGTGGTGTGTTCCAGGCTCCCATGGAGCGTGGACTTAGACAGGCCTTTGGATTTCCCGTAGAATTTGGAAACAGTACTCTAAGAGCGCACTGTCACCACCATCTTGAATTCGTGACAGTTTTTAATTGCTAGGAATCTAGATGTTTAATTCTCAATCACTGTTAGCTTGGCTTTCTCATTATTAGTTTAGCATCATTTGGTTGGTTGTTTACCTTGAAGAGTGAAGTGGTGCATATTTACACCAGGGATGTTTTTTGGCTAACAAGTTTCCAACAACTGGACTTTAGGACATGTGTGAGATTTAAACGAGTCATCCATACCCCTTTCCTGAAGCAGACATGCACCTCTCCTGCATTTGCTTCTACAGTGATTCTTCACAGTTAACCACTGCATATGTTTTGCTGGGAAGGGGCAAGTGGGGGGGGGCAGGTCCACACCCATCCATGGGCAGTGATTCTAGAGGGATTTAGAAGCGTTTCTACTATTTAGGGCTTGAGAAAGCTTCAAGGTAAGGCAGGGAAACACAGGTTAGGCTGTTGCAGAAATCCGCAAGAACCAGACGAGGGCCTACTGGTAGTGGGGATGGAGCGGGAGGATGTGCTGAGAGATGTTTAGGAAGAGGGGTTGGTAGGTCTTGGGGGACAATTTGATACAGGGAATGGGGGGGAGGGGAGACATCGAGGAAAACCCCCAAACCTCTGGCTTGGGCACCATTAGCAAGAGGAACAGGCTTAGATCATTCACCAAATACTTACTGAACCCCTGGTGGGGGAGGTGGACAGAAATGATGAACTCTGAAAAGAAAAGGTCTAAGTGGAAGAAGGGTTATTTTAAAGGTGTAGAAGTAGGCGAAAGGGCACCTAATCTTGACTAAGGGGATCAGACAGGTTTTCTCAGCAGAGAGAGTGTGTAATGCAGGCCAAGACGAGAAGACCCGGGCATAAGTGCGCGTTGGCTTGTTCTGTACCACGTGCAGCGGGACAGGAGTAACGGCTGCTTGATGCCACGTAGGGATGGGGCTGCACTCCGCACCCGGGGCCTAGGAGGCCCCAGACCAAGTTCACACCGTGTGTTGTTGGCCCTGAGGCCACCGAAGGCTTGTTAGTTGGAGGACTAAGACCAGACCTCGGTTTAAGTGAACTTGTTCTGTCTGGAGACTGAGGAATGGGGAGGCTGGAAGCAGGAAGACGTGCGGGGTGAGACGGTGAGGCCTCGGTGAGGGCGGGGAGGACAGACGGGCTCTGGGTATGGGTGCAGCGTTGATTTCACTTGGAGGTGGGGGGTGGGTGGGATCTAGAGTCGGGGCAGGAGGAGAATAATCAGCCCCTGGTGAGGGCGGCGGGGGGAAGCGGAGGTGAAGGAGACCAGGGCTGCCTTAGGAAGCAGCCTCACCGTGGTCAGCGGGGTCTCTGTGGCGCCTGCAGATGGGCCACAGGCAGAATCAGCAAGGCCGATTTCGTCTTCAGCGCTCCAGAGCCTCTTGTTCTGTGCCCTTTGCCCAAACCGTCCTCATCAACCGTTCAGGTTGGTAAACAGGCTTAAGGTTCAGCAAACAAGGCGGCCTTCAAATTAAAGATCAAATATGTATCACTTTGTTAGTGGCAAACCCCACTTCAGCAGCCCGAGTTCATTGTCTGATGGGGTCCTTCTCCTCCCCCGACCCCAAGCTGACCCTTCGGAGACTCCAGAGAACACCTGGCATGCCACCGGGTAAATATTGGACAGCAGCCCAGTTTACTGCCTGCCTTTTGCAGAGTATTTGGATTTTGGCAGCAGTCAGGGCCTGCAGTGAAGCACAGATGATGGGCTTGGAGCCTTCGCCAGTGGGTCTGTAGCGTCCTCTTTGGAGTGATCTTCTCGCCTCTGCTCCTCCTCTGGCTCGCCGGCAGTCAGCCGCAGGCCCCCGTGACCCTGCGTCGCGGTGCTGCAGAGGCACACTCGTTTCAGGCGCCCTCCTGCCTTAGTTCTGCTCGAGGCTTGCTCCCACCTTTTTTTGTGGCCTCTGCTCTCTCTAATCAGAGATGCAGCCCCTTGTAATGCTGTCTGTACTACAGCACGTCCCTCGCTCTCTGTCACCTTATGCTGCTTTGTCTTTCTTCATAGCACTTCACTCCTTGACACACTACATATTTATTTGTCTCTCGTCTGCCTCCTTTTCCTGCAATGTACGTTCCTTCAGAGCCAGAACTTCGTGGTGTTCACTATTCCATCCCCACTGCCCCAGACAGTGCCTAGCGCATCGAGGTGAATCAGTACCTGATGAGATGGACCAGTCAGTTCATCCGTCCGTATATGCACAGCAGTTGAGCAGTGCCTGGCCTGTGGTAGGTGCCCGCTAAGTGTTTGATGGAATGAATTGGTGAGTGAGTGACTCTGTGTGTGATTGCCTCGTCCCCAGCACTTAGGTGCCCAGCAGGTGTCTGTGGAATAAGTGAATGGATGTGAGCACTTGCCCGTCTCTTTCTGAAGCTGGCCCTCTGGGTGGGGTGAGCCCCAGTCTCTGTATTTGAGGAAGGCCCAGGCGTGCAGTCTTGGGCGCGTGTTAGTTGTGTCTGCTGTTTGCATTTGATGCTTCCGTCAGTCCCTCACTCTCTCTCAGTATGTGTGCCATCAGCCAGGTGCTGTAATTAACTTGCTGTAATTTAGCTTGGGGATGAATTTTTCATTTTAAAAATGCCATAAACAACTGGTGCTTGTGATATGTTGGTTGTTAATGAAGTTCATGCCTAAGAGAACATGAGGACGGTGCTCCGCGTCTAGGAGAGAAGGGCTGTGAGCCCGCTCCCGGCCACAGGAGCGTGAGGAAGGCAGGGGAGTTCTGGCGGACTCGTGGCTCTGCATGCCCGAAGGGTTCCCCAGTGTGTAGGCAGAGCCCTGGGGTGCGTGTGGGTCCTGTTTACCCAAAGTTCGGGGGGAAATAACATTTAAAGAATATTAAAACAAATATGGTTGGTTGTTGGAGGAGAATTCAACATAGCTTCGTGGTTACAAGCAGGGTTCTGGAACCAGACTGGGTGCGTTTGAATCTGTCCCACCGCTTATTTGCTTCGTGGTCCTGGGCAAGTTACATAACCTCTCAAAACCCCATTTCTCGCCTCTAAGATGGGAGCCTGGGGCGCAGTGAGAGCCACGGCAGGCTCTTATCACAGTGCCATGCCCGTTACGAGTAAACAGCAAGGGAGAATGTTATATAGGATCGCTTGACATTTAAAATAAGACACAATTAAAATTTTATTCTTGCAGTGGCTTTGCCCCAGACTTGGCCTCCAGGAATGAATGTCCCCTCTCCTATTTGAGATGGAAAAGTTAGAGAAGCACTGCCTTAAAAAAAAAATCCAAAACAGTGCATACAATTGGCTGGTGTGCATGTCTTCATGAATTTCCCCCCAACCTTGCCTTAGTCTTGAGCTGCCACAGAGTTGAGCTGTCAATAACAAAGGGATAAATTAGTGACTCTTGCTTTTAGTACCTGCTGTCTTAAAGTACCTAACTGAGTAGCAGATGAAATCGAGAGAACCTGCAGGTTTGGATAAAGAATTGCCATTTAAGGAATGACCACACGTAGAATAGCTTGTAAATATTCACGTTCATTACTTCCTTTCATTCTCATAAGAGCCTATTATTCATCAAGGTAGAAAGACTGTCGGGGTGTTTCGGTGACTTCTCCTGGGAATGGGATTGGAACACTTACCAGCCCTTCCTGACTTGAGGTCTTCTCCATCCAGTGCTTTTCGAAGGCAAGTCACTTTCCATGGGATTAAACTGACATTTTTTTCTAATGAAATGAAACAAAGTAGAAAATTTCCGAGTCTGTTGCACATAATAAGCTTACATACCATGGCATAAAACTTTGGTTTTAGTTTGTGCGTGTGCGCTGCTGTTAATTGTATTTCTTTCTGTGCATCTTAACCGTTGCAAAGCGTTGTTTTGTACCCTGTTGCGGGAATTTCACTTAACTTCGTTTCTGTTTAGTCATCTCCTTTGTCCTTTCCGTAGTTGAGTTTGCTTCAGGTCACCTAGTGAAAACAAATTACTGTGCTTGAAGTTGCTGATCACTGTGAATTTAACTCAAACTTGTCTGGGTTACATACCGAGATCCATCAAAGGCTTTTTGCCCACCCGTCTTCAGTGGGAGGAACTGATGGTTGAGCCGTACCTGCAGAGCTTGGTGGAATTGCAAGGCAGGTCCCGGAAAGCCAATATTTCCTCAAGGCTGGGAGAGCCTCTTCACCGCTGGTTCTTGGAAGAAGCGTGCGGGGACTAGTCTGCCCTCACATGGCCTTCTTTGTTCTCTGAGACCAGCAGGAGAGGGCTCGGAAATGTGACAGTAACTTGAACAGAAAAGGGAGGGACGTGGCTTAGTGGAATGAGCAGAATTGAGGCTCCTGCAGAGTTTTCTGCTCCTGAGCTCTGTGTGTGTTGGGGGTCAGGGAGGCACACGTGGAGGGAGTGGGGCTCCTTGGACAGGCCACTGAAGCCTGAACAGCGGCAGCGCTTCAGATGCCAGGTCCTGGGCAGGCGATTTTCTTTTGCAATCTCATGTAACCCTCACCTTGTGTCATAGTGGCCTGACAAAATCCTGTCCTGGTTAAGTCTGACATCCCCCGACTCCATCCCCTGTACCTGCACCTGTGGGTGGTGCCAGCCCCCAACCGCCTTGCTCTAAGATCTGAGGCCTCTGACTGCAGGCTGGTGGTCACCTGTCGTGCTCTGATGCATCCATCCCACTTGACTGCTGTTTCACAGCTTCTTTCTCTTCAGACTCTAGCATCTCCTCCCTCTTCCTGCCTCCCAAGCTGATGGCCTTCTTCCCATTTCACTGAGAACCAGCAGTAGCCCGGTGAGAACTTGCACAGACTCCCACCGTCACATTGGGCCCATCTGGGGCCAGCCCAGCTGGTGCTCCAGCTCCCCTGGGTGGCTCGCCAGCACTTCTTTTTCCTTCCTTCTCCTGATCCATTTTCCCCTGTGACACAAACATTCTATAAGTGCCTTAAAAAACAAACAAGTAGAACAAAACTCTTGTCCTTATATCCCCTTCTGATTCTGACCCTATTTTCATAGTGATGATGATGATGATGTTGCTGATGGATGATGATACTTACATAGTAAATACTACAGACCAGGCATTATTCTCATATACCAATTCCTTAAGGGATTATTATCCCCATTTTTCAGATGAGAAATGTGAGGCACAGAAAGAGTAAGGAACTTGCCCAAGGTCACAGGGCTGATAAATGGCAGGACTGGGATTGCAGTGCAGACACCCAGCCCCCGAGTCCTGCCTTGAGAAGCGTTGCCGACTCGTGGTCTCCGTTCTCTAGCCTACTCCCTCCCTCCCTGGGACCCCCTCAGATCCGGGCCCCCTCCCCACCTCTCCACCCCACCAAAACTCTCCCCTCAGGTCACCGATTACCTATACGTGACCAAGCCCGATGAGCGGCTCCTCCTTCCTGGAACGCTTTCTGCACTTGCCTTCCAAGACAACTTACGCTTCCAGTTTTCTTCCCTTCATACCTTTTTAGTCTCTTACTTGCTGCTCTTCAACTCTGCAAATCCTAAACCTCAGAGCGCACTGGCCCTTCTCTGTCTGCGCTCGCTCCCCAGCCTGGCGGCTTGCAGTGCTGACAGCTGCCACGCTCCTGTCTCCAGCCCAGCTCTCTCCCCAAGCACAGCCTCACGCATCCAGCTGCCTGCTCAGTGTCTCCACCTGGGACAGCTAATCGCGTCTCAGACTTGACCCATCCCATTGTCCCCACACCCCTACGTGGCGCCTCCATTCCTGCACTTCCTTGGGCCATAGAGCCTTTCATCGTTTTATGTTTTCACACTCCACTTCCAATCTGCTGGTGAATCTTGTTGGCTGTCCCCTCAACGTACCCGACCACTTTCCCCCACATCTGCCCCTCCCTGGGACCAAGCCACCACGTACCTCCTGAATAATTCACTCATGTCCTCACCGAGCTCCTGGCCTCAGCCCTTGCCCACTGCAGTCAGTCGTCCAGCAGTGCTTTTCCTTAGCACAGCCAGAGCCCTCCGGTGGCCCCCGTCTCGCACAGGTCACTTCCTCACCTCCTTTGAGTCTCTGGTCCGGTGTCACTTTCTCATGAAGCCTTCCTTGATTGATTTTTCTAAATTTGCAGCCTCTGTTCCCCCCACCTTTATTTTCTCTAAAACACATAGCATCATCTGACACATATTCTGTTCATTTGGTGGTTGTCTGTCTCCCACATTCCCTGTAAACTACCCAGCATGTCTCCCGACATATAGTTGATGCTCAAAAAATATTTAAATGCTACGTAGTTTTATCCCTGTTTTATAGACAGAGTAATTGAAGGTCTAAGGGCCACAGACCCCAGAAGTGCCAGGATGGGGATTAAAACCCAGACGTGAGCTTAATTGCTCTGTCTGCTCTTTTTCTTGTGAAAAAGGTCAATAATAGGTAAGATGAAGAGTTATCATGAGGAGGAAATGAACACTGCCCAGGAAAGCACTTTGCAGGAATGTTACTTATCCAATTTATTGAGAACCCTAGCTTTTTATGTCTGTGTTCTTCAGCAACCCACCCCAAAGTTCTTTTGTGTTCTCGGGTTCTTATTTAGGAGTAGCTGACACACTGCCACCGCCAAATTACATAGTTTCTTCTTCCTTCACCCTTGGTGAGAGAAGTATGTACACATGTTTGTGCCTGTCAGCTTCCGTCTGTGGCTCTGATCCTCCCCGCAGGCCGGCCGGCCGATCAGGAGCTCCCCGACCTCTGAGGCCGGTCAGCAGCGGGGTGCTGGAGCCAGCGTGTGTGGCTGTCACTGCTCACGTCTGTGTTCCCGGGAAGGCGCTTGTCTTATCAGCTGGTGCCTAGCGGGTATCGGGAGTCCCATCCCGCTCAGTTCTCCTGGCAGCCTGCCCACCCCCTGTCCCCATCGCTGCGGCAGACAGAAGTGAGGTGATCACGGCCCATTACGGCTAAACCCCAGGGACATACAGTGAAGTGAGCACAGTCCGTGAGCCACAGAGCTGCTGTTCTCGGCGCACAATTTAGGTTTCCCTGAACTCAGGGCAGCTTCCCTGGGCTCATGGCGTAGAGCATGGAGTGGTGCCGCCCTCCTGATGCTTCATGTTTATAATGACGCAGCCAAGAGAAGAGCTGGTGGAGATCTGCCCCACATACACCCTTCTTACGTGTTGTTTATTCGTTTGCGTTCCTGATTTTGCAGTAGGAGAAAAACGCAGCCATTTTCTCAGTGAGCATCTTACACAGCCTTTTCTGGAGACAGGAGAGCTGTAGGGCTTTGAAAAGGTGGACAGCGTGGAGGATGGGCGGGCAGCCTCTGGCTTCCATCCCTGGGAGTGGCCATCCAGGCGGGCCGCCACCTGGGCCTGGTGTCTGTCCTCGCATTGACTGTGTGGGGAGGAGCGGGTGCAGCCGACACAGTCTGCAGCCACTTGACGTTGTTGCCTGGACGTGCTGTTCTCAGCGGGCACCCCTGCAAGAGCCTAGGACATCCTGGGGGCCTTCTTTCTGAGCAGCCTGGCCCACCATGAGAGTTCAAGCAACCTGCAGTGTGTCTTTAAGCCCAGGACACCTTCTGGGAGTCGGAGCAAGTAAGGAACAGGCTTTATCCACTGCCGAGTGAGACAAGCACCTGGAGGGCCTGCGCTTCTGCTCACACACCCTCCCTCCTCGTGTCCTCAGCCTCCAGAGTTGATGGGCAGGAACCCGCCATGGACTCTTGACCCTGTGTCCCGTCACTCCATGGGATGGCCCGGCTACCTGGAGGCAGCCGGGTTGGATGGGAGGCAGACAGAGCTGGGTCTGAATCCCAGATGCACTCTGACTTACTACCTGGGCCCTTCCCTTCTCTGAGCCTCAGTTCCCTTGTCTGAAAAATGGGATAAAAGCCGCAGTGTGGTCTGCGTGTTTGTAGAGGGCTTTAGTGCGGTAGCCGGACAGGTGGTGAGCCTTCGGGATGTGACAGCTACTGTTCCTAATTGTGGGCTGACCTGGAGGCACTGTCACTGTGGGGTCATGCAGAGAGGATGGGTGCACTTTGGAATTAGGTCTGAGTTCAGATCCTCAGTCCATTCATTCACTCAATATCTAATGAGTGATTGTTATGGATTTTATACTAGGGCTGAGACTGTGCTGGTTTCCTAATGGTCTTTGATTTTAGGCAAGTCACCATAGTTTTCTTGTTTTCTTTTTTCATAAATGTATTTATTTGATTTATTTATTTTTGCCTGTGTTGGGTCTTTGTTGCTGCATGTGGGCTTTCTCTAGTTGCGGCGAGCAGGGGCTACTCTTCGTTGCAGTGCGTGGGCTTCTCATTGCGGTGCCTTCTCTTTTTGCGGCGCACGGGCTCTAGGCACGTGGCCTTCAGTAGTTGTGGCTCACGGGCTCTAGAGCGCAGGCTCAGTAGTTGTGGTGCACGAGCTTCATTGCTCCGTGGCATGTGGAATCATTCCGGAGCAGGTATCAAACCTGTGTCGCCTGCATTGGCAGGCGGATTCTTAACCGCTACGCCACCAGGAAGGTCCCCATACTTTTCTGAATCTCCTCTTCTTCACGTAAAATGGGAGTGAGAATACCAATCTTGTGTTGAGAATGAAATGAGCATTTCTAAGTGGTAGCTAGCTGGTTTATTATCTTCTGCTATAACTTCTCCTCTCCTGTAGAAACTTCTGCTGTAACTCTGTGCTTAGTACGTAAGATGACTGCTTGTCTTCCAGCTTTGGTGTTCGATCCAGAGATGCTTGCTGAGCACCTGTTATGTGAGAGGTGTCCTGCCAGCCTAAGGCAATATTATTACTAGCAAGACACATTTGCTCCCAAAGGAGTGCTGAGTCCAGTGGGGACATCAGGGGCCCAGCCAGTTAGGTGGCGGCCACTGGTCAGTGCTGCAATAAAGGCATAAACCGAGTGCCGAGACGGCACTGAGGAGAGACTGCTGAAGGCCAGGCACAGGGCTGACCAAGGACGGGCGTCTACACCAGGAGGATGCTGGTGCATGGGGGAGGGCATGCGGCAGAGCTCCTGCACGGGCACGGGCATGGGATGTGAGCGTGTGGGGTGGGCACTCAGGCGTGTTGGTAGCCGTGGGTCGTGAGGTATGATGAGGCTGGAGAGATCCATTAGGGCGGGGCTGTGAGGGCCCCGGAGTCTTCACCGTTGTAAGTTGAGGCTGTGATGTGGGAAGCTTATCAGGGGGCTGAACCTGGTGCTTATTGCATGGGGCAGGCACAGCACTGCCCAGTTAAAGTGCTGTGTGAGCCACTCATGGAATTTGAAGTTCTTGAGTAGCCCACATTAAGACGGTAAAAAAAAAAACGGGTGAAATTAATAATACATTTTATCGAACCCAGTATATCCAAAATGTTATCATTTCTTGTAATTAGTATGGAAGATTTTAATGAGATAGTTTATATTCTTTCTTTTGGTACGGAGTCTTCAAACTCTGGTGTGTATTTCACACTACAGCTCAGTTTGGACCACAGCCACATTTCCAGTGCTAGTAGCCACATGTGACGAGTGGCTGCCATACTGGGCAGTGTAGCATTAGCCTGTCTGGGATACGGGAGCTGGGGGTGGTCGCTGTGATTCTGAACCTTCCCTCAATTGCCCAAGCCAACCTTTTTCTCCCATCAAACCTCTGGGAAAACCTGCCCAGCAGCAGACTGGTAACTGGTGGTTTTCAGCAGGGAAGAGAGAGAAACTGGGAGGGTTCCATCATCCAGGGGTTATATGGTTCAAATGCCAAAAAAAGGGCAGCATTCCCTGGTACCTCCCTCCGTACGTGCATCTGCACTGGAAAAACCTCCCTGGAAAGGGAGTTACTCTGTACCATTTACTGAGCATCTGGTTTGGCCTGTTAATCAATACCTCAGATAATACTTCAGTCTTTCTCCCCCAATGACTCTACAAAGCAGGTTTTCTTATCCCATTTTACAGAGGAGGAAAGTCAGGACATGAGAGATTAAATACATTGCCCAGGGTTGTATAACTAGACATGGCAGAGCTGAGGCTCAAACCTGGTTTCAAACCCACGTTCTTACCTCTGCTCTTGGCTGTTTCCCTAATAGGTTCTAAGGCTGTCATGTACATTATGATTTCTAAGTAGGAAGAAATATACATAAGGATTTTAATAAGCGTGTGTGTGCACAATATATATATACATACATATATAGAAAAAAGACTGGAAGGCTCAGTCAAAAAATCATAAAATGATTCTGTCTGAAAGGATGTGTTTCCCCTTCCTCTCTGCCCCCCTCCCACCTGCCCATGCACACTGGGGACCAGTTGGAACATTCCAATGCTGACCAGTTGCCATGGGCTTGTTGGTGGGGGAGGGGCACTGGTGGAACTCCAGTGTTTGTGAAGTTTCCGTTCCCTTGCTTAAGGGGAGCCAGAGGCAGGGGGTGGCCAGCAGTCATGGTCGGGTTGTGAAGCTGGGACTCAGCTAGTGGCTTCTCTATCCGGCCTGGGCTGCTTGCTGGGAAAGAGCCAGACTGCATCTTGTGAGCTTCATCTCTGATTTCCTCTCTGCAAGGGGCTGGTGAGCAATGACGTGGCCCCAAAGTGGGTAAAGGGCCAGGAAGGTATGTGGGGAAGGCACCGGAGGATGGTGACTCTTCAGGCTTCGGGGTCAGGCTGATGTGGGTTTGACTTTTGACTCTGCCACCCCTAATTTTGTGACAGTGGCAAGGCTTTGGACTCCTCATTTGTAAAACTTGGAGTAATCATTTTAGCCAGGGCTCCTTCATTGGAAGGTACAGAGACCCACTGGAGCCAGCTCAAGTTCAAAGAGATGTCTGTCCTAAGATTCAGAAACAGGTCAGCATAACTCAGGAGCCTGTACAGAGCTGGGCCTCGCAGGGGCTGTGCTGGAAGGATAAGAGCAGAGTCCCCAGTGTCCAGCTCTCAGGGTGCTCCCCTCGGCTCCCGTCTCCTCTCCCCAGCTTGGCTTCCAGTGTTGTCTTCCGCACGTGGCATCAGATGGCTTCCCCGGTGCCCCGATCTGCAGGATTTTCCAGCTTGTGTGCCTTCATGTTTCTTAGTTTAGATTTCTGAAATAGGGGCTGACTGGCCCACTCCACTGAAGTTCCTCCGGTCAGTTCTCCAAGTCGCCAGATCCAGTGGCTGCTGCTTTATCTTCACTTTGTCTCGGTGGTGTTTTGAAGCAGTGCTCTTCTTGACTCTTGGTCCCTGGGACTCCACACTTCTTTTCTCTTCTTCACTTGCGTCTTCTCCACAGGCTCCTTTGCTTGCCCTTCCCCTCCTGTTCTCTGACTGTCAGATGCTCAGGGCTCGGGCCTGGCCCTCTTCTCCATCTACCGTGTCCTTGGTGAGCTCACCTCATCAATGGCTGATGACTTCCAAATATAGATCTTCAGCTCAGACCGAGCTCTTGACTCATGTCCTCAACCGCCTCCTTGATATTTCCATGGTGATGTCTAATAGGCGCATCCTCACACGTGGATAGATGTGAAGAGAGCACTTAATGTCCTTTCTCAAATCCATCCCCACTTCCTGCCATTCTCCCTTCACCTCATAAGGCCGGATCACCATGCAGCCAGGTGCTGAAGCTCCAAACCTTAGGTCCACCCGTTATTCTCTTTCCCTCACGCGCCATGTCTAATCTGCCGTTAGGTACCCCCCACATAAAAGCCCACTCCATCCTCCTCTCCATCACCGCGGGCCCTCCCCACCAAGTCGGAGCCACCCCTGGCCCTCCCTGCCCTGCTCTAAGGGCCTCCCTTTTCATTCCCCTGTACCCCAGTCTCCACAGACCGGCCGGAGGAGCTTTTTTTAACTTGCACCTCCCCGTGGGAAGCCCTTCAGTGCCTCGTGCCGCTTTCGGAGTGAAACCCGACTCCTCACCATGGCCCGCCAGCCTATGGATGGCCTGGCCTCGGTGCCCTCTGCAGTTCCCCTCCTGTCACCCTTCTGGTTCCTTCCGCTCCCTCTGCCTGCCGCTCTTCCCCAGCCTTTGTCCTGCTGGGCCCTTTTCCCTCCCCTCAGCTGTCATCTCAGAGGTGTTTTCCCTCCCTCCTCACCACTCTCTCTTCAGCCCCAGGGAGAGTGCCGGGCTGCGGTTTGAGGCCCACAGCACAGGTGAGTGAGATCAGGGAGGCCACCCACTGGAGCCTGACCAAGATCCCAGACTTCAGGCTGGCGTGTTTGTCCTTTAAATCCTGACCAGACCGGCACTGTCCCCAGTGACGAGGCCTTTTTTTACGCCTTGGAGAACTTTTTTGAATGCATCTTACAGATGTCAAGAGCTGGTCGTCACGGGGGCTGCTGCCTATGCACGTCCACCACACCTCTGTGGGAGGATGCAGCCAGCAGCCGAAGGAGTGGGGCTGGGGCCCTTGTTAACTCTGGGCCTCTGGTGCTACCTGCCTGCGGCCAGTCCTCTGCGGGGGGGCCCTGTGAGGGGCCCTGTGGGGGGCTGGGTGATGGGCCACAGCAGGGTCCTTCTCTTTTCACAGGCCATTAGGTCCACAGGGAAATGGCTACAAATCAGAGTGCTGCCAATGGCCTGTCTCTTTTTTTTTTTTTTTTTTTTGCTGTACGCGGGCCTCTCACTGCTGTGGCCTCTCCCATTGCAGACGCGCAGGCTCAGCGGCCATGGCCCACGGGCCCAGCCGCTCCGCGGCATGTGGGATCCTCCCGGACCGGGGCACGAACCCACGTCCCCCGCATCGGCAGGCGGACTCCCAACCACTGCGCCACCAGGGAAGCCCCTGGCCTGTCTCTTTTTAGACAATTTCGTGAAGCTGTGTCAGGGAGAGAACAGACCATGGCTCATAGCTTTGGACAAGGGATGCCATCCACTGCTCTGTTAGATACTGTTTACAGACCAGCTGACTGTGTGCAAGACGTTTTTCCTCTTGCCCCTTGGTCTCCTCATCTCTGCGCGGGGGTAACGAGCCTGCCCGTCTCCCCGCAGGCTGTCTGTTGGGTGGGCCTCGGGAGCGTCAGCTAACGTGGATCCGGTGCCCTCTCCGTGCCAGGTGCCGTATTACCCGGATTCTTGTCTCATCCTCACCACGGTCCTGCGGGCGGGGCACTGCCATTATACCACCTCCCAGGGGGCGCTGAGGCTGGTGAGCTCCGTGAGGTCTGACCAGGGCTCCGGAGCGGACAAGCGGTGGGGTGGGGAGGAAGCGGCTGCCTCCGGCTGGCCGGCCTGTCCTGCGGGGTGTGGGCGGGCCGAGCACCATGAGGAGTGTTTTCTTTTCAAATCCTCAGCCACTCCTTCCGAGAGAAGTTGTCCTCATTGTTCAGATGATGACATTGAGGCCTCCTGAGGCCCAAAGCCGTTCAGCCAGGACATTGTATGTCCTTAGTTTGAACCCAGGTCTGCCTGCAAGTTCTCTGAAAGATTTGAAAAGGAGAATTTGTAAAGCCAGGGGTTCCTACACCTGTCAGGTCTTAAGGAAGTTAAGAGTGGCTATTTTCAAAAGCCTGATGGAGGGCGTAAATTTGCCTAAATGGGGCTCTCCAGAACTTTAATATTTGCTTTTGGCTGGCATCATGTCATTCCAGTGCAATAATTTCAGCCCTCTTGCACCAGGAGAAACTCCGCCTGATTATGGATAATAGGAAAAAAATGCCGGGGTCCAATCGGGGATGAGAGGAGTGGTGAGATTAGGATCCCTCTACCAACAGGGAGATTCACACGAGACTTTTCCCGCCTCGGAACCCACATTCCGCGTCCTGCCTGCCACTTGACACCTTCACTTAGGTGTAAATGTCATCTTCCTCATCAGGGTGGTGACAGGCCACCCACTGTCCTGGGGCAAAACTGGGTACACAGTATCATGATACAGAAGTCTCTCCGTTAGGGGAATGTTGGTGTACACTGCTCGTCTGCCTCAGAGAGCGCCTCTCTACCAGTCCCCCAGGATGTTTTATGAAGGACATTTGTCTTTTTTATTTCCCTGCCCAGTAGCCAACCCCCCACTCCTTCACTGTGTTTAGAAACACTCCCCCTGCTTATAGAGGTTGGAAGGCTAGGCTGCGGGTATATTGGGTCTCAGCTTGGCTGGTCACATGCACCTGGTGACACAGAGAAGCCAGGGCCCTGGAGAATTCATCTTGAAGGCAGTGACAGCAGCTCCGTCTGGTTTCCAGGGGCAGTAGTGGTGGCCTCGGTGCCCCTGCTCCAGCGGCAGTGTCCAGGTGATGATACAGCCTGAGGCCTCCTCCAGGCTCGCGGTGTGAGTGGGGCTCAGGTGATGGCTACACAGCTCCTTGCCCTGCTTATCTCCTGAGCCAGGTCCTCTTTTCTGGGGATCCTATGAGGTGCCAAAGGCCTCTGTGTAAACTCCATCTCAACTTGAATCAGCCAAAGTCTGTTTCTGTTGCGTAAAGCTCAGAATCGGACTCGTATGGAGCTGTTGCTCTGTAGTTACCCACGGCCTTTGATTCATCCCCCAGGCCCCTGACAGCACCGCTTCACCACCTGAGCACCTCCATGGGGCACAGAATTTACGAGATCCTAGGTTGAGTGGGTGGCTGGACCGAAGGCTCAGCTGGTCTCTCTTTATCGTCTGTCTGACCCAGCTCTCGACTCCGCTTACAACCCGGGGTGCACCCCTAGACCGTGGGCTCTGAGAGCACAGCCCCGAATGTTCCACCACTTCCTCCACTCCTCGAGCAGAGCCTGGCACATAGGAGGTGCTCAGGAAGGTTTGGGTGGATGGGTAAAGGATCAAATGGAGATCAGAGAAGTCGGTGCCTCTGGGCTCTCTTCGGCCCCAGTGAGGCTGCCGTGGCCTGCAGTCAGGCCCTGGGCTCGGCCAGGAGGGGAGCCACGGTCCTGGCATCTGCAGGCTGCCAGCGGTTCAGCGCTGGAGGCTAGCTGGGGAGATGGTGGGATTTAGAACAGTGAAGTAAATAGGTGGAGCCTTGGAAGGGAGAAGGGTGCCCCCCTTTCCACTGAGTGGAGGCGGCATAGTTAGTGCTTCCCAGTCCCTTTGTGTCATGAAAGCAGTCTTGTTCATCTGGTGCCCAGCGCCTGGCCAGCTGCCCCTGGAGCTGAGAGGCCTTGTCTCAGTGTGCCGGTTACCTGTGCACAGCACACCTGCAGAAGCGCTGACGGTGACAGAGCCCCAGGAACATCCTGCTTATGTCCACCACCCACCACTCAGAGGGGCTGCAAGAGCTCTTCTGTCCTGAGTCCCTGGGCTGCTAAGTTGCAGATACTCTTCCTGGTTTAGCATTTGCCTTTGACTTTGTGATTCCTTTTCCTTTCACTCCGTTCATTCTTTTTGTAATAGTGTTTATTTATTTTTACTTGTTGACAGTTTGCTTTATTTATTTATTTATTTATGGCTGTGTTGGGTCTTCGTTTCTGTGCGAGGGCTTTCTCTAGTTGTGGCGAGCGGGGGCCACTCTTCATCGCGGTGCGCGGGCCTCTCACTATCGCAGCCTCTCTTGTTGCGGAGCACAGGCTCCAGACGCGCAGGCTCAGTAGTTGTGGCTCACGGGCCTAGTTGCTCCGCGGCATGTGGGATCTTCCCGGACCGGGGCACGAACCCGTGTCCCCTGCATCGGCAGGCGGATTCTCAACCACTGCGCCACCAGGGAAGCCCTCCGTACATTCTTGATCATGGTTCTCTCTACAGGAGATTCTGCACCTTGACCAGAGGAGCGTGACCCTTCCTTCAAACCCCTCTCCGGACGCACCCTCCTAGCATCCCCTAGGAAAGATGCGGCAGCTCAAGGGGAAGCCCAAGAAGGAGACGTCCAAGGACAAGAAGGAGCGGAAGCAGGCCATGCAGGAGGCCCGGCGGCAGGTCACCACGGTGGTGCTGCCCACGCTGGCCGCGGTCGTGCTGCTGATCGTGGTGTTCGTGTACGTGGCCACGCGCCCCGCCATCACCGAGTGAGGGAGCTGCCCCCAGAGAGGAGGCGCAGGAGAGGAGAGCAGAAGAAGAATGGCTTTCATCCGCAGAGATTCTCCTGACACTGAGCTCTGAGCCAGAGTACCCTGTCTTCTCTGGTCTGTGACTTGATTAAAGTTTCTCCACTTTTCTTGGGAGGGAATAGGGAACGCTTTATCAGTGAATGTGCCACACACCTTATGGTCCACTTCATGTGCCTTTCAGACTTCAAAGCTGCGTGTGTGTGTGTGTGTGTGTGTGTGTGTGTGTGTTTCTCGCCTACAATCGATATGTAGCTCCACCTGGTGAGAGGAGGAACCTCTGGGTCATGGATCAGTTGGAATCAGTGCTCACCCCGTCCCCTTTGCTTTGAACATGACTCTTTCCTACACGTGTTCATGATTTCCAAAGGGACTGTATTTCTTCTCTGTGCTTCATGTGATTTGAAATATGTTGACTCAAAAGTGAAATATTTATTTTTTGAATAAAGGAGATAATAGCCTTAAACTGGATGTTGATCTTGTTTGGCCAGGAGGTGGCCTTGCTCTCCCGGGGGCACAGGAACGTGCTGTCTGTGCGGGTCCCCTGGCTGGGAAGTGTGTCCCTCTCGCCCCCAGTCCTCTGGGCTTTCTCCGTCTCCCCCTTCACTGCCTGCTGTGAATCGCTTCCGGTAAAATTGTGTTTTTTAACTGGCTCATTTTAAGATTGAGAGACTCTTGAGAGGGCCAGAAAGGATGCATAAATTGGTCTGTTTCAGCAAAAATAAGAGTTCTAATTGGAATGGGACCACAACTGCTTTTGACATCAGTTAGCAAACAGCAGCAACACAGACATGGTCCCGGAGGTAAAGGTCAGGCTTGGTTCTGTTCCTGCAGAAAGGGTACAAATTGTCAACAGTCCAGCTGAGTTTTGGATGCAAATTGGCTGCGCTGGAAGGGTTGCTTCGTTGTATTTTAGGGCATCGTTAGCCGTCCAGGTGGCTGGTGGAGTGGACCCCTTTTGGAAGTCAGATTCATGGTAACTGCTCTGAGGGTGTCTGCTCCTCTGTCACTGCTGATTGGGGGAGATCTGTGGGGAGACAAGTGCTTGTCTAACCTCGGTGGCTGCATGACTCGCTCACTGATTGCACAGGCGTGTTCTGGGGGCATGGAGCGTCTTGGAGTGAGTCTCTAAGAAGACGAAGCAGCTGCTGGAAGGAAGGGCTCCAGCTGAAGCTCGGATGCTGGGCTGGGCGGGGCCGACGGAGCTCTGCGGGCCTCCGAGGGAGACCCCGTGCTGCCTCATGCTCAATCCAGTGCCTGTGGCTCTGGAGGGAGATTCGCTAAGACATTTATCAAATGCAGAGCCTGCTAGCGTCAAGTTCCTCCTAGGTTTCCGTTTTCCTCGCCCTTATTTGGTTCTCTGAGGAGCCTTAGTGCTTGTTGGTCTGATTAAGCCTGGAGCCTGCTGCCCCCTGGACGGCTCATTGCGGTGAAGGAGGGGGCGGGGCTTCTGCACCATCCCTGCTCTTCACGATGGCCACTTAGCCACGAAATGCAGAGCTCCGCCCCCTCCCTCCCCAAGGACAGCCTGTGTGAGGACAGCCTGTCCGCTCCAGAAGGAAGAGCCCAGGCTGTGCTGGGTCGTGGCCTCATCTGTGTTCAGTTTCCAGCCTACCCCTCAGAGCTGTGGATTTCCCAAACCCCCGGAGCTCAGTTTCCCCATCTGTAATAGGCAGTCCAGGCACTTTTAGAGAAGTGGGCCTCTAAGGGAAACAAGGCTTTTAGAGCCAACCTGACTTTTTATGCAGGTTTTGCTGCCACAACCCCTCTCAGGACACTTCCTCCTGTGAAAATGGAGGCTGTCTTGCCTCATAGGATTGTTGGGAGGAGTCAGTTGAAATAATACATTTGTGATGCCAAGTCTAGCACCTGGGATGTAGTAGTTACTCTGTAGTAATTTCTAGCATTTGACATGTATACATGTCATATAGGTAATGTATACATGCACTATTTTCCATGTATTAACTCATTTATTTCTCATATAGCCCTAGGAGTAGGTACTATTAGTGCTCAGTTTTACCGCTGAGGAAACTGAGGTGGGCCAAAGGACTTGTTGATGTCCTACAGCTAGTCAGCGGAGGAACCCAGGTTTGTTTATTTTAATGCTTTTGTTATGGGAAGTTTCGCACATACACAAAAATAGAACAGTAATACAATATACCTCACGTACACCTCGACCAGCTTCAGCAAACTGCAACACATGGCCACTCTTGCTCACCCATCTCCACTGCCCCTCACACCCAGACACCTTCCTGTGCACATGCACACCGGATTATTCTGCAGCAGAACAGGAGATGGGATTTAAACCCGGGCAGTCTGGCTCCAGAGTCCATGCTCTTCATTATGAAGACCTGTTACCTCTTAATAAAACACTAATTTCCCCCTCTCCACTCCCCCAGCCTAAAGTAAGCTTTCCTGCCCAGGTGTGTGAACAGCCCTCACTTGCCCACAGCTGCCGTGAACAACCTTAGACGCCATCTTTGGACCAACAGGCCGTGATTTAGCTTTACCCACTGAGTGTCTGACACCCTGCTCAGTCTCTCACCCTGTAGCAATCAAGGAGAAACACCTGTTTCGTGGGCTCCTTGTGAAAGCATCTCAGTATTCGTGCTTAGGACATTTCGGGTGTGATGTGAAAAGAGCCTGAGGTTTGGGAAGCAAAGACATGTGTGAATCCTCACCCCGCCACTTTCTAACCAGATGAGCTCAGTCAGGTCCCATGACCTGAGCTGTAGTGGCCCCACATCTGTCAGGTAAGGTTCATTTTAACTATGTAGAGGATGTTGGGAGGATAAATGGAAATAAAAAAGGGGTGTGACATTGTTCCTAGGACATTGTAGATGCTCAATAAATAGCCATTCCCTGTTTGTCAGTGCGTTCAAACCTCACAGGACGTGCATGAAGGAAGGCCAGCTTCCCAGGGCATCACTTGCCAGACTGACACAAGACCTCACACTGGATGATAGATCCTGAGGTGCTTCTGGCCCTTATGTTATCCCACTGTCTTTCTCTTTGTTGTCCATCGGGAAGCCTGGTGGAGTTGCACTGGATTTTCAGGTGAAGGCAATTACCAGGCAGGCTTGGTGAAAGCAGGCTGAAGATGGACTTCTGGAAGTTAACACAACTTTGATGTGAGCCCCCTCCTGGCAGGAACGAGGTGCCAATTTATTGTGGACTTGCTGGGTGGAATGGAACAATTCTCAGGGTAAATGGTACTCTCATGTGGAGGCACTGGGTAATGGTTTGAGACACCAGCTTCCAAATTATGCTCAGTTATTCAATGGCTTCAAGGCAAAACCGAGTGATTTATTAGGAGTTTCACAGAAAGTCATGCTGGGGTTCTGCAGCAGGATCTGGGGCTCTTGGCTTTCGGAGTCCTCATTTCAAAGCCTAACATTTCTCGAAGAGCAAATTCCAAAAGAGGAATCAGATTAGAAACAGGAATAGAAACCATTGTCATTGGTTTGAAAGGCGTCACTTGTTGTGTTTTAAGAAAATCATACCAAGATGTATTTGTGTGTCTGCTGGTTCTAAAGCCACCAGCTTTAATTCCTTCTCAGTCGGTTCAAAGGCAGAGCAGCACACGCCCGTCTTTCCTTCCTGCATCCTTCATGAGGTAACAGGAAGGAAACCTGCAGCCAGACTCATCTGTAAATTGGAGATGGTTTTTAACACCTGCCTCAGGTTTGTTTAGGAAGATTAAAGAGATGATTGTCTTTCCCTTTTCCCCAAAAGGATCTTACATCATTATTTACTTGCTAGAGGTAGAAAAAGAAGGAAGTCAGTTATGGCTCTTGGATTTCGTTTTGGAAGTCTGCCATCACATATATGTGTGTGTATGTATTTGTGTGTGTGCATGTACATGCATATATTTATCTTTTACAGCTCTGTGTTGAAAATGCCCCACATGCTCTGTCGCCTGAAGATGTCTGCCTTACTTTGAATGCAATTTCTTTTTCGGGAACCACCTTTAATTCTGTGTTCTCTACAACAGCGGTCCCCAACCTTTTTGGCACCAGGGACTGGTTTCGTGGAAGACAATTTTTCCGTGGACTGGGGGTGGGGGATGGTTCAGGTGGTAATGGGAGCAATGGGGAGCGGCTGTAAATTCAGATGAAGCTTCGCTTGCTCACTGCTCACCTCCTGCTTGTGTGGCCTGGTTCCTAACAGGCCGCGGACCGGTAGTGGTCTGAGGCCCGGGGGTTGGGGACCACTGCTCGACAATATTTGCCACGGACTTGCTTAAGCATTAAAAGTCAGATATAGAATCTTTGGATCAAGGAGATATATGAGTACCTTCCTCAACCCTTCCAGAACATCTGTACTAGGATTGGGTAGGGGCTTGCACATCCTCGGAGGCCTGTCCCACCTGCCCCCGTGCTTCAAAGATCAGGGAAGAGCAGTTGTGCACATACGTTCTGCCTCACCCACTGTGTCAGGCTTAATTTTTCCTTATGAGTCTGTGTCGTGCAGTCGCCAGGCTGTCCGCTTCTGTTCTGAGTATTTTCTCATTACTCTACAAGGCAAATGTTTCTGACTTCAGAGTATGTCAGTTGGGTCATCTGTATTATCCCCCCACCTGCCAGTTCTGTGGAAAGGAGCGTCTTTTCAAAAAGCTGTTAATCTCTTGAGCTGTTGAGTAATAACTTCAGGAAGCTAGACCAGAGTGAGCTTTGGGTGCTCAGTGATGCCACGGTTAAGGGTCTCTCTTCCTTTGTTCACTTCCTCATCGTTGCATGAAGGTTGTCTCTTTGAACCCTCCCAGGAAGGAAACTTCTCCAACCTGTGACTGTTCCTTTTCCAGTTGAAACAAAGCACAGCTGGCCACACGGATCACAGCCACTCTTTCAGAAAGGACAGTGAACTTTTTGGGATGAGGCCCAACTCCCAAGGCATCAACTCGTTTGGATTGGAATAAATTAAGAAAGCCCACGATGAACTCCTCCTGCAAGGCCCTCCACCTGGAGTTACTTCTGCCTCTTACTGCATTACTGGTTCATTGAACGTCTTCCATTTAGTTCATCCACCCACATTCTCCAGAGACACTGAAATTCCCCACCTCACACAATCCTCCCAGGTTGGGTTTTAAAAGATGTAGCAATATCTACAAAAGGTATATTTAAAGCGAAAGTATACTAAAGATTGAAAATGTAAAAGATGGAAAAAATATATGCCAGGCAGATTGAACAAAAGCCATGGCAGCAATTTTAACATTAGCAAAACAATTATAAGATGAATATGCCATAAGGGGCAAAGGATGTCATATATTAGTAGTAACAAATGATATTTTATCATGGATATGTATGTTGCTAACAATATAGCCTCAAAATATATAAAGCAAGTGACTCTCAACAGACTAGAAAGACATTAACAGTTTTAGTTGAAGATTTTAAGATATACCTTGCAGAAATGGATAGATCAAAAGCTGAAAAGAGCAAAGATATAGATTTGAATTAGAAAATTAATGAACTGGATCTAGTAGATAAATATAGATCTTTTCACTCAAGAGAGAATAAAGATTTTTTAAGAGCACACATGGTACAGAAATAAAAACTAGCTTAAACATTTTCAAATTTGATGAAAAATACAAACCCATAGATTCAAGATGTATAACAATTTCAAGTAAGATTAAACACAAAGAAAATGACACTTAGGCACCTCAAGGTCAAATTGCTGAAAACCAAAAATAAATTGTACTGAGGTAGAAATCAGAGAGGCCTCAAACTTCTCTCTTTTAGCATTTGGCACTAGAAAAGCCATGCTGACAAAATTCTTAGAAGGAAAAAGCCCAACCCCAAACCTTTTTTGTAATTTTCCTTTGTATATTGTTCATTTAACAAATATTTATAGTGCAGCTATGTGCCAGCTACTGTTCTTGGCATTGGAGATACACCAGTGAGCAAAACAGACACACGTTCCTGCCTGTGTAGTGTATACTGTAGTGAGGGAATATGTCAGATTGCCACTTATGTTTGAGTGTAATACATCGACGTTTACAAACATGGGAAAATTAAGGACTGTATTTCTTATGAGCATTTTATGAAAAAACTACAAGAGGATAAGCGCCAAACACATGGTAAATGAGAAATCACAGCAAAGGAATTTGCTATAGGATGAAGACAGGATCCATGGTGGAAGTTACAGTTACAAAAGTTGGAAGTAAGAGAAGGTAAGAGGTGGCATAAGTATTCTGATTTCTTACTCTTTTATTATTAGGAATAAAGCAGTTCATAATATACTTTATCAATTTATTTATTTATTTTTGTCTGCATTGTTTCTTCGTTGCTGCACGTGGGCTTTCTCGAGTTGCAGCGAGCAGGGGTGTGCAGGCTTCTCATTGCGGTGGCTTCTCTTGTTGTGGAACACAGGCTCTAGGCGTGCGGGCTTCAGTAGTTGTGGCACGCAGGCTCAGTAGTTGTGGCTCGCGGGCTCTAGAGTGCAGGCTCAGTAGTTGTGGTGCACGGGCTTAGTTGCTCTGTGGCATGTGTCATCTTCCCGGACCAGGGCTCGAACCTGTGTCCCCTGTATTGGCAGGCAGATTCTTAACCACTGCGCCACCAGGGAAATCTAGTAATATACTTTAAAGTATAAAGGTAAGTACTGAAAGAATAAATAGAAATAATCAGCTAATTTAGCAGAGGGGAGAGTATGAGGAAGTAAAGGCATCCTATTATTTTATTTTTTATATATGGTGTCAGTAGATAGAAGCTAAGAAATAGAGGGTTCATCAATAAGGTAACCACTGAAAGGTAAGACAACATAAAATTTTTTTGAATGATCAGAACACATACATGAGCAAAGGAAACGAGCCATATATTGGAAGTTATTTTAAAGCATCCATGGAAATAGTTTGTGTAATGTAAAACATGATGACAGAAACAAGACCAAACAGCCGTCCTATCTGTAAATGTAAATGGTCCAGATATACTTAAAGAAAAAGGCTCAAATTGTATTATAAGGAAAACCCAAGTATATGCTATATAAAAAAAGATACACCTTGAAGTGATTCAGAACAGTTGAAAGTAAAAGGATGGGCAAAATATATGTCAGTGATACATGTGGAAAATAACAATACCATTAAAGGAGTGCTGAGAGGAACATTCACAGCTTTAAATACTTCTATCTGTAAACATGAAAAATTCACACTGTCAGAGAAGAAGGAAGCAGTGTTCACAGCCTTACTGTTAAAGTTGAATGAGAACAAAATATAAGAGGGAGAAAGGACACATGATGATAAAGTCTATAATTCATGATGGAGATCTAAAAATTATGGATATGTATAAAAATCACATTTTTCTCTACAAAAATTACAGGAACTACAAAGAGCAATAGAAGCATATTAGTAAATGGAGACTGTAGTTCACCATTTTCAGCCCATGACAGAGCAAGGAAGTAAAAGATAAGGGTTTATAAGACCTAAACAACATAATGAAATAGACCTGACTCATATATATCAAATTCTGTCTTAAAGATAGAGGCTATGTCTTTTCAAGTTCCCGAAATATTTACAAAAATTATGTTACTTATGTTTGTCTACTTCTTGTAAATGATGAGCTCTGTGAGATGAAAAGGGAAATTGTCTGTCTTGTTAACCCTTTATCCCAGGAACTAACAGAGGTGACCAATAAATATTTTTGAGTAAGTGAAAGAACAATGCACAAAAGAAAAATACAAATGGTCAATAAGCTCATGGGGGAAAAAAGGCACAACTTTATAACCAAAGTTATTTCTGTTCAGATATCAAAAGAGTATCATTTTACCTATCAAGTTGGCAAAGCTTAAAAAAAATAACATGCTCTAAATCCTTGCTTTATATATATAAATGCATACCTAGATACTGTGTCAACTCTGCAAAATGAGGTGGATGGACCTAGAGTCTGTCATACAGAGTGAAGTAAGTCAGAAAGAGAAAGACAAATACTGTATGCTAACACATATATATGGAATTTAAGAAAAAAAATGTCATGAAGAACCTAGGGGTAAGACAGGAATAAAGACACAGACCTACTAGAGAATGGACTTGATGATATGGGGATGGGGAAGGGTAAGCTGTGACAAAGCGAGAGAGTGGCATGGACACATATACACTACCAAACGTAAGGTAGATAGCTAGTGGGAAGCAGCCACATGGCAGAGGGAGATCAGCTCGGTGCTTTGTGACCACCTAGAGGGGTGGGATAGGGAGGGTGAGAGGGAGGGAGATGCAAGAGGGAAGAGATACGGGAACATAAGTATATGTATAACATTCACTTTGTTATAAAGCAGAAACTAGCACACCATTGTAAAGCAATTATACTCCAATAAAGATGTAAAAAAAAAAAAAAATGTCAAGCAGAACAGATAACACACACGGTTCTTCCCAGTTCCAGATCCTCTCACGCAAACGTCCAAGGTGAGCCATGACCTTGAGGAAATGTACTACTTGTGTTACGTCACATTCTAACTTTCCCTTTATTTCAGTGGGTGGCGTGGCCACAGGCAGGATGGCATCTCATCCTGATAGGCCCACAGCTGAGGTCGACCCATTTCTGAACAGCGCCCAGGAACTCTCTGCTTAGCTGCTCTTGCCCATCACTGTGAGTCTACACACCTCTGGTGCTCTCCCCCAAGGGAGTGTCTACCCCAGGCTGACATTTAGCCTATTGCTGACGTGTAAATTTGCTACATGAAACTCAAGAGTGCATTTCCACATAACAGTAAAGGTGCATATTTCATGGTTAGGTTTCCAGACTGCCCCACAAAAAACTGTTTGAATTTTAGAACCTTAGAGCTGAAAGCTCTATAGAAATGACTGGTTTAATCGCCTGCTTCTTCTTGTATCACCCTGATAGATTCTGATTAGGTATCTAGGATTAGGAGAGCCTACAACTGGAGAGGATGGGCCCCAAATGCCTGTATTAATGAAACAAAATACAAAGCAGGAGAAAGGATTTTGAAGAAGATTCCACATCCAAATACTTCCTCCTTCAAGTTAGGCTTGGGATTTGACCTCCTGCCTTCTTGTCTAACCACCTCCAGTTATGACGAGAACTAAGCTCAGCTACATCCAGAGTGGTAATTTGAGTCCACGTGCTTGAAGTAACCATGGGGCTGGGGAACAAGAATGATGACAAACCCAGATGTCATGTTAAACCCTTACAACCACTTTAATTCCTCATGTGTTGGCTCGGACTATGATTATTTCAATATAGACCTCTGGTTAATGAATGCACGTCAAACGCATGCTCCCTCCTGATGATAAAACAACAGTGAAGGAAAAGGAACTAAATTCCCAGGATGAAGAGAAAGTGAGAAGCCTTTTTTCCACATCTAGCCCCCAGAATGCGTCAAGGAGGATCATAACCTTCAGACAGAGAAGTATCTTCTCCAGGTAATTTAATAGACCCAGGAGAAAAGACCTAAGGACTAATGTTGTGGGCTCCCCAAAGAAGCGACCTATTTGGATTAGCCTTCAGTAGAGCCCTGGGCTTCAGTAAGCTCCACCAAGCCTCACCCATGGACACAGAGCTTTTTAGGGCCTCACCCTTAAATACAATCAGACAGCTAAGGATCACAATACAATTTTTAAGAGGCCAAAATAACCAATTACAAAGCAATGCAGCAGAAACAGAGACCACACCGAATGGCTGGGTAATGACTGCTGTATTGGATCAAAGATTTCCTAACATGAATGTGAATATGGATGCTTTAAATATGGTGTTAAATTTTTTGTGTGTGCTGCACAGTGGACAAAACTGAGATTGTTAACAGAAAGACTGAGAAAGTTAATACCAGTCCATGCAATTCAAACAGAACTCCTGTTCAAAGAGCAATCATATTTACATGGACCACAACAGAGTTGAATAAAACAAACAACTAGCGTCCATGATGCAATGAAAATCCAGGATGTAGGAAAATAGGGGTGGCGTATAACTGGAGAAGGTGAGCTCACAATACTGATATGAGAGCAATGATAAGAGAAAGAGGATTTTGAAGATTCCAGATCCAGAGGGGGTTACATACCCACTGCTCTTATCCCCTTCCAAGTTAGCTTTGGGAATGGACACTTGCCACCTAGGAAACCACTGCAATAAGTATAAGAACTAACTACTGTAAACACATTTTAAGGCCTCTGACTGTGTCTAGATTTCTCTAAAGTTTTCACATCTAAGACAGCATTGAATGAACATGTAGTGTTTCTTGTTGTTTGCGTTAAGCTCTATAAACTACTACAGCCTGTGGGCCAAATTCAGCCTACCACCTGTTTTTGAACAGATGGAGAGCTAAGAATAGTTAGTTACTTTTTAAAAAATTAAGCCTTTTATTTTGAGATAATTGTAGATTCAAATGCAGTTGTAAAAAGTAATACAGAGCAATCCTGTGTTTCCTCTACCTAGTTCTCCCCCATATTAACTTCTTCAAACCTGTAGTACAATGACCTAGTACAACCAGGATATTGACACTGGCACAGTCAACAGAGGCCACAAGAATGCTCTGTTCCCCTTTTATAGCTACACCGACTTCCCTCTTGCCCCACTCCCTCCATTGTCCCGTGGTAACACTAACCTGGTCTCTATTTCTATGGCTTTGTTATGTATATATTTGTTATATAACAAAATGTAGCCATTTAGGATTGACTTCTTTGCTCAGCATAATTCTCTGGAGAGTCCTCTAGGTTTTATATAAATCAGTTTTTTTTTTAATTGCTGTGTGGTTATTTCATGATAAGGATGTACCCTGTACCTACCACCCTGTACCACCACCCCACCCCCGTTAAACTATTCACCTGTTGAAGGAGATCTGTGTTGTTTCCAGTTTGGGGCTGTTATGAATAAGGCTGCTATGAACATTCATGTATAGCTTTTTGTGTGTGAACATAAGTCTTTACTTCTCTGGGATAAATGCCAAGGAGTGCAATTGCTGGGTCATGTGGTAGCTGCCAAACGGTTTTCTAGAGTTGCGGCGGTTCCACTTTACATTCCTACCAGCAATACAGTCCAGTTTATCTGTGTTCTTGCCAGCATTTCATGTTGTCACTATTTTAACATTTTAGCTATTCTGATAGATCTGTAGTGATATCTTACTGTGGTTTTAATTTGCATTTCCCTAACGACTAATCATGTTGAACATCTTTTTATGTGCTTATTTGTAACCTGTATATTGTCTTCAGTGAAATGTGTCTTCATATCTTTTACCCATATTCTAATTGGATTATTTATTTGTTTTTTTGCTGTTGAGTTTTGAGAGATTTTTATACATTCAGATGCTAGCTCTTTTTCAGATATGTGGTTTGCAAATATTTTCTCCTGGTCGTAGCTTTTTTCATTCTCTTAATAGGGCCTTTAGCAAAGCAAAAGTTTTAAATTTTGATGACTTCCAATTTATCAATTTTCCCTTTTATGGAATGTGCTTTTCCTTTACATCTAAGAACTCTTTGCCTAGCCCTAGGTCTCATGGCTTTTCTTGTATGTTTTGTTCTAAAACTTTTATAGTTTTACATTCAAGTCCATGATCCATTTTTGTATAATTAATTTTTTAATTACCAAAAAAGTTAATTATTGTATAAAGCATCACAAATTCTCTTGGTTTTCCTTCAGCTGAGAGTGTCTTGACTTCGCCTTCATTCCTGAAGGACTTTTTCACTGTGTATAAGATACTGGGTTAATGGTTCTTTTCTTTCAGCCCTCAAAAATATTGTGCCAGTTACTTCTGGTCACCATGATTTCTGATTAGAAATTTGCTTTAATTAAAATTGTTTTCTCTTTATAGCTAAGGTGTTGTTTCTCTCTTGATGCTTCCAAGATTGTTTTGTTTTGTTTTCAGAAGTTTGACTATAATATAGGCTTCCCTGTTACCTGAAAGTAGAGCGTTCCTATGAAGCCTTTTGTAAGCCGAATGGTGTAAAGCAAAGAAGCAATTCTTTTTTTCATAAAAGCAAAAATTTTCTTCAGATTTCTTTTAGTGAGTGAAAACAGGTACTAGCATAGGTCTTTTGTGGAAGCAAAGTGGCTTAAAGCAAACTTTCGAAAAGCAGGAGACACCTGTATGTCACAATGTGGATTTCCTTGGGTTTATCCTGTTTGGGGTTTGCTCAGCCTCTTGGGAAGTTTTCAGGCATGATTTCTTTGAGTACTTTTTTAGCCCTGCCCTTTCTCTCCTCTCCTTCCAAGACTCCAGTGACACAATTGTTGGGTCCCTTGTTATAGTTTCACATGTTCCTGAGAGTCTGTTGATTTTAATTTTCATTCTGTTTTCTCCATGTTGTTCAGGTTGAGTAATTTCTATTGTTCACTGATTGTTTCTTGCATCTCCTCCATTCTGCTTGAGCCCCTCTGCTGAGTTTTTATTTGATATGGTATTTTTCAGTTCTAAGATTGCCATTTGGTTTTACTTTACATCTTCTATTTCTCTGCTGAAACTTTCCTTATTTTCATTTTTTCCTGTTATGTTTCTGATTGCTTGCTGAAGCATTTTATGATGGCTGCTTGAAATCTTTGTCGGCTCATTCTAACATCTGTGTCATCTCCGTGTTGTCCCTCATTGATTGTCTTTTCTCATTCAGGTTGAGATCTTCCTGGTTCTTGGTATGACAGTTGATTGAAACCTGGATATTTGGGGCATTATATAATGAGATTCTGGATCTTAATTAAATCTTGTGTTTTAGTGGGCCTATTCTGACAATGTTAGAGCACAGATGGGGTGCAGCATCATTCCCGTCAGATGGTAGTGGAAACCCCAGTTCTTGACTCAGCTTCTGTTGACACCTGGGGAGAGGTGCTCCTCATTACTGCTGGATGGGTGGGAGTTCTGGCCCCCAGGTAGTCTGTTACTGATACCACCCTGGCTGAGAGGGGCAGGGGTTCCTCATTACTGCTTCTGACATGGACTCCAGTCTCACTGTGGGGCATAGGAGGGTGGCCTCATTACCACCCAGCTGTGGTTAATATCCTGACTCTCCACTAGACCTCAATGATGCCCCCTAGTGGAGAAGGGTAAGGATGCTTTGTTACTGCCTCCTGGGGGCTCCCCGCATTAGTCTCCACTGGTACTGCTGAGGTGATGCCTCCTTACCTGCTGGCGGGGATGAAAGTGCTGCTGTTCTGCTGCCCTACTTAGCCTTCTTGACACCACTTTGGTGGGGGATTTGGGTTGAGGGTGGAAATCTAGGTGCTCCGCCTACCTTTGCTGGTGTGGTGGGAGAGGGGCTCCAGTTTGCTCTGTGGTGTTTGGCTCAATTTGAGTGGTTGTTGTCTAGATGTCTTCTGCCTTGCTCTGCTGCCCCTTTCCTTGTCTTTTGTCTAGAGAGAGCAGGCTCTGTGGGGGCTTTTTTGTTTGGGCCCATTGCCCTTTCAAGGTTGTCAGCGTTTTCAGCTCCAAGTCTGGGATATATAAGTGGATTAGTTTGCCTGGGCTCCTGTAACAAAGTACTACAAACTGGGTGGCTTAAATAATAGATGCAAAATTTGGAGTGCCTTATACATCTAGCATAGTGTCTTCAATTAAATAAATGCACTTTCTCCAAAATGAAGCTATTACGTTTGGCCATTAAATCTTTTATTTCCTAAAGTACTCATATTTTTAATATTCAAGTAGTGTCTAAACTAAGTTTTTGTTTTCTAAGCTCTGAGACTTTTTTTTTAATTAATTTTATTTTTATTTATTTTTGGCTACGTTGGGTCTTTGTTGCTGCGTGCGGGCTTTCTCCAGTTGCAGCTAGTGGGGGCTACTCTTCATTGTGGTGTGCAGGCTTCTCATTGCAGTGGCTTCTCTTATTGTGGAGCATGGGCTCTAGGTGTGCGAACTTCAGTAGTTGTGGCTCACGGGCTCTAGAGCGCAGGCTCAGTAGTTGTGGCACACGGGCTTAGTTGCTCCGTGGCATGTGGGATCTTCAAGGACCAGGGCTCGAACCCATGTCCCCTGCATTGGCAGGCGGATTCTTAAGCACTGCGCCACCAGGGAAGCCCTGAGACTGTTTTTAAAATTAATTAATTTATTTATTTATTTATTCATTTTGGCTGCATTGGGTCTTTGTTGCTACATGTGGGCTTTCTCTAGTTGTGCCAAGCAGGGGCTACTCATTGTTGTGGTGCATGGGCTTCTCATTGCGGTGGCTTCTCTTGTTGTGGAGCACAGGCCCTACGCATGCGGGCTTCAGTAATTGTGGCACATGGGCTCAGTACTTGTGGCCTGCGGGCTCTAGAGTGCAGGCCCAGTAGTTGTGGCACATGGGCTTAATTGCTCAGTGGCATGTGGGATCTTCCTGGACAAGTGCTCAAACCCATGTCCCCTGCATTGGCAGGCAGATTCTTAACCACTGCACCACCAGGGAAGTCCCACTGAGACTGTTCTTGATTCATGCTTGTTTTTGTAAACTACGGTATTGAGATATAATTGACATATTAAAAAGCTGTACATATTTAATGTATACAACTTGATGAGTTTAGAGATAAATATACATCTGTGAAATCCTCTATGCCATTAACTTATCTATCAACTTCAAGTTTCCTCCCTCTCTTTATTATTTTATTGATGAGTATTTTCAGAACATTGTGTGTATATGTATATATGTGTATACGTTGCTTACATATACATACATGTCTATGTACATATACACACGTGTGTATACATATATATACATCTACATATATATACATCTACATATATATGTATATATTTATTCTCCCAAAATTCTTGGGTGCAACTCTTGTTAATATAAAAACCTTTGGTTATAAGCTAAACTTTTTATGCAGCAAATGAAGCCAAAGAGCTGTTTTAATTTGGTTACTCATAATTTTATCCATCAAAGTCATTTGGGAGTGACTCATCAAATAATTTATCTCAGCTGAGAGATATGTTTGGGATTGGAAATGGTTTGAACTGAAACAGTACTGACTTTTGGAAGATTTTCCTCAAGCTGATGAAAATGAGGAATTTCAAAGCTGTTCTGATTTTCAGAAACAAACAAACAAAAAAGACATCATACCAAAATGGGAAGAATGTATGTTCATTTGCCCTGCAAATGAACCGGTTTGCAGGGCAGAAATAGAGATACAGATGTAGAGAAGAAACGTATGGATACCAAGGGGGAAAGTGGCAGTGGGAGGGTGGTGATGTTGTGATGAATTGGGAGATTGAGATTGACATATATACAGTAATATGTATAAAATAGATAACTATTAAGAACCTGCTGTATAAAAAAATAAAATTCAAGTTTTCAAAAAAAACAAAAAAAGACTAGGGGCTTCCCTGGTGGCGCAGGGGTTGTGAGTCCGCCTGCCGATGCAGGGGACACGGGTTCATGCCCCAGTCCGGGAAGATCCCACATGCCGCGGAGCGGCTGGACCCGTGAGCCATGGCCACTGAGCCTGTGCGTCTGGAGCCTGTGCTCTGCAACGGGAGAGGCCACAACAGTGAGAGGCCCATGTACCACACACACAAAAAAAAGACTTTGGTTGTGCAATAAGGATAAACATATAGATCAATGGAAAAGAACTGAGTCTAGAAATAAAGCCTTATATTTATGGTCAGTTGATTTTTCAACAAAAAGTACCAAGATAATTCAGTGGGGTAAAGAATAGTCTTCGGCAAATGGTCTGGGACAATGGGGTATCCATCTGCATGTAAAAGGATGAATCTAGTCCCTTACACTATACAAAAATGTTAACTAAGAGTGGATCATAAACCTGATGTAAAACCTGAAACTGTAAAACTTTTAGAAGAAAATGTAGGAGAAAATATTTGTGACGTTGAGTCAAGCAAATATTTCTTAGCTATGATGCCAAAATCACAGTCCATAAAAGAGAAAATTGATGAATTGCATTACATCAAAATTAAAAACTTTATGTGCTTCAAAAGACACCATTAAGAAAATGAAAAGAGAAGCCACAGACTGGGAGAGAATATATGCAAATCATATTTCTGATAAAGCATTTATATCCAAAATATATAAAGAATTCTTATAGCTAAATAAAAGAAGAAATAATTATAAGATGGGCAAAAGATTTGAATAGACGTTTCACCAAAAAAGATATGTGAATGCTCAGTAAGCACACAAAAGATGCTCACATGATTAGTCATTAGGGAAATGCAAGTTAAAACTAGCATGAAATACCACTCACACACACTGAAATGACTCACCAAAAAGATAGTACCAGGTATGGGAGAGGATATGGAGAAATCGGAACTCTTAGGCCTTGCTGGTAGGAATGTAGAATGGTGTAGCTACGTAGGAAAATAGTTGGACAGTTTCTTTTAAAAGGTAAACATAAATTTACCATGTGACTCAAATTCTACTCATAGGAATGTACTAAATAGAAAGAAAAACATGTCCACAAACCCACAGCCAACATCGTCCTCAATGGTGAAAAACTGAAACCATTTGCACTAAGATCAGGAACAAGACAAGGTTGCCCACTCTCACCACTCTTATTCAACATAGTTTTGGAAGTTTTAGCCACAGCAATCAGGGAAGAAAAGGAAATAAAAGGAATCCAAATCGGAAAAGAAGAAGTAAAGCTGTCACTGTTTGCAGATGACATGATACTATACATAGAGAATCCTAAAGATGCTACCAGAAAACTACTACAGCTAATCAATGAATTTGGTAAAGTAGCAGGATACAAGATTAATGCACAGAAATCTCTGGCATTCCTATACACTAATGATGAAAAATCTGAAAGTGAAATCAAGAAAAGGCTCCCATTTATGATTCCAACAAAAACAATAAAATATCTAGGAATAAACTTGCCTAAGAAGACAAAAAACCTGTATGCAGAAAATTATAAGACACTGATGAAAGAAATTAAAGATGATACAAATAGATGGAGAGATATACCCTGTTCTTGGATTGGAAGTATCAACATTGTGAAAATGACTCTACTACCCAAAGCAATCTACAGATTCAATGCAATCCCTATCAAACTAACACTGGCATTTTTCACAGAACTAGAACAAAAAATTTCACAATTTGTATGGAAACACAAAAGGCCCCGAATAGCCAAAGCAATCTTGAGATCAAAAAGTGGAACTGGAGGAATCAGGCTTCCTGACTTCAGACTATACTACAAAGCTACAGTAATCAAGACAGTATGGTATCGGCACAAAAACAGAAATATAGATCAATGGAACAGGATAGAAAGCCCAGAGGTAAACCCATGCACATATGGTCAACTTATCTTTGATAAAGGAGGCAGGAATGTACAGTGGAGAAAGGACAGCCTCTTCAATAAGTGGTGCTGGGAAAACTGGACAGGGACATGTAAAAGTATGAGATTAGAACACTCCCTAACACCATACACAAAAATAAGCTCAAATGGATTAAAGACCTAAATGTAAGTCCAGAAACTATCAAACTCTTAGAGGAAAACATAGGCAGAACACTCTATGACATAAGTCACAACAAGATCCTTTTTGACCCACCTCCTAGAGAAATGGAAATAAAACCAAAAATAAACAAATGGGACCTAATGAAACTTAAAAGCTTTTGCACAGCAAAGGAAACCATAAACAAGACCAAAAGACAACCCTCAGAATGGGAGAAAATATTTGCAAATGAAGCAACTGACAAAGGATTAATCTCCAAAATTTACAAGCAGCTCATGCACCTCAATAACAAAACAACAAACAACCCAATCCAAAAATGGGCAGAAGACCTAAATAGACATTTCTCCACAGAAGATGTACAGGTTGCCAACAAACACATGAAAGGATGCTGAACATCATTAATCATTAGAGAAATGCAAATCAAAACTACAATGAGATATCATCTCGCACCGGTCAGAATGGCCATCATCAAAAAATCTAGAAACAATAAATGCTGGAGAGGGTGTGGAGAAAAGGGAACACTCTTGCACTGCTGGTGGGAATGTGCATTGGTACAGCCACTATGGAGAACTGTATGAAGTTTCCTTAAAAATCTACAAATAGAACTACCATTTGACTCAGCAATCCCACTACTGGGCATATACCCTGAGTAAACCATAATTCAAAAGGAGTCATGTACCAAAATGTTCATTGCAGCTCTATTTACAATAGCCAGGAGATAGAAACAACCTAGGTGTCCATCATCAGATGAATGGATAAAGAAGATGTGGCACATATATACAATGGAATATTACTCAGCCATAAAAAGAAATGAAATTGAATTATTTGTAGTGAGGTGGATGGACCTAGAGTCTGTCATACACAGTGAAGTAAGTCAGAAAGAGAAAGACAAATACCGTATGCTAACACATATATATGGAATGTAAGAAAAAAAATGTCATGAAGAACCTAGGGGTAAGACAGGAATAAAGACACAGACCTACTAGAGAATGGACTTGAGGATATGGGGAGGGGGAAGGGTAAGCTGTGACAAAGTGAGAGAGTGGCATGGACATATATACACTACCAAACGTAAGGTAGATAGCTAGTGGAAAGCAGCCTCATAGCACAGGGAGATCAACTCGGTGCTTTGTGACCACCTAGAGGGGTGGGATAGGGAGGGTGGGAGGGAGGGAGACTCAAGAGGGAGGAGATATGGGAACATATGTATATGTATGGCTGATTCACTTTGTTATAGAGCGGAAACTAACACACCATTGTAAAGCAATTATACTCCAATAAAGATGTAAAAAAAAATGTCCACACACAGACTTATATGTAAATGTTCATAATAGCTTTATTCTTAATAGCCTCAGTGGAAACAACTCAAATGTCAATGAACTAGTAAAATGGATAAAGAAAATGTGGTTTATTGAAACAACAGAACACTATTCAGCAACAACAATAAAAATAACAAAATATCAATACATGCTACAGTGTGAACCACAAAAAACATACCAAAGAAGCCAGATGCAAAAACCCACACAGTATATGAATCCATTTATACGAAATGTCCAGGTAAATCATAAAGACAAAGTAGTTTAGTAGCTTCCTTGGGTTGGGCATGGGAAGGGGGAGTGACTGCAAATAGGCACTAGGGATCTTTGGGGAATGATGGAAATGTTGTAAAATTGGGTTGTGGCAATGGTTGCAAAACTTTGTAAATTTAGTAAAAATCATTGAATTATACCCTTGAAATGGCTGCATTTTATGGTTTGTAAATTATTAATAGAACTGTTAACGATTAAATGAGTTTATATTATAGTGGTTGGCACATGGTCCTCAATAAATGATAGTCTTATTCTTTGCAGATTTATTTTATCTTCTGAGCTCAGACCTAATGCCTCAAGAGGGCAAGGATGGCACATGCTCACAGCTAGCATTTACTGAGTACTCACTGTTCCAGACTCTATGCTAACCGTTTTATGTGCAGTGCCTTCTTTATTTTTTTTAATTTTTTTAAGCAGGTTTAAAAATTTTTTTATTTAATTTAATTTAATTTTATTTTATTTTATTTATTTTTTTTCTTAGATTTTTTTTTTTTTACAAATTTAATCAGTTATACATATACATATGTTCCCATATCCCCTCCCTTTTGCGTCTCCCTCCCACCCTCCCTATCCCACCCCTGCAGGCGGTCACAAAGCACCGAGCTGATCTCCCTGTGCTCTGCGGCTGCTTCCCACTAGCTATCTACCTTACGTTTGGTAGTGTATATATGTCCATGCCGCTCTTTCACTTTGTCACAGCTTACCCTTCCCCCTCCCCATATCCTCAAGTCCATTCTCTAGTAGGTCTGTGTCTTTATTCCTGTCTTACCCCTATGTTCTTCATGACATTTTTTTCTTAAATTCCATATATATGTGTCAGCATACAGTATTTGTCTTTCTCTTTTTGACTTACTTCACTCTGTGTGACAGACTCTAGGTCCATCCACCTCATTACAAATAGCTCAATTTCATTTCTTTTTATGGCTGAGTAATATTCCATTGAATATATGTGCCACATCTTCTTTATCCATTCATCCGATGATGGACACTTAGGTTGTTTCCATCTCCGGGCTATTGTAAATAGGGCTGCTATGAACATTTTGGTACATGACTCCTTTTGAATTATGGTTTACTCAGGGTATATGCCCAGTAGTGGGATTGCTGCGTCATATGGTAGTTCTATTTGTAGTTTTTTAAGGAACCGCCATACCATTCTCCATAGTGGCTGTACCAATTCACATTCCCACCAGCAGTTCAAGAGTGTTCCCTTTTTTCCACAACCTCTCCAGCATTTATTGTTTCTAGATTTTTTGATGATGGCCATTCTGACTGGTGTGAGATGATATCTCATTGTAGTTTTGATTTGCATTTCTCTAATGAGTAAAGGTGTTGAGCATCCTTTCATGTGTTTGTTGGCCCTCTGTATATCTTCTGTGGAGAAATGTCTATTTAGGTCTTCTGCCCATTTTTGGATTGGGTTGTTTGTTTTTTTGTTATTGAGCTGCATGAGCTGCTTATAAATTTTGGAGATTAATCCTTTGTCAGTTGCTTCATTTGCAAATATTTTCTCCCATTCTGAGGGTTGTCTTTTGGTCTTGTTTATGGTTTCCTTTGCTGTGCAAAAGCTTTTAAGTTTCATTAGGTCCCACGTGTTTATTTTTGTCTTTATTTCCATTTCTCTAGGAGGTGGGTCAAAAAGTATCTTGCTATGATTTATGTCATAGAGTGTTCTGCCTATGTTTTCCTCTAAGAGTTTGATAGTGTCTGGCCTTACATTTAGGTCCTTAATCCATTTTGAGCTTATTTTTGTGTATGGTGTTAGGGAGTCATCTAATCTCATACTTTTACATGTCCCTATCCAGTTTTCCCAGCACCACTTATTGAAGAGACTGTCCTTTCTCCACTGTACATTCCTGCCTCCTTTATCAAAGATAAGGTGACCATATGTGCGTGGGTTTATCTCTGGGCTTTCTCTCCTGTTCCATTGATCTATCTTTCTGTTTTTGTGCCAGTACCATACTGTCTTGATTACTGTAGCTTTGTAGTATAGTCTGAAGTCAGGGAGCCTGATTCCTCTAGCTCCATTTTTCGTTCTCAAGATTGCTTTGGCTATTCGGGGTCTTTTGTGTTTCCATACAAATTGTGAAATTTTTTGTTCTAGTTCTGTGAAAAATGCCAGTGGTAGTTTGATAGGGATTGCATTGAATCTGTAGATTGCTTTGGGTAGTAGAGTCATTTTCACAATGTTGATTCTTCCAATCCAAGAACATGGTACATCTCTCCATCTATTTGTATCATCTTTAATTTCTTTCATCAGTGTCTTATAATTTTCTGCATACAGGTCTTTTGTCTCCTTAGGTTGGTTTATTCCTAGATATTTTATTCTTTTTGTTGCAATGGTAAATGGGACTGTTTCCTTGATTTCACTTTCAGATTTTTTATCATTAGTATATAGGAATGCCAGAGATTTCTGTGCATTAATTTTGTATCCTGCAACTTTACAAATTCATTGATTAGCTCTAGTAGTTTTCTGGTAGCATCTTTATGATTCTCTATGTATAGTATCATGTCATCTGCAAACAGTGACAGCTTTACTTCTTCTTTTCCGATTTGGATTCCTTTTATATCCTTTTCTTCTCTGATTGCTGTGGCTAAAACTTCCAAAACTATGTTGAATAAGAGTGGTGAGAGTGGGCAACCTTGTCTTGTTCCTGATCTTAGTGCAAATGGTTTCAGTTTTTCACCATTGAGGACTATGCTGGCTGTGGGTTTGTCATATATGGCCTTCATTATGTTGAGGAAAGTTCCCTCTATGCCTACTTTCTGCAGGGTTTTTATCATAAATGGGTGTTGAATTTTGTCGAAAGCTTTCTCTGCATCTATTGAGATGATCATATGGTTTTTCTCCTTCAGTTTGTTAATATGGTGTATCACGTTGATTGATTTGCATATATTGAAGAATCCTTGCATTCCTGGAATAAACCCCACTTGATCATGGTGTATGATCCTTTTAATGTGCTGTTGGATTCTGTTTGCTAGTATTTTGTTGAGGATTTTTGCATCTATGTTCATCAGTGATATTGGCCTGTAGTTTTCTTTCTTTGTGCCATCCTTGTCTGGTTTTGGTATCAAGGTGATGGTGGCCTCGTAGAATGAGTTTGGGAGTGTTCCTCCCTCTGCTATATTTTGGAAGAGTTTCAGAAGGATAGGTGTTAGCTCTTCTCTAAATGCTTGATAGAATTCGCCTGTGAAGCCATCTGGTCCTGGGCTTTTGTTTGTTGGAAGATTTTTTATCACAGTTTCAATTTCAGTGCTTGTGATTGGTCTGTTCATATTTTCTGTTTCTTCCTGAGTCAGCCTTGGCAGGTTGTGCATTTCTAAGAATTTGTACATTTCTTCCAGGTTGTCCATTTTATTGGCATAGAGTTGCTTATAGTAATCTCTCATGATCTTTTGTATTTCTGCAGTGTCCGTTGTTATTTCTCCTTTTTCATTTCTAATTCTATTGATTTGAGTCTTCTCCCTTTTTTTCTTGATGTGTCTGGCTAATGGTTTATCAATTTTGTTTATCTTCTCAAAGAATCAGCTTTTAGTTTTATTGATCTTTGCTATCGTTTCCTTCATTTCTTTTTCATTTATTTCTGATCTGATTTTTATGATTTCTTTCCTTCTGCTAACTTTGGGATGTTTTTGTTCTTCTTTCTCTAATTGCTTTAGGTGCAAGGTTAGGTTGTTTATTCGAGATGTTTCCTGTTTCTTAAGGTGGGATTGTATTGCTATAAACTTCCCTCTTAGAACTGCTTTTGCTGCGTCCCATAGGTTTTGGGTCGTCGTGTCTCCGTTGTCATTTGTTTCTAGGTATTTTTTAATTTCCTCTTTGATTTCTTCAGTGATCACTTCGTTATTAAGTAGTGTATTGTTTAGCCTCCATGTGTTTGTATTTTTTACAGATCTTTTCCTGTAATTGATATCTAGTCTCATAGCATTGTGGTCGGAAAAGATACTTGATACAATTTCAATTTTCTTAAATTTACCAAGGCTTGATTTGTGACCCAAGATATGGTCTATCCTGGAGAATGTTCCATGAGCACTTGAGAAAAATGTGTATTCTGTTGTTTTTGGATGGAATGTCCTATAAATATCAATTAAGTCCATCTTGTTTAATGTATCATTTAAACCTTGTGTTTCCTTATTTATTTTCATTTTGGATGATCTGTCCATTGGTGAAAGTGGGGTGTTAAAGTCCCCTACTATGATTGTGTTACTGTCGATTTCTCCTTTTATGGCTGTTAGCATTTGCCTTATGTATTGAGGTGCTCCTATGTTGGGTGCATAAATATTTACAACTGTTATATCTTCTTCTTGGATCGATCCCTTGATCATTAGGTAGTGTCCTTCTTTGTCTCTTCTAGTAGTCTTTATTTTAAAGTCTATTTTTTGTGATATGAGAATTGCTACTCCAGCTTTCTTTTGGTTTCCATTTGCATGGAATATCTTTTTCCATCCCCTTACTTTCAGTCTGTATGTGTCTCTAGGTTTGAAGTGGGTCTCTTGTAGACAGCATATATATGGGTCTTGTTTTTGTATCCATTCAGCCAATCTGTGTCTTTTGGTGGGAGCATTTAGTCCATTTACATTTAAGTTAATTATCGATATGTATGTTCCTATTCCCATTTATCTTAATTGTTTTGGGTTCGTTATTGTAGGTCTTTTACTTCTGTTGTGTTTCTTGCCTAGAGAAGTTCCTTTAGCATTTGTTGTAAAGCTGGTTTGGTGGTGCTGAACTCTCTCAGCTTTTGCTTGTCTGTAAAGGTTTTAATTTCTCCATCAAATCTGAATGAGATCCTTGCTGGGTAGAGTAATCTTGGTTGCAGGTTTTTCTCCTTCATCACTTTAATTATGTCCTGCCACTCCCTTCTGGCTTGTAGAGTTTCTGCTGAGAGATCAGCTGTTATCCTGATGGGGATTCCCTTGTGTGTTATTTGTTGTTTTTGCCTTGCTGCTTTTAATATGATTTCTTTGTGTTTAATTTTTGACAGTTTGATTAATATGTGTCTTGGCGTATTTCTCCTTGGATTTATTCTGTATGGGACTCTCTGTGCCTCCTGGACTTGATTAACTATTTCCTTTCCCATATTAGGGAAGGTTTCAACTATAATCTCTTCAAATATTTTCTCAGTCCCTTTCTTTTTCTCTTCTTCTTCTGGAACCCCTATAATTCGAATGTTGGTGCGTTTAATGTTGTCCCAGAGGTCTCTGAGACTGTCCTCTGTTCTTTTCATTCTTTTTTCTTTATTTTGCTCTGCAGCAGTTATTTCCACTATTTTATCTTCCACCTCACTTATCCGTTCTTCTGCCTCAGTTATTCTGCTATTGATCCCATCTAGAGTATTTTTTATTTCATGTATTGTGTTTTTAATCGATGCTTGATTCATCTTTAATTCTTCTAGGTCCTTGTTAACTGTTTCTTGCATTTTGTCTCTTCTATTTCCAAGATTTTGGATCTGGGAAATAGAATCTTGGAGCATCTTTACCATCATTATTCTGAATTCTTTTTCAGGTAGACTGCCTATTACCTCTTCATTTGTTAGATCTGGTGGGTTTTTATCTTGCTCCTTCTCCTGCTGTGTGTTTTTCTGTCTTCTCATTTTGCTTATGTTACTGTGTTTGGGGTCTCCTTTTTGCAGGCTGCAGGTTCGTAGTTCCCGTTGTTTTTGGTGTCTGTCCCCAGTGGCTAAGGTTGGTTTAGTGGGTTGTGTAGGCTTCCTGGTGGAGGGGACTAGTGCCTGTGTTCTGGTGGATGAGGCTGGATCTTGTCTTTCTGGTGGGCAGGTCCACGTCTGGTGGTGTGTTTTGGGGTGTCTGCGGACTTTTTATGATTTTAGGCCACCTCTCTGCTAATGGGTGGCGTTGTGTTCCTGTCTTGCTAGTTGTTTGGCATAGGGTGTCCAGCACTGTAGCTTGCTGGTCGTTGAGTGAAGCTGGGTGCTGGTGTTGAGATGGAGATCTCTGGAAGATTTTCGCCGTTTGATATTATGTGGAGCTGGGAGGTCTCTTGTGGACCAGTGTCCTGAAGTTGGCTCTCCCACCTCAGAGGCACAGCACTGACTCCGGGCTCCTCAATTTGGGATGATGTGTTGTCTATTCATGTATTCCACAGATGCAGGGTACATCAAGTTGATTGTGGAGTTTTAATCCGCTGCTTCTGAGGCTGCTGGGAGAGGTTTCCCTTTCTCTTCTTTGTTCTCACAGCTCCTGGGTCTCAGCTTTGGATTTGGCCCCGCCTCTGCGTGTAGGTCGCCGGAGGGCGTCTGTTCTTCGCTCAGACAGGACAGGGTTAAAGGAGCAGCCTCTTCGGGGACTCTGGCTCACTCAGGCTGGGCGGGAGGGAGGGGCACGGAGTGCGGGGCGAGCCTGCAGCGGCAGAGGTCGGCGTGATGTTGCACCAGCCCGAGGCGCGCCGTGCGTTCTCCCAGGGAAGCCGCCCCTGGATCCCGGGACCCCGGCAGTGGCGGGCTGCACAGGCTCCCGGAAGGGCGGTGTGGGCAGTGACCTGCGCTCGCACACAGGCTTCTTGGCGGCGGCAGCAGCAGTCCCAGCGTCCCACGCCCGTCACTGGCCTCCGCGCTTTCAGTCGCGACTCGCGCCCGTCTGTGGAGCCCCTTTAAGCAGCGCTCTTAATCCCCTCTCCTCGCGCACCAGGAAACCAAGAGGGAAGAAAAAGTCTCTTGCCTCTTCGGCAGCTCCAGAGTTTTCCCGGACTCCCTGCCGGCTAGCTGTGGCACATTAGCCCCCTTCAGGCTGAGTTCTCGCCGCCAGCCCCAGTCCTCTCCCTGCGCTCTGACCGAAGCCCGAGCCTCAGCTTCCAGTGCTGCGCGCCCCGGCGGGCGAGCAGACAAGCCTCTCGGGAGGGTGAGTGCCGCTCGGCACCGATCCTCTGTGCGGGGATCTCTCCGCTTTGCCCTACCCAGGTATGTGGGGAGTTTCTTGCCTTTTGGGAAGTCTGGGGTCTTCTGCCAGCGTTCAGTAGGTGTTCTGTAGGAGTTGTTCCACGTGTAGCTGTATTTCTGGTGTATCCGTGGGGAGGAAGGTGATCTCCGCGTCTTACTCTTCTGCCATCTTACCCGGAAGTCGCATTGCCTTCTTTAATCTCACAACAACTCTCTGACATAGGTAGTAGTATTGTGCCTGTTCTACAGAAAAGGAAACGGAAGCTTTGTTATGGTCCTGGGGTCGAGGCATGGAGAATAGCTGGCTTCCAACAGATCTAACCTGTCCAAATGTGTCGGGAACCTTTAAGACCTAAGAATTTCTAGTCTGGTTGTGAGTCTGGCTAGGTGGCTCTGAGCATCTCCTTTGTGCTATGCTTGGCCCTCCTGAAGCCTTTGCTGTTTGAAGCCTTGCTGTTCTAGATTACCTGGCAGTTTTGCTGTGCAATGAAATTGCTGGTCACCATAATAATAATTACCTGGCTGACTCTGACTCATGTTTCTCCTTGTCACAAGACAGTGACCGCTCTTCTGTGAGGTGTCAAAAAATTTTTTTTAATGAAGTATAGTTGATTTACCATGTTTCAGGTGTATATCACAGTGATTCAGTTTCATATATACACACACACACACACATATATAAACATATATATGTGTTTTTCAGATTCTTTTCTATTGTAGGTTATTACAAGATTTTGAGTATAGTTCCCTGTGCTATACAGTAGGTCCTTGTTGTTTATCTATTTTATATATAGTGGTGTGTATCCGTTAATCCCAAACTCCTAATTTTTCCCTACCCTGCCTTCCCCTGTGGTAATCATAAGTTTGTTTTCCATGTCTGTGAGTCTTTCTGTTTTGTAAATAAGTTCATTTTTATAATTTTTCTTTAGATTCCACATAGAAATGATATCATATATTTGTCTTCCTCTGACTTACTTCACTTAGTATGATAATCTCTTGATCCATCCATGTTGCTGCAAATGGCATTATTTCATTCTTTTTTATGGCTGAGTAATATTCTATTGTATATATCTAACACATCTTCTTTATCCATTCATCTGTTGATGAACATTTAGGTTGCTTCCAGGTCTTGGCTATTGTACATAGTGCTGCTATGAACATTGGGGTGCATGTATCTTTTTGAATTAGAGTTTTTGTCTTTTCTGGGTATATGCCCAGAAGTGATATTGCTAGATCATATGGTAACTCTATCTTTAGTTTTTTAAGGAACCTCCATACTGTCCTCCATAGTGGCTTCACCACTTTACATTCCCACCAACAGTGTAGGAGGATTCCCTTTTTGCCACACTTTTTCCGGCATTTATTATTTGTATACTTTTTAATGGTGGCCATTCTGACCAGTGTGAGGTGATACCTCATTGAGGTTTTGATTTGCATTTCTCTAATAATTAGCAATACTGAGCATCTTTTCATGTGCCTGTTGGCCATCTTTATGTCTTCTTTGGAGAAATGTCTATTTAGGTCTTCTGCCCATTGTTTGATTGGGTTGTTTGTTTGTTATTGAGCTGCATGAGCTACTGTGACCCCTCTTGACCCATGTTGGAGGATGGTGCTCTGTGGCAGGTAGCCTCTGAACACTGCCCAGTTGGTTTCTGTGACTTGTGCCAATGTTTTTGCCTCATGCCTGCCTTGGGAGTCCCTGCCAGTCATGAAAATTTTTCCCCAGGCTCTTCCCTCAGCCAGGACTCACAGGCCCATTGCCCATTGATTGTCATCCCTGGGCATAGTGAGTGCATCGTCTCTGTAGCAGGAAAAAGCCTTTCATCAGTTTGGAATGCTTTATCCCTTAGGTTTTAGCTCTTGGTGATGCTCTATGCTATGGGGTTGGGAGGGTAGGACAGAGTTTCAGTTGCTAGTTGGGCATAAGTCCTTGGGCCCAAATCCCTCTCACACTAACTTCTGCATTCCTGGGATTCTAATGGTTTCATTTGCTCTAACTATTAAGTACCATGGCTGCTGTTCTATATTAGATTCCTGTTAGACATTAGTTAAAACATATAAAAGGAGTGTGTAGATGCTCAAGTGGTCCTACGTTAGGTCAAGTATGAAGTGAAAATCTCCCTCCACACCCACCAGCATTCAGACGAATTTACAGTTCTGTGCTCCTTTCTGCAGCTGACAATTTGATATGGCTAGTAGTTTGTATTCTATCTAAACTGCCTCAAACTTCCTCTACTTATTGCCTTTGCTAAAGGAATTCCCCATGTTTGGATTCAATCCACCCATTGACCACTACTTATCCAATACCTCCCATGAGCAGGACCTGTGCTAGGTGCACAGGGGAGGCAAAGAAGCCTAGTACTCCTCTTTTCTAGGAGCTTTCAGGCCAGTTGGAGAGATTGGAGGTGCATGTATAAAGAGGAAATGTACATTGAGATAACGGGATGGAGAGGGGATAACGGCACAGCACTGTTAAAACCACGATTACGGATTGCTTGGGTCAGGTTAACCATGGTTGAGGCATGGCAGGGAACTAGACAAACCCACCGCAGGGCAGGCCTCTATTTAGGCAGCCCAAGCTGCTGAGCTGAGTGCTCTCCCAGAGGGGAGGGCACTGTCTCAGGATCATGGTCCTGGGGAGACTGCATCCCACTTAGCCAGAGCAGCACTGTTGACAGATAATCCAGAGCTGTACATCATTTTGTTTTAACTGACATTTGGGGGTTATCTGTGTTTTTCCAGCAGCCCTCCCTCCCTCAAATTTGGTTGACTCTCAAACCAGTTTGCTCCTGGATAATTAAGAAGTAAAAGTATATATTTAGGCCATTACAAGGCAAAAGTTAACTCAAGTCCCACCTCCTCTTTGAGTTGACTCCCAGCGTTAGGTGACCTGATTGGTCTTTCTCTTGCAGCTCTGCTTCTACTCCTTTCCTTGTGTTTTAGCTCAATCATGGGCTAAACTGACTTTTGTAACATGAAGAGGGTTATAACCACTCTTCACGGCATGGTTTCTGTTGGAAACTGTATTCTGTCCTGAGGTAGTAACAGCACAGCTGCCTCTCCTTCGATCCCTCCCACAGCAACACATGGGCAACTGCTCTGTTGACTCCCTGGGTCTGGGGAGGGGAGGGGGAAGGGGAAGGGGAGGGGAGGGGGAAGGGAAGGGGAGGGGAGGGAGGAGAGGAGGAAGGGGAGGGGGAGGGGAGGGGGAAGGGGAGAGGAGGGGAGGGGGAGGAGAGGGGGAAGGGGGGGAGGGGAGGGGAGGGGGGAGGAGAGGGGGAAGGGGAGAGGAGGGGAGGGGGAGGAGAGGGGGAAGGGGAGGGGAGGGGAGGGGGAAGGGGGAGGGGAGGGGGAAGGGAGGGGAGGGGTAGGGGGCTAGGGGAGAGGGGCTGGAAGGGGGAGGGAGAGGGAGGGGAGGAGAGGGGCGAGGAGGAGAGGGGAGGGGCAGGGAAGGGAGGAGCATCAGGTAGGCCTCACTCCTCTCCTTTCAACGTTCAACCAGAGCAGCTTGCTTTTTATCTTGACTGTATATATGTTGGGCCTCAGCATATGATTCCTTTCAAACATTGAATCCTGCTGTTAAGCAAAAACTATTGAAAACCACTGTTTTAAGAAAGTGGGTATGAAGAGGAATGCTGAACTAGTGATTTAAAAGAAGTTTGCTTGTGGACTTGACATAATAATCTGGAGGGGCAAATGCACTTTGAGTCCTGGACATATTCCAGATTCATGTTCTCTTGACTTTGTTAAGTTTTAAGATCATTGTAGTCTAGAGTCTTCAATTCAGCATGAATATATATGCATGCAGACGTAGCGTATTTTAAAGATACGTACCTTTAAATTTTTGCATTGTTTGCATTTGCATTAGGGATATAAAGGTTTTAGAATTTGTTTATGGACTATCCTTTACCTAAACATACTTTTTCTTCCCATCTTCTAAAGATAACACTGAAAAGTATTCTATCTTCTTTGTGTCCAGGCTAGAAATTACTAAATTTCTAATTAAAGGTATGGTAACTTGGGTTATTTTCCTCATGTGGGTCTTTGTACCCTCTGATGTTTTGCCATGAAACATGGCTTCTGTGTATAGAGCACTGCTCACCACCTGCTTGCTGACAAGACATAATGCCGGGAAGTGGTAAGAGCCAGAGCTGGGAATCAGAAGCTGGCATTTCTGACTCTTGCTCACCGTGATTCTAGTAAGTTCTTAACAGCTTGATTCCCAGGAACAGGGATACTAGCCTAGCTGACTGCACAGGCATGTTTTGGGCTGAAATGAATAATGTTCTCTGAAGGCTTTTTGCAAATATCAAGAGCTCTACAAACCCACGTGGTTGTTTCACCTGAAGTGAACAGGGCTCTGTATTTCCCATGGCAATGACACTAGTCTAAGGACATCGTGACTTATCTTTCCGTATGTGGATATTTAGTTTCTTCAAAGAGAAAAAGAAAACTATAAAAACTGTAGGACTTAACCTGGAGTAATGACATGGGGATTTTTCGTAATCTTTATATAAATGTCATTTTTAAAGAAAGAAAAATGGATTATCATGCTTGTATATCTGGAACTTGAGTTTCATTGTTCACCACCATGCTATTACTATTCTTTACAGACCTGGCATTTATGTTTTAAGTCCAAAGAATTTCTCATTCTTTAATTGTATTTAAAACAGAGGTATGACAAAGGAGAAGGTAACAACAGCAATGCTTTATAGTTTCTTTATCTTATGTCCATGAAGTAATAATTAGTACTAACAGGAAAGCATTAATACTTGGCACATATGTTTTAAGTGTGCAAACAGCACATTCCAGGTCTTTTGTGTTAAAACAGAGAGACATTACAAAGATGAATGCAGAAACAGTAAGCTGTATCTTTTTTTCCTAAAAGAAATTTTAGGATGTTTACATAGCTATTCATTTTTAAAAATCGTTGAGTTTTCAAACCTAGTACAACAGAGCTGCACTTGATCTGTTTGTATTTAGAATATAGTGTGACCCTTTCCCTCATCATGTGTTGTTACAGAGGAAATGGGTTTCAGTATACATGATTCAGGTGGGAAAAAACTGCATATTTAATTCCAAACTATTCCTTAGACTGGAGAAAAAAATCCCTTTTGGAGAAGTCATGTTTATTTTAGAGTAACTGTAGCTCAACAATTTGTTAATGCAGAAATACAAACAGCTTTATTGAACAAAATACTATTTTCTAGCTACCTTACAGAAATGATTTACTCGGGAAAACAGAACAAAATTTCTCAGTTTCATTAATCAGCTTTGTAAATATTTTGCCAGAGCTTTTTTCCTTGGGGTGGGCAAAGCAAATAAAAAAGTTTAAAAGCTCATATGTGTCTGTTTTGTTTTAGCTTGGTGTATTTTTTAAGAGTAAATTCTGTGTCTCTTTGCAGTTCATCAATATGTGTATTCAGAAGTTTTTCAAGTTCTTTTTCTCGCTTCTCCTCCTCCAGAAGGAAATGCTGTGCAGCCAAAGAACCTGAGAAGGCTATATCTGGGGGCGACTAAAAAAAGAAAAAGAAAAGTTAGATGAGGAACACAAGGCCTTTTACAAAAAGTCTTCATATTTCTTGGTATGCTTCACCCCTGACAAAACACTGCAACACTTAATGAAATAATGTATCTTAAGCTGAACTCTACACCAGTGTAATACAGTTGCTGCTAATGAAACCCTCAAGGAACGAAAACAGCAAGTGAAGAGTATAGTCGAGTCGGGCAAAGAAAGCTTATAGAGGAAAGAAACTTAAGGCTGGGCTTCAAGGGGGCTCGCTGCTGCATGGAGGTGGCCAGGTGAGGTGGGATGAAAGCATGACGTATAGTGGAGGTGGGTGCGTAATGCTGGGGCTCTCTTGTTTGGCCAACTGCAGTTGAGAACACTTCAGTGATGAGTGCCTGCTTCCACCGTTCATGTGGTATGGAAGTTCTCAGTTAACTGTGACCTGTGTAGTGCTTATTTACACACACACACGCACACACATACAATGTGTGGCTGAGGAATAAAGGGCAATGATACCATAATTTTACAGTGTTTCATTCAAAATAATTTGTTCAGTTAATTAAAAAAATAAGTTGGGGAAATCTGTACTTTAATTTTTTAGTTCTGCGGCACCCCCCAGACTTTTCTTCAACTTTTGTTTTATGGGAAGAATGGGATTTTTGTAAAGCGTATGGAGAGTCAGAGATCTGTATGCAGGTGAACTCTGTTATAGGGGGATGTAGTTCACAAGTCTGGCCTCTGCCAGAAGTGTAGGGATTGTGGCAGATGACAGTGGAGTACTGCCAGCTTATCCAAGTAGTAGCCCCAACTGTAGCTGCCGTGCCAGGTATCACATCTTTACTGAAGTAGAATGTCACAGTCTTGGGGGCATGGTATGCTGCTGTTGATCTGGCAAATGCATTCTTTTTAATACTCAGTAAGGAGGAAGATCAGAAGCAGTTAGCATTCTCATGGGATAGACAACAGTCCACATCCATGTTCTCGCCCCAACATTATGTTTTATGTTAACGATGCTGTCATAATACACTCTCAAGGATCCTGGACCACCTGGACGTTCCACGGACTGCAGACTATAGGACAGGATACAGTAACATGAACATCATGCTCAGCCCTGCTGAGCAAGAATTGGCAAGCATGTTGAAGGCCTGGAAAGACACAGGTACTCCAGAGAGTGAAAGGTAAACCCCAGAAGCAATTCAAGGCTTGACACTTTGTTTGTAGGTGTCTGGTGATATGGAACATGTCAGGACATCTCCTTTTAAACACAAATTAATGCACCTTGCATTTCTTATCACTATGAAAGAAGCATAAAGCTTGGTAGGTCTCTTCAGGTTTTGAAGGCAGCATGTTCCACTCTTGGGAGGAATAATCTGACTCATTTATTACATGGACACAGAGGCAGTTTTGTTTGTTTGTTTGTTTTTGAGCAGGGCCCAGAGCAAGAAAGGGCTTTGCAGTAAGTTGGGAATGGGGGGAAAAGCAGTCCTGCTAGTTGGGTGAAATGACTTACCAGCTCTCATACTAGAAGAATGTCTCGTAGAGAAAAGTGCTCTGTGGAGCCTTTGGCAAGGTTCAGGGGGGAGCTGTGTTACAAACCCTTGAGATTCTGCAGCAAGGCCATGCCATCGGCTGCAGAAAACTGTATACTATTTGCAGAACAGTTCCTGTCATGCTACTGCGCCCCGGTTGAGACAGAGCATCTAAGAAGTAGACAGGATGACTTGATCTAGCTTCTGTCCTTGGCCACTCCAGTGGAAATTATGCATGGGCCGAACAGCACCATCTCCCTTTTAGCCAGGTTCATCTAGCTACTGTTCCTGTTGAATGGCTGATCTGCTTGCAATAGAGGCCAAAGCTGAGCTTCTGCTATGGCACCGTCCCTCAAGGACATCAACCAGCCTCTCAGTGGCAATTAGATTACATCAGGTCCCTTATAAAGGGACAATGTGTTATCCTTACCAGAACTGATGTGTATCCTATAATTTGCCTTTCCTGCCTGCAGGGCCTCGGTCAGCACCACTATCCGAGGGCTCACAGAGTAACTGATTTACTGACATGAGATCCTGATTAATAATAAACGAACCTACTTTACAGCAGAGGAGTATGGCAGTGAGGGCATGACCGGGTATCTACTGGTTCTACCACATACAGCATGAAGTGTCTCCAGAGGATGCTAGCCTGATAGGCTTCTTGAAGGCACAGCTGAGGAATTAGCTTGGAAATCATATCCTGCGAGGATGGGGTGCCATTCTTCAGCATATGGTATAGACTTTAAACCAATGGCTGTTATAGGCTACTGTGTTTGTAACAGTGATCTGGGAACAGAAGGGAGGATGTAGGAATGGCTTCACTCTCTGTTGGCCCTCTTGGAGAATTTGTTCCTTCTGTCTCTGTCTGGTTGGTCTACAGGTCTTTGGTCTCAGAGAAGCAATGCCTCTCACCAAGTGAGACTGTAAGAGTCTCCCTAAACTTAAAGCTTTGGCTGTACCTACTCACTTTGGCCTCCTCATGCTGACAGATCAGAGGCATGGAAAAGAGGTACTATACTGGCAGCGGTAACTGACCCAAATCATCATGAAGTGGTAAGACTACTACTACATAACAGAAGCAGTGCTGGGACGCTTCAGGCCAAACAAACAACTAAGTGCGCAGGAACACAACCCTACCCATCAGCAGACAGGCTGCCTACAGACTAAGGAACCCACAGCCGCCTGTGGACACACCACTAGACAGGGCCCAGCCCACCAGAGGGCCAAGACCCGACTCTACCTACCAGTGGGCAGGCACTGGCCCCTCTTGCCAGGAAGCCTGCACAAACCTCTAGATCAGCCTCACCCACCACAGAGAGACACCAGAAGCAAGAAAACTACAATCCTGCAATGCAGGCCTCCTGGGACTAGCTGGGCCCTGGCCCTGCACAGTAGCAGGCCAATGCAACCTTCCAGACACCTCGGACCCCACAGTCAACTGCCTCTGCCCCTCAGTGATCTGAAATGAGCTCTGGGATCCCAGGGCCCTGCAGCCAGACCCTAGGAACCAGCTCTCCCTGCCACTAGTCCAGCACTAACCCCAGGATCTGGCTTTACCTGCCAGTGAGTTGGCAACAGCCTCAGTCTTTGGGACCCTGATTCCACCCATCAGTGAGCCAGCACTAGCCCCAGGGCCCCCTAGGGTTCCACAACCAGCCACCTCGTGACCAGGCCCCACTAAACAGCAGCCAGCAGCAACTGCACAAGGCAGGGCCTGGCAACCAACCAGACTAGGGGCCGACCAAGCCTACCAGACCACCCACATAGCCTGTTGTAAGAGAAGGACCCACCCAGCCCTCTTAGGGGGAACCCCTAGAGCGTATACCGTGGGTGACAAGAGGGGAGTGCACTGCTCGGATGCATAGGATGCCTTCTCCAAGGCTGAGAAACATTAACTTACCAACCACATACATAAATATACAAATAGCAACTTAGACAAAATGAGGTGGTAGAGGAGTATGTTCCAGACAAGATAAATCTTTAGAAGAACTAAGTGATATGGAGATAGTCAATCTACCTGAGAAAGAGTTCAGAGTAATGATCATAAAGATGATCAAAGAACTCAGGAGGAGAATGGATGCACAGAGCAAGAAGTTAGAATTTTTTAACTAAGAGTTAGAAAACATAAAGAACAACCAAACAGAGATGAAGAATACAATAACTCAAATGAAAAATACACTAGAAGGAATCAATAATAGAATAAATGATTCAGAAGAATGGATCAGTGAGCTGGAAGACAGGGTAGTGGACATCACTGTTGCCGAACAGAAAAAAGAATGAAAAGAAATGAGGACAGTTTAAGAGACCCCTGGGACAACATCAGGTGCACTAATATTCACATTATAGGGGTCCCAGAAGGAGAAGAGAGAGAAAGTGCCCAAGAAAATATCTGAAGAGGTAATAGCTGAAAACCTCCCTAACCTGGGAAAGGAAATAGTTACTTAAGTCCAGGAAATGCAGAGACTCCCATACGGGATTAAGCCACAGAGGAGTACACTAAGACACATAGTAATCAAAATGAAAAAAAATTAAAGATAAAGAGAGATTACTAAAAGCAGCAAGGGAAAAGCAACAAATAACCTACAAGGGTATCCCCATAAGGCTATCAGCTGATTTTTCAGCAGAAACTCTGCAGTTCAGAAGGAAGTGGCACAATATATTTAAAGTAATGAAAGGGAAAAACCTACAATCAAGAATACTCTACCTAGCAAGACTCTCATTTAGATTGGATGGAGAGATCAAAAGCTTTATAGACAAACAAAAGCTAAAAGAATTCAATACCACCAAACCAGCTTTGTAACAAATATTACAGGAACTTCTCTAGGCAAAAAAGAAAGGCCACAACTAGAAAAAAGAAAATTATGGAAGGAGAAACCTCACCAGTAAAGGAAAACATAGGAAATCATCCATACACAAAGCTAGTAGGGAGGTTAAAAGACAAAAGTAGTAAAATTGTCTATATCCACAATAAGCAGTTAAAGGATACACAAAACAATTAGATGTAAAATATGATAACAAAAATAGTAATCGGGCTTCCCTGGTGGCGCAGTGGTTAAGAGTCCGCCTGCCAATGCAGGGGACACGGGTTCGTGCCTCGGTCCAGGAAGATCCCACATGCCGCGGAGCGGCTGTGCCTGTGAGCCATGGCCGCTGAGCCTGCACGTCCAGAGCCTGTGCTCCACAAAGGGAGAAGCCACAACAGTGAGAGGCCCACATACCACAAAAAACAAACAGTAATTGTGAGGGAAGGAGAATACAAATGCAAGGCATTTAAAATGCATTTGAAATTAAGAGATTAGCAACTTAAAACAATCATGTATATATGTAGACTGCTATACCAAAACCTCACTGTAACTACAAATGAAAAATCTGTAATAGATATACACACAAAAAAGGAAAAGGAATCCAAACATAACACTAAAGATAGTAATCAAATCACAAAAGAAGAGAACAAACGAAGAAAAGGAAAAAAAAAGACCTACAAAAACAAATGCAAAACAATTAACAAAATAAGCACATACATATCAATAATTACCTTAAATGTAAACGGACTAAATGATCCACCAAAATACACACACTGGCTGAATGGATACCAAAACAAGACCTGTATATTTGCTGCCTACAAATTACCCACTTCAGTTCTAGAGACACATACAGACTAAAAGTGGGGGGATGGAAAAAGATATTCTATGCAAATGGAAATCAAAAGAAAGCCAGAGTTGCAGTACTTATATCAGACAAAATAGACTTTAAAATAAAGGCTGTTAAAGAGACAAAGATGGAGGCTTCCCTGGTGGTGCAGTGGTTGAGAGTCCGCCTGCCGATGCAGGGGACACAGGTTCGTGCCCCGGTCCGGGAAGATCCCACATGCTGCGGAGCGGCTGGGCCCATGAGCCATGGCCGCTAAGCCTGCATGTCCGGAGCCTGTGCTCCGCAACGGGAGATGCCACAACAGTGAGAGCCCCGCGTACCACCAAAAAAAAAAAAGAGACAAAGATGGACACTACATAACGATCAAAGGATCAATCCAAGAAGAAGATATAACAATTGTCAATATATATGCACCCAACATAGGAGCACCTCTGTATATAAGGCAGATGTTAACAGACATAAAAGAAATTGACAGTAATACACTAATAGTGGGAGACTTTAACAACCCACTTATATCAATGGACAGATCATCCAGACAAAATCAATAAGGAAGCACAAGTCTTAAATACCACATTAGACCAAATGGACTTACTTGATATTTATAGAGCATTCCACCCAAAAGCAACAGAATACACATTCTCTTCAAGTGCACATGGAACATTCTCCAGGATAGATCACATGCTAGGCCACAAAACAAGCCTTGGTAAATTTAAGAAAACTGAAATCATATCATGCATCTTTTCTGATCACAACGTTATAAGACTAGAAATCAACTACAAGAAAAAAAATGGCAAAAAACACAAACCTGTGGAGGCTAAACAATATGCTACTGAAAAACCAATGGATCACTGAAGAAATCAAAGAGGAAATAAAAAAATACCTAGAGACAAATGAAAAGGAAAGCACAGCAATCCAACACCTCTGGGATGCAGCAAAAGCAGTACTAAGAGGGAAGTTTATAGCAATACAATCCTACCTCAGGAAACAAGAAAGATCCCAAATAAACAACCTAAACTTACACCTAAAGCAACTAGAGAAAGAAGAACAAACAAAGCAAACAGTTAGTAGAAGGAAAGAAATCATAAAGATCAAAGCAGAAATAAATGAAATAGAGACTAAAAAAATAGAAAAGATCAATGAAATTAAAAGCTGGTTCTTTGAAAAGATAAATAAAATTGATACATTTTTTTAGCCAGACTCATCAAGAAAAAAGGGAGGACCCAAATCTTAGAAATGAAAAAGCAGAAGTTACAATGCAACAAACACAACAGAAATACAAAAGATCATAAGAGACTACTATGAGCAACTATGTACCAATAAAATGGACAACCTAGAAATGGACAAATTCTTAGAAAGGTATTGATACAATCTCCCAACACTGAGAAATAGAAAATATGAACAGACCAATTACCAGTACTGACATTAAATCAGTAATTTTAAAACTTCCAACAAACAAAAGTCCAGGACCAAATGGCTTCACAGGTGAATTCTATCAAACACTTAGAGAAGAGTTAAGACCTATCCTTCTGAAACTATTCCAAACAACTGCAGAGGAAGGAACACTTCTGAACTCATTCTGTGAGGCCATCACCCTGATACCAAAACCAGACAAAGATATCACAAAAAAAGAAAATTACAGACCAATACCACAGATGAACATAGAAGCAAAAATGCTCAGCAAAATACTAGCAAACACATTAAAAGGATCAAGTGGGATTTATCCCAGGGATGCAAGGATTCTTCAATATATACAAATCAATCAATGTGATACACCATATTAAGAAACTGAAGGAGAAAAACCATATGATCATCTCAATAGATGGAGAAAAAGCTTTTAATAAAATTCGACATTCATCTATGATAAAAACTCTCCAGAAAGTGGGCATAGAGGGAACATACCTCAATATAAATAAAGGCCATATAGACAAACCCCCAGCTAACATCATACTCAATGGTGAAAAGCTGAAAGCATTCCCCCTAAGATCAGGAACAAGACAAGGATGTCCACTCTTGCCACTTTTATTCAACATAGTTTTAGAAGTTCTAGCCACAGCAATCAGAGAAGAAAAAGAAATAAAAGGAATCCAAATTGGAAAGAAGTAAAACTGTCACTGTTTGCAGATGACATGATGCTATACATAGAAAGTCCTAAAGATGCTACCAGAAAACTACTGGAGCTCATCAATGAATTTGGTTAAGTTGTAGGATACAAAATTAACATACAGAAATCTGTTGCATTTCTATACATTAACAAGAAAATATCAGAAAGAAAATTAAGGAAACAATTCCATTTACCATCGCATCAAAAAGAATAAAATATCTAGGAATAAACCTACCTAAGGATGCAAAAGACCTGTACTCCAAAAGCTATAGGACACTAATTAAAGAAATTGAAGACCACACAAACAGATGGAAAGATATACCATGTTCTTGGATTGGAAGAATCAATATTGTTAAAAATGACCATACTACCCATGGCAATCTACAGATTCAATGCAATCCCTATCAAATGACTAGTGGCATTTTTTACAGAACTAGAACAAAGGATTTTTAAATTCGTATGGAAACACAAAAGTCCCCAAATAGCCAAAACAATCTTGAGAAAGAAGAACGGAGCTGGAGGACTCATAATCCCTGACTTCAAACTGTACTACAAAGCTACTGTAATTAAAACAGTATGGTACTAGCACAAAAACAGACACATAAATCAATGGAACAGGACAGAAAGCCCAGAACTAAACCCATGCACTTATGGTCAATTACTCTATTAGAAAGGAGGCAATAATATATGATGGAGAAAAGACCATCTCTTCAATAAGTGGTGCTGGGAAAAGTGCATAGCTACAGGTAAAAGAATGAAATTAGACGATTCTCTAACACCATATACAAAAATAAACTCAAAATGGTTTAAAGACCTAAAGGTAGGACCAGATACTATAAAATTCCTAGAGGAAAACGTAGGGGAACACTTCATTTCAGGCACCCACTCCCATGGTCATATTCTTGACATTGTCATCAGTGATAACTGCATTACTTACTAATAAAGATTTTATGCAACCCACCTATTATCCTTCCATCTGACTTAGTCTAGTATTCCCACTTTCTCATATCATCCATTCTTTTTTAACTCTGCTCATATTCCATATCCATTACGATAACCATTCAGCAACTTGTCCCTCCCTATATCCTGGCTCTATCCTAGGTATTTGGTAAAACCCAGGCCTAATTAAACTGCCTGCACCATGCCTGTACCTGAGCAACTGAATGCTGGGCAGGTGGATGGAGGAGAAATTACATTACTGTAGAGACTGGTTTCACTTGAAATTCATGACCACAAATTCAAATGGTTAGTTAGCACTGCCTGGCCATTCTACTGCACTTCCCTATTATGTTCACTTTCTCACTCATGGCATTGTGGCCTTGCCTCTTTCTCAGGTGGAAACTCCTTCATCTCTCCACACCACTTGCACCTGGAGCCATATTTTAGGCCATACTCTGTTTAAGAGTCTTCCTTCTACCTACACTGTGGATTCTATTCCTTCTTACCTGCTTAATGACTTTGCTTCTACAAATGAACCTAACCCCTCCCTGGGTCCCACCCCACCCCCTTCACCATCAAACTTTCCTCCTCTCCTTGAAGATTCCCATTGGACCACTAAATGTTATGGTCTAAGGCTTTGTCTTGGGACATCTTTTCCATTTATACTCTTTTAAGTATTATCAACCAGTCTGATAGATTTAAGTATCAGCCTTATGCTGATTACTCCCATATTTTATTTCCAGCTCTGATCTCTTCCTTGATTACCAGGTTCACATATCTATTTCCTATTTAATATCTCTATTTGAATGTTTAATAAACACATTAAATTTAAATGTCTAACCTAGAAATCATGATTTTCTCCTCTAACCCTGGCTCCTTCCCAGCCTTCCATGTCAGAGAGTGGTACGAGAATCTACCTGAGGCTCAGGCTGAGATCCTAGGAGTCATCTTTGAGTCCTCTCTTTCCCTCGCTCCCATAGCCAATCCACTGTCAAGTCTAATCTCTCCAAAACATTTCCTGGATCTAACATGTGGTTCCACCTCCACCGTTCCCAAGCCAGCAGCATCATCCCTTGCTTCGACTACTGAAATAGCCTGACAATTGTTCTCCCCACTTCTACCTTTGCCCATCTATAATTTATAATTTATAATTTATTCTTTATTTGGCAGTCAAATGGATCTCTTAAAGATTTTTAAACAGATCATATACTCCCCCACTTGCAACTTTCCCACGGCTTCCCATTTCTTTAAAATAAAATCCAAATTCCTTCCCATGGCCTACAGTCTCTACATACCTGGACTTCCCCTGCCTATTTCTCTGTACCCATTTCATTACATTCTCTCTCTGTCCTTCTAAGCTCCAGACCACCCCCTTCCCTTTTTCTGCTTCTCAAACTTACCAAACTTCTTCCTGCCATACAGATTTGTACCAGTGGTTCCCTCTGCCCAAAGGGCTCTACTTCCAGATCTTTGCAAGGCTGGATCTTTTTTTGTTATTTAGGTCTCATCCTAAACGTCCCCTCCTCAGTAATCATTTTCCTGGCCACTCAACCTAAAGTCATCCCCCATACTCTCATCACTTCCTATCACATCGTCTGCTTTCTTTTCATCATTTTTTATAGCATTTATAACCTTTTGATATTTTCTTCCTTGTTCATTTGTTTCTAGTCATTAACTGTTCCCTCTTTTTTGAGATAAAATGCACATAAAATAAGATTAACCATTTCAAAATGAACAATTCAGTGGATTTAGCACATTCACAATGTACTAAAACCACACCTCTATCTAGTTCCAAAATATTTTCATCATCCCAAAAGGAAAGTCTATACCCGTTAAGCCACTGCTCCCTAATCCTCCCTCCCCCTTTACTCCTGGTAACCACCAACCTTCATTCTGTTTCTATGTATTTACCTATTCTAGGCATTTTGTATAAATGGAATCATATAACATATGACCTTTTGTGTCTGGCTTCCTTCACGTAGCATAATATTATCCAGGTTCATCCACATTATAGCATATATCAGTACTTTACTCCTTTTTATGACTGAATAGTATTGCACCGTGTATACATACCACTCTTTGTTTATCCATTCACCCATTGATGGAGTTCTCCTCTTTTTTTCACCCGTCTATAGACTTGTCTGTCTCATCAAAGATGTGTTTAGAACAGAACCTGCCATACAGTGAGTGCTTAATACATGTTTATTTTATCAGTGACTGAGTGAATGATGAACTCTAGTATTTAAGGGACAGGTATAGGAGGGAGAAACTTGGAAGCAGACTGGGAAAGAGTAACCAGAAAGGCAGTAGGGGAATCAGTGGAGAAAAGCATCTTAGAAGTCAGAGAACATAAGAGTATCAAGAGAAAAGGATTAAGGATGATGAGTTCTGTGTATTTAATTAACAACTAGGATGTCACTGGTAGTCTGAGTAGGAACAGTATTGATGTAGAAGTAAAAATGCAGCAGTGGATGGAAATCACTGGACCCAGAACGGTGGGTTGGGCTATGTCTTTCAGGAAACTCTAGGGCCACCATCACATCTTAAGTTCCCTGTGCCCAGACCTGCAACAGTAGAGAATTTTCTTTCCTGGTTGACTCTGTAGTTATGAACTCCTCAAAGGAATAATGTAGAATTTTAGAGGTGGAAAGAAACCCGGTGTTAAGTTATACAATAGATACTCTTGAATGCTTTTTGTGTCTGTTAGTGCCAGGCACTGTTTTAGGTGTTGGGGTTAAAACAGTAAACAAAAATAGAAAAAAAAATCCTACTTTAATGGTGCTTAAGTTCTAGAAGAGGGAGGCAAACAAACAAAATATATTATGGCAAAGTGCTATGGAAAAACAAAAAATAGGATGAGGGGACAGGGAGTCTACAAGGGAGGTGCTACTGTAGGGTAGCTGCGCAGGTGTTTCTGATGAGGTGATATTTGAGCAGAGACAAATCATCCTAAAATCCTAAAATCATCTGATATTAGAACAATGAAGGATTTAGCAATTTATCCCTTTTTTTTCTCTTGCTGGACTGGAGTATGTGCTTACTTTGCTAAGTCCCCTTAGATGTTCCCTTAGCTTAAATGAGGAAGTTTATTTACTTTACTTTATTGTTATGGAATTTTATTCTGTTCAAATAATTTTGGCATTTTATGTTGAGATGAAACAAAAGAGCATTTCAGGGCTTTAGAGATCTCTAAAACATCCAAAGTTAATGGATTTAAGTCTTCTTCTTCCACAATAGCTTAAATCTTACTACCAGTCTCTCCCAAAGAAGGTGATAGATTCCAGAAAAGCAGAAAAGTACTCATGGGATGCCTAACCAGTTTAAACATTTTCTGGGTTTTTTTGTTATTGTTTGTTTTTATAATTTGTATCCAGTAGTGGTATATCATAGAGAGGCACTGAAAAATTACATAATACACTTTGAATATAAGCAAAGGTAACTGCTAAGAGTACTACTAGTTTCTGAGGTGAAAAACCTACGTATCTTTTAAAAATATGTGATTATGTTCAGTAAATTAAATCACAAGGTAGAAAATTTCAGCAAAGAACTGGAAACTAAAAGGAAAAATCAAATGAAAATCCAAGAACAGAAAAATAATAAAACTGAAATTAACCTACATAAGGCTGCTTCCTCAAGGCTGGGACAGGTGGCTCTTTATCTTATGCAGAGAAACCAACACAGAGAGTCAAGGAAAACGAAGAACAGAGGAATATGGAATTTAAAACCCTTCCCACCTGTTTTATGAGGTCAGCAAAATCTGATACCAATGCTTGACAAAGACAACAAAGAAACATTACAGACTAATTTTTCTCATGAACATAAAGCAAAAATTCTAAACAAATATGAACAGACCAAAGCCAGTAATCAAGTGTGGTTTATTCTAAGAATTCAAAGTTGGGTTAACAATCTATCAGCAAGAAAAAAACACCACATTAACAGAGCAAAGGAGAAATTATATGGTCATTTCAATAGCAGTGGAAAAAGCATTTGATAAGTTCAATATCAACTCGTGAAAACAAATTTAGCAACCTAGGAATAAAAGGAACCTTCTTAATCTTTTAAAAGGAACCTACAAAATATATATAGCAAATATTATGACAATGATGATATACTGAATGCTTTCCCTTTGCAACTGAAAAATAAGAGAAAGATGCTGGCAATACCACTTTTACTACTGAACATTTACTAGAGGTCCTAGTGTACAATAAGGCAAGAAGAAGAAAAGAAAGGTATAAAGATTTGAAAGTAGGAAGTCTAAATATCATTATTTTGATTCTGAATATAGAAAATCCAAAGAATCTACAGAACTGGAAAACATATATAAATTCAATTGAATATTTCCATGGGGAAAGGGACTGAGGTCATACCTTACACTATATGCAAAAAATTAATTCCAGGTGTATACTGAAGTAAAAAATAAAGAGTCAAAGCTTCCGAGAGATAACATAGGATAATATTTTTTATAACTTTGGGACAGGCAAAAGCTTTAAATAGGACACCAAAACTGTGAGGCATAAAGGAAAAGATTCATAAGTATGAATGTATTAAAATTAGGAACTTCTGGTTATCAAAACATTCCATTAAGAGAAGAGGCAAGCAAGAGTGGGAGAAGATACTTGCAATACATATAATCAACAAAGGGCTTATATCTAGAATATACCAAGAACCCCTATAAATCAAGAAGAATAAAGAGAATCTAATAGAAAATTAGGCAAGAAAATCAAACAGACACTTTACAAAGGAGGATATCAAAATAGCCAATAAATTTATGAAAAGGTGCTCACCTCATTAGTCACCAGGAAACAAGAATTAAAATCACAATAAGATGTTGCTACACACTGACCATAAAAGCTAAAATGAAGACCAATAATACCAACTGTTAGAAAGAATATAGAAAAGGAGAATACTCACACACTACTTGTAGGGATATGAACTGCCTCAAACAGTTAGTTAGGAAAACAGCTTGACAGTACCTGCTAAAGCTGACCTTATGCATATTCTATAACCTAGCGATTCCACTCTTAGATATAGATCCAATGGAAATATGTACACATGTGCACGAAAGAACACTTGCAAGAATGTTTTTAGCAACAGTATTTGTAATTGCCCAAAAGAGCAATAATTCAAATATCTGTCAATAGTAGAATGAATAAATTGTATCAGTGTCATTATATAACAGTATCATTATATATAGTATTTATATACAATGTAATACTATAGAGAAACAAAAATGGATAAACTACAGCCAACAATATGGATGATGACTCTCATCAAACAATGTTTAAACAAAAGAAGATATACAAAAGAACACATTTAGTGTAATACCATTTATATAAAATTTATAAATGGCCACAACTAATTTACGATGTTAAAGGTCAAGATAGTGGTTATCTTGGGAGCGAATCAGAGTGACTGGAAGGGCACAGAAGGGAGCCTCTGGAGTACAACTAATGCTCTTTTTATTACTTGGGTAGTAGTTTTACTGCTGTGTTCCCTTTTCAATAATTCATCAAGCTGTCCAATTCTGATTGGCACATGTTTCTGTATGTATGTCAGAGTCCATAAAAGAGTTTTTCTTTTTTTTTTAAAAAGCAGGCACAAAAAATCACTTGTAGCTCTTTAAAATATACAGATTTTTGAGGGGTCTTAGAATGTGCAGAGGTGACTTGCATTTTTTTAAAAAAAGGGTCACCAGTAATTCTGGCCTGTTCTAGAGGTGAAATACGTCATGAAACATTATGGATCCTTTCCTTCTATAGGTAGTCATGGCCAAATGACTCACAAGACCCATCTTGGAGTCCTATTCAAGGAGCAATGTTTTTTTTTAACCACTATGTACACATCAGTATATCAGTATCAGTGTAAGAGTAATCACCCTATAAAGGAAAAAGCAATAACCAATAATCAGCAACTCACCATTGGGAATACTTCATCATCACTAACCAAAGGACTTGTCATTTCTTTGGTTTGAAATGGCAAAGGTGGCAACGAAGGTGTTGCACTTTTGTTCGGCTCACGATCGTGGCTAAATCTAAAAGAGAAGGACTGGTTGTCATTATTGCTACCAAGGACACCTGCTTATTTATGGGGCTAAGGATTTAAATTTCTCTGATATCTAACTGTGAGGAAAATACAACAAAACGTTTGTGCTTGTTATCTGGGTATTTCTTGGAAAATAATTTTGCTGATAATTTCTATTCCACTTAAAAGACTTAGAACAATTAATAATGAAGCAGAAAACTTTTATAATTGTTAAAAAATATTCTGCCATTCTTATTGCCTACGTTGCTTGCCTTTCTGTGTTTCACTGTTTTATCTCTTGGCCATTTAATTAAATAATATTAAACCAGTTTGAGAAAAATTTCAAAACAGTTAACACGGCTGCCCTTGACAGTTCTAAATAGGTACTCTTTTTTTTTTTTTATTCTCTATTTCACTTAACCTCACTGGCTTTCTTAGCAGAGTTATTCCTTTTTTTTTTGATGCTAATATAAGTTTCTGTATAATAATAATTCTAATTTCTAAGGAGCTTAATAATTTATAGTATGTTTTCAATTTATATCATCTCCTGCACTCCTCCACCCTTAGTTGTATGAACTTGAGCAGGTGACTATATCTTACTGTGACTTTAATTTTTTCATTTATATAAAAAGGTTGTTAGGTGAATTGAACTCCATAATTTGATGAAAGGTGCAGTATAGAATTTGCTGTTTGTGAAGATATGGGGTAGAAGATGAGACTGAATAAAATACCAGTGAGATTTTAAATTTTGGTATGCTCACTAAACAAATGAATAATAAAACAAAGAAACAAACCAACTTACCCTAAAATTTTATACAAAAAGGTCCTAACGGTCGGGGCTGTTTGGAGCTAAATAAATATTTTTTCTGAAACTTAATTCATGAAAATGGGGTTTAAATTTAATCAAAATCATCAAAGACCATGAAAATATAAAAACCCCTTGAATTTAAATTTATTTATTTATTTTTACTAATAATTCAAATTCTCCACAGGTATTGATTAACCATTTTCAAAGTCTTCATATTTTAACTTCATACAGTTCAAAAAACTTACATTCTTTTCCTCTGTTCTTATCCAAAGACTATCTATATAAACTTGTTTTTTATTATGCAAACATTTTCAAAGCTATGCATACAAATAGCAATAAAAGGTAAGTGAGGCATCTGTAAATTAGTACATAAAAACAAGCACAACATGCTTTACATTTTTACTCATCTTGAAATAGATCTTTTTTAAAAAATCCATTCTTCCAAACCATAATTACCATGGAAACAGAATAGCAAATTAAACTGAAATAACATGGTTTATGATGTGCACAATAAAATGAAACATCCCACAATTCAAATAGAATTACAACAATTGCCTAGTACATCTGCATAGAATCTTCAGCTGAACCTTTTAACTTAAGTGAAGCTACCATCTATACTTCAAAGCACAGTGGGAAAAAAATAAGATAATTATAGAAATGGTTCAAGGAATATACGTCTCTCTATAATCTCAATTATACAGAGAATCAGGGAAAGTATTATTTGTCTTAAATTATCTAAATAATTATCTCAATTATCCATTTGGCTTTGGATGTATAGATACAATTTTATGGTCTTAACTACTAAAATTTATGTATGGACATTCTCTTTATTTTAAGATCAATAAAATGTAGAAATTGAAAGGAAAGACTACATTATGAAGTAAAGTACTTTTGCTTTAAATCATCTTTATATCTAAGTTGTTCTTCTAGAATACAGCTATTCAAATACTTCATAAAACCACCTTGCAAAACATGCCAAGAATATCAATTTAAAAGCTATCTTAAAAATTATTTCAGGGCTTCCTTGGTGGCACAGTGGTTGAGAGTCCGCTTGCTGATGCAGGGGACGTGGATTCGTGCCCCGGCCTGGGAAGATCCCACATGCCGCAGAGCGGCTGGGCCCGTGAGCCATGGCCGCTGAGCCTGTGAGTCCAGAGCCTGTGCTCCACAGCGGGAGAGGCCACAACAGTGAGAGGCCCGCGTACCGCAAAAAAAAAAAAAAAAATTATTTCAGAAGGCTTTTAATACACTCTCACAAGCCCGTCTGTTCAATTAGCTTTCCCAAAGGCCCCATTCTAAGGCCTCTGCCTACTTTGCCAGGAGTGCAGGACCTGACTGCTTTGTTGGGGAACAGAACTCTACCCAACTTGAGTCGGCTTGAGACCTCAGTCAACTCTGCACAGTTTACAGAGTTGTCTGACTGTACATCCAATCCTGGCCCTCCATTAATTTTATAACCCTCCCTGGGCTGTCCCATAATGTCCTCAGCATGGAACAGGATCCCTGCACAAACTATGCTAATTTACCTGCTTCCAGCCTCGCCTTCTAACACTCCACATAACGCTCCCTTATTCTATGAACTACTCATTATTTCCTGGCCTAGAACTCTTTCACCTGCTGTGTTTTTCTCCTGATTAAGCAACACCATGGTGCCAAAACTTACTCAACTTACTTTTTTGCTTCTAACCAGCTATTCATTCCTTGACAAGGGATTCTGTAGAGTGATTAAGACAAACCTGACTTTGTGGTTTTTTAGTATTAGAAACTTTTAATTTATTGACTAGATTTGCTTGTGATTGCCAAGATATTTCCGGTACAGGATATAATTTTTAAAGCCGTATATTCAGTTTTAAGTATGAATTGTATATAGAGATAAAACTCCATTTATTATAAAACTGATTTGCCATTAAAATTAGTTGTATATTAATAGCTCTGGATACCACTACTCTAAGTGAGAATGTAAATGATCCTTAAACTTCAAAACTCTAACTTTTAAAAACTTTAAAAACATTTAATACATCCTCACCAAATTCAATTTCATCTCATTCATTAATTTTTTAAAGTGCTGAATAACTTTCTTATTGGAAAGTAAATCCTCTGGAATATCCTAAAATTCTTCACATTTTAAGTGGATGAGCATGAAAATTTTCTTATCACTTCTAACAGGAGTGAAAAACAACAACAAAAACTGAGTTACCTCCAAGTGGCTAAAAGATTATTTTAATAATACAATATACAACTCTTCCTCAGGTAAAAGCAAGAAGTGGCTAAAAATTAGACTACAGACTTAAAAATTTTGTGGAACGTTATCTTTATATACCTTTACCTAAAAGCTTTTTCCTTTCTAAAATAGCTTAATATGACCTTATTGCATTAGCCATTGGTATGTAAATATGACTATGTATTTTTAAAAATTATTTTCTGCCTAATCAATACATAGAGCTTTCACTATTTGACTTCACTGAGCCATGCTGTGAGGGAAGGAAAGCACATTGCCTTTTTCACTTGCTAAAATTAATAGATATGTGCTTTACAGTTCTCCACTGGTGAGTTCACAGTGTCCTTGCCTCTCAACAACTCTTTCCCCATAGTGGGTTTTACATGGTAATAATTTATTCAGAACATTTGAAATGTTGTTTCTTTTAAAAAAAAATCAGGTCACTGGAGAACACTGAAATCAGACAAGCCATTAAAACAAACTTAATGAAACTTTCAGCAAATCAGACTGGCAGGACACAAGGCTTTGCAGCAGGAATAGTCGCCCAAACTGCTTATTAAGATAGTCTCCTGCTGAGCATTTTACCTCTTATGCTGCTCTCTGTGTCCCCTACTGTCTTGTTTTCATTAGGCATGTTTAACACATTCCCTATTGCCTGGCAAAGAGAAAAGGGAGCAATCCAAACAATAAAAACACTCTTTAAAAATAGTAAAAAGCAGAGTAGCTGTCTTTTTGTTTAAATAACAACACCTAGTACCTTCATCCAAGGCTTTCAAAGTTATTCCCAACAAGCAAGAATAGGAAACAGTGTTGTGCATCTAATGGGCGCTCAACACAGACCAATGACTAAGATACACTGGAAGACCCTTTGTAACACAGGGGCCTGCTTTCTCCTACAATGAGAAACTATACACATGGGGTGGTGAGTTGACCCATGGAGAAATGAATCCATAGAGTAGGGAAGCACTTTGTAAAGCATTCATTCTATATTAGAAAATACATTCTTACCCTCAAATCAAGATTAGGCCCCTTTGGACAGATTTTCAGTTACACTGGTCGGTCAACGTGGGCACACGCACCAGAGAACTGGCCCCTGGTGTGGCGCAGTGCCGGCTTTCATCCTCCCCACACTGCTTGTGTGCTGCTGCTTCCACCCCATCACAGCACCTCCCACACAGTGCTTTTTCTGGGTAGCAGCCAGTCTTCCCTCATTCCCTTCCCTAACCACCTGAAGAGGGGTTATTACTTTAGCACTTCTGAATGCTTTCTGTTTCTTACATCGGGTTAGAATATATCCCTCTAATACATACAGGGCTGGGGAGGTGAAAGTGGGAGAGAGCTGTACTACATCCACAAGAATGCTGAGCAGACATTTTTAGTACGGCCCCTGGACTTATGGATTTATCTACCTGTAGAACTGGACACCTTAGTTACAAAGTCGAGCCTGGTATCACTCCTCCCCAACAGGACTATCTTTTGAGGAAATGTCCGATTCAGCCATTTGTTTATCCACCAAAATATACTTTTTAGGTACTGTGAGTTGTTGGAGCAGTATTAACATTATTATAAATACTAACAATTTTGTTAGTTATAATAACATCAGTAATAATGGCTAACATTTAGGGGACTATATATTTTACATGGAACTATGTTTTCTCCTATAGTCCTCAGAAAACCCCTTTAACTATTATCTGTATTTGTCAGACAGGAAAACAAAGGTTAAGTGAATTTCCCGAAGTTGCAAATATTATTTATATTTTATGAAAACAATATGTAAAGTTTTCATGCTAAGTATTATGAGCTTCAAAGCAAAAGCTGTATTGAAGTTGGGTCTGGACTTATTAATTTACCGTTTCTCAGCACCATGGAATGTTAATAAATCAAATAAGTTTGGGGAATGTTGCACGTCATACCTGTTCCTGGAAACTCACAATGTAATTAGCAATATTAATGGCTTTGAGAAATCCTATAGAAAAGAAACTTGTTTGTCTTGCTGAGCATTTTCCAAGGATGGGAAAATGGTGAAAGAACTCCAGAGGCAGTTCTGACTCCATAAATACTTTACTAAAGTTGAAGAAATTAGCCAATTTTGTGGCTGATGTATTTACTTAAATTTTGAACTAAGACATTTTAAAGAGCCTGGGGATAATGAGGCAGCAGATATTGATTTTCCACACTCTTCTTTTCACACAGAAAGGACCTCTCTTACACATTCATAGATTCTTTCCTATGAAATGACCACAGTTTTTCACCACTGCTGGAGTGTCAATATAAAGTGTATATATATTTGAAGTTAAGTCAGACATGATATCTTCCTATATTTTGACGTAAAAAATAAGATTACTTATTTGTATATTTTGTATGCCACATCAGGTTCTAAGAAGGGGCTGAAGTGACGAAAACTCATTTTAACACTCTACCCATTTCACTGTTATACTTTGAAAGCTATTGGCAACACAGAATTTCATATAAAAAATGGTATATCTAGACTATTGAATTATCACCATAAAATAAATGTTAAAAAACTGAAGAGAAAGTATATAAAATTATAATTTGAATTGTTTAAAAATAAATGTCACTTAAATGTCTGTACAGTTATGTCCTTATGTAATGGTGTCAGCATACCAATCTTCATTTTTTCCCTTATTTTTTTGGCCCTGATAGGCATACCTTCCTGTTTCTTCATAGGTATTTTGGTTAGCCCATGCTGATTTTCCACTGGCATGAAGTTCTGCAAGGTCATTTTGGAGCCTTTCATTCTCATATTCCAGTATGTTAATAGATGTATGCCTTGCATGTTCGCTGTTAGTGAAGTCCATACTCTAGAGAATAAAATAAACTATCATTGAAAAAAATTGTTACTTACAAGTGACACATGTTTTCTGTGCATTTGGACACACGTTGGAAAGACCCTTTAATTTGAGTCAAGTGATGTAGCTCTACTCCTGTGTGCCTCCTAAATGCCTCTTCTCACCCTCGCCTTCTCACAACACAGGTCCTCAGGGACAGCTGCCACTGAACACATCGCAGTAAAAGGGGTGCACACACTACTGCCCACGCTCCAGTACAGAAAAGGCTCACTCCATGCATTACTGTTCTCTGCAGTTAGAGGAAATTGGCTAGATAAAGGAGTTTTTGTGTTTATAGGGTATGCCTTCTAGTGCTGATTAATAATGGAACCAGAATTAACATAACTTTCAATTTTAAAAGATTTTTTTCTGATTAAAACAATACATGTCATTATGGAAAATCACACATCAATTCCCCACTGTTGGGTGATGCAACAAATTATATACTAAATCCATGTAGACTGGGATATGATTTTGGACCATTCTATACCAAGATCATTAGATCCTGGTTGAGACCATGCCAATACCACACAGTCTTGACCAATGTAGCTTCATGATAAAGTTTTACTCTCTGGTATGGGCAACCCAATTTTAATGTCTTCATAAAAGAGTAAGCAGCATATTTAAATCACAAAATGAGAGGTTTAGAGCAAGAAGAAAGATTCCTGATGCTGTTTTAATTAAATGCTGTAAGAAGTTTCTTAGGGAGAGTCTAAACATTTTTCTCACAAAATTTTAAAAAACAGGATATATACTCACATGAAAACGCATGAAAATGTTTTAAATGACCCCATGTAGTCCTTTATAGTGTTATCATTCGATACCCATGAATTATGTAGTTGCTGATTAAACAATAGCTCTCTGCTTTCAGAAGGATAATATTTTTGCACAAAAAGCATAACATGAGTAAAATATCTTTTGAAGCTACAAATGTCTATGTTTAAAAGCTCATAAGACTATAGTTGATTATGGCTTAGAACTTTCATTTTTAAGTTTCTAAATTTAAGGCTTTGAGTGCCATTTCATATGGGCTGCCATGCCATTAAAGTCATTCAAAAAATTTTGACTAATTGCACATTTAAAATTATTCATATACTATCATATTAGTATCAACATTGATAAGTATAGAAATATATATTAGGCATTTAAAATGTTTACCTATTTGTTTTATTTTTTGCTTCACAGGCAAAGTCTGTTTATTAAAATTTTTGTTTACTGCCTAATGTATTATAGAAGTTTATGAATTTTAGAAAGATCTTACTTTTGAATAAAAAAAAAAAGTGCTCCAGGAGATCAAGTGTCCTCAAAACAGTACAGCAAGGGTTATATACTTATATGTCTATTGACCAAGATGCCCTTTGGGAAAGAAGGGCCATTCAAGGTATTTCTCTGCTTGTTAGGCCCTTGCCTTTAGTATATCTCAACTTTGCTCATTTGAGATACACAGGTGCATATAAAAGAGTAATCTATAATCTTCTTTAAAAGAGAAAGGATTGTTTATTCTAAAATAAGAGCAGATTTGTGATAAACATAAAGGAGGCAGATCTTATAAAATTTGCACTCATATGGAGAATACTCATATGTACAGATCTGTTTGAAAAAGATCTTGGAAAAGATTCAAAATTTCACTCCTAAAAAGACATCTACTAGTCAAAATATATAACTCTTGATGGTCTGCTGCTCTGTTACAATTTTATTCAAAAATTTTCTATAAAATTAGATTTCATCTGTGACTCTTTGGCCCAGTGTTGGTTTAAAGTAATTAAGAATGATAGTAATGATTTTTTTTAAAACCCAGAATTTTCTAAATGTACCAAAATTAAATGTGTTGTGAGCATGACCTGAAAGAATTACACAGGTAATGTATTTACACGATTTGTATTTAAAAGCGTTTTCCAGTTTCCTGGACAACATTTTGGGGCTCTCTCATTTTATTTTTTTCCTAAATACTTTTCTAGGGATTTCAGAAATATATCCTCCACTAGATGGTTATCATGCATTGATTAAACTTTACCTCTGTACTGCTGATGGGTTCTTTTACAGGCCCATTATCTCAATTTCTTGTTTCTTCCCTCCAAATTTTAGGGTTTCATAGTTTTAATCGACCTTTTTTCTTGAAATGGAAAAACCTGCTGGTGCGTGTTTACTTGAACTCACTGGCTCGAGGCCAGTTGAATTGCTGAACTGTCTGAATGATAGTACTTTGTATGTGCACTTTTTCTCTTAAATTCATGTGTATTCTACAATAGTAATTAGGCTAACAAAGTACTTCTACAGAAGGACTGGCTTTAATCATGTTAATTTAAGGTTACTATATTAATTTTTAGTATATAAATGGATGTTTTAGATGCTTATGAGGGTACTAATTTTTTATGCTGTTATTTTATTTAGCAAACTTTATGGATAGTGAAAGGCAAATTAGTCTTTAAAATTACCATAAATTCTGAGTTCTGATTAAATCTAACTTGATTACACCTTCATTAAATAAAAGAAAATTTAACAAATACAAATATAGGTCTAAATAAATATGGAATCACAAAAAAACTATCATGATAAAATTGATTCTTCGCAATTTACCCAGGAGCAGAATAAAGATAAACCCCTCACTTTTCTCCATACAGTCAAGTTTTTGCACAAAAAAACCACTTGCTAGTACTGTTCCTATTCTAAGTGTCTCACTGAGACCGGAGGAAAACCTACATACCAGGTGGATAGTCCCAACAGTAAATTCTCCAGAGGAAAATGGGGCGGTCACAGCCCCAGGTATGCAATAGGTAAGAACTGAGTGCAGGGCTGCTGTTCCTACCTGGGTAGGTCTTACCACTGGGTGGGTGTCACTTTTCAACCTTTTTTTCCCCTAAGTATAAATAATCAGGGAGTTTCACAATTAATTAAGCAGAAAAGTTCTCAAAGCTCTAGTTATTCAGAAATGACCTACCTTTATATCAGCAATTCCACTTACCTAGGAAGGAAAAAATAATTGTTATTTTAATATTATACAAATACTACATATTTTAGAAGATCTAAAGATAATGATGTAAATATTATGTTTCTTACTGCCCGAGGTAAAGTTTCAACACAAATTATTTAATTGTATGTTTACTTATTAATTTTAGTTATTTCAGAGCAAATTAACTATCTAATTATGGGATTTTAACATATAACAGATATGAGTTTTCTTTATTAAATCTTTAAACAGATAAGTGCTAAATAGGTGACAATAGATTTTAAAGGCTTAAAGAGCCAAGAGTCATACTGAATTCTTTCTTATTATTCAATACACACAAGATTTTTCTCTTTGGGCAGTGGCTTGACTATTTCAATTATCAATGTCAATGCCAAATCTTCATATATAAAAAATGGAGAGCAATTATAAAGTCAACTTCCTATGAGGGGAATGTGTTCAAGATGGCATAGTAGGAAGACCCTGAACTCACCTTGTCCCAGGGGCACACCAAAATTACAACTACTTATAGAGCAACTACCTATGAGAACAACCTGAAGACTAGCAGAGAAGATTTTCCATGACTAAAGTTATAAAGAAAGAACCACAATGAGACGGGTAGACGGGGTGGAGACACGGTATAGTCTGGACCCACATTCCTGGATCAGCAACTTTCAAACTGGAAGAATATCATAATTGCAGAGGTCCTCCCCAAGGAGCAAGGGATCTGAGCCCCACATCAGGCTCCCCAGACTGGGGGTCCTGTACCAGGAAAATGAGCCCCTAGGATGTCTGGCTTTGAACACCAGCAGGACTTACGTTAAGCCAGAGGGCTGTAGGGAACAGAGACTCTGCTCTTCAAGAAAACACACAAAACTTCTCATGCTCCAAGTCTCAGCACAGAGGTAGAGTTTGAAAGGATCTGGGATCAGATAAACTTGCTAATCTTGGAGAGCCTCCTGGAGAGGCAGGAGGCAAATAGGACTCCCCTGGGGATGATGATACAGGTGGCAGCTATTCTTGGGAGCTCATTCTACCACATGGACACCAGCACTGGCAAGTGCCATTTTGGAGACCTCCCTCTAGCCTCTTAGTGCCAGGGGTTACCTGCCCAACCAGCTGGATGGCACCAGTCCCAGGACTTCATGAGCTGCACATCCAGCTGTGCCAGGGCATGGCCCCACCTATCAAAAGTCTGGAACCAACCTCAGGCCCCACAGGCACCATGGTCAGCTATGCTGGGGCCCAACCCCACCCACCTGTGGGCCAGCATCCACCACATGAGGCAGAGCCTGGCAGCCACCCTCACAAGGGCCCAGCAGTGCCAACCAGTGTGCCCACATTAGTTGGCCATGCCACAAGAGAAGGGTTCATGCAGCCCACATATGAGGCATCCCAAGAGCACACAACTCTGGTGAATAGAGGGGAGTGTTCTGCTGGGCCCCATAGGACATCTCCTACATAAGTCCACTTCTCCAAAATCAGGAATCATAATCAACCTACCTACTATGAAGAAATAAAAACAGAAAATTAGGCAAAATGAGGTGAGAGAGATATATATTCCATATGTAGAAGAGGTAGGTGAAGGGAGATAAGCAATCTACCCAATAAAGAGTTCAAGGCAATGATTTTAAAGATGCTCAATGAGCTCAGGAGAAGAATGGATGAACACAGTGATAAGTTTAATGGAGTTAGAAAATACAAAGAAGAACCAAAAAGAGCTGAAGAATACAATAACTGAAAAAATACACTGGAAGGGATCAACAGGAGATTAGATGATAGAAAGGAATGGACCAGTGAACTGGAAGACAGTAGTGGAAATCACCCAACCTGAACAGAAAAAAGAAAAAATAATTTTAAAAAATGAGGACAGTTTAAGATACCTTTGGGACAACATCATGGATACTAATATTCACATTATAGGAGTTGCAGAAGGAGAAGGGAGAGGGAAAGGAGCAGAGAACTTACTGGAGGAAATAATAGCTGTAAATCCCCCTAACCTGGGGAAGGAAACAGACATCCAGGTACAGGAAGCATAGAGAGTCCCAAATAAGATGAACCCAAAAAGGCCCACACCAAGACACATTATAATTAAAATGGAAAAAAATTAAGGTAAAGAGAATCTTAAAAGCAGTAAGAGAAAGCAACTAGTTACATACAAGGGAACTCCGAAAGACTGTCAGCTGACTTTTCAGCAGAAAGTGCAGTTCAGCAGAGGATGGCATGATATGTTTAAAGTGACAAAAGGGAAAAACCTACAACCAAGAATACTCTACCCAGTAAGGCTATTATTAAGATTTGAAGGAGAGACAAAGCTTTTAGCAAAAGCTATAAGTGTTCAGCACCACTAAACTGGCTTTACAGGAAATGTTACAGGGACTTCTTTAAGCAGAAAAGAAAAGGTCACTACTGAAAATATGAAAATTAGGAAAGGAAAAACTCTCATTGGTAAAGGCAAACATACAGAAGGTAGTAAAGCTAGTAGAAGGTTAAAAGACAAAAGTATTAAAATCATCTATATCTATAATAAATAGTTAAGGAATACACAAAACAAAGAGATATAAAACATGACCTCAAAAACATTAAACGTGAGTGGGGAGTAAAAATGTAGAGTTGTCAAAATGCATCTAAACTTAAGAAATCATCATAAACATTGTCATCAAATCACAAGGAAAAAAGCAAAAGAAGAAGAAAAGAACAAAAAAGAACTATGAAAACAATGAACAATATGGCAGTAAGCACATACTTATTAGTAATTACTTTAAATATAAGTGGCCCAAACACTCCAATCAAAAGACACAGAGTGGCTGAACAGATTAAAAAACAAGACCCATATATATGCTGCCTACAAGAGACACACTTAGATCTAAAGACACACACAGACTGAAAATGAGGGGATGGAAAAAGGTATTCTATGCAAATGGAAATGAAAAGAAAGTTGGGGTAGCAATACTCCTATCAGACAAAATAGACTTTAAAATGAAGACTATAACAAGACAAAGAAGGACATAACATAATGATAAAGGGATCAATCCAAGAAAAAGATATAACACTTGTAAATATATATGCACCCAACATGGGAGCACCTAAATACATAAGCAAATATTAACAAACATAAAAGGAGAAAGTGAAAGTAATACAATAATAGTAGGGGACTATAACAACCTACTTACATCAATGGACTCATTATCCAGACAGAAAATCAATAAGGAAATACTGCCCATAAATGACACACTAGAGCAGTTAGAGTTAATAGATACATACAAAACATTTCATCCAAAACCAGCAGAATACACATTCTTTTCAAGTGCACATGGAAAATTCTCTAGAATAGATCACATGCTAGGCCAGAAACAAGTCTCAATACATTTAAGAAAATTGAAATTATACCAAGCATCTTTTTCGACTACAATACTATAAGACTAGAAATAACTAAACGAAAAGTTGTAAGAAAAAAAATGCTATTAAACAACAAATTGGTCACTGAAGAAATAAAGAGAAAATACAAATATCTGGAGACAAATGAAAATGGAAACACAATTCGAAATCTATGGGAATGAAGCAAAAGCAGTTCCAAGAGAGAAGTTTATAGTGATACCAGCCTACCTCAGGAAACAATAAAAATCTCAAACAATCTAACCTTGCACCTAAAGAAACTAGAAAAAGAAGAATAAACAAAACCCACACTTAGCAGAAGGAAAGAAATCATAAGATCAGAGCATAAATAGATGAATTAGAAGCTAAAAAAAATAGAAAAAAATAATGACACTAAGAGCTGCTCCCTTTAAAAGATAAAAAAAATTGATAAACCTTTAGCCAGATTCATAAAGAAAAAAAAAGAAATACAGCCCAAATAAATAAAATCAGAAATGAAAATGGAGAAATTACAACTGACACCACAGAAATACCAAGGATCATAAAAGATTATTTTGAACAATTATACACCAATAAAATGGACAACCGAGAGGAAATGGATAAACTTTTAGAAATGTACAATCGTCCAAAACTGAATCAAGAAGTAGAAAATATGAACAGACATTATCAGTCATGAAATTGAATCAGTAATCAAAAAACTCCCAACGAATAAAAGTTAAGGATCAGACAACTTCACAGGTTAATTCTACCAAACATTTAAAGAAGAGTTAATGCTGATCCTTTTCAAATTATTCCAAAATATTGAGGGGGAAGGAATGCTTCTGAACTCATTCTGTGAGGCCAGCATCAGATTGATGCTGAAACCAAACAAAGACACCACACATACACACACACACACACACACACACACACACACACACACACACCCCACAGGACAATATCACTGCTGAACATAGATGCAAAAGTCCTCAACAAAATACCAGCAAATCTAGCTCAACAACACTTTAAAAAGATCATACACCATGATCAAGTGGGATTTATCCCAGAGATGCATGGATGGTTCAATGTCTGCAAATCAATCAACTTGATACACCACAGTAACAAACTGAAGAATAAAAGTCATGTGATCATCACAATAGATACAGATAAAGCTTTTGACAAAATTCAACATCCATTTATGATAAAAGCTCTCCAGAAAGTGGGCATAGAGGGAACATACCTCAACATAATAGAGGCCATATATGACAAACCCACAGTTAACATCATACTCAACAGTGAAAAGCTGAAAGCAATTCCTCTAAGATCAGTACCAAGACAAGGATACCCACTCTTGCCACTTATTTAACATAGTACTGGAAGTCCTAGTCACAGTAATGAGACAAGAAAAACAAAAGGATTTCAAATTGGAAAGGAAGAAGTAAAATTGTCACTGTTTGTAGATGACACGAAACGATATACAGAAAGCCCTCAAGATGCCACCAAAAAACTATTAGATGTAATAAATGAATTCAATAAGTTTCAGGATACAAAGTTAATATACAGAAATCCTTTGCATTCCTATACACTAATAATGAACTATCAGAAAGAGAAATTAAGAAAACATTCCCATTTATAATCACATTAAAAAAATAAAATACCTAGGAATAAATCGACCTAAGGAGGTGAAAGACCTATACCTGGAAAACTATAAGACACTGATGAAAGAAATTGAAGATGACTTAAACAAATGGAAAGATATACTGTGCTCAAAAGTTGGAAGAATTAATATTGTTAAAATGACCCTATTCCCCAAGGCAATCTACAGATTTAATGCAATCCCTTTCAAAATACCAACTGTATTTTTCACAGCACTAGCAGAAATAATTCTAAAATTTGTTTAGAAATGCAAAAGACCTTGAATAATCAAAAAAAATCTTGAGAATGGAGAACGAAGCTGGATATATCATGCTCCCTGACTTTAGACTATACTACAAAGCTACTGTAATCAAAATAGTATGGCACTGGCACAAAAATAGTACATTGATAAATGGAACAGACCAGAGAGCCCAGAAATAAATCCACACTTATATGGTCATTAATCTACAACAAAGGAGGCAAGAATATACAATGGGAAAAAGACCGCTCTTCAATAAATGGTGTTGGGAAAACTGGACAGCTACATGCAAAAGAATCAAACTGGATTACTCTCACACCATGCACAAAATAAACACAGAATGTATTAAAGATTTAAATGTAAGACCTGAAATCAAAGAACTCCTAGAAGGAAACATAGGCAGTATACTCGTTTACACTGGTCTTAGTAATATAGTTTTTGGATCTGTCTCCTCAGGCAAGGGAAACAAAAGCAAAAATAAACAAGTGTGCTTACATCAAACTAAAAAGCTTTTGCACAGGGAAAGAAACTATAAACAAAATGAAAAGGCAGCTTGACAAATGGGAGAAGATATTTGCAAATGATACATCTGATAATGGGTTAATATCCAAAATATATAAAGAACTGATACAACTCAACATCAAAAAAAACTGATTAAAAAATGTGGATGTCAATAGACATACAGATGACTAAAAGACATGAAAAGATGCTCAACGTCACTAATCATCAAGGAAATGCAAATCAAAACCACAATGTGATCATCTGTTAACACCCCTTAGAAAGGCTATCATAAAAAAGACAGAAAATAACAAGTGTTGGTGAGGATGTGGAGAAAAGCAATGTTTGTGCACTACTGGTGGGAATATAAATTGCTACAGCCTCTAAGGAAAAAAATATGGAGGTTCCTCAAAAAATTAAAAACAGAACTGTCATATGATCCAGCAATTTCACATCTGGGTATTTACCTAAAGAAAACAAAAACACTAACTCAATAGCTAAGATATGGAAACAACCTAAATGTCCATCAATAGACAAATGGATAAAGAAGATGTGGTGTATATATACAATGGAATATTATTCAGCCATAATTTTAAAAAAATGAAATCTTGCTATTTGGGACAACAAGTGGATCTAGTGGATGGATCTAGAGGCTATTATGCTAAATGAAATAAGTCAGACTGAGAAGGACAAATACCATATAATCTCACTTATAGCTGGAATCTAAAAAACAAAACAAAACAGACTCAAGGATACACAGAACAAATTGATGGTTGCCAGAGGGGAGGGCGTAAGGGTGGATGGGTGAAATGAGTGAAGGGGATTAAGAGGTACAAACCTCCAGGTATAAAATAAATAAGCAATGGGATGTACTAAACAGCATATGGAATATGGTCAATAATACTAAAATAACTTTATAGGGGACAGATGGTTACTAGACTATTGTGATCATTTCATAATATATGCAAATGTTAAATCACTATGAGGCACACCTGAAACCAACATATTTTATGTCAAGTACATTTCAATTAAAATAACCTTCCTATATGAAGTAAAATCTTACATAAAATATATATGATTAAATGCTATTTTAATAAGATCACATTGAAGGCTATACATCAATGGCATTCCATTTTATGATAGCCCATTAACAAATCTTTAGACATATATATTATATATGTGTATATATATATATATATGTGCTAAGTGCTCCAGAGGTAATCAAATATCAAAAAGTGACTCTGCCTTTATGGAAAATACAATAAAATTGAGTAGGCTAAAGTAACGTGTATGAAAAAATAGTAAATAATATAGATATGGTATAATTATGTGTTAAATTATGTTGCACCAAGTAGGAACTCAAATGTTTTCTGAATCAATGAATGTCAACGATTATTGGGATTGAGATCATCCAGAAAGTGAGATAAGACAAGGCTTCAGTGATCTTTTTGATGATATTAGAAATGATTTTCATGATAACTTATTCATGCTTCTTAGACTACAGGTGAGTCCCATAAATCCACAAGTATTCACTGAGCCCTACACTATACCAAACTCTGTATGAAGAAAAAGTATAAAACATAGTCCACTTCTTCCCTCAAGAAGTCTATGACTGGGGATTCCCTGGTGGCACAGTGGTTGAGAGTCCGCCTGCTGATGCAGGGGACACGGGTTCATGCCCCAGTCCGGGAGGATCCCACATGCTGTGGAGCGGCTGGGCCCGTGAGCCATGGCTGCTGAGCCTGTGCATCCGGAGCCTGTGCTCCACAACGGGAGAGACCACAACAGTGAGAGGCCTGCGTACCGCAAAAAAAAAAAAAAAAAGGAGTCTATGACTGATGAGACAAAACATACCCATACTAAACAATTAAAAAAATAAAAGAAGACAATTCTAAACTTAGTGCTAAATTGTTATAACTAAGTGCTAAAGAAAGTCAAAGAAAGGAGAACTAAACGGGCCCTAGAGTAATGGGAGATGAATTCATGGAGGAAATAAAATTTAATCTAGTCCCTTAAGGGACTGGTAGGATTTAATAAAGAAAAGGGTATGTCTTTACTCTCGTAAAGGAAAGGTGGAGGACATATAATAGGTTGATTCATTCATCATTCATTCATTCATTTGTTCATTCACTCATCCAACAGAAGATTTTTTCAGTGCCTCCTATATTTAGGCACTATAGTAAGTGTTGAGGTACAATGGTAAACTAGGACCATAACTGCCCTCAGTGAGCCTACTGGTAAGGGGATGGGTAGCTGACAAGAAACAGGTAATTTTAATATTGTGGTATGATAGGTGCTAAGTAAAGGATGCTATGATGGCTTCGAGGAGGGACTCTTAACAGAGGAAAATCAGGGAAGATTTCATATAACATGTAAAATTTATGTGGAGAGACTTGAAACATTAATAGGGCATGGCCATGTGAAGTAGGGAAAGGGGATTTTTAGGTAGAAGGAAAAGCATGTGCAAAGGCCTGGAGATAAGAAAGAACATGAGAAATGAGCATCACACACACAGATGAGAATAAGCTACTCTAGCTATAGTGGAGGCTTTGTGTAAATCACCAAAGGGAAACAAAGTGGGTGAGCCAGATTAAGGAAGCCAAGGAATGTGAAGAGTTCTGACTTCCTATGGGAAATTGAGCACATGTTCTACAAGAAAAGCTTATGTAAAGAAAGCATATCTGGTCTGAGAAGTGCCCAACTTGGAAGCCATTCTATGATCCAGAAGAGATAACCTGATGTTATCTCTATCCTTTTAGAGAAAGTACACAGCCAGAGAAGCAGAGGGCCAAGGCCAAATTTGAAGGATGAGTAGGGGAAGAAGGGTGAGGAGCCAGTGAAGAAAACAGAAGAAACGGAACCACGGGATATAATAACAGTTAATATCATGCATTTGGAGTTATCAAGCTATGTGATCTTGGGCAAATTACTTAAAAACTTAAAGATTTCATTTCTTTTCCTGTGAAATGGGGATAATAAATACCTACCCCCCACACACAGTATAAGGATGTAGACACTAATGTACGTAAAGTATTTGGCAGAGTGCAAGGCATGTAGTAAACACCCAATGAACAGCAGCTCTTTGCTGTTATACAGTTCTACCAGTCTCCCTGACTTTTTATCTCTAGTCTCTGTACATTATATTACCTTATCATGACTCATTCCCACCACTCTGTCTGGCTAATTATTCCTCAGATGCCTTTTCTGACTCCTAATGCCGGGTTAGGTAACCCCTATACAGCCCCCTGCACTCTGCAATTTCCTATCACTCTTTAGCATAACTATCTAGTTAATTGTCTGTATCCACTAATGTATGTCTCCTTCCACTAATATTAAGCTCCATGAATTCAAGGATCTAGTCTGACTTACAATCCTAACATACTGCCTGACACATAGCAGACATTCAATAAGTATTTATAGAATGAATAAAAACATTCTGTGGTGATTGTGGTGTGTGATAAATACAGAACAAAATAGAGAACCCAGAAATAAATCCACACATGTACAGTCAACTAATCATTGACAAGGGCACCAAGAACACACAATGGGGAAAGGATGGTCTTTTCAATAAGTGTTGTTGGGAAAACTAGATGTTCACAAGCAAACAAATGAAACTAGACCTCTATCGTAGACTACTCACAAAAAACTAACTCAAAATAGATTAAAGACTTAAATGTAAGACCTGAAACTGTAAAACTCCTAGAAGAAAACACAAGGGAAATAGCTATTTAACATGGGCCCTGGCAATGATATTTTGGATATAACAACAAAAGCACAGGCAACAAAAGCAAAAATAGACAAGTGGGACTACACCAAACTAAAAAGCTTCTTGCACAGCAAAGAAAACAATTGACAGAGTGAAGAGGCAACCTATGGAATGGGAGAAACTATTTGCCAACCATATATCTGAAAAGGGGTTAATTTCCACAATATATAACAAACTCATTCAACTTAACAGCAAAAATACGAAAAATAAAATTAAAAATTGGGCAAAGGGCCTGAATAGACATTTTTCTAAAGAAGACATACAATGGCAACAGACACATGAAAAAGTTATTAACATCACTAATCATCAAGGAAATGCAAATCGAAACTACAATGAGATATCACCTCATACCTGTTAGGATGGCTAGTATCAAAATGACAAAAGGTAACAAGTGTTGGTGAGAATGTGGAGCAAAAAGAACTCTTGTACACTGCTGATGGGAATATAAACTGGAGACGCCACTAAGGAAAACTGTACAGAGGTTCCTGAAAAAATAAAAAATAGAACTACCATATGACCCAGCAATCCCACATCTGGGTATATCTAAAGAAAATGAAATCAGTATTTTGAAGAGATATCTGCACTCCCATGTTCATTGCAGCATTGTTCACAATAGCTAAAATATGGAAACAACCTAAGTGTCTATCAATGGATGAATGGATACAGAAAATTCCACATAATGGAATATTATTCAGCCATAGAAAGAAGGAAATCCTGCCATTTGTGACAACATGGGTGAACCTGGAGGACATTATGCTAAGTGACATAATCCAGACAGAGAAAAACAAATGCTGTATGATTGCACTTATATGTGGAATTTCTTTAAAAAGTCAAACTGATAGAAGCAGAGAGTAGAATGGTGGTTGCCAGGGGCTCTCTGGGTGGGGGGGTTGCAGGGGTGGAATGAACAGATGTTGAATCAAAGAAGACAAAGTTTCATTTATAAGGTGAAAAAGTTCAGGAGATCTAATGTACAGCATAATGACTTTAGTTAATAATACTGTATTGTACACTGAGAATTAGCAAAGAGAGTAGATCTTAAGTGTTCTTACCACGCACACACACAAATGGTAACTATGCGAGTGATGGATGTGTTAAGTAATTTGTGGTAATCATTTCACAATGTATATATACATCAAATAATCACACTGTATACTTTAAATATATACAATTTTACTTGTCAATTATACCTTAATAAAGCTAGGGGGAAAAAAGAAAGCTTTAAGAAACCAATGTGAAACTGACTAACTTCATTAAAACTTGAGTGCTAACTTCTCTTGGGATATACATTTTCTAATATTCTTGTTTTGAGGAGTGAGGGAGACTTGGAAGTTGGCATCTTGCTGCATCTCCCCTGTACCATGTTTATTTCTATCCTTTTGCTCCTGAGCCAAGTGAGTGAGGCTCCTGTCAGGGAAAGCTGGTGAAGACTCCTTCCCTCCCTCAGAGCAAGCAGGGCCACGTAACCTAGGAGGGGCTTGGCTGGGTTATATTAGCCCTCTTGGGTGTGCCTGGTCTTCCTGTTCTCAGAGACCAAGCCCACTCTATGACTGGCAGAGTGCATTTGAAGAGAAACATACAGGAAAACATTTCACAGCAAAATTGACGGGATGCAGCAAAAGCTATATCCAGAGGAACACATATAGCTTTTAAAACCCTTACAATTAAAGAAAAATATATAAAATTAAGAAATTCAGTATTTATCTTAAGATATTAGACAAAGTACAACAAAACAAATCAGGAAGAGGAAATTAATAAAAGACAGTAAAAATGAAATTAGGAAGAATAAATAATAACAAATCCAAAGTCAATACTTTTAATACTAATAAAATAAGCAATGATTCTGTGTGCCAGACTTAAAAAAGAGAGAGAGCTAAACTATACAAACTTAGAATTAAGAAAGGAAACAAATACAGAATATAGAAGAGATGCAAAGAACTTTAGGATATTACTCCCTTTGGTAACAAGGAAACATACTGGAATGGGTAAAGATTTCCTAGAAAAATAAAAATGACCATAAACAACCTAAGAAGAAGTGAAATTTGAATATACCAGGTACCCTGAAAGAGAATAGAAAGGTAATTGAAAATCTACTTTGCTGAAACTTCAGTTACACATATATACATTCTTTTTTATATTCTTTTCCATTATGGTTTATCTTCACTGGTTCAACATCCAGACAGTCTCATAGCTAAACTCCTTCTAACCTTTAAAGAACTGTAATTCCAATATTATTTAAACCATGCTAGACTGCTCATAAATATGGAAAGCCCCCAATTTATGTTATAAAGCCAGCATAACTGTATAACAAGCAAGGAAAAAGAGAACTATATACAAATGTCATTTATACACACAAATCTTAATTTCTAAATAAAATATTACCACATAGAATCCAGAAATATATCAAAACTATTAGAGTATGACTGTTATATGTTGAAATCCTAACCATTATTAATGCCTTAGAATGGGACTTTACTTGTAAACAGGATCTTTACTGAGGTAATCAAATAAAAAATGAGGTCATTAGGGTGGACTCTAATCCAATATGACAGGTATTCTATAAAAAAGGGAAATGTGGACACCAGGAAAGACATGCATAGAGGGAAGATGATATGAAAAAACAGAAAGAAGATGGCCATGTGAAGACAAAGCATTGGAGTGATGCATCTACAATCCAAGGATTGCCAAAGATTGTTGGCAAATCACTACAGGCTATAAACAGGCAAGGACGAATCCTCCCACACAGGTTTCAGAGGGAGCATGGCCCTGTTGACACCTTGATTTTAGACTTCTAGCTTCCAGAACTATACAACAGTTTCTATTGTTTTAAGCCACCCAGTTTGTGGTACTTTGTTATGACGGCACTAGAAAATGAATACAATGACCAAGAAGGTTTATTCCAGGAATTCAAATGTGGATCAATATCAGCAAATCTGTCAGTCATAGTCTATTACACATCAACAAATTAATGTGGACAAAAAACTACATGATGTCACATATGCTGAAAAGGCATTTCATAAAACCGGCAGCAAATCTTAAAAACTCTAATTAGGAATAGAAAGACAAAATAAAGACCATAAGTCAAGAACAAATATTATCCTAAACAGTAAAACTCTAAAACAATTTCATCTAAAATCATAAATTAGACAAATTTGTCAACAATCACTATTATTATTTAATATTCTCTTGGAAGTGCTAGTAAGTTCAATATGACAAAAATTACTGATATAAACAGGAGAAAAGAAGAGATACAACTATTTTTGTTGAGACAACTGCATATCTTAAAATCTTAAGAACCTCTAATAAAATGCCTACTAGAATTAAAAGATAATTTGGCTGTTTTTTAATATTAGCAGTAAGTTTTTAGATATGGAAAATATTCCACTTACAATAGTGACAAGAATTATAAAATACTTGAGAATAAATTTAAAAAGAAAGGCACAGAATTTATACAAAGATAATTGTAAGGTCTTATTGAAGAGCATAAAATAAGAGCTGAAGAAATGGAAAGCCATGCCATATTCTTGGATGGCAAATTTTACTATTATAAAAATGCCAGTTCTTTCAAAGATAATATATAAACTTAATTCAATTCCAAATAGAATCCAACAGGAAATTGTCAGGAGAAAGTGGATTAATTGAGCTTAATATTTATATAAAAATTTAAATTGGATTCTTGTTTTATATCACACACAAAAGTGTAATTCAAATGGATTAAAGACTTAGATGAAGAATATAAAAATCTTTGGATAAACTATATGTATTGTCTAGAAGTTGGAAGAACCATGTTACACAAGGAAGGAAATTCAGATGCTATAAACAAAAGGATGTACATGTTTGACAAATAAAAGTTTAAAATTTTTTGATATGATAAAAAGATATCATAAATAAAAATTAGAAACAACAAATTTAGAAAAATGCTGTTATAAATTGACAAGAAAAAGATTGCCCAAAGAAAATGAGTTTGAGCTTTGCTCGAGAAAAAGGAGCAAAGAATATAACTAATTTATAGTACATTGTCAATAAATACGCAAAAATATGCTCACTGTAGTCAGGGAAATGCAAATTACACTACTATTGAGAAATCACTTTACACCCATCAGACCGACAAAAATATAAAAGAGCAATAACACCTATTATTGCCACTAAGGATAAAGATAAGGGTACTCTCATACAGAGGCGGCAGAAATATGATTCAACAACAAATATTTTAAAATTAAAACATGTTCTTTGAATCGGCAATTCCATTCTCAGAAAGCTATTCCAAGATGTATGTACAAGGATGTTTTTGACGGTATTGTGTATCTGTGTAAAAATCTAGAAACAGAGTTATTAATTATGAATGAATTACAGTTGACCCTTGAACAACAGGGGTTTGAACTGTGCGGGCCCACTTATACATGGATTTTTTTCACTAAATACGTACCACAGTACTACATGACCCGTAGTTGGTTGAATCCTCAGATATGGAGGAGGGCTGACTGTAAAGTTATGTACAGACTTTTTGTGTGTGTGTGTGGTACACCTCTCACTGTTTTGTCCTCTCCCTTTGTGGATCACAGGCTCCGGACACGCAGGATCAGCGGCCATGGCTCACGGGACCAGCCGCTCCGCGGCATGTGGGATTTTCCCGGACTGGGGCACGAACCCGTGTCCCCTGCATCGGCAGGTGGACTCTCAACCACTGTGCCACCAGGGAAGCCCCTATGTACAGACTTTTGACTGCATGGAGTCAGCACCCCTGACCCCTGCGTTATTCAAGGGTCAACCATAATTCTGAAAAAATAGGTGAATAACTTTTGATACATTCACATCATGGGATATTATTAAGCTACGCTATACAATCAAATAAGACCTAAACTTGTTGACATAGGATCTGCAAAGGATACAAGACACAGAGAAGTGTGTAGAATCTAATCCATTTTCTAAAAAAAATTAAAACCCCTAAATAGGTATATGACTACACACACACACAAACATATATGAAAAAACACAAAATGATACATATTAAATAGTTAACGTGTTATCTGGTGGATGGGTTATGAGGTGGCTAGAGAAATGGAGGAAAGGGGAAGGGGAGAAGCAAGAGAAAAAGAGAGACTATACTAAAATCACTAGTGTGTAAGTTATGCTTCAATTCATTAAAATTTGTATATACCTTACATGAGTATATATACATTTATTTTTTCTAAGAAATTAAGAAAAATAAAAAAGGTGTTTCTCTACTGACTTGTAGAGATGTCCGTGATACATAGTCAAAAGGCAGTTTAGAATAATGTATATATTACACATGTATTTCTGTAAAAGAACACTCAGCTCATCCTTCCTAAGTGTGTACACAAGCAAGGAAAAAGTTATAGAATGCTACACACTAGCTGGTTAGCACTGAATATCTCTGGAGTCCAAACTGGGATTGGGGATAGCAGCAGAGATAATTAGCTTCTTCCTTACACATCTTCACGTGTTTTATTTCTTTTTTTTTTTTTTTTTTTTTTTTTTTTTTTTTTTTTTTTTTTTGCTGTACGCGGGCCTCTCACTGCTGTGGCCTCTCCCGTTGCGGAGCACAGGCTCCGGACACACAGGCTCCGCGGCCATGGCTCGCGGGCCCAGCCGCTCCGCGGCATGTGGGATCCTCCGGGATAGGGGCACGAACCCGTGTCCCCTGCATCAGCAGGCGGACTCTCAACCACTGCGCCACCAGGGAAGCCCTTGTTTTATTTCTTGAAAAAATGAAAACCAATAAATGAACAAAGCCAAATGCCTACAGGAGACAGAGTGAAGCAGGCTTAGTGGGGGCTGTGACGAAGCAGAATACACAACTAAAAACATCCAGAAAGGATCATCATAAATCAGGTATTCTCATTCAGTTCTCAGATCTTTAGCAGGCCCCATTTTACCCTCCTTTTCTGATTGGTGCTAAATTAAAAATAGATACTTACAATAATGATTCATTATATTTTTCTTTTCTATTCCAAAATTCCATTTCTCACTACTATTTTTTTATGGTATGCAAATTACCATCAGAAAAATCACACTTTTAAAAACATGCTTGAATAATAGTGTCTGTTAAATTTGTTCATGACCTGATTAATTTTTACAGTATGCAAATATGATTTCATGTTTAATTTTGTTCTTCTTGATACTTCTGCCAAATTTCCTTCTTTTTGTGACAATTTCATTTTGTCTCCTAATTTATTTTTTTCCCTCATTTCTTCTACTTAAGAGCACTTAGACATAGCATTTGCCCTTTTATTTATCTAGGGCTCATTTCCATATAAAATACTTCCCTTAAAAAGGTTTACTTTTGTAAATTACAAAATATATTCTCCTTGACAAAAATCTAAAAATATAGAAGAATATAAAGGTGAAAATAAAAATCATTCACGATCCAACTACTCAGATCACTGTTAACACCTGTAAAAATATCATTTCCTTTACAGGTGCAACCAATGCTATTGTCCTATCCATGCTGTTTTCCTGTATATTATACAAATTAATCACACTTTAAAGCTTATAATTGGGCATAGGCAGAATCTTTTCTTGTTTGTACAATACTCAGGATTGAAATAGCCCTGTTATTTATGAAGTAACCCTCATATGCCTAGAAACTTATTGAATGGTGCTCTCAAAAACTCTATTTGGTGGTGAGATGAATTGGGAGATTGGGATTGACATATATACACTGATATGTATAAAATAGCTACCTAATAAGAACTTGCTGTATAAAAATAAATAAATAAAATACAATTTAAAAACCCCTCTATATCTGGGGTAAAAACAATGAGAAACCCTATACTTTCAGTAGCAGGCCACCAATTTGATGATGAGTATGGGACTGAGGGAATTTCAAAATGAATAGGAGGGGAGGGAGGGAGGGAAGACTTAGAAGTCACTTGCAGTATTTTAACAGTAGAATGTTATAATGGCTATTTTTCCCCATGAACCACGCTATGCATTGAGTGAATGTTCAGTAAATATGAACTAATCTTCGTGTTTCATATCCATTTTTTAAAACTCTAAAATAAAGGTACAAAATGAGCGTGGGAAGTGTCCAAGAAAAGCTGGAGTAGAAGCTTTTTTTAAGATACAAATGTTAATAGAAGAGAACTATGGAAAACAAATTCAGGAAGCAATCTTTGACCAGAGCATGCTGTGGGAGGTGATCAGAATATGGGTTACTAGAAAATATTAGCATGAGATTTAAAGACATTTTCTTGTGCTGTCACTCGTTTCCCTGGTTCTTGTTTGATGACACTTTGCATTATCTCACCAAGGTTTTATGTGACTCCACAAAGCATTTCTGTGCTGTTACTCTCAGAAACAATACAAGAAATACAACACTTTTATTAATCAATAAGGAAGGCGACTATTTGCACTGAGCAAGAGTGACCTGGACAGGTGCTTCCTGTCGCTTGCATACCTGTTGTTTCGCCAACATTTTCTCTTTTATTTCTAACTCCAGTTTTAACTGTCTTTCCAGAAAGGCAACTTTCTTCATGATAGTTGCTATAGTGATCTCCTTCTGATGAAGCTCCTCTGTTAGGTCAGAGATTTCATTCCTCATTCTTTCCTGCTCAGAGCTATGGTACTCTTCCTCCTGATAGAGTTGGCTTCTTATCTGCAGCAGATATTTTCCAGAAAATAGTAACAAATCCTTTATACAGCAGCTGAAAGGTTTTATTGGCCATGTTCGGTCTTCCCATCCTATCTTAAAACTTTGCCAGACCTCACTTTACCCTTCTTTTCTGATCAATGCTAAATGAAAAAGATACTTACAATAATGATTCATTTACTTTTTCCTTCCAATTTCAAAATTTTTTTCACTTATATTTTCTATTGTATGTAAGTCATCACCAACTACTGATACCACTTTAATGATGACTTTGACAGGAAGGTGGGGAAAGTATTATCAAGCACTTTTCCCCCAGCTTCATTGAGGTATAATTGCTATACAAAAACTGCACATAGTTCATAGATAAAATTTGGTGAGTTTGGACATACACTTGTGTTACTATCACCATAATCAAGAAAATAAACATTACATTACCTCTAAAAGTTTCTTTGTGTCCCTTGTTGTTTTAATTTTGTGTATGTGTGGTAAGAATACTTAACTCAAGCTCTACCATCTTAACACATTTTTAAGTGCACAATACCTTATTGTTTATTGTTGCACTGTGTTGTGCAGCAGACTGTGGAACTCACTCATCTCGTGTAACTTACTTCATACCCATTAAACCACCACTCCGGATTTGGTGTCATGGAAGAGCATGGGACCCACAACCCAGAGGCTGATGAACCATTTTTTAGGGAGAAAAAAATTGGCTTAGCGAGTTTAAGTGACTTGCTCAAATTCATAAAGCTATTAACTGGCAGAGCTAGGTCTAGAACTTAGGACTGTTGGATCTAAATTCAGTGCTTTTTTGGACTAAATCATGCTGTACTATTTGTGACTGAACACTATGTTTTTTAGAATCTTGTTACAATAAATTTCAAACTTAAGGTGTCCATCAAAAAGCATCACCTACATTTCTTAAGCCAGTGGAGTCTCATATTCTTAACTTTAGCTAAACCTTCCAAGGTAGAAACCTCTGGATCACCTTGGACTCCTCCCCTCCCTCATCCTCCCAAATCAAGTCAGGTAGCAAATTCTGTCCCTTCTGTTTCAACCTCTCTTAAATCTCACCTCTGCTTTCCACTCCTACTACCACTGTCTTAGTCCAGCCTCCTCCCGGCTTTCTAGAAATCTTTCACTCTCTCTAATTCTTGAGGTTCAGAGATAAAGTATGTAATTACTGGTCTCAAAAAAAAATCACAGTCCATCGGGGGAAAGAGGAAAATAAACAGTTAGAACAGTGTAGCAACTGATATCAGCAGTAGGTAGTGGAGTAGAGCTTACTCCAGCCTGGGGATGCCAGGATAGGATTCCCAGAGGAAGGGACATCGCACTGAATACTGAAGGATGAATGGAAGCCAGATGCAAGAGAGAGATGGAGGTGAGCTCCCAGGCAATGAATGCTGTGAAGGAGCGGGGTCAGAGGGAGAAGGCACACTCAGTGAACCAAAAGGAGTTTGGAGTGGCTGGGACTTGGTGCGTTGTGAGAAGTAAGGCTGGAGAGTTAAGTAGGGGCCATTCACAAAGAGATTTATATGAACTTACCCCTCGGAACTTACTTCAAAAACTTTTTTCATTTCATCTTTAAACATTTCAGGATATATCTCTAAAAGAATAGCAGTGTGCTCTCTCTCTTTTCTAACATAACCAGAATACCATTGTAATGTCTTAAAAATATTAACAACAATTCCTCATTATCATACAATATCCAGGCACTATCAAATTTAAAATTGTATCAGAAGTGTAATGAATGGTTTTCAGGTTTGCTTATTTGAATTGAGATCTAAATATGGTCCACACATTGCGACTGACACCTATCTTTTTTTTTTTTTTTTCCCCCTGTACGGGGGCCTCTCACTGCTGTGGCCTCTCCTGTTGCGGAGCACAGGCTCCGGACGCTCAGGCTCAGTGGCCATGGCTCACGGGCCCAGCCGCTCCGCGGCATGTGGGATCCTCCTGGACCGGGGCACGAACCCATGTCCCCTGCATCAGCAGGCGGACTCTCAACCACTGCGCCACCAGGGAAGTCCCTGGCACCTATCTTTTTAAAGCTTCTGTTTGTGCATGCATGTGCATGTGCGTGTGTGTGTGTGTGTGTGCTGAGTACTCTGCATACATCGTCTTATTTAATCACCACAATCTCTATATTCAAGATCAGAAAATTAAGATACATAGCTGTTCACAGTCACATTCTTGGTGACAGGCAGTCTGATTCCAGGTCCTTACCCATTGTGCTATGTAACCTCTGTGAGCATGGCCCTAGAATGTGGTTCCCACATTGGAAAAAAGCCAGAGTGGGATGACCTAACATGGAAAGTACTCAGGTCAGTAAGGTAACCATAGTCCAGCCTCAGGTTTTATACCATCAATCTCTCATCTGAGGCTATTCTTTTTATTAAAATTTTTAGAATTTCAGAGTTGGACATAACCTTAGAAATCACATGGTCTAACTCCATCATTTAAAAAATGGAAAAAAAAAAGGCTCACAGGGAAAGGAACTGACTGGGTCTAAGTTATCCAGCTCCTAAGAATAGAAGCATAGACTAGGAGACTGAAGTACAAATACCCTTACCCCAGGACAATATTACACATCTCCTTTCGTCTCCCATCTTCTCTCTCCAATTTTTTCTCTTACAATTTATTCGATGAACAATGGGGTTGTTCTATCATTTGCCCCAATTTGGATTTTGCTGATTGCATCCCCATAGTGTAGTTTAACATGTTTTCTTAAAATGGTATTTTTAAAATGTGGGAAAAAATGAATATATTATCATGAAGAAGGAGTAAACTATTTTCATTATTTTCACAACATTTAGATATTAAAACATGCTATACTGCAAAATTTCTTTTAAAATGAGATAATTTACCTAGCTGTAAATGACTTTTGGCTTTATTAAAAATGTCAATTTTATCACAAAATAAGTGACTAAAAATCGTTCTATATTGACAAAAGAGAAAGAAATAAAACACTTGCAAGATTCATAATACATGGCTCTTGTTGGTTTTATTACAAGAGAATGAAAATGCTCTCTACAAACACTTCCCAGAAACTATAGCTATTTATACACAATTCATTTGTTACCTTTTCTGCACAGCAATGCATTATCTAGAGGTCTCCCAGAGTCTGTAAAGAGATTTGTGTCTTGCAGTCTCTCCCTCCACATCAAAACTGTGCAAAATCAGTAGATTCCTTCTAAGTTTTATTACTCTACCTAAATCTATGAGGTTAAGAACAGTGTAACTATACTTTAGGAGGATTTAATCAACCTTTTATCATAATGTATTCACTGGGGACTCCAGTCAAAAACAGTTTTTAAAGTTATATTTTAAAATATCAGTAAAATAAGTTTCATGGGATTGTGTGAAAAAATAAGGAAAATGATCATTAATTCATAACACCTTTTCTACACTTAATAGTTGCCTGACAGTCAATTCCTCAGGAGATGGGATTTGTCTTTTACATGATTATATTTCCTACAGAAATAAGCAGTATAGCAACAGTCCTACTAGATACTCAATAAATGTTTGTTTAATTTATACAAACAACTGAATTTATGACCCTATACAATTATGGGAGACTTCAGCCTTAACATTAATTAATTTGTTCTCTAAATATTTATTTTCACTCATTGTGTGTCAGGCACTTTGCTGGGCACTAGATGATAATTCAAAGCCACATCCAGTATTTTCCTACTTTTAACAATTGTTTAGACTATATAGCATTGAATATTCTGTGTAATCCTTAAACTGAAAGACCAGAGAAGTGGGTAGCAGCCATGAGAAACTCATGGGAAAGCCACTACTGAATTTTACTAGAGGAAGAAGAGAAGACAGTTTTTGTAGCTGCCTAGCTCCTGGCAGAGTACTTGGCACATGTTAGGTGCTCAATGACAAAATGTGGGTGTAACCAATAACAATAGCAGCCAACATCTATTAGGTGCTTCCTCTGAGCTAGGTAGGCCCTGTTTTAAGCATTTTACTTGCATTTTTTTATGGATTTTAACTTAAAGGAAGAGTATGAATTCTGGAGCCAGATTGCCTGGATTCAAATCTGGCCCCTGCTACTTACTAGTTATATAATATTGGTGGAAATTACTGACCTTCTCTGTGCCTTAGTTTCCTTAAATGTAAAAGAGGATAGTATTAGTACCTACCTTATAAGATGGTTGTGAGGAATACATGAATTAGGATTTGTTAAGCCCTTAGAACAGCTTCTGGCACATGGCAAGAGTTGTTTAAGCTTGTTTAATCCTCATCACAACCTTATGAGGTAGGGCTAATTATCCCACCCCCATCCTAGAAATGAGGACCATAAGCAGCTCGCACAGGCAACTTCCCAAAGCTTACGCACCTAGTGTGTGGTTTTGAGTGCAGGCCTCTGCTCTCACACTTACTGTGCTCAGCTACTCTGCATGGAGCCACAGCCCCTCTGTGTTTCCTGGGCAGTCTCCCAGCAGGAGAGTGATGACCTAAGGTTTGTGTTTCTTATAGCATCACACAGAAGAGTGTCAGAATTGGTAGTTTAGCAGCTTGGTAGGTTATATAACACAGAAGGAAAAAGAAGGGAGTGAGAGGGAAGATTATTTTCCCCCTTTGTATTCAGAGACTTCAGATCTGCCTGGAAGAACAAAGCTCATTATTTGCCATACCTTGTTCAATTCTTTTTCATGATTTGGTTGATCTGGGGTCATTGCAAACAGCTCTTTCCATTGTTTTTCTGTTTTTTTAATAGATGGTGAATAAGATGATTCAAGTCTACAAATTATAATGAGTAAAAATTAAGCTTAACTTGATACATTGTTAGGATTATATTGTTAATTTAGGCCATCATAGGATGCAGAGATAGATTATTAGTCTGCTGGAAACATTTCTAGTTACAGAAATGGCAAGTTCTAATACATTCAGGTCCCATAAGTATTTGCATATTTAACTGAGTGCAAATAGTCTTAGTGAAAAAAATAAAACCTAGTTATTAATATGGAATTTCAATTATACATTAAAAATTGGCTGAATACTGGATTTGCATATGTAGATAAGATTTTTGGATAAGAACAAAAGACGGTTTGCTATAATAAAATAGCTTGGGAGCCAGTTTAAAAAAGAAAATACACCTGACCTGCTTCTACATTGTGGAAAGGAACTGTGTCAGGAGATGTCTGAGGGGAGCCACTACTCTGTAAAAGTGATCCAAAATGATTAAATCTGACAGTCTACCCAGAGAGAGTGCAAAAATGTCTATTTTTTGGCTGCTCAATTTATAAAATGGAATAGCAACCACATATGGACACTAGAGAGGAAAGGCAGAAACTAGTATAAAAAGTACCATTTCCATAGGAAGGTTGGAGAACTAGAAACAGGTAATGTTCACTTCCACATCAGGGAGGTGGGTAAAATTAAAAAAACATTAAAACAGAAAAATAAAGATAACCAGGCAAGAAAAGAAACATGCTTTCCACTATTGCTGGACTAACCTGGTAGAGTCTGGAGTTTTGAGGAATGTACCCACCTGTAAGTGAGCATAATTTTAGATTTCCAAAGAGCTTTTTAAAAAGTTCCACAAATCAAAAACTTAAGCCACACATTCAAACACAACAAAATCTGAGTAATGATAGAGAAATAACTAATGTAAAGATGGAAAATAAAGGGCTCTTTTAAAAGGTATAAATTAATAGTGATATCCCTGAGGTACATATGTCTGGACTGGATTGCTTTTTTCTGATTATCAAATATACATGTTAACTGTAGAAAACAGAGTTTATCAGAGTATATACTGTGATAAATTGTCATCTAGGAAAAACTGTTGTCAGCATTTTTGTGTATATATTAATTGTCTTTTTTGCCTGTGCATATGTGTATAAAAACATACATGTTTCCTGTACCATTAGAATGTACTGAACACATTATTTTTCAGTCCCCTTTTGTTTCCCACTCAGTAATATATTGTGAGTATTTTATCCAATATTCTCCGAAAACATTATCTCAGGATCAATCCTAAATGTCTCTTATTTGCTATGATTTTAGAAAGGTGAAAAATGAAATTTCCTATTTTTTAAATTCTTCCGAAGCAATTCAGGGAGTGGAATGCTGAACTGAATGGTAAAACCTCATAATGATCTTATAAATTTCAGTGAGTGAATGGAACAAACATCAAGCTTTAATGTGGACAAGTTCAAAGAAGAAAACAATAATCATGCTAATATAAAGATACAAAGGAACTATCATTTATCTTGTAAGAAGGGAATGTAGAAATTATTTTTATAACTCTCAGAACGTATCAGCTCAAGGTGTTTCTATAAGAAAAGAAAAAGCTAACAAAATCTTAGCATTATGGAGAAAGGTTCTGAAAATGAATGAAGACATTATAATGCTACTATTATAAAGCTATTGTGTGTCTACATTCAGTAGCCTTGGCTGCTTCACCTTAATACAGCTGTAAAGACAAAACAGAGTCTAAATAAAAAAAAAAAAAACCAAAACATTAAAGAGGATAGAATCATGTTCATATGAGAACAAACTCTAAGAATTAGGAACTTTCAGTGGGAAAGATGAAGGCTGAGAAGACTCTGCCCAAAGTCTAAGATACAATGGAAGCTGTGAAACATTAAATATCTATCTTTTCATCAAATCTCAGAATACTAGAACTGAAGAATATCCTCCAAATTAGAAAGATGTAGCTTGGAGACCAAAATATATACCAACTTAAATAGAAGATGGCAAGCAGGCATACCAGAAGAGTTTATTAGCCAAATATGTGAATAACTGCAAGATTTTAGATTAAATCATGTATTGAAGGACAGTTGGCAATGTCTGGAATTCAGCATTGGCTTTGTGAGAAAGCTCCAGAGAAAATACCTACAATGCTCTTCACAAACCAGAGCTAGACATGGGTTGAATGGTTTGCTCTTGTAGGAAATTTCTTACGTTTTTAGGCATATACACTCCTTATGCGAAGACATTTCTCACCAACTCACCACACTGGGACAGTGCCTTGCACATAATATATTTCCAATGGATTTATTAATGATCAGTAGTGATGACATATAGCTTATATATCTGAGCACTCTATAATGCTAACTGGCTAACAGGCATTCTACCATCCTTGGTTAGATGCACAGTAGGTCATTTTTACAGATCTTAATTTGCCATTTGTTGTTAAGTGTAGACCTCAAAGAAATGCTAGCAGATCCCACAACTTAGAAGAAATAATTATTGCCTTTAAAACAATGTAATTATCCTTCAATAAAATATCCCTTACCATTTGGCTATTCAGTTTCTAAAATCCTATCATTGGTCTGGCATTAGCCTTCAGATGTAAGAAGGATTCAAGTTCTAATGAGACTTAGAACATCAGTGAATAGTTAGAACAGTCAAACTGTCTATTCACAAACATAAACATTTAATAATCCTCTGAAGTCCCACTTCCTTTGTGGTTATGTAGTACACAATATCTGTCTGATTTTAAAAAAGGAAAAAAAAGTCTGTTCTAACAAAACCCTTAATGGAACTGACACGATGGTGAGTGTGGAGGCCAAAATAAATACAACATTTATGAGTGAAAAGTTAGTAACAGGTTTAAGGCCAACAAAGTAAAAACATTTGAAAAATATGGAATAAATATTATTTATCAACATTGATAATTAAATACCAGCTCTATACTATTGTTTTTATGATATTCTGAAGAATAAACTTCTAAGAAAGTCTCTGATTTCATTATGACACATAAATATCCACATATCAGAACATGATGTAATTTTCTAGATGAGTAAAGATACTGATTTTGAAGATAATCACTAACTTTATTTTTAATATCTAATATTACCTAATAATTAACAATACGTTAATACAAAACTGACTTTTTTTTTTTTTTTTTTTTTGCGGTACGTGGGCCTCTCACTGTTGTGGCCTCTCCCGCTGAGGAGCACAGGCTCCAGACGCGCAGGCCCAGTGGCCGTGGCTCATGGACCCAGCTGCTCCGCGGCATGTGGGATCCTCCCGGACCAGGGCACGAACCCGTGTCCCCTGCATCGGCAGGCGGACTCTCAACCACTGCGCCACCAGGGAAGCCCCCAAAACTGACTTTTAATTCTAGTTTCAAATATAAAACTCTTAAAAATATTCAAACATGATGTTTTGAATAGTTTTTCTCAGGCTGCTGAATATAAAAATATACCTTTTTTTATCTTCTGGAGCACTTTGGCACTCTCCTACTTTTAATAGTTCTCTGTGCAACTTCAATCGTTCCATTTCTATAATTCTCAAGAGATCATCACGTGATTGTAACTCACTTTTCACCTCTGAGAGTTCTGCTTCCATGGCCTAAATAAAAACATCAAAAAATTTCAATCCTCACATTTGGATATCATGATGTATAATACTTTAAAAAATATTTAACATCTATGAAGCAGCCTAATTTCAAATGAACGGATATATAATACTTTGCTGGCTCTGTCTTACAGAATTTCATTCATTTATTCAACAAATATTTACTGAGCTCTTACTCTATGCTCAGCACTGAGGATACAGACACAGGATCTGTCCTTATGAGCTTACAGTCTAGTGATAGAGACAAAGAAGCATCCAAATATGGCCATACTGTATGAAAGAGGGAAATATAAAAGTATGAATAAAATATCAATGCATAAAATTTGAATTAATGCAAATAATTCCTAATTTAAATAAGATAATAGCCAAGAAAAATCTAATTTCAAAGCTGGCCAACAAAGTGAATTATAAACCACGGTTTATGGTTCCACTATTGCCCAACAGTAGCCCTACTTTAGCTGGTAACTAGAAATACCAGCAATCCTGTGAGCCCAGTGTTTTATTTGGCTAATAACAGGGACTTGAGCAAGTTTAGAAGCTGTTGGGAAGGATCCAGTTGGGAGACAGAAGGGGTAATACTAACAGTGTCAGGTTCCTGAGAAGGTAGGTGGGGTGGGTCCCAAAGCACAAGTGAAAGAATTGCCTAAAGCACAAAGTCCCTCTGCTCCTGCAGTAGGAAAGAAGGAAGGAAGATGGAATGGAGACACGTATATGCATTTGGAAATGGGGAGCTAGGAGAGGGGCTACCTGTTGGCTACTATTTTCCTTCTGAAGGAAAAAGGCAATGTCAGGTCAGTGGAAGGAGAGGTGGAGGTGGGGGTAGGGGAGGGATTTTTGAGAGTGGAGAAGGTTTGAGATGGCCTTCAACGGGCATGGGAGAGTTAGTTGTTTGGAGCAACACAGTAGGACTCCTGGTAGTGTTGATACTCATTTGAGGTTTGTGTCCACGACCTGTTGAGTGATTTTCTCCAGCAGAACTTGGCTGTTCTCTGGGAGACAGGAATGGAAGAGTCCTTTCATATCAACAGGTCTCCTCCACTCAATTACACAGAGAAATGAATATTTATTAATGTAATTAATATTAAATACATATTAATATATTTGATGACCCAAGTCATCAAATCCATTGCCATTTTTATAGATGAGGAAATTGAGGGCCAGACTTGGTCCAAAGTTACATAGCTCATAAGTGGCAGATTCTGGAATGGAAAAATCCAGATCTTTTGTCTACTAGTCCAGTTAGAACATTCAAGATGCAAAAATAATTGTTTCATGCAAAATAAGTAAAACAGACCTGTAGCTTATTGGTAAAGATGGGGGGTGGGTGTTGTTCTGAGGGCACTGCTAATAAAGGCTGTAAAAAAACCACTGTTGATATTTTCAAAAAATCGTTTGTTCAATAATGCTTTATATATCAATAATAGATTAATTCAAATATAATCCATATACCATAAAATTCACCCATTTAAAGTGTACAGTTCGGTGGATTTGAGTATATTCATAAAGTTGTGCAAGCATCACCACTATCTAATTCCAGAACATTTTCATCACTCTTAAAATAAACCACATACCCATTAGCAACCACTCCTCATTTTCCCTTCCTTCCAACCCCTGGCAACCACTACCATATGTTGTGTCTCTACGGAATTACCTATTCTGCACAATTCATACAAATGGAATCATACGACATGTGGCCTTTGTGACTGGTTTCTTTCTCTGGGCATAATGCTTCCAAGGTTCATCCATGTTGTAGCATGTATCAGTACTTCATTCCTTTTTATTAATAATATTTAATTGTATAGATATACCACTTTATTTATTCATCAATTGATGAACGTTTGGGTATTTCCTTTTTTTTAGCTATTATGAATACTGCTGTTATGAAATTCATGTATAAGCTTTGATGTGGACATACATTTTCTTATTCATTAATTCTTATGCAAAAATTCACAGCTTAGAATTATAATCATGCAGACAGTATAGGACATATGGGTTCCCAGATAAACTTTCTTTCTTTTTTTACCAAAAAGTCTTAAATATAATGTATTATTTTCCAGGAGACCTAGAGACCTGGGTTCAGTAAAAGACCTAGCTGCAATACTTTAGCCCCAGGAATTCCTGGCTGATTTGGAAATAAGAATGAAAATATATTCAAATAGGTGACTTAACAGACTTGTTTGGATAAAGTCCTTGTCTCAAACAGTGGGGATTTTTCAGATGAGGTTAAAATTCCAAAATAAACAAAAGAAATGTGAAACAATAGATTAGCAAATAGAAAGACAAATTAACTTGATGTGAATGTCATCGATTACTTTACCCAATTGAGGAAGGCACTCTCACGGCTCCCTGCATTGCAGATTTACTACCAGGGAGAAATCTAACATGAATCTGCATGTAGAAGAGTGGACCTGCCTTCACTTGGGGAAGGAGGTGGGTACAAAAGGGCTCTAACTCCAGTACAATGAAATGTAGTGTCACCATGGAATTCTGTAAAATGTGATAATAATGGAGTCTACTTGTGTACTGTCATTAGAAAATAATACCTAAAAGAGTGACATTTGGGGCTTCCCTGGTGGCACAGTGGTTGAGAGTCCGCCTGCCGATGCAGGGGACACGGGTTCGTGCCCCAGTCCGGGAAGATTCCCCACATGTCACGGAGCGGCTGGGCCCATGAGCCATGGCCGCTGAGCCTGCGCGTCCGGAGCCTGTGCTCCGCAACGGGAGAGGCCATAACAGTGAGAGGCCCGCATACCGCAAAAAAAAAAAAAAAAAAAAAGAGTGACATTTGGAGATATCATTAAGGGAAAAAAAAGCTTATTTGTGATCTAGCTGCAGAGGTAGAAGAATTTATGTTAGAATTGAAACTTTTACAATAATAATGATTTGACAGGTTTTTCTAACATGAAGGAATATGTGAAAGTTTTTAATTATAATTGACAACATTATGTAAAATTGACTAGAAAGTGCAAAAAAAGAAGCTTTGTTGATATTGATAAATTGAGTTGTTTTTTGACTTGTGTAATATCCCTTTGAATTCAATGTTAATAATACTGAGTTGACACAAGAATTGGTGATTTAACTTAGATTAGGTGATTTAAAATTAGCATGCTTTTGTATAAAATTCAAATCAATTATTTGTCAGTGTGGATGCAAATATTCAGGAAAATGATTCTTTGGTACTTGATTCAGTTACTGGAACACTTTCAAGTTTGTTTGGAACAACTTGGGTATGTAAATCTCTACTTTTTTAACTGTAACTTTTATGAAATCTTAATACAGATTGGGAACTTCCGGTGAATACTAAACATCCAAATTGAGATGTGTAAGTGTAACATACACACCAGATTTTGAAGACTTAGTATGAAAAGAAATGTAAAATATCTCATTAATAATTTTTTACATTGATTATATGTTGAAATGATAACTCTTTGGATATATGTTGTGTTGCATAAAGTTTATTACTATTATATATTAATTTCACCCATTTCATATTACTTCTTTTAATGTGGCTACTAGAAAAGTTTAAATTACATTTGTGGTTTGCATTATATTTCTATTGGACAGTGCTGCTCTAGTACCTTAATGACATATTAACAAGCAAACAAAAAAGGTCCATTTTTTTGGCATAGATATTAGAAAAAATGCAGAACAATTTATTTCTGTCATTAACTGCCAATGGGAAATATTGTACATTTTCAAAATGTGAGTAGTGCAGCACAGTAAATAAACATATGCAATGGAATTAATAGCTATGCTGACACATTTCAAGGTTGTGGAAAGACAAGTGAGAAGATGTGATTCGTGTGAAAATTCAGATGCAGCTGGCATTAAAGTGTGTTGTAAACTAAAGAGAATTTTACTTATATACAATAAGTGACAGTAATTCAGACTGAAATGGTTGTCTTTTTAAATTCATGTGCAAGACGTGGAACACCATCATATGACAGTTTTGCAAAAAGAGAAGAGAAACTTCTTTCTAAGTACATGCACTGGTTACAGTGATTATTCACTTCTAATTATTCCCATTTGGTAAAATATAAATTTTGTAAAACAAGTTTGAGGCCCTTCTGTTTAGTTAGAAATTTGCTTAATGGTTTGAGAGAAGCAGTGACTTTGAACCCTCAATCAGTTATCAAGCAGTAAATAATTGATAATTATTCTAAAGCAAAAGAATGAAACATAAGTAAAATTTGGAAGTAAAACAGGGAAAAGGCCAAACAAAAGCATCATTTTGAGCATTTTTTTCTAGTTGCATCAAAATTAATTAGTGTTTTCCTGGAAGTAGAAATCTTAGCTTTTAGATACCTTGAAGTTTTTGAAGCAAATTACTTCTCAAAAATCTTTTCATTAGAACTATAATATATCTTTTGTGTGTGTGTGAAATACTCCAGAATAATTAGATTTTTTTTCTACAAGTGAATCCTTGTGATCCTGGTGCAGCCTCTAGCAGTATAAAGACAGCTGCAAAATGTAAATTTAAGTCATCTTTAAATCAGGGCCAGAGGTGTGACCAGTGGCCCCTGTCCAGGGGGATGAAGGGGAAGCAGCCCCTGGGAGGAAGGGGAGCCTGTCAGAACCAGCAGTCACGCAAACCCAGCTCCACCAGGACTGGTGGGCTGACGGCGAGCTAAACACTAGAAAGCACCTGGACAAGCTCCAGAACAGAAGAGGAGGGGCTCGTCTCATTTACATTCTAGTGAATCCAGAGAAAACATCATCAATAACTTTTCTGTTTCTAGAAGATGTATGACTTTCTCAGTGTTTAGCATTTGTGGTTTAGCTTGGTTTGTGTACATCTGCTTTCTCATTTGTATTGGAATAACACCCCCTCCCCAAACAAAGCTGGAGTTTGGGGTGGGAAGCTGTACGTCTCTTAGAAATGCCACAGGATAGGAGAAGCTGGGAGCCTGTGCTCTGTCCCCTTGCCAACGTGGGGACAGGGGAACACAGAAGATAGATGCTGGCAGAGAAAGAAGTGAAAGGATGAATCCCCCACGTAATCCCACATACAATGTGGCAGAAGGAGGGAAGGAGAAGTCGGCCCAACACTAAGAAATGACCCTGGGAAGAAGAGCCTGAGGTAGAATATCTTAGAGATGTGGGAGTCTGCTCAGGCAGTGGCCTGGGAAGGTGACCTCAGCCTGAGGAGGGAGTAGAGTGGGACTAAGAAATGGGCCAACTGACACAGAGGAATCAGTAGAAAGAGGCTGAATGTTTGCTGGTGGGAGATAAGACCTAGAATGGGAGAGAAAACCACAGAATGTCTCAAGTAACTGGGAGAGCCATGAATAAGAAATACATATTTAGTCGAGAAATTGGTAATGATCAATTTTGATGAATGCTGCATAACCTTCTTAGCTGTTCCAAGAGAGAGACAAAAAAAGATTTTTGAGCTAAGAAAAAAATTAATCCTTGGAAAAACCATCCATCACATCTATCAAGGTGGAGTTACCTCCTATTTGGTAAACGATTATGATAAGGTTAATGGTGATAAATCACAGGGAGTGACCCTAATGACTCTCAGGGAGGTGATTACATTGTCAAACCCTTAATAATTTCCTGGGTCTCCAGCCCAGGATTCCTGAGAGGCAAAGAGGCACAGCGTCAGAGAGAATGAACACTGGGGACAGAGGGTGTGGTGTGGCTAAAGGGCCATGGTTTTTAGGAAGAGAGGTCTGTGAGAGACCACTGTTCTACTGCACTGGTAATATTTATTATTACATCGCTGCAGAACCCGAGTGCACCTAGTGGGGAAAAGTACCCATGGGATTACTGAATTTACTCATCAAGTAAGAATTACTTATTAAGAGGATATATGAGCTGAATTTACATATGTAATAAAAAAAATTAGCTGTCTAATCCATACACCTGTTGAGTCATCATTTGTACAACTCATGGGCTGTAACAGTTGAAAAACAAATAAATCTTTACCTGGCACTGTCTTTGGTACATTTTTAGTTCTTGTAAGAGCTTCTGATTTTCATATTGTAACTTATTCCTGCTTAACTCTATTTCACTCACAGCTGATTTTAATTTTTCAATAACAAAGTCATCTCTTTCATTGGTTTCACAACTGGTATCTGGTTCCCATATCCAAGGAATTTCAGAGCTGCTGCCTTCTATGCCCTGTTTTTTACTATTTAGTGGAGTTTGGTAACTTTGCTCCTGTTTCTGAGAAATATGAAAATTGTGTCAGTTAAGTGAAGAATATCATATTTAAGCTTACATAAAGTTCAAGAATGATAGAAAAGAATTAGTAAAAACATCTTTAAATATATTATTAGATAATGAAGCTTTGTCCTTCATAATTCAGTCTTGTGTTTATTCTAAAACCTCAATTTCAGGTGGCATAAAGAGAAAATATATCTGTATAACCTCAGAGCAAAGATGCAGAGTAGAGTAGACGGCTTTTGCTAGGGAATTCTTATTCAGCAAAAAAGAAAATATAGAAGATATGAAAAAAAGCATGGATTCAATTACATAATAGTTGAAAATGTCTCTATGACAAAAAATAAACAAAATAAAACAAAATATCTGGATTGTACAAAAAAGTTGTCAACATGTATAACAAGGGTGATTTCCGATGTACAAAAACTTCTACACATCAATAAAAAAAGACAAACAACACAAAAGAAAAGTGGGCAAAGTTTATGCACAGGCAATTCACAGAAGAGGAAATGAAAAAGGCTGAGAAACACAAGAAGAGATGCTCAACCTTACAAGTAGTCAGAGAAATGTAAAGCAAATGAAGTCAAGGTTACTATTAGTCCATCAAGTTAGTAAAAATCAAAAGACAGATAGTCCATGCTGGTGAGAGTAGGGGTAGTCTTGTTGCCTGTTCATGAATTATAAATTACTATCATTTTTAAGAAAGTAATCTGCTAACATTTATTAAAAATTTGAATGAACATACCCTTTGGCTCAGCGATCATTTCTAGGATTTTTATTTAACAAAAGGAAAGTATTCGTATTTAAAGATGTACATACAAGGGTATTTGTTACACTACTGTAATAGCAGAAAATTGGAAACAACCTGAGTGTTAGTTAATAAGGAAATGATTGAAAGAATTATGGTACATCTATGATATACTATGGTATATATGATATATATACACTATATACTTTGAAATATTTTAATTAAGTAGTGACTCAAAAGGCTATTCATGGCTTATTAAGTAAAAAAGCAAAATTTACAAAAGAAAAATATACAATTTCCACACAAGCATATATTTACATATTTGTACAAACAAAAGAAAATGTATGTGAAGATAAACACCTAATTGTTAACAATGCTTATATTAAATGGATAAGAATGGAATAGAGGATGAGGCTATCAGTTTTACATCACATTATTTTGTATTGTTGAATTCAGGGAACATGTATAACACATAATTCAAGTAACTTAAAGAAAGAATGAAAAATAAGTATATATCAAACAAAAATGTTTCTTACCAGCATTAATAAAAATTCCAAATTCCTTAGGTAAGCCTTTAAGGCTTATTACAATCTAATATCCAACTCGCCAGCCTTCCCTCCCGCCTACTGCCCCTTCACCTCCCACATGGACTTCCAGCCAATTGGCCCACTTTCCATTCCCTGAATTTGCCTTTTGCTCTCTTGCCTCAGTGACTTTGCTTATGTTATTTCCACCACCTGGAATACATTCTCTCTTGTCTCAAAATATAGCCATTCTTCTTCTAGGCCCAGGCCTAGTCCCATTCCTGCTGGGGGATGTTTCCTGACTATCTCAGTCCAAAGTTTTCTCTTACTCCTTCGACCTCCAAAAGGATTTGTATCCTTTTCATTCACTTATCATTAATTATCTGTAAACCTGTACATGTATTATCTGTGTCTAGGCTGTAAGGTTCTAGAGTGCCAGGACAAAGCAATCTTAAGACTTTCTAAATGACTTGCTGATAGGCATGCAAAAACATGTTATTTAATGACGTAATACAATGGAGACTTTTAATAGCACCACCTTCTGAGACATACAGACTAAAGTCACCATTACAGATATTTCACGCACTTGTAACTCTATCCAGTGTTGGACCTACTCTGGTTATTTTCCCTTAGTTGGCATTTGTATCTGTAGAAGGATTACATGCTGAATGGTAAAGAGAGTAATAGTATTTAACCTCTAATTTATTCTGATTTAGAGGATAGTATTAGATAATGTACCTGAAATTGATTACACTTATCAGATAATCCTTTTTGTTGAGCATCTAAAGAAACCAGATGAGTCTGATATAGTATCTCCTGCTTGTCCCATTCTCTTGACTTTGCTCTAAATTCCTTTAAAAAGTGGAGAGAGAAATATAAATTGAAAAAATTATTCATTTTAAAGCACAATGAACAGGGCTTCTTTCATTTGTACATCTTTCTTCTGAGAAAGAAAGTAAATCCATTCTTTCCCCATTAGGAAAACAAAAAAGTATCAAATCACTCATCTTGTATTTACTAATAGATATATCTTCTAATTTTTGCTAGGAAAGTATGGAATTGAATCCGCTATTTTATTTTTATTTTTAATTTTTATTAGAGTATAGTTCCTTTACTGCATCTTTTTAAAAATAAGGATTTTGTTTGTTAAAAATGTAAAAATTTTTTATAACAAATGCTGATAACAAATAGCGGACTTTCAAACAATTTTTTGCATCAACCAGTACTTCCTTTCTATTTCCTGAGCTGACACCAGAAGTTTTTTTCCCTTCTTTCATTCTTTACACTCAGTCACCAAACCTTCTCCCTTGTTTTTGAGGGGGTGAGGCTTGGACTGATTTAGTGACTTTGTTCCCTCTGGCTTTCAAAGCTGTTATCCCAGGTGAAGCCAAGATTGACCCATTCTTGAGAACAGACAGAACAACCATCTCAGGCCTCCTTTAGGCAGTACCAACTGGGCTAAGCTGGGGAAGAAGTGGTAGAACTACTTGATACAGCATGCTCTCAGTTCTTCACCGTTTTGCTCAAGTAGTGTCTTCATGGAGCCTGGTTATCTGTTCACAAATTTATAAGAGGAAAGAATGTGGCTTTGGGAATCCCAAAGAAAACTTCACTGCTTCTCAATTTTGCCTAGGGCTGGCCATCATATCTCATCTTTCTGTCCAGGCTGTAAGCAACTTAAGGGTAAGGACTATGTATTTCATTACTTTTGTATTGCTCACAGTGCATGGCAAAGTGCCAGGCACCACTTACATGAATGTACAAACAAAAGCATGGTATTAATATTTCCAAAAACGTAAACATTTCTCACTAAATTTTGCAAAGAAAACAATGTGGTTGGAAACAAACTCTATAGCTACTAAGTCCATAGCAATATATTACTGAATGTAGATACATGGCATGAATGCATTGATGTTTCCAATTATCAACTCAGTAGTATTAATTGTAGTATTAGTAGTGTTAGTGTCCAGCAGGTACTGTGGAGAGAGGAGAATTTGGAAATATTTCATGATTAAAAGAAACAAATTTCTGAAAGAAAAAATCAATTTATATATAAAATAAAGTAGGGAAATGTACATGTAAATAATTTCACAGTATTAGTACAATAATAGTGCCACATAAAAGCCATGCAGATGATGCCATGATTATCTTAGCCATCCCCAACAATATGTCAATTGGAAAAGAGTTCATTTGGCTAGAGAGATTGGTGATGTTTTGAAGATGGCTGAAATGACTGGATTGGCTAGCTGGAAAATATATATACTAATTTAGAGAATGAAAGCTACATCTTGCTTAAAATGAGAATATGGCATTTCATATTTTCTATAGAGAAATGATTTTAAGGAATATTTGGGGAAATCTTCATTTTATAAATCCAAAAGTCCCAAAATAATCAGTGGAAGAAGGCTATAAGTTGGGAGGCTTTTATAGTAATTAAAGGTGACCTGAAATTGAGTGGTGGTAATAAAGATGGAGAAATATAGATAGACCCTGTTTTAAATATATAATAATACCCTGATAAATAGACCATATTTATTAAGATAAATGGAGACAGTTCAGTTAAAGTTATTGACTTTGATTCTGACATTTGACAATTTAAAATTAGGTACATGAAAACAAGGTCTTCAGAAATAGTGACAAATTTACAAAACTTGGTACACTTCAAATCAGTACAAGGTGGATTAAAAAATTGCTGTTTAATTTAGAAAGGAGTTTTTGGAGTCAGAAGTCAAAATGTGGGCAAGGTTGACTTGCACAGTTCATATCTTTCAATGATATTAATACTTAACACCCAACAATCTCAATCTTGACAATAAATATTTCCCAGCATGCTTTAGGAGGAGGCAGGAACATCAGCCTCACTTCCTTACAAATTCTACAACAGGTAGAAATGAGGCCAAGAATGGGGCCAAACAAGGCTAAAAATGTGTGTTACAAACATATAGACTGGTCCTTATAACAGTCCTGGCTTCCTTGGTCTTACAGATGTATTGGTTTCAAGATCAGCAAGCAAGCAAGCACAATATCTCCAGCAGTCAGGGGGCCATGCAAAGACAGAGAAAGCTTTATAAGGATTTTGTAGAGACTGGAGGTGTCGGCCCAGGCTCCAGTTCCAGAGGCTCTGTACACTTGCCTAAACCTCCAGAGTAAGTTTTCCACAGCTAGAAACCTTTTCTGGGTCTTTAAGTTTGAGAGTGGATCAGAGGCATTACAATCAAAGTTTCTAGCAGAAGCTATATTATTATATATATTTTTTTAATCCCTCTACTAAATCTTGAGAGGTAGAATGACCATTTCTTTAGTGATTACTGTATGTCGGGGACTCTACAAGCCTCCACTTGCAAGATAGTTTTAACTTTCTAGTATGAAAATTTTCATACTTACATAAAAGTAGAGAGTAAAACAAACTCCCATATACCCTTCACCCAGCTTAACTACTGTCAACTCAGTCCATCTATATTTCATCTCTCGCTTCACCCTTTCTTGTTGGAGAATTTTAAGGCAACTCCCAGACTTCATGTATTTTTACCCCCAAATGCTTGAGTGTGCATCTAAACACACATATATTTTTTTCTTCCATCACCACAATGTCACTTATATTTTTAGCCCCATTTATTGGTGAAAATTGTAATCTCTGTGAAGTTAACAGCTTGTCTAAAGGTCACAGGGCAAATAAACGAGTCAGTCAGGTCCTATTTTAAGTTGTAAACTGTCAGGTTCTTCCACTATAGCAAGCTGCGTCCCATTGCTCGATCACTGTACCAGTGTATAAATGTTTGTCCCCAAGGAGAAACATGCTTAGATGTAGACTAAAACTGGAATAGCCCATCTCCTACGCATTATTTTTTCAGATGCCTCTAAGCAAAAACAGGTACACGAAGCATTTCTGTAATAAAATAGATTAAACTGTTTCTACATAGTGTGCTTAAAAATATTTGTATAAGTACAAACATATCAAGTCATACTTTGCTACTAATTTCCACTATAATTTCATGAGATATATTTTATATAAATATTTAGCTCCCTAAATGTAAAATGTATACACACAAAGTACTTAACTTAAGGCTTTTTCTTTGTCCAAACAATTAACATGAATGTAATTCTCCCACTAATCCCCATGAGAACTCAATCAAATGGAACATCAGTGACTTAACTGCATTTTCAGTGAAAGCTCGTGTATACTACGTCGCAATCTTTGGGCATCTTCTGTGAGACCAGAATATTTCAGAAGCCAGTCGAGTTACACCATTGCAAGAGCCAGGGACTTATACACAGTGCATTTTCCTAGAAGGTCAAACTTACTTAGTGGTAGTAATTTTGTATTTAAAAGAATGTACATTTATTATTCAGTACAATATAAAATTTGCAGGAATTTAAAAACGAAAACCAAAGACTTCCAACAAAGTTCTTGCAATAGTCTGGTTTTAGGACTGTGATTCCAGATTTTTTTTTTTTTCCTGCTCTTAAAAATATTTTGGAGGAAAAGTTTGAGAAGGACTTAATTGAAGAGTCATGATAAAGATGAAGAAGTATGAAACAGGGCAAGGACAATTAGACAGGAGAAAAGACAGAGATAAGAGGCATTAGACAAAGGAAAGGGGCAAATCTGGGCTGGAATATGAGAGTAAGAGAAAGGAACAGATCAAAGATTCCTAAGAGGCTTCTACGTGGGTGACTGGGAAGTACAGAACCATTACCTATTAACAAAGTAGAAGAAACTGAAATCATTGGCTGACAGTGGGAGAAGCTGGGGTTTAAGGCTTGAGAACAGTGAAAAAAAAATGACTGGGATAACATGATAGGGGTCAACTTGAGGTCAATTAAAAAACAATGATTGAGCAGCACTGGGAATTTAGCTAAGGTTAGAGAACAGGAATTCATGCTAGAATCTATTTGCTGTTATGTGACCAGTAGCAGGAATGCTCAAGGGCACAGGGAAGAAAAATAGCTGGTTTATTTTTTCCAAGGTTGGAAAGTTAAGGGGATTAAAATAAGTGTATCTATGACATAGTAAACCTTTATAGGGACTGAGATTTTAGAAGTTCCGGGTAACATGGGGTAGCTATATTGGAGTGGCACTACCTCTTCAAAGAAAAGATCCTGAAACTTCAAGCTCTGTTCTGAAAACTGCTATGAGGCTTCATTGGGATTTAAGTACCTAATAGTTAAACAGCCATTAAAAGAATTACTAGACACTCACTTTAAGTGACCCCAGGGATGTCCTTCAGTTTCACTCAACATCTGCAGTTCCTTTGAACTTTTTTTTTTTGCTCTCCAAAAATGCTGATATACATAAAAGATGTATAAATTGAAGTGATGTTTTAATTCACTAAGTGCCTGAAGGGAAGGTGCACTAAGAAAATATATTCAATGAGAAGTTGATTTCTAATGGAGTTTGTTACCACAGCGGTACATGTCATTGTGTACACTAGAGACAAATAGCCCTCAACAGCAACAACAAAAACCAATCTCAATACACAGGGAGAAACTAAGAAAATATAGCTCACCTCTAATTTCTGGTTCAAATTGCTCAGTTCAAAGGGTATTTCTTCTTTGACATGTGGTACTTCTTTTTGTCGAAATTTATTTTGTTCCATCTGGTGTAATCTCAGTTTTTCAAAGCTATTAGTTAGTTTGGAGAACTGTAAATAATACAGAATGATAACATTTTACTATTGGTTATTCCTAACTCGATTTCACGATAGTTCTTTTCTTGTGTATCTCTTCCAAAATTTAAGTCACGATTAGGAAATGCAGTAAAGCTTAAATGTTCCAATTAGTGAAGATAGAACCAGTTATTAAAACTAAATTATTGAAGCTGAACGCAATTCAGCTTTTGTGTAAATTTGGAACTTCATTAACTGCACAGTTAAACAGCGATTCACTTGATAAAATGTTTTGTTCAGTTTTGTCTTAACCATATATAGCAAGGCTCAAAATTTAAAACAACCAAGTTTTTTTCTTACTTTTATTTAGTGACATCTTGTGTTGACGATTTTAATTTCAGTAAGTCAATCTATAAAATAACCAACTTATACTCCATTTAAGAAAACCGAGGACTTAATTTAAAAGATATAAACAACATACACTTATTCATGTTGATATAAGTTTAAATAAAATTAAATATCAAGCTTGATATAATCTTTTTCTTACCAGTAATTCTTGTTATAACTTAGACTCTGTATTATTTTTTTTCTTGCTTCTACCTTCAAGTAATTGATTATAAGTGTCATGGTCTATCAACATCCGTGAGGAAATTTCTAAATAACTTAACAAATTATTTTGTTTTTATTTTTTATCTTGAAATAAGTATAGATTCAGAGGAAGTTGCAAAGGTATTACAGAGAGGTTCTGCGTCCTCTTCACCCAGTTTCCCCAAATATTTACATCTTATTGAACTATATAGTACAGTATCAAACCCAGGAAATTGATGTCACTACAATATATGCATGAGTGTATCAATAGTTCATTCCTTTTTATTGCTCAGTATTATTCCATGGTATGGATGTAACCACAGTTTGTTTGACCATTCACATATTGAGACATTTTTGGTTGCTCCCAGTTTTTGACTATTATAAGTAAAGCTGTGAACAATTGTGTCTACTTTATCTGACAGTAATGTAGTCATTGCTGCTTCCTTTTTCCTTCTCACATTGTTTTTAAAATTGATATATAATTCACCGACTATAAACTTCACACTTTAGAGTATGTAATTCATTGGTTTCTAGTATATTCGTAGTTGTATAACCATCACACTATCTAATTTCAGAATATTTTCATCACCTCCATTAGAAACCCTATATCTATTAACAGTGACTACACATTTCCTCCTTCCCCAAGGCCTGGCAACAACTAATCTACTTTCTGTTTCTATAGATTTGCCTATTCTGATCATTTCATATTAATGGAGTCATACAACATGTAGTCTTTTGTGTCTGGTTTCTTTCACTTAGCATAATGTTTTCAAGGTTCATCCATGTTGTAGCATGTATCAATATTTCATTCCTTTTAATGGCTGAATAATATTTCATTGCATGGATATACCACATTTTGTTTATCCATTCATCAATTGATGGACATTTGGATTGTTTCCACTTTTTGGATATTATGGAAAGATGCTGCTATGAACATTTGTGTACAAGTTTTTGTGTGGATATATGTTTTTATTTCTCTTGGGTTTATACCTAGGAGTAGAATAGCTGGGTCATATGGAAACTCTAAGTTTAACTTTTTAAGGAACTGCCAACAGTTTTCCAAAGTGGCTGTACCACTTTTCATTTCCAGTGGTAATGTACAGGGTTCCAATTTCTCCATATCCTCACCAACATTTGCTGTTATCTATCATTTGGTTATAGCCATTAGCAGGTGTGAAGGGGTATCTCATTATGGTTTTGATTTGCATTTCCCTAATGACTAATGATGTTCAGCACTTTTTCATGTGCTTATTGGTCATTTATATATCTCCTTTGGAGAAATGCCTATTTATATCTATGCCCATTTTAAAATTTGGTCTTCTGTCTTTTTATTGTTGACTAGTAAGAGTTTTTTCTTTTTAATTCTGGACACTAGTCCCTTATCAAATATATGATTTGCAAATGTTTTCTCCCATTTTGTCAGTTGTCTTTTCACTTTCTTTTGGTGTGCTTTGAAGCACAAAGGTTTTTAAAATTTTCATGAAATCAAGTTTACCTAATTTTTCTTGTGCTTTTGGTGCCAAATCTAAGAAACTACTGCCTAATCCAAAATCATGAGGATTTACTCCAATATTTTCTTCTAAGAGTTTTACAGATTTAGTTTTTATATTTAGGTCTTTGATCAATTTTGAGTTAATTTTTGTCTATGGTAAGGGTTGAACTTAATTCTTTTTCATGTGGATATCCAGTTGTCCTGTCACTGTTGAAAAGACTATTCTTTCTCCATTGAATTATTTTGGCACCACTTCTGCTTTCTTTTGATTAATATTTGTAGGGTATATATTTTTCTATATTTTTTTTCTATTTTTTACTTTCAATTTACGTATGTAGTTATATTTGAAGTGAGTTTCTGGAACACAACATATAGTTTGGTCATTTTAAAAATTTACTCTGTAAATCTCTATCTTTTAACACGTGTATTTAGACCATTTTCATTTAATGTAATTATTATTATGCTAGGGTTTAAGCCTGACATTTTTTGTTTTCTGTTTGTTGTCCAGTTTTTGGTTTCTCTGTTTTAGTTTTCCTGACTTCCTCTGGGTTCTTTGAACATTTTTTAGAATTCCATTTTGATTTATCTATAATATTTTTGAATGTATTTCTTCGTATAGCATTTTTAGTTATTGCTCTAGGTGTAATATTATAGATGCGTAGCTTATTACAATCTACTGGTGTCAACATTTTACCAGTTCAAGTGAAGTGCAGCATCTTAGTTCTCTTTATGTCCCTTTGCTATGACCCATTTCTAACATTATTGTCTTTAAGAAATTTCTCAATATACATTAAGAATCACTTTAGACACTGTTATAATTTTTGCTTCAGCTGTCAAACAATTTATCAATAGAAAACTCAAGAGAAGTAAAGTCTGTTGCATTTACCCATGTTTTCACTTTTTCCAATTTTTTTCTTCCTTCCTGATGTCTCAAAAGTCTTTATCATTTCCTTTCTACCAAGAGAACTTCCTTTAGCTATTCTTTTAGGGCAGATCTATTACTGACAAAATCTCTTAGTTTTCCTTCATTTGAGAATTTCTCAGTTTCCTCTTGATTCTTAAGGATATTTTCTCTGAACATGGAATTCTGGGTTGACATTTTTTCTCTTTCAGCAATTGAAAAACATTCCATTTCCTTCTGGCCTCCATGGTCTCTGATAAGAAATCCATTATCTGAATTGGTTTTTCTATATAGGCAAAGTGTTATTTCTCTCTTCCTGTTTCCAAGACTTTGTCTTAGTTTTCAGAACTTTGACCATGATGTGTCTTGGTGTAGATTTGTTTGGATTTATCATATTTGAGTGTCACACAGCCTCTTGAATCTGTAGATTTACATCTTTTGCCAGGTTTTGAAACTTTTCAGTCATTACTTCTTTGAATACTTTTTCAGTCCTACCCTTTTTTATCCTCTTTTCTGGGACTCTGATGATACAATTTTTCAACCTTTTGTAATAATACCACAGGTCCTTGAGGTTCATTTTCTTTTAGTCTGTTTTCTCTCTGTTGTTCAGATTGGGTAATTTCTATTTTGCTATGTTCAAGTTCACTGATTATGTCCTCTGTCCTCTCCATTCTGCTTTTGAGCCTATCCATTGAATTTTTTTAGTTTGGTTACTGTATTTTTCAGTTATAAAATATCTAACTGTTTGCTCTTTAGTTTTCTTTGCTAAAACGTTCTAATTTAATTTGTTTCACGGATGTTTGTAATTGCTCATTGAAGCATTTTTATAATAGCTGCTTTCAACTCCTTGTCAGATAATTCTAATACTTATATCAACTCAGTGTTGGTGTCTCTTGATTGCCTATTCTCATTCAAGTTGAGATCTTCCTTGTCTTCGGGTGATGAGCGATTTTTTAACTGAGGCCATTTTTGGGTATTGTGTTACATGACTCTGGATTTTATTTAAATATTGTGTTTTAGCAGTACTTTTTCTGACAACATCCTAGTAGGAAAAAATAGAATGCTGCCTCATTGCTGTCAGGTGGCAGGGAAAGTCCAGGTCTTAACTTGGCCTCAGCTGGTAACTGGGAGGAGGTGTTCCTAATTACTGCTGAGTGGGAGTAAGAGTTCAGGCTCCCCACATTTTTCACTGACACCACTTTGATTGGAGGGGCATAAGTGCCTTGTTACTGCTTCTCACACGGCCTTCAATGATGCTGTAGTGAGGGGAGTAGCCCTGTTGCTATGGAGAGGTGGTGAATGTCCTGACTCCTCATTAGGCTTCCTCAGATACCATTCCAGAGAAGAGGAGGAGGGCTGCCTCATCACCACCAGATGGGCAGAGAAGTCCAGGCTCTCCACATGGTCTCCACTGACACCATGGGCTGGGGAGGGCCTTGTTGACACTCAGTGGTGATGAAACTCCTGGATTTCCACTCAGTCTTCTCTGACTCCATCCAGGTTGGGGCCTGGGTTACCTCATTATAGATGGTAAGGGTGGAACCGAGGCAGTCCACTCAGTCTCTGCTGGTGAAGTGTGTTTGCAGCCATAGTCTTATTCTGTGGCCTTTGGCTATAGTCAAGCAGTTATAATCTAAAAGTGTTTAATCTTGGTAGGTTGTCTTTTCTTCTGGTTTTTCACTTGTAGGGAGCAGGCTTTCCTTGGGGCTCTTTTTGTTTGATTGTGCCCACTGGAGTGTCTGGGTTGCTGGCTTCTCTGTTATCCAGTCTGGGATATAAGAGGTAAAAAGAAATTCCAGGAACTCAGCACCATGTTGTTCCTTGGGTCCCAAGGTCCTAGTTGGTCTGTCTTTCCTCTCCACTTTTCAGAGTCTTCTTATTGTTTTATAAATAATGCCCAGGATTTCTAGTTCCATTTAGCAGGAAGAATAGGGGAAAGTAGATTGACTCCACCTTTCCAGAAGTAGAAATCTCAAATATATATATAATTATAGTTTTATAATGGTTAGAAGGAAAAGAAAACACCCCATTTTATACAAGGAAGCAATTTCTACAAGAAAGTTTTGACAGAGTTGAGTTTTTTAAGGCAGAGTGTGGTAAAATGTACCCTTAAGATATTTTAGGAAAATAAGGTTGTAAAGAAATGAGGAATTTCAAAGAAAGAAGCAGTAGAGTGAGCCAGCAGCAACAAAAACATGTTTGCCACAAGATATCATTTTCTGGTTAGAAAATGACATATTACTAGTTATTATGCAAACCAAGTCAAATACATAGTACTTTTCTTTTTCTTTTTCCCTCCTTTCCCCTTCCTTCTCTTCTGCCTTCCCCCCGTAACTCTCTCCCTTCCTTTCTTTTAACCAGAGAAGAAAAGAGAGGCAGAAAACTGCAGTGGAAGCATATAGCTGTTCTCTCAACAACAATGTAGTGTTTCTAAAGTGTATTCCATGAAACACTTGTTTATGGTGTTTACACTGTAGCTGTGCTATGGTGTTAGTTGGTTTTAGTTTAAAAAACAAAAGGGTTCCATGGTCAAATATGTTTGAAAAATGATGGATTAAAAAGGCTAAATGGATATTTTTAAAGCAAGACTTCTCACAGCCTGTAATATGCTACTATGCACTGTGAATGTCCAGGAGAAGAGGAAGAGTAAATAGCATTTCCTAAGCTCTCAGTGTTAGTACACAGAACAAATTTTTGTGAAAATTGCCGTAAAGACATTTGTTGGCTAGCTGGCAGCTGAGTAATAAAATAGAGCTGCAAAGCATCAAATGGCAAGGATTCATATATTAAATGACTGCTCAGTGCCTGTAAACAAGCCCCAAACTTTTTAACAACAGACATGAAAAAAAATCCAGAAATTAAAGATATGGTAAGCTGTGACTGAACTCGTTAAATATAATTTAGAGATGGTACTTAACTTGTGTCTAGATTTCTGTATTTTTTCAAACTTATTCCAGGTTGTGATCTCTTTGTTTATACTGAAAAATTATAGTGATTCAATATTTATGTTGCTATGTTAGAGCTTCATCTTTACAGAAAAAGCAAGGTTGATTGACTTAAGTGTTAAATGCTTAGAGTCTTAACTAGGAAAACCCATATAAAGTTTCACAATTCAAGCTACCATCTAGCAGCAGCTATTTAAATTGCAGGCAAAATATCTAGGTAGACTTGAGCTAGTCTTGTAAGATCATACCCATTAAGTGGAATCAAATGCTTCATATTCCTATTGTAATGGCTGATCACCTCCCTAAAAAGGTACGTAAGGAGGAACTTTAACTTCTTTGGGCTCCTTTAACTATATTATCATCTGTGAAATCTCTGCACTCCAAAAAAAGCTGGTTGTAAAGTAAAATTCATAATCAAACCATATGTGCCGTTGATTAATTTACTAAGTGAAGCAAGGCTACAGTACCTACGAGACCTGAGATGCTCAGATGCTTATTGCCCTATGTGTCACCTGTGGGAAGAAAGAGAAGACTTTTTGCTTCCTAGCACAGTGGGGAGTATAATATAGGGATAAATCAGAAAGAAATCAGTATCCCTCTCATCATATATGCAGAAGCCCTCTCACTTATGAAACAGTCCTACCAGTAACAAAGCAATAAAGACCAGTTTTGTTCTTTCAAATATCTATTTCATAATAACAAACCTCCATATTTTAAATTGCCATAGAAGAAAGGACACCCCTATTAGGAAGTAGGGACTACAAAAGATAATACTTTGTTGTTGTTGTTCACAAAGCTAATTATCATGATATAATTAATCTACTAATCACTTGATAAATAGAAAGCCATTAGTCTAGCACTGTGCTAAGAGTTAAAGGGATACAGAGCTGACAATCTAATAAAAGAGACAAAATCAATACACATAAAACAATGAAAGACAGGGCCAAACATATAACCTGTAGTTGAAATACTAGAACTTTTGCTTGTACTAAAAATAATTCATTTTAAATTTTTTAAATTTTAAAATTAACACAATTTTATAGGTCAAAACATATACCAAAACATATGATATTAAATTGTAATAAGTTTCCTTACTTGAGCTTTTAGGGTTTGTAGTTGTCCTTCATAATTCTGAGTCATTGCTAAGTTACATTTTTCCAAACTGGCCAACTTCTGTCTAAGGAACCCCACCTGAATTAAGAATAAAATTTAATTTTGATTTTTCTAAATTTTGCCTGACAAAATCAGAAAATGTACAAAAGAGGAGTACAGTTCAAATAAAACTGCTGTACCAAACCAAGAATAAATATTTGTACTGTGGTTCTTAGAATAGTTATTAATAATTAAATTCACAAAAACCAAATGTAGCTAGCACTATTCCACTGGGTACACATTAAGACAGTATGGTATGGATGTTTGACAAAAGATCCTTCTCACCAGCACATTTTAAAGCAAGATTTAAAATTTACTTCGTATTATCTTTTTGGGAGGCTTATGTCATCGTTCCTGGGGCAGAACCCCTGCAGACACACTTCAGCTTTTATTTTACGTGCTACTACCTTCAATGGGAACTCTGTTTTAGTGGTGTTGTGGAATAATTGTTACATTTTTATAAGAACTAACAAATTAAAAAGAAAAAGAAAAATGTCTAAGAGGAGTTCTTAGGGATTTGGCTTACAGAATTTGCTTAAAAAGTAGGCAAGGCCCCTGTTCGCACATCTGTATTGTGACAGGTATCAAAAGTGAGAAAATAGTCCCTTCCATATGCCAGGTCTTATGACCTGCCTCTATTGCTAACTAACTAGGCCAAACAATAACTTAGTTAACCATGACAAAAAACTAAGTTCCATTGAGAGGCCATTAGAGGTAGAAAAACGGCCACTGAACAAGTTGACTTGATGTTTTAGTTATTAGCATGTGATCAGTAAACATGTTTCTTATGCCTCACCCCAAAGAAAAATTCACAGACATGAAAGTCCACATCAGGTGAAGCGTATGCCTTTCCTGAACTCCTCTGCAGGCCCGAGAGCACTCAGACCTCCTACTATCACCAGCTTGGCCACAAGCACCTTCACCGGGGCCCAGGGCATTCCTCCCAAGTGGGCGCCCAGGTATACACACACTCCCTTCACCAAACTGTTTTCTCTCTTGTTCTACAATCAAGGTTTTACCTTTTACTTCTTTTAGGAAAGATTTTTTTAGCAGATGAGAAAAGGCAAATGCTCCTAAACTCTGCCTCATTCAAAGGTACAGCTTTGTTGACTACTTTGTTTCTACAGCAGCAAAAGCATGGACATCTTTGCTTGCAAACAGTTTTTATTTCACATACATATTGAATGTTTGTTTACTTTCCTAGATGACATTGACTAGACTCTATTTCTGTCTGCACTGGCAAATTACTACCAGTTTAAGTTCTGCTTGCTGCTTATTTGATAGAATACATTTAGCACACTGTGACAGAATTTCAAGCTATAAATGCTATTGCTGATGCCTGATAAAAAGTATATGTAATGAAAAATATATTCTGACAGAACAAATACTATTTATAACAGTCTGAGGAATTAACAATTTATTAACACATCTATGCAGTACCTCTTGACCTTTCTGTTCTAAACAAATTTGTGCATTTGCCAACTCTTGATCCCGAAGATCTAATCGTGTCTCCAGAGCCTGCATCTTCCTTTCCCAATCCAGCTTTTTGTTGTTTACCATGATATCAATTTGTTTCATTAATTCCTGAAGCTCAGCCTCACAAGGAGAAGCTCTGACAATTGTAGAAAAGTAAAATACATTTAAAAAGAGTGAAATGTGAGAACAAGAAAAATTATGATCTTGCTTTGAATAGCTTGATCATTATTTCCTCAAATTGTTCAATTATTTAAATAGGAAGAATTCCGAAAACCAGAGGTTAACATTTTAAATTAAAACTAAAAGCTAATTTCAGAGCTAACAGTGTACATACTTTTCAAAGGCATTTTAAAAAGTACAGTTGCTGCCATAATATAATGCAATATATTGATAAAATCACTGCCTGCATTTCTCTTATGTACTGGTGGTAATGCATGGATCTCCCTGACCCAAAAGTTTTGACTTAGACAAGGGAGTCCTAAAATGAAAAAATATTGTGTGGATTATGTCAGAAATAAGGTCACAATAAAGAAAGTTAGTTTAAAAATAATAAATAAATCAATTAATTAATAAATTAATTAATTTTAGAGTGGGTCAATTTGAAGGAAAATTCTAATTATGAAAAATGATTCCATGCTCTTACATGTAAATATATATATACCTATGTGCTTATCATAAGTTGAGGAGGTTTGATGGCAGGTCAGCTGGGGCTTCAGTTGTGCCTTCCAGGGAGAGAGGAACAAGCCCAGGCTAGGTAGGACCAGATTCAAATGTACTATCTGGGCTACACTGCTGCTCCTTTGGGAGAGAAATTTGGTGTGATCTGGCTGGTGGTGTCTCTTTGGAAGGAATCTAAGTGGGCAGGTGTGGGCAGAGTAATGTAAGATTTTAGACAATGGGGATACTATTAGTCAGAAAAGTGGTAATATTTTGGGTCTAGGAAGGTCTAATGTGTTTGAAACAAGACGCTTGGTGATAACTAGAATTATAGAGACTGAGAGTTGGAGAGATTGCTAAGTGCTCCCAGGGTAGAGTTCTCCTTCATAGAAGCTGAAACATTCCGCAAGGACCTGGTATAAATCCAGTCATTCAGCCTGGATAAGCAGGTAGATGTTGAGGCCTCAGACTTCAGCTTAAAGAATACACAAATGTCCAGATTAGAAAAGCAAGTTACTTCAGTATCCATTCAATGGTGCTGATAGGGCTTCCAATATATTTGCATAGCTGGGAGGAAGGCAGGAGAGGCAGGTGTAAAAGACATCATTTCCTCCATTTAGTTTCACCAAATGAGAATTTTAGGGCTAATTAAGGATCATTTAGCATTTTAAAAAAACTGAAGCCCGGCGACATCAAGGTCACACATTAATTAATGGAAGAGCCAGAACTAGATCCTAGATGGCTGCTTTCCATCTTAATTAAGCTCCTTCCTGTATACCACACATAGATGGCTGCTTTCCATCTTAATTAAGCTCCTTCCTGTATACCACACAGCAAAAGACATGGTGTTTTGCATAAGAACTTGCTTGAAAAATGTAGTACAAATTAACTCTGTTGCAATAGGTTTAGAAATAGGTATTTGAACTCAAAGAACTCAGAATTTCCACAATCCCTTTCTCAAATACCCAGTCACCCTGAACAAGGGATGTCCCTTTGATTGGCTTATTCAACAGCAGATTCACCAGTTTTGACACCAGAGAGGTTTTAAGTACAAAATGCCATTCTTAAGTCTTCTAACATTCCTGGGCTAAGGCCCAAAGGCTCTCAATTTTTACTTAAAACCTAAAACAAATCTGAGGAAAGGAAATACTAATTCCTCTATAAAAAACTTGATTGGATTTTGATTGAAGTTCTGATGTGGGGAAAAACAACAGAACGAAAAGAATGGTTTTCACACCATTTTAATTTCATAACAACATGTATCACCCTTTACTGTAAATACATTTTGTTTATTTTTTTCTGCTGGTGTAAGCTCTGAAAGAAAAAGGACTACATCAGTCTTGTTCACCACTATCTCCCCAAGGCTTAGCACAGTGCTCCAGCACATAGCAGATGCTCAATAAATCTTTGAAGAGTCAACAAACGAGTATTTTCCATTACTATCTCCTTAGCGTATAGGAATGTACCATGCTAATGGAATTAAAATATAGGCCTAAAGTAGAGTATGGCATAATATGAGCTACTCAATCAGTATTGTTAAATAAGTGAACAAAATGTTTATTTCCTGGTTATGACTATGATATGCAAAAGTCAGAATATTAGACTTCAAGGTGGAAGGGCTTTTACAAGTCATCTAGTCCAACTACCCATTCAGTGTTTGCATACCTTCCACAAACGTTTCTGGAGAGAATCATCTATCATACCCCACTGATCAGATTCAGCAAATCTAGGACAGAGCCCAGATTCTGCATTGGTAACAAAGGTATCAAGTACGTGCCACTTGGTGCATGCCTAAGTTTGTGTCTATTTTGTAATATCACTGCCAAGAAGTCACCCAGCCTAGGTCTGAACTTTTCCTTTAGCAGGTAACCACTGTCTGAGATTGCATCTAGACAGAAGTGGGTTTTTAAAAGTTCTTTCTTATACTGAAGAACTTTTTCATCCACTGGTCCTAATTTGATCCATTGTAACCATTGAGAACAAATGCCTTTTCAACACTGTAGACTATAAAATACTTGAATACAGTTATCAATACACTGAATACAGTTATCAGTGTACCTCCAGATTCTTCCTGAGTCTTCTCAATGTTCAATATTTGAGACTGAACATACTAACAGACAATGCCAGAATATACGGTAATGGATTCTGACCCAAACCTTTGCAGCAACAGTCCTAGAATGGTCAAGAGTTGGTCAATGACTGACAGCTTCTCCAATTTTGCCTCCACTTCCAACTCAGGACCAACCAGAGAAAGGCAAATATGTTCCCCAAACTAATCACATAGGAGGCCCTGCTTCTAACGATCCTGCCTCTAGCTTCCCCATGTTGACAGCCTAGGGCTGAGGCATACCTGAAGCCTTCTGGTTTTTCACTGTTAAGCCTTCCCACTCTCCTGCCTGTCTTTGAGTCTGCCAAATGCAAGTGATAGCTGACTCCCTTTTTATAGAAATCTTTGAATAAATAGCCTTATTTGTTCTTATTGGGTGGTCTTTGTTTATTTTCACAAGTTATCTTTATTTCCTTCAATTGCTTGTAGAGATTTTTTTTTCTCTACCATTGACTACCTAGTATACTGCCTAGGAAATACTACCTGCTTAATATACAGTTGTTGAACTGTGTATTAGTTGAAGAAATGAATGACTATTTTAAGATTTTCAGAACCTTCATAATCCTGGTGGCTCTCCTCTGAACAAGTTCTTTCCTGTTTGTCGATTTCCTCCTTGAAATGTATTGTGCAGAACTTTAACATGGTACCCAAGATATAGTCTAATTAGCTCAGAGAGGGACTCTCACATCCTTTGTTTTAGGTGATACATACTTTCATTCAAGCAGATGAAGATCACCTTAGCTTTGAATTTGGGAGGGGGGAAGGGTAAAGCAGTGATATCATATGACTTTTAAGGCGAGTTTTTTCTTGCTAAACATGCTTTTTCCTTTTAATGCATGCTACGAGTAAAGCCACCTACTCACTATCTTGTGATTGTTTCATTTTGGGGGATGCTCCAAGGGCAGGGATTTATATTTATTTTCATTACATTTCAGTGTTACAGTTTCAGTCTCTGTGTAGGTTGTCATCACTGATTCTTTAAGGAAGCAAAAATTCACAGGTGACTTCTACCCACTGTGAGAGGAACTAGGAAGATAGAGACACAAGACCAACTGCCTGTGTGTAGGAAGACTTGCAAGGCAGGCAGGTACAGTAACAGATTGATGAATACATACAGTTCTTTTGGGAACAGAAAGGAGGGGCTTGAATACCCCTTGGGTATTGGACAGTGTGGACAATCACAGAAACCTTCCTGAAAGAGGTAACATCTGAGCTTATATTTTGTGATCCTGGTACTGTCAGAGAATATATTCACTATACCTCCTAATTTTGTGTCAGCAGCAGAGTTGACAAGCATTACTTGTTTTACATATACATTTTTTTTCATACAAGTGATTGTTAAATGTCATAAAGGACAGGAGAGAGGACAGAGCCCTCTGGCCTTCCATTATCAAGCCCTTCAGGGTCACAGTGATCTGTTGATTATTTCTTTTATTATAATCAGATGTTAATCCACTTAATTAACTTTACTTTTTTTCCCACAAAAAATGTGGTAAAAAGCCCTATAAAATATGCCAAAGCCCAAGTACATCTCTGTCTATATGTTCTCTGATGCACCAGCATATTTGCACTTTGAAGCAAGGCTGGTCTAGCATGCAGTGGTCTGGGTGCATCCATGCTGAGTCCTGGTGGCCACTGCTTCCTCTTCTGGATGCTCACAAACCACTGATAATCTTTTCCAGAGTCTTACCTAAGATTTAGTCAAACACACTTTTACATCAAATTCAGCTTTATGTCATATTTAATACTCCCTTTTGAAAGTCAATTGTCTAATCTTGTAGTATATTTTCCCTTCTTCAGTTTCTCAGAGATAATTAATAGCAGTTCAGCTGTCTCCATATCAATATCTGTTCCTAAATCTACTGAACTTTAAAATAAAATACAAAAGGCTTAGTTTAGCCTCCTCCATAACTGGACAGTACATTATTTATATTTTTATTTCTTCCTTTAGTCAAATGCTAACTAACACTATGCTAATTACTTTCCTGTACTTCCTGTCATGAATCCTCATAACATCCCATAAAGTAGACCTTATTATTCCAAGTTTAGAAAAGTTGACTGAGGAGCTAAAAAAGAAAAAAAAAATTCTCTGAATCTTTCAGCACTGGAGACTGGTTGGATTGTGCTTGATAACACTACTTAAGACATGTAAACCCCTGCCCTAACTATTGGGTTTATCCTTGGGAGCAATTCACAAGAGAAAGATCCTGAGGTCAGGACAGCAGTCTGAATGCATTAAGCCAGAAAGGAGGGGGCACATTGAGACTTGCAGGGTAACATACCAGTCTGGGGATCCTAGAGTTAAAATATCAGGACATCATTATTTGGAGATGAAGAGAGAGCAAACTAGAAAGCTAGTGATGTAAATGGAGGCAGTAGTGGCAAGTGTGTTGGGAAAGGGCAGGGGAATGGAATGTGGAGAGAGTCATTCAGAGTAAAAGGGGCTAGGGTAAGATACATGGAATATATGTCACTCCAAAGTCCTTTAACAATGGGCTTAGGTGCTGATTCTTAAAAGGCAGACCTTCATCAGACAGATAACTATGGTGACCATATGATTTGTTATCCAACCCAGGACAATTTTAAAAGTGAAAGGGGAGGGCTTCCTTGGTGGCACAGTGGTTGAGAGTCCACCTGCCGATGCAGGGGACACGGGTTCGTGCCCTGGTCTGGGAAGATCCCACATGACACGGAGTGGCTAGGCCCATGAGCCATGGCTGCTGAGCCTGCATGTCCGGAGCCTGTGCTCCACAACGGGAGAGGCCACAACAGTGAGAGGCCCACGTACCGAAAAAAAAAAAAAAAAAAAGTGAAAGGGGCACTAATAATAATTATTCCAGGACAACAGATGTAAACAGTGGTTGTTCTCGACAAACTGAAATGTAGGGTCAGTCTATACATCACCAGTCTGGAAAACAGAAGTGGATAACAGGTCTATTTAAAAAAAAAAAAAAGAGTGAGTTCAGTTCAGGACATGAGAGATGTCTGACAGAAATGGATCTTCACCTTGGGAGAGAGAAGAGGGGCTTTGCCTTAAAAAACAAATATAGAAGTCATCACGGAGAAAGGGGAGGGAGAGAGGAAGGGAAGCAGGGATAAAAAATAAAGAGGACACTATTTCATGCAACATGGACAAGCCTAAGAAAATGAGTTTCCAAAAGGCTGATGAGCAATCTTATTAGGTCTTACCTTTTTCAAAATATTCTAATAAAACTCATTTAAAAATGTATTAACATACTATCTGTCTTAGTTATATTACTATTATTTAGTTCTACTAAATGTATAGTGGCATAATATATTCAAAGCGGTGAAAGAAAAAAATTTTCAACCAAGACTACTCTAACTAGCAAAGTTACCATTCAGAAAAGATATAAAGAGTTTTCCAGAAAAGCAAAAGCTAAAGGAGTTCATCACCACTAAATTGGCCTGACAAGAAATGTTAAAGGAACTTCTTGAAGCTGAAAAGAAAGGGCACTGATTAATTACAAGAACACATATGAAAGAATAAATCTCACTGGGAAGGTAATTATATAGTAAAGGTAGTGAATTAATCACTTATAAAGCTAGTAAGAAGATTCAAAAACAGGTAGTAAAAATAACTATGATTACAACAATTAAGGGATATACTAGATGAAAAGATGTAAAATGTGACATCAAAAACATTAAATGCAGCAAGGGGAAGAGTAAGAATGTTGAGCTTTACAATGGTATCAAACTTAAGTTATTATCAACTTTATATCAACTGTTATAGATAGCAATTGTTACATGTAAACCTCATGGTAACCACAAAGCAACAACCTATAGTAAATACCCAAAAGATAAAGGAATATAAGCATACCACTAAAGAAAGTCATCAAATCACAAAGGAAGAGGCAAGAGAAGAAGAAAGGAACAGAGAGGAACTATAAAAACAGCTATAAAACAATTAACAAAATGGCAGTAAGTGCACAGCTATCAATAATTACTTTAGGGACTTTCCTGGTGGTCCAGTGGGTAAGACTCCACACTCCCAACACAGGGGCCTGGATTCCATCCCTGGTCAGGAAACTAGATCCCACATGCATGCCACAACTAAGAGTCCGCACGCCACAACTAAGAAGTCCACATGCTGCAACTAAGAAGCCCTCATGCCACAACTAACAGTCTGAATGCCACAGCTAAGAGGTCCACATGCCACAACTGAGACCCAGCACAGGCAAAATGAATAAATAAACAATAAATAAAAATAATTTTTAAAATTAAAAAAATAATAATTACTTTAAATGTAAATGGACTAAATTCTCCAATCAAAAGACAAAGAGTGGCTGAACAGATAAGAAAATAAGACCCATATATATGCTGCCTACAAGAGACTCATTTAGGATGTAAGGACACACATAGAGTGAAAGTGAAGGGATGGAAAAAGACATCTCATACAAATGGAAACTGAAAAAGAAGTTGGAGTAGCTATACTTTTATCAGACAAAATAGACTTTAAAACAAAGACTGTAACAGAGACAAAAAAGGGCATTGTATAATGATAAAGAAGTCAATCCAACAAGAAGATATAACATTTGTAAATATTTACATACCCAACGTAGGAGCACCTAAATATATAAAGCAAATATTAACAGACCTAAAGGGAGAAATAGACAGCAATACACTAATAGTAGGACACTATAATACTCCACTTACATTAATGGATAGATCATCCAGACAAATAATCAATTAAAAAACATCAGCCTTAAACAACACATTAGACCAGATGGACTTAATAGATATTTATAAAATACTCTATCCAAAAGCAACAAAAACACAGTCTTATCAAGTGCACATGGAATATTTTCCAAGCTGGATGATATGTTAGGTCACAAAACAAGTCTTACTAAATTTAAAAGGATTGAAGTCATATCAAGCAACTTTTCTGACCACAATGTTATGAAACTAGTAATTTATTACACAAAAAAGCTGGAAAATTCACAAATGTGTGGATATTAAACAACATGCTACTGAATAACCAAAGGTTCAAAGAAGAAATAAAAAGAGATAGTAAAAAATACCTTGAGACAAATGAAAATGGGTATGTAACATAAAAAATTTATGGAATGCAGCAAAAGTAGTCCTAAAAGGGAAGTTTTAGCTATAAATACCTACCTCAAGAAAAAAAAAAAGTCTCAAATAGACAGTCCAACTTCACACCTCAAGGAACTAGAAAAAGAAGAACAAACAAAACCCAAAGTTAGTAGAAGGAAGGAAATAAAAAGATTAGAGCAGAAGTAAGTGAAATAGAGATTAAAAAGAAAATTAAAAAAGATCAGTGAAACTAAGCTGGTTCTGTGAAAAAGATAAATAAAATTGACAAATCTCTAGCTAGACTCACCAAGAAAAAGAGAGAGGACTCAAAATCAGAAATGAAAGAGGAGATATTATAACTGATACCACAGAAATAAACAGATCATAAGAGACTACTATGAAAAATTATACACTAACAAATTGGACAACCTGGAAGAAATGGATAAATTCCTAGAAATATATAACCTACCAAGATTGAATCATAATGAAATAAAAAATCTAAACAGACTGACTGCTAGTAAAGAGATTGAATCAGTAATCAAAAATCTCTCAACAAACAAAAGTCCAGGACCAGATGGCTTCACTGGTGAATTTTACCAAACATTCAAAGAATTAATGCCAATCCTTCTCAAACGATTCCAAAAAAAAGGAGGAGGGAACTCTTCCAAACTCATTTTATGAGGCCAGCATTACCTGATACTGAAACCAGATGAGAATACCACAAGAAAAGAAAATTACCTGGTGAACACAAATGCAAAATCCTCAACAAAATATTTGCAAACCAAATTCAACAGGCATACACTACGATCAAGTGGGATTTATTCTAGGGATGCAAGGATGGTTCAACAACCACAAATCAGTCACTGTGATATGTCACATAGACAAAATAAAGGATAAAAATCATATGATCATCTCAATAGATGCAGAAAAAGCATTTGACAAAATTCAACATCCATTATGACAAAACCCCTCAATAAAGTGGCTACAGAGGGGACATACAAAAGTACTTCAACATAATAAAGGCCATATGTGACAAGCCTACATCATACTCAATGGTGAAAAGCTGAAAGTTTTTCCTCTAAGATAAGGAACAAAAAAAGGATACCTACTTTTACCACTTTTATTAAATATAGTATTGGAAGTCCTAGCCAGAGTAACTGGGCAAGAAAAAGAAATAAAAGGCATCCAAATTGGAAAGGAAGAAGTAAAACTGTCACTATATTAAGATGACACTATATATATATATATATATATATATATATATATATATGGCATAAAGACTCCATCAAAAAACTGTTAAAAACTAATAAAAAAATTCAGTAAAGTTGTAGGATACAACATCAATATACAAAAATCTGTTGTATTTAAATAAACTAATAATGAACTATCAGAAAGAGAAATTAAGTAAACAATCCCATTTACAATTACATCAAAAAAGAATAAAATACCTAGCAATAAACTTAACCAAGGAGTTGGAAGACCTGTATATTGAAAACTACAAGACATTAAAGAAATTGAAAACAACACAAATAAATGGACAGATATTCCATGCTCATGGATTGGAAGAATTAATATTGTTAAAATGTCCATACCACCCAAATCAATCTACAGATTCAATGCAATCCCTATCAAAATCCCTATCCCAATGGAATTTTTCACAGAAATAGAACAAATAATCCTAAAATTTGTATGAAACCATAAAAGACCCCAAATAGCCAAAGCAATCTTGGGAAAGAAGAACAAAGCTGAAGGCATCACACACTCTAATTTCAAACTACATTACAAGCTATAGTAATTTAAACAGTATGGTATTCAGAGAAAAGCAGACACACAGATCAAAGGAACAAAATAAAGAGATCAGAAATAAACCCAAGCATATATGGTTAAATAGTTGATGACAAAGAAGCCAAGAATACACAATGGGGAAAGGACAGTCTTTTCTATAAATAGTTTTGGGAAAATTGGACAGTCACATGCAGAAGATTGAAACTGGACTAATACTTTTACACCATACACAAATATTAACTCAAAATGGATTAAAGACTTGAGTGTAAGACCCGAAATCATAAAATTCCTAGAAGAAAACAGGTGGTAAAGCTCTTTGACATTATGCCTTGACGATGATTTTTTGATTCTCACACCAAAAGTACAAGGAACAAAAGCAAAAATAAACAAGTGGGACTACATCAAACTAAAAAGTTTCTGCATAGCAAAGGAAATCATTGGCAAAATGAAAATGGAGAAAACATTTGCAAATATCCAAAATATATAAACAACTCATACAACTCAATACAAAAAAGTATGATTAAAAAATGAGCAGATCTGAATAAACGTTTTTCCAAAAAAGACATACACATGTCCAAAAGACACATGAAAAATGCTCTTTATCATTAATCGACATCACTAATCATTAAACATAATACAAAAAAAACCCACAGTGAGATATCACCTCACACCTGTCCGAATGGCTATTATCAAAATGACTAGAAATAAAAAGTGTTGGCAAGGATGTGGAGAAGAGAGAACACTTGTACACTGTTGGTGGGAATGTAAATTGGTACAGGTTTTATGGAAAACAGTATGAAGGTTCCTCAAAAAATTAAAAATAGAACTACCATACGATCTAGCAATTACACCTCTGGGCATTTATCTGAAGAAAATGAAAACACTAACTTGAAAAGATATATGCATCCCCATGTTCATTACAGCATTATTTAACAATAGCCAAGTTATGGAAACAAAGTAAATGTCCATTGATGGTTAAATGGATGAAGATGTGGTACATGTATGTATATGTGTGTGTGTATAGACACACACACATACAATGGAATATTATTCAGCCACATAAAAGAGTGATATCTTGCCATTTGCAACAACATGGATGAACACTGAGGGTATTATGCTAAGTGAAATAAGTCAGACACTGAAACACAAATACCATATGTACTCTCTTATATGTGGAGTCTAAGATATATATATATGACATATATATATATATGATATATATATATGATATATATATATATATATGATATATATATATAAACCAAACTCATAGATACAGGTAACAGATTGGTGGTGGCCAGAGGCAAGAGGTGGAGGTAGGAGAAATGGATAAACTGTTTTTTTTCAGTTTCAAAAATAATAATAAATAAATAGAATTTAACGTTTCCGTGGTGGCTCACAAATCCTATTTTTGCACATCACATTCTGTACTACACCTGAAACATAATTAGAAACAAATGAGAGAGACTCCAGCAGAACCCCTAGAGCTCACTTTTGTAGATGTGTCTGTGGTGTCAGCCTGCTCTTTAGTCAATTGTTTCTCCTAAAACAGTAAATGAAAGATTTATCACTTTATGATTTTTAGGTCATAGTTTCATGGTTGCCCTTCTTCAAAATTAATTATTGAATTATAGTTAAAAGTAGCTTTTTCTCAAGCACTTTTTTTTGTTGTCCAAAAAATGTTATTTACTGTTACCATGACTGTTTGCTGACATACTAGCACTGCAATGCCTATTCTTATTGCATATTTGAGATGGTGGCTCATATTCAGTCCATTCTTTGCTCTCATTTGTGATAAGCTTAACGTTAGGATGTGGAGGAGGTGTAAATCCCACTATTCCAATGAAGCATGCTTAACTGTACTTATAAAGGCCTTATTCTAAAGCTTTCATTATAATCATAAAAAAAGATGTTTATAGAAAGAAAATGCAATGTCATAGCTTTGAAGTCTCTATCAATGTTTTATAAGAATTCTAGGTACATACAAATTTAAAATCTCATTTTTTTATGTTCTAAAGGGAATGGAAATTCTGTTTAAAGATCTACATTACAGATAAACTTTTTCTTGAAACTTTTCTGTGATAATTATTCACATTCTGAGTAACATCTTGGTTCACAGATCGAATGAGGTAAGGAGACAGTGAAATGTTAGCAAGCACTAACCCTCTTTCTTCAGGGTGATTTCTACTATCATCTAGAAGCATAAATAATTATCTGAAAACTTATTCCATATTAATACATACAAACATAGGATACAATTAACAGTAAATACATATTTACACATGCATTAGCTTAGATTTTTTTGTTTTTTTATATTTCTTTTTTTAAGCCTATGGGAGAGGTTGAAACTAAAGCAAATCTGGACATATTATAAAGCCACTGAAAAAGTATGAACCCCAAATCAAATTTGTATCTGATGTATATTGCTATCCCATTTTCAACATCTAAAATTACCCTTTGTATTTTTTTTTTTTTTTTTTTTGCAGTTTGCGGGCCTCTCATTGTTGAGGCCTCTCCCATTGTGGAGCACAGGCTCTGGACGCGCAGGCCCAGTGGCCATGGCTCACGGGACCAGCCGCTCTGCGGCATGTGGGATCTTCCCGGACTGGGGCACGAACCCATGTCCCTTGCATTGGCAGACGGACTCTCAACCACTGCACCACCAGGGAAGCCCCCCTTTGTACTTTTTTTTGACTATTTAAAAATTTAAATATTTAATGATTGACTTCCACTAATAACCATACGCATGGATTCTATAAGCCAGTCTCTTAAGACAATTAAAATTCCCTCCTGCCAAAAGGTCTATCTGATGAGAGACTGCAGTGTTAGTACATGTGAGGACAGTCACTTTACCCTTTTCCTATTTAAAACTACAGCCGTCTATTTCACTGGATCTTAGCAGTGAAGAATTAGGCAAACACTGATAAAATCTGTTTTTCCAATGCTAGAAAACTAAGAAATACACTGTTCCCTAAATGTTAGAAATTTCTAATGAAACTTCTAATGCCAGCTTGTTCTGATAACTTCCAAAACTGTATCTGCAGCCTGAGCTGCTGAGCTCCGGACTTCTCTAACCAACTACCTATTCAACATTGACATTCCCATAGGAGTCTATAGGCATCTCAATCTTCACAAGTTCAAAGTAGAGTGCTAGACTCCCTCCCTGTGCCACAAACCTGCTCCCACTCCAGTCCACTCCATTTCTTTAATTGGCACCATAGTTACAGTGACTCAAGATAAAAAACTGTTCATGATTCTAGATTTGTGTTTTCCTCAAACCCCAGAACAATAGTCCTATTGGCACTGCCTCCAGTATACTAAATTCTGACTACTTCTCACCATATCCAGTGATAAAACCCTAGTCTGAGTCATCCTTATCTCTTGTCTGCTTCCATCCTTATCTCCTATGTGGCTAGTTGCCTACTCAACATCCAGCTTTCCTTTCTTCCATACCAACAGAGAGCTCTGATGTTATTCAGTGTGGAAATGTGTCCAGCGAAAAAAACAACTACATTTCCCAGTCTTCCCTGGAGCTAAGCATGGCCATGTAACAAAATCTGGCCTATGAAATGTAAGCAGAAGTTGCCGTGAAGCTGTTGAAGAGAAGGACACAGCAGTTGCCGTTGGTGTCCCACACATCTCTCACACTTACAACTTCAGGGCACTCAGCCTGATTTCCAGTGGACAGAACCTGCATTTCTTTGCCTAAGTGTCTTCTCTTGCTACTGGAGTCCTCTTTGCCTCCTATGTGATAGGCCAGCAGTGACAGGGAATTGAAGCCCTCCCAGGAGCAACCTTCAACCAATAACTGTTGGTTACTGGTGTATAAACATTCATTTGCTCCTTGGATGGAAGAACTCTGAGGAGTGAGATTTACACTGGGTTCCAGAATTTCCCCATCAGGATTTTGCTCCAGTCACCCTCAGTGGTACTTGGTTTGATAACCTGCCTTTCCTTGTTTTACTTCCCCAACCCTACAGGTGATAGGCTGAAAAATGGCCACCAAAGATGTAAGGTCTGAGTCCCCAGAACCTGTAATGTTATTTTATTTGGAAGAAAGTTCTTTGTATAAATTAAGTGTCTTGAGATGGGGAGATTATCCTACATTATCTGGGTGGGCCCTAAGAAAGAGGCAGAGGGAAGTTTGACACACACAAGAAAAGGGGGTATGAAGATGAATCAGACACAGATGAGAAGATGCTGGCCTTAAGGATCGGAGTGATGTAGCCACAAGCCAAGGAATGTTGGCAGTCACCAGAAGCCTGAAGAAGCAAGGAATAGATTCTCCCCTAGAGCATCTGGAGGGAATGCACCTTGATTTTGGCCCAGTGACACTGATTTTGGACTTCCGGACCACAGAACTGTGAGTAAATGCATTTTAATTGTTTTAAGCCACTGAGTTTGTTATACAGCAGTCATAGGAAACTAATACACCATACTTTCATCTCCCAAATAAACTACTTGTATCCAAATCCTTGTTTCAGGGCTTTGGCTTCTGTAGGAACCCCAAATAAAATGCTGGCATGCTCTCTTTTGTTTTTACCCATTGTCCTTCCTCTGCTCCCTTCCTGGAAGGCAGATGTGATGCTGGAGGTGGTTTCACCATCTTGCAATCATTAGTTGGGGCCAAACAATAAAGGCACACACTGAGGGTGATAAACCAGAAAGATACATCTAGACTTGGATATACAGCTAATTATTTGATCTTTACTTGGATGGGTAACAGGCATCTCAAACCAAGCTTGCATTTTCTCCATTCTTCTTTATTTTAATAAATGACAATCCTATCTTTCCAACTGGTGGGACAAAAGCCCACCATCGCATCTCCTTCCAGCACACTCCACATTCAATCTATGATTTCTAAATATTATCAGCTTTTCTGTCACAACATCCCCATTTGTCACTATTTCTACCAACCTGATCCAAACCACTGCCATCTCCCACTGAATTAGAGTTCGGCTTGTCTGTCTTTTCTACCCTTGCTTTGCTATGGTCTTGCCTTCACATAGCAACCAGAATGAGCCTTTCAAAATTTTAGGTCAGGGCTTCCCTGGTGGCACAGTGGTTGAGAGTCCGCCTGCCGATGCAGGGGACATGGGTTCGTGCTCTGGTCTGGGAAGATCCCACATGCCGTGGAGCGGCTGGGCCCGTGAGCCATGGCCGCTAAGCCTGCGCGTCCGGAGCCTGTGCTCCGCAACGGGAGAGGCCACAACAGTGAGAGGCCCGCGTACCGCAAAAACAAAACAAAACAAAACAAACAAACAAAAAAATTAGGTCAGAAAATGTCACTGCTTTGCTCAAAGCCTTCCAGTGACTTCCCATTTTACACAGTGAAACCTAAAATCTTTACCAAGGTCTGCAAGGCCCTACAGGACTTGGTTCTATTTGTCTCTCTGAGGTCACCACCTACCACCTTCCTCCCGGCTTGCTCCTCTCTAAACACACTGGCCTTTTTTTTGTTCCTTGAAAATACTAAGCATGTTCCTGCCTCAGAACCTGTGTTTTACTGTCTCCTTTGCCTGGAATGCCTGGAATGCCATTCCCCAGGCCATATTGAATATATATATATATATATATATATATATATATATATATGTATATATATATATATATATATATACACATACACACACACACACATACATACATACATATATATAATTCATATATATATATGATTATATATTTTCATATATAATCATATATATATATTTCATATACATATTCATATATATGAATACATATGAAGAGAGCCCTCACTTTCTGTAGGTCTTTCTTCAGATGTCACCTTATCAGATTTACTTTGTAACTCTCTACTACCATAACCTGATTAATTTTTCTTCAAAGCAGTCACTACCATCCCCCTGACAGAATATACCCTCATTTATCTGTTAAAATCTGTCCCCCCACTGCACTGTAAGCACCATGAATCCCTGATGGTATGGTAGCACCAGTGTCAGCTCTGAACTGCCAACCTGCAGAAAAATAAAAACCCTAATCTGTTTGGGTATTGTGTTATGAGACTCTGGATCCTTTTTAAAATTTGTGTTCCACAGGCCTCTTCTGAGAATGCACCATCAGAGACATGGGGTGCTGTCTCACTCCTGCCAGGCCATGGTGGAAACCACGTCCTTGACTAAGCATCTGTTGCTACTTGGGAGAAGGGACTCCTCATTACTGCTTGGTGGCCGGGGGAGGGGTTCAGGCTCCCCACTAGTCCTTTGCCAATACCACCATGGCTGAGAGGGGCAGAGGTGTCCTCACGGCCCCCATGGACACTGTGGGAAGTGGGTGGCCTCGTTATCATTCACCGCTCAAAGTGTCTGTTTTTCTTTGCCATTGTAAGTATGTATGTATCTCCCTGAGATGGTCTGTGATCTGAGGCAAGATTTGGGTATTCCGGGGTCCCTGGGCCACAGCACCAAATGTGCCTCAGATCCCACTTCAGTTTCTTATATGAATGGGTACAGACTTCATCCGTACTCTGATCAGCTGTCCTTCATGAGTCAGCTGTTTTGCTGATCCACCCATTTTTTCCTATTTTTGAACTTTTTAAAAGTATTTTCATAATTTGAAAATAAGATTAGCACAAGATATTTGCATTTCTGCTTTTCTCTTTTTTAGAGAAAATTTGGAAGCCATTCCACCACATGATTCTATAGTGCACCTGGCTCTGTTATGCTCTTTTTGTACATAGCTTTTACATGAACTACGGTCCAGTGAGACTGCTTTTTCCCCCGCAGGGGAGAGAACCAAACAGCTCCTCCTGTTTCTATCATTTTCATGTTTTAGCACCTCTCTGTTTAACCAATGCTCTGACAAGAGGCTCGCAACTGCTCCAAGTGGTTCCAAGGTGCCGGACCATGGAGCATCTGCAATGTCAGGTCAGGGTGAGTGTGCCTGGATCCTGATGTACATGCCTAGGTTTACACATATCATGGTTTATTTCTTTTTCATTTTTAAAAAAATGTAACTTGTAACTAATACAACCAACCTTTTGTAAACATTGTCCTGTAAAAATTACGTACAAATTTATCCTACACAGATGTAATCTTTAATCTTTGCCTTAACTTAATAGCAGCTTAACAAGTCTTTCAAAGGAATCTTTCTCTTCCCTTCTTTCTTCCCTCACTACCTCCTCCCCTCTATCCCACTCCCTCCTCTTTCTTCCTAAGTGTCTTTCCCTCCTTTCAAAGTCACTCAGTGAATTCCTACAACCACTTAGCATTGTGCTAACTCTTCAGGGTCTAACTTCAAAGTCTGAGATATCAGAATTCTACCCTAGGTCCATTTCACTTTGCTTGTCAGAGAAACAAGAAACTAGAACTTGTTAAACTTGATTACTCTGGAGAGGAATATGTGTATCTTATGGGGGATAAATTATGATGGAGGGAGAATAATGGGGTATAGTCTGGGCCACTCAGATACCACGAGAATCAATCAAATAAAAAGAATTTTCAATGTGCAAAAAAATACATGACACTTTATTAAACTACAAATATATATTGACTTATATTAGAATTTTTTACAAATTATAATTAAAACTGTATTTAACTCATAAGAAACAGGTAAGTAAAGTTGTGATTATGAATATGTCTCAGAGGGAAAGGACACTATAAAGTTAAGAAAGTTGTATATTTGGGGTCTTTTGTGTTTCCATACAAATTGTGGCATTTTTTTTTCCCTCCGGTACCCAGGCCTCTCACTGTTGTGGCCTCTCCCGTTGCGGAGCACAGGCTCTGGACACACAGGTTCAGCGGCCATGGCTCATGGGCCCAGCTGCTCCGCGGCATGTGGGATCTTCCTGGACTGGGGCACGAACCCATGTCCCCTGCATCGGCAGGCGGACTCTCAACTACTGCGCCACCAGGAGAGCCCAAATTGTGAAATTTTTTGTTCCAGTTCTGTGAAAAATGCCAGTGGTAGTTTGACAGGATTGCACTGAATCTGTAGATTGCTTTGGGTAGTAGAGTCATTTTCACAATGTTGATTCTTCCAATTCAAGAACATGGTATATCTCTCCATCTATTTGTATCATCTTTAATTTCTTTCATCAGTGTCATAATTTTCTGCATACAGGTTTTTGTCTCCTCAGGTAGGTTTATTCCTAGGTATTTTATTCTTTTTGTTGCAATGGTAAATGAGAGTGTTTTCTTAATTTCACTTTCAGATTTTTCATCATTAGTGTATAGGAATGCAAGAGATTTCTGTGCATTAATTTTGTATCCTGCTACTTTACCAAATTCATTGATTAGCTCTAGTAGTTTTCTGGTAGCATCTTTAGGATTCTCTATGTATAGTATCATGTCATCTGCAAACAGTGACAGCTCTACTTCCTCTTTTCCGATTTGGATTCCTTTTATTTCTTTTTCTTCTCTGATTGCTGTGGCTAAAACTTCCAAAACTATGTTGAATAATAGTGATGAGAGAGGGCAACCTTGTCTTGTTCCTGATCTTAGTGGAAATGGTTTCACTTTTTCACCATTGAGGACGATGTTGGCTGTGGGTATGTCATATATGGCCTTTATTATGTTGAGGTAAGTTCCCTCTATGCCTACTTTCTGGAGGGCTTTTATCATAAATGCTTGTTGAATTTTGTTGAAAGCTTTCTTTGCATCTATTGAGATGATCGTATGGTTTTTCTCCTTCAATTTGCTAATATGGTGTATGACATTGATTGATTTGCATATGTTGCAGAATCCTTGCATTCCTGGGATAAACCCCACGTGATCATGGTGTATGATCCTTTTAATGTGCTGTTGGATTCTGGAGGAATCAGGCTCCTGGACTTCAGACTATATTACAAAGCTACAGTAATCAAGACAATATGGTACTGGCACAAAAACAGAAATATAGATCAATGGAACAGGATAGAAAGCCCAGAGATAAACCCAAATACATATGCTCACCTTGTCTTTGATAAAGGAGGGAAGAATATACAATGGAGAAAAGACAGCCTCTTCAATAAGTGATGCTGGGAAAACTGGACAGCTACATGTAATAGAATGAAATTAGAACACTCCCTAACACCATACACAAAAATAAACTCAAAGTGGATTAAAGACCTAAATGTAAGGCCAGACACTATAAAACTCTTAGAGGAAAACATAGGCAGAACATTCTATGACATAAATTACAGCAAGATCCTTTTTGACCCACCTTCTAGAGAAATGGAAATAAAAACAAAAGAAACAAATGGGACATAATGAAACTTAAAAACTTTTGCACAGCAAAGGAAACCATAAACAAGACCAAAAGACAACCCTCAGAATGGGAGAAAATATTTGCAAATGAAGCAACTGACAAAGGATTAATCTCCAAATTTTACAAGCAGCTCATGCAGCTCAATATCAAACAAACAAACAACCCAATCCAAAAATGGGCAGAAGACCTAAATAGACATTTCACCAGAGAAGATATACAGATCGCCAACAAACACATCAAAGAATGCTCAACGTCACTAATCATTAGAGAAATGCAAGTCAAAACTACAATGCGATATCATCTCACACCGGTCAGAATGGCCATCATCAAAAATCTACAAACAATAAATTCTGGAGAGGGTGTGGAGAAAAGGGAACCCTCTTGCACTGTTGGTAGGAATGTAAACTGATACAGCTACTATGGAGAACAGCATGGAGGTTCCTTAAAAAGCTAAAAATAGAACTACCATACGACCCAGCAATCCCACTACTTGGTATATACCCTGAGAAAACCATAATTCAAAAAGAGTCATGTACCACAATGTTCACTGCAGCTCTATTTACAGTAGCCAGGACATGGAAGCAACCTAAGTGTCCACTGACAGATGAATGGATAAAGAAGATGTGGCACATATATACAATGGAATATTACTCAACCATAAAAAGGAATGAAATTGAGTTATTTTTAGTGAGGTGGATGGACCTAGAGTCTGTCATACAGAGTGAAGTAAGTCAGAAAGAGAAAAACGAATACCGTATGCTAACATATATATATATCTATATCTATCTATCTATCTATCTATCTATCTATATATATATATGGAATCTAAATAAATAAATAAATGGTCATGAAGAACCTAGGGGCAAGATGGGAATAAAGACACAGACCTACTAGAGAATGGACTTGAGGACACGGGGAGGGGGAAGGGTAAGCTGGGACAAAGTGAGCGAGTGGTAGTGTATATATGGACATATACATACTATCAAATGTAAAATAGATAGCTAGTGGGAAGCAGTCACATAGCACAGGGAGATCAGCCTGGTGCTTTGTGACCAGCTAGAAGGGTGGGATATGGAGGGTGGGAGGGAGGGAGATGCAAGAGGGAAGAGATATGCGGATATATGTATATGTATAACTGATTCACTTCGTTATAAAGCAGAAACTAACACACCATTGTAAAGCAATTATACACCAATAAAAACGTTAAAAAAAAAGAAGTTGTATACATAGAAGAGTACTCCTTTAAAGGATTTTTTTGAATTCAGATGTGAGAATGTGCTTTAATATTCACCTGCCTTGGTCTTTGAAAATATGAGTTTCACGGCAGATAAAAAAATTTTGGTAGATCATGTAGCAGTACCTAGAGTTTTAGGAAGGATTTGACAAGATTCTATGAATGAGATCAACAACTAAGATATAAGTCACATAATAAAGAGTAAATGATTCAGTAGAGAAAATGAGACTTTTGGTTGAAGATGGATGAACATACAAATTTTGCTCCCTTCCCAAATCCTACTAAAATAAAGCAAGGGAATATTTTTAACCTACAAGGTTAAACCTACAGGACAAAAAAATGGGAGCTGGTATTGGAAAAAGCCAAGAAGCAACCCACTAGATATTTCTGGAAGCAGGAGGTGAACTCTGGCTGCCCAACTTATACCCTGTAAGCAGGAGAATTTCGAATCACGTTCTCTGGAAACTGATCAGCCTGAGACAAAGGAAAGAGACTACCCTGATAATCAGACAGTGAAGACCACTATCAACAAGCCCTACCCATGCACACTGGATCTTCCCATCAGCTTCTGATGCCATTACTCTTAAATAGGAGCAAGCAGTCAGAGATCACAGACATCTGAGGAAAGCAGTTCACACAGTGAGGTCAAATACAAACAGAAAGACATTGTTTGAAGAAAATTATGCAGAAAGAAGAAAACTTCAAAAAAATTATAATTAAGATACTAGAGGTATTAGCTCCAGGAAAAACAAAACGTGCAGGAAAGGAAAAGTAATCACAGTACTATATGGCTCAGAGGTGAAGAGTATTTATAAAGGTAGAGGTATTTATAAAGTCATAACAAGGCAAACAGAATATTGATCCAACCAAAATTATGGTGTATTGAGAGAATGGAGGAATGCTGTGTGTGTGTGTGTGTGTGTGTGTGTGTATAGCAGGGATGATGAGGTGACCAAAACTGAAAAATCAAGAAGTAGCAATGTAAGCATGTTCTTTAGAGATATGGAGATAAATATGAAAGGATCAGCCAAAAGAAATGAAAGTGGTTGCCTTTCAGGAGTGGAAAACTGGAGCAGAAATAGGAGATTGCTGTTTTTTGGTAACAGTGACAAAGAACCAAATGACTTTTTAAATTACGTACATGAGTAACTAAGTAAAGGAAAATCTGGATAAATATTGTTTTTCAGTTAGAAAAGATATTTTAAAGAAAAAAATCCATCATATGTGCATCCACTTATATTGTACAAGGAAAATTACATTTTTCAAAACATCACTCCAGAATTCAGAAATTTTGGAACTCTCTGTGTTTTATTGACCTTAGCATTGCTCAGTGCATTTGTGGAATTCCTATTTAGAAATGACCTTCAGAGATAAGTTTATTAAACATAAGCTTTAATAATCTTAAATATATTAGACTGCACAGCACATTGGATGGTGGTTATACTGAGCCCTTAGGGAGCTGTAGCTGCACTGTAGTTGGTGGAATGATTTCTCTGGAAAACGTAATTGATTTCTCTTCTAGAGTAGCAGAGGCTGGGAGAAAGGCAGCGCCATGGAGTAATTGTTGGGGTTTGGAAAGAGGCACAAATTGAAGGATGTGGAGAAATATACCAGAGCCACACCCACAGAATGACTGACTGTAAAGGAGTTAATATAAGAAGGAAGAAATAATTTCAAACACTTCTTATTCATATTTTTAATGAGTCAAAGGGTGTATTGCATTGATAAAGAAAAGCAATTTACTATGTAAAAGGAACAATGAAATAAACATACAAAAAGAAGTATTGGAAATAAAAACATGGTTGTCAATACTAAAGATCTCAAGAGAAGCAATAAAAAACCAGAATGTAATCATTGCTGAAATAAAAATGACAAAATGCAAGGAATTCCTCCAGAACATAGAACAAAAAAGACAATGATGGAAATTATGAGAAAAAAAGAAAAAGATGTAGGCATTCTAGTAGATTGAAACAGGATGGTGGAAAATTATTAATCAAAGGAATAGAAGGAAATTTCACTGAGCTGAAGAGTTGAATCTTCAGTAATAAAAGTGTTCACCAAATGCTGTGAAGGATTATTGAGAAAGGATCTATACCTAGAAAGTTATCTTGGTAAATTTGTAAATTCCAAGGATAAAAAGAAACCCCATTGGGCTTCCCTGGTGGCGCAGTGGTTGAGAGTCCGCCTGCCGATGCAGGGGACACGGGTTCGTGCCCCTATCCCGGAAGATCCCACATGCCGCGCAGCGGCTGGGCCCGCGAGCCATGGCCGCGGAGCCTGTGTGTCCGGAGCCTGTGCTCCGCAACGGGAGAGGCCACAGCAGTGAGAGGCCCGCGTACAGCAAAAAAAAAAAAAAAAAAGAAACCCCATAAGCCTCCAGATATGAAGAAAAAAAGAAAGGGATAACAAAACCTGAAGGAGAGAATGAGACTGGCACTGGACTTTCCATATTCAACACTCCACACTTCAAGACCATGGGAGTAATGACTGTTACAGAGTTCCTGTGTAAGGGTAAAAATAAGACATTTGGACATGAAAAAAGTTAAGTACACTACCTATGTTCATTTTTATGAAAAGATTACCTAAGGCAGTACTTCAGTCAAATTAAAAATGAATTTTAAATAATTTAAATTAAAACACGGAAAATTTTATATAATAGTAATAAGCGATGCAATCAAATTTACAGCTGTTAAAGAGGATTCTTAAAAGAGGAATAAAATAGTTAACATTATCCTATATATAATCATTTATATATAAATTAATAGAAATCAGGACTAGAAATCCAGATTATTTCTTGGAGGTGACGTAAGGGAATGCGGAAGCAAAAACAGTACTAAAGGTGAAGTCTTACATAGGATTGAGGGAGGTCAAAGTTACACTAAAAATTCGGGAAGCCAGGCTAGAAATCCAAATTTAAAATATTTGTAAAAAATGTAAATTAAAAACTTACAAAATAGGATGTAGAACTTCTAAGAGAAAAAGAAGAAAAAGAAAACTAGATAAGACTAGCAAATGTTGGCAAAGCAAAAAGGGTCAAATGTTAATATATTAATGATCATAAAATCCTCTTTTTAGTGTCAAAGACATTCCAATTGAGATATATATATATATATATATATATATATATATGTATGTATATATATATGAATCTAACCATATGCTACTTATAAGACACAATATGATATTAAAAATATTGAGGGCCTCCCTGGTGGCGCAGTGGTTGAGAGTCCGCCTGCCGATGCAGGGGATACGGGTTCGTGCCCCGGTCTGGGAGGATCCCATATGCCGCGGAGCGGCTGGGCCCGTGAGCCATGGCCGCTGGGCCTGCGCATCCGGAGCCTGTGCTCCGCAACAGGAGAGGCCACAACAGTGAGAGGCCCGCATACCGCAAAAAGAAAAAAAAAAAAAATATTGAAAACAAGGGTATGAGAGAATAGAAAATATATATTGGTCTCTGCCCCTGGTTCCTGGCACAAAGTTCCTAAAACCCTTGTAATTTCCTAAGTGATAAGAACTCTAGGGGCATCTCTTGCTCTAATATTGGTCTTAGACCTTGGTTCCTGAAACCTTAGTAATTTCCTGGGTGATAGGAGTGTCTTTTGTTCTAATGAGGCAACTTTGGGCAGGTTCCTAGATGACTTCTGGATGAGGGCTGGTCACCAGAAAGACCAAGTCATGATTAGAAACTTGGAATTTTCAGCCTCACCTCTCCCCGCTCCATTCTCTTGTGTAGGGAGATGGTCTGAAAATGGAGTTAATGATCAATCATGCCTACGTGATGAAGCCTCCATAAAAATCCCCAAAGTATGGGGTTTGGAGAGCTTCTGGGTTGGTGACCAGGTGGAGGTGCTGAGAGAGTGGCATGCCGCTTCCCATATACCTTGCACTATGCATCCTTTCCATCTGGATGTTCATCTGTAGCCTTTAACAAGCTGGATGAAAGTAAGAGTTTAAAGGTAAGTGTTTCCCCTAATCTGTGAGCTACTCTAGCAAATTAATCAGATCCAAGGAGGGGCTATTGGAACCTCTGATCTGTAACTGGTTGGTCAGAAGCACAGGTGACAACCTGGGCTTGCAACTGGAGCTGAAGAGGGTGGTGAGCAGTCTTGTGGGACTGAGCCCTCAACCTGTGGGATCTGATGCTGTCTCTGGGTAGATAGTGTCAGAACTGAGTTGAATTGCAGAACACCCAGCTGGTGTCCCAGAGAATTGCTTGGTGGGAGAAAAAACCTCCACACATTTGGTGACCAGAAGTGAAGTGTTCTCTGTGAAGGTAAAGGAGACACACAGGGAAGAAAGACACAGTAGGGAAGAAATGGTTTTTCCCTACAAAGGAATGAAAAGACTGAAGAAGGCTATTACAGACTAATGCAAATTAAGAAGAAAGCAGAGATGGCAATATCAGGCAAAGTAGAATTCAAATAAAAATCACTCACTTACACTTGTGAGACACTCTAGAAAGCTAAACCATATAATATACCACGAAGATATAACATCCATGAACCTCAATATATTGAGCAACAGAACACTGGACATATAAAATAAAAACTGCCTGAAATAAAAGAAGAATTGGATAAAAATTACAATTATAGTAAAGATCTTTCTTAAAATGTGACAGATCAAATAGACAAAAAGGTAATAATGGATTTGAAAAGCATAATTTAAACATAATAATAATAAACAGTTTGGCTATATATGTATAACTTTTTAACCTTTTTTCTTAAGCAAAAGAGAATATACATTTGTTTTCAATGCCTAAAGGACATTAATAAAAGTTGATCATGTAACAAATCATAAGAATAATCTTAATGAAACTGAACTATCATATAGGTCATATTCTATGACCATGGATGTAGGGGGATTAGAAAGTAATAATAAAAAGATAATTAAACCCCACCCCCAGAAATTACATCTCCCAAATATCTCTTGAGTCAAAGAGGAAATCAAAGCTGAAATAATAGACAATTTAGAAAATGAAAGTGGGAACACTAATTCTATGGCCTGCAAAGTTGAGCCCAAGAGGAACTTTAGCTTTAAATGCTTGTATTATTTAAAGAAATCATGAAATCCAGAAATCATTAAAATAACTGAATCATATTTTTCAACTCAAAAATCAGAACAGGATAAGTAAAATAAAACATAAAAGGACAAAGAGGGCTTCCCTGGTGGCGCAGTGGTTGAGAGTCCACCTGCAGATGCAGGGGACACCGGTTCGTGCCCCGGTCTGGGAGGATCCCACATGCCGAGGAGCGGCTGGGCCCGTGAGCCATGGCCGCTGAGCCTGCGCGTCCGGAGCCTGTGCTCTGCAACGGGAGAGGCCACAACAGTGAGAGGCCCGCATATGGAAAAAAAAAAAAAAAAAAAAAAAAAGGACAAAGAGTAGTAATTCATGAATAAAACAAAAACAAAGTAAAATGTAGACATGGTTCTCTTAAAAAGTCCAATAAAAGTAGATTATTTATTCATTCTATAGTTATTTATGTTCTGGGCATACACTCTGAAAACAAAAAGGACAAACTTGGCTGATTCACTTTGTTGTACAACAGAAACTAGTACAGCATTGTGAAGCAGTTATACTCCAATAAAGATGTATAAAAAACAACAAAAAAACCCTACCAAACATGACAAAAATAAATAAATGTTTCATTTAGAAGGAGTTTAGGTTGATAATTATGGCACAAACACCTATAATTGGGAGAAATCTTGGATAAATAAAAATCAAACCCTGTTATAACCTAGATGTCAGATAATCATGACTCACCCACATCATAAATGTTCTGTGTAAAATCTCCCACCTCAGGCCTTTGTGTTTTCTGTTCTTCATGTCTGGAACCGTCTTCTCCCAGACATAAGCTCTGCTCAAATGCTGCCTTTGTTTGACCACCCCATTTTCATCCTCAGCCTGCTTTATTCTTCTTCATATCACATATGAAACATGTTGATATCTCCCACTGTCTCTCCCACTAACGTAAAAATCCCTTGGAGGAGTGGTCTCTAGTGCGTTCACTGCTGTCTTCCTGGTGCTTAGACCAATGAATGGCTCACTGTAGACTTTACATAAATGAAATCTTTGTCAAATGAAAATTGCTCCACAAATCATTACTGTGTATATAGGTGACATGGTTTGATAAGCATATAACAAATCCCTGATGAGTGAGGTTTTATCATCTTCATGATCTAAATTTTTACATATTTCTCAATAGTGCATGGGACAGAGGCAAAGCCAACCTGGCTCTCCATTCTTTGGAGGCCAAGGTCAACAAGGTCTGGTCCCATGTCTGTTGTGGTAAGTGGTGGCTTTCTCATGGAAACCTCCAGTAATTCTCATTCACTTCTGGTTTGTAATTACATTGTACCCAAATGAGCTCTATGGCTCCCTACTAAATACTAAGTTCTTTAAGGTTTGTTTCTTAATGGTCTTTGTATGAGTCAGAGAGCCTAGTGTTGTGCCTGGCATACATTCAGTCTTCCATACTTTTTCCCAAAAGAATGAATGAAGAGAAATAGCAGTCTCCATGGCCTCAGATTTGCAGGAGTGAAGTGATATCTGGTACCCAACCTTAGCTTCAACACCTTCAATCTGCATATTAGCCCTTAGTGCCATCTTCACACCAGGGACTTACCACCTGCTCAGTCCAGAACCCTGTCCTGGCTCTGCTATGGATTCCAGGCAGGATACTCCCCACATCTTTTTGCCATCCATTTCTAATGTAGCAAAATGCTGGGATTGGAGCCAGACATATCTGCTGAATTCAAATCCTACCTTCTCCAGAAACCAGCTGTGTATTCTGGGCCAAGTTCCTGCTTTATTTCTCTTTCTTTCCACCTTTCTGAACTCAATGTGACAGAGGCTGCTAGTTGTTCACCAATATCCATTATTTTTCCTTTTATTGTAGTACCTCTAAGCTTTAACTGGCCATATGGCTGCCCAGTTAGAGACTGCGTTTCTCAGCCTTCCTTGCAGCTAGCTCTTGCCCTGGGGCTAAGTTCTGGCCAATGCGGAGTGAACAGAAGCAAGGCTTGTCACTTCCAGGTCATACTCCTAAGAGGAACGGTCTTACTCTCTCCTCTTGCCCTTCCCCCTTCCCTCTGGCAGGAGCACAGTCATGATGGTGGGAGCTGAAGCAATCACTTCAGGCCCAGAGCTGGAAATCATGTAGTGAGAATGGCGGAGCTGCCCTACCAGCCCTGGTCTGCTCATCTCTGGTCTTGTGGATGAAACAGAAATACACTTCAATCTTTTTTAAACCTGTGTATTTGGGGGTCTCTTTGTCACAAAAGCTTAGACTATACTCTAACTAATATGCTCAATTTTGTTAGTTGTAAAATGAGAATGATACCTAGCAGGGCTGTTCTAAGGAGGACTATGCAGTAGAAGTTTAAGACTTGTGCAGCTTTCCTTTAGCCTGATGTCAAAGTCACAGTCTGAGCAGAATAACTGAAAGTAAGATACCTGGAGTGTTTGACTAGTGCCAAAGTCAGTCACAGTCAAGATCAGGCACTATAGTATCACCCCTACCCCCCATCCCTCTCCCACTTTCTCCACTCCTTCTCAACTCCCTAAGCTCTAGGGTCAGCCAGTGGCCAGTTGGCTAATGAAACAGTAGGAGGAGAAACCTTTACGGGGTTGGTGGCAGGGAAGGACAGACATTTGTCAAAAAGAATTTAATTTTTTACAATGGCAAATGCCATACAAACTCTGTTCCTTATCTCTTCCTGAAACGTTTGGTAAAATATCCAGTTCTTGTTGCAGTTTTGAGGAGCTAAATCTGTTTTGAGGCTATGTTTACGTTTTGAGTTCAGCCTTAAGGGCAAGACTGGAGGGATGCTTGGACACTCAATGCAGCAGAAAAGGAGCAAGCTGGCCAGGAGCTGCTGCACTGTGGAAACCCAAGAGCACATGAGGCCTATGTGGGCATCCATCACCCTAGAACACTGGAAAATTTCACTAAAAGTTGGAAAATGGTGATTTTTGACTACAGATCCATAGTTAAAACTGAAAAGGCTCAAACTATAGATTCTTAATTAAAGTCACTTGAATTTCTCCCAACCTCCTCACCAAAAATAATTGGTACATCCTCTATTAATACTAAATTTCAAAATTCACATAACATCAGGGAGATTTTGGCATAATTAAGTACCAACGTAATTAAAAAGAAATGCCTCAGCACTTACCCCACTGTATTATGGGCTTGGTTCTCCATGTCAAGAAACTGCAGCATCTTGTTTGTATTTCTTGATTTTTAATCTGTGAGGGGGAAAAATGATCTAGATTTCTAAAATGCTTACATTTATTAACCTATAAAACAAAAAAATGTTGCTACTGGCAAACCATGTTGTTATATGAGTTCTTCTGAGTGTAGTAGCTCTTGGTTCCACAAAACATAGAAACTTGCATGTGTGTGTGTGCCCCATGCATTTATGACATTGGCTTAGTGATGAGCTGAAATAGATGCTACTGACTGAAGTGAACATTCATTCACTATCTAATGAACAACAGCTTGGTGCCAGGTACTTTGCATAGTGCCAGCACATGAGATAAGTAAAACAGAATTCCTACTCCAGATGGGTCCCAGCTGAAGGTACTCAAGCTTTCCTTCCTGGTGGCTCCCCTAAAGGTCTGCCTTTATTTGAGTAAATTCTTTCTTTGGTCCTGTCTGGATTTAGTTAGAATGAATATACCATGAGATTTAGGACAAAAAGCCTAAAATTGCCTAAAAACAGAAATCTTACAATTCCTCAGTGGCTCTGTGGGCATCTGCTCACCCTTTTGACAAAATAGGGATGTTAGTACTTCCTAAAGTAAAAAAAAATGTTTTTCCCAGCAAGGTAGTTTTAATTAAAAAGAAAAAATCTATGAGGATAATGGACAAATATTGAAAAGGACTTTGACTCCTCTGAATAAAAGTTAAACAGCATTCAAGATGGTAGAAAGAGGAGGAAGACAGGCAGGCTCAGGTCCCTCTCAAGTCAAAGGGATTAAAGAGAGACCCTGGAATTGGGAGTGGAGCAGGAGGGCGAGGAGCAGGAATGGGGAATGAAAACTTGACCAGTACGTTCAGATGAATAATTTCATTTTGTAGGTTCTCAAATCCCTCACTTTAACATCAGGGAAACTGAGGCACAGACGAGCCAAGTGACTTGCCCAAAGCCACACAACTAGAACACAGACCTTCCAGTTTAGGGAGAATCTCTGTTATGGATTCTACAGGGTCAGTCCGAGCCTCTCTCCACCCGTCCGCAGCCCGCGCCCCCCGGGAGGGTTCAAGGCCAGCCTCCTCGGATCATCCTGTCTGTTGGGGGTCCCCTGCCCCTCTTGGACAAGCTGGGCTGAAGGTCGAGGGTCCGAGGCGGGTTACCTGCGCCGCGCCGCGCGCTCTCCCGACAGGTCTGAAGCCCCGAGAGTAGGAACGCCGGGGCCATCGCCAGCCTGGCCCGCCCCGAGGGGCCGCGCCGTCCGCCGCGCGGCCTCCGAGGCCGTTACGGCCTCTCGCTCCCGGCCCGACGCCGCCGCAGAGCCGCCGCTGGCTGCCATGGGGACGCGGCCGAACTCGCTGCTGCGCGGGGTGAGGTGGGGCATGGGCTCGGCGGCGCGGCGGGCTGACCCGCGGGAGGCCGCGGCTGGCGCGCCTTGCCGGGCTACCCGGGACCTCGCCGCCCTGCAGTTCTGCGTGTGGGGTCTGCTCAGCAGACGGAGGGCTCCCCGAGACCATATTCTGGGTGCTGTCCACTTTGTGGCTCCCACTGCTTAGCAGAGTGTCCGGCACTCGATGGGGATCCGAGAAATATTTGTCGAATGAATGCACGAAATAACGAGGGAACAAAGTGTAAACAGCTGTGGGGAGGGAGGGTTCTGCATCCAGGTTCCTTAAATCCCCCTGGCTTCCCCCGCTCTTACCCACATTTGAAAAGATACGAAAAAGAAATAGACTTACGGCAAAGAGAGCTGCCCTTCGAGTCACCAAAGTGTCCCCCAGCTAGGAAGCGCTGGACTTTCAGCAGCAACTGTACCTGTCTTTCCCGTCTAGCGCATTGGGTCCTTAGAACAACTCTGCGAGTTAGACGGAGCAGATAGTGTTGCTTCCCTTTTAGGGAGAAGGAAATACCTCCTAACTGGGGGAACACGGACGGAACTCAGAGTGATTGATTCCAAATTCTTTCTTCTTTTTCACCAAATTCCAAGTATAACTGATGACAGAAGCTCTGTCTCATGGTTCTGATTTCAAAGAAATGATAGGAAAGAATATATGCATAAATACTTGTACGTACACACACACACACACACACACACACATACCCTTTTTTTTCCTACTGATACCACGAGTGATATTTTAAGCAGTTAGATTTTGTGTTTGGAAAATATTCTAGCATCTATTTTAGGGACAGTATTCCTTGCAATACATTCAGTCGATTAATTCCTAATTCTTAAAATCTTTTATTTGCACTCCACTTTCATAATATTAACATTAATTTGCTACTTTAATATGGCTATCAATTTAATACTGACCTCAATTCCTCCATCCAAATTCCACCTGAATTTCAAAAAATCATTTGCTGTTTCTTGACAAATTGAGTTTCATAGATGAATTGTGTAAAGTAACTCAGGTCATTAGTGCTAATAAGTGTTTCATAGTCCTTATTATGATTGAATGAAGAAAGTGATCATTTTATCTTAACTTGAGACCTTCCATTATTCTGTAAACCTTAGTCATATTCTCTATTCTTGTCTAAACTGAATGGATCAATGTATTTATTCTGACCCCAGGAAGGGAAAATGGAAATAGGAGTGAAATTTAATGAAGTTTCAGGATGCCCAATATCACTCACGCTGTGTAGCCCTTTACCATTGGTAAGTACTTTTATGTTCATTAGTTCCTTATATGCTCAAAATGTACCATGCAACACAAGTGTAACAGGTGTTATTATAGCTCCTTTTAGCATATTAGGAACCTAAGGTTTAGAAAGAATTAAAAAATTTTGTCCAAGAGGATACATCTAGTTCAAGTGCAGCTAAGATATGGACCAAGATCATCTTACTTCAAATCCAGTGCTCTTCAAACTCTGTCCAAAAATTAAGGTTGAGTAGGTTTCTTTAGCAGTCAGAATCTTGCACAGGTAACTGTAGATGTATTTAAAGCCATATTTTCACAAGAAAGAATGAATGTGAGCAGGGCTTGCAAAGCATAGGTATGTGAGAGTTCACATACTATGACAGATTTAAAGAAAATTTCAATACAGAATAGAAATATCCCATTCAATTGAATAGGAATAAAGGTTTCATTTCAGGGTGAGACCAAAGACTTAAAATGCAAAGACCTACCCTACCCCCATCCTCACTGCTCCATGACTCCCCGCCATCAAGTAAGAACTGCAAAGCCTTGAATTTACCTGAAATGTACCTATTATTAGATCTTTTCAGTTGAAATTGTTTTGAAAGGGATGAGGAGAGGATCGAGGATGGTCTTTGGAAGAAAAGCTAAGGAATGAATTATGTAGAATAAATAATAATCATTATAGACTGAACATTAAAAATTGAAAAACCTCCATTAACAAAACAGTTTTCATGCCAAAATTTATAATAGTAGTACAGAAAACAAACATATGACTTTAATATATGGAAGGTTATATAACTTATCTTTATGTCTGTCTTTTTATCAACATGGGAATATTTATTTTTATATCATTTTAAAAAGAAGGCTAAAAAATTATATATATATAATGAAAAGTTATGACTACCTTATGCATGGAAAATATTTTAGAAAAAAATTTAATAATAATAATTATGAAATAACCATAGAATTGGAAGAATTCATTAAGGGCACCTAGTCCAAACCTTCATTTTATATAAAGAAACTCAGGCCCAAAGAATTAAAATGATTTGACTAGTTCTATTTCTAGTTAATGACAAAAATAGAGATTAGAATCCAGGTTTTTTCCTGATTGTATCTTGCCACTTCTATAAGTGGAAGCAGGTTGAGGGAGTCTTCTGGAGATGCTTCAATGCATATTCTAGTTGAGAAAATAGCCATTCAGGAAAAGGAGATTCGGTCTTTAGAACCAAGGCCACCCTAGAGACAGCACTGTCCCATAGAAATATAATGCATACCACCTATCCACCCATGTAATTTAAAATATTCTAGTAGTCAAACTTAAAAAATAGGAAACAGGTGAAGTTAATTTGAAAAGTATTTGAAAAGTATATTTATTTAACCCAACATATCCAAAATATGTTTTCAACTATATGTTTTCAACATATAGTCAGTATAAAAAATTGAGATATTTTACATTCTTTTTTTCTATACTTAATCTGCAAAATCTGGTGTGTAGTTTATACTTCCAGCACAATCAGTTCCTAGAGCCATATTCAAGTGTTCAATAGCCACAGATGACTGGTGGCTACCAAATTGGACAGCATAGCCCTGGAATATGAGTGCCTGGTCAATGTACTAAAGCCCTTTGTTAAGTGTGAAGGGTCATACAATGAGAGAGATTCTAAGTAATTTGGGTGTGATTTGAGACGGACTATGAAAGTCTCCTCCCTCAAAATCCTCATTAACCTTCCCTGCATTGGGAAAGGGATTGGAGAAAAGCATAACTAGGCCCCTTAGCCAGGCAGGGTGAGGCCTTTCACTGCATCATGACTCACAGTCCTATGAGTTCTCCTCATCAGGGCTGCTTCTCCAAAGAGAATTCAGACAATTCAGATTTGATGGGAGGGCCTCTTTGTGTCGGCTGGCCAGGGGCCCAGGTGCCACAGAAGCACGTCCTCCTGATGGGAATTAGGAACACCGGATCTCATTTTAGTTTCAGAAAATAAAACTAAATTTTTTGGAAAATGGCTACCATGACTTTTTCCTATAGTTTTCCTTCTTAGAGGTCCTTAGTGTTTTGCTTTGTGGTTTTGAAAATGTAACCCTCTCTTGGATATTAAAGGGAACTAAAGATTTTTTACAGTCTTGAGCTAAAGTTTCATGGATGGAATAGCTTATTTCCTAGAATCAGGCATGGCAGGGTTGATGCTGAAGTGAAAGGTTCCCAATGGGGAAGACAAATTTGGAGCCAGGGGCCAACTCTTTCCAAAAGCTCATCTCTGTTAAAACCTTTCAGGTCGGGCCTCCCTGGTGGCGCAGTGGTTGAGAGTCCGCCTGCCGATGCAGGGGATACGGGTTCGTGCCCCGGTCTGGGAGGATCCCATATGCCGCGGAGCGGCTGGGCCCGTGAGCCATGGCCGCTGGGCCTGCGCGTCCGGAGCCTGTGCTCCGCAACGGGAGAGGCCACAGCAGTGAGAGGCCCGCGTACCGCAAAAAAAAAAAAAAAAAAAAAAAAAAAAACCTTTCAGGTCTCGAGCTAATATGATAGTGAGAAATTATTGGGTCAAAATTGAAGAAAGGCAAGAACCTAGAGAAGTGAGCCCAGAGCTCAATGCTTCTTTTGCCTGGAAAGCATTCGATGTTCTGGAAGGAATAACCACAAAACTGAGCAGCAGTTCTTGTAGTCTTGAGAAGCAAAGGGGCCAAAAGACAAAGCCTGGGCTCACCCCAGATAAGGAGTCAATAAATACCCTCTGCCTTTAAGCTGGAATCCCAAAAAGCTTTGCCCTCAGGAAAATGGTGAAGTGGAAATAAATCAGTCCTCTCACTAACTTGCAGCCCAGCTTTGGATCACCTAAGTAATTCAGGACAATCTCAGTCTCTGAGCATGGATAAGGCAGTGTTGGACTGGTAGATTAAAACACCTGGAAAAAGTTAGCAAAAATTTTCTCTGGTGAAGATTAAAATCATTCTAGGCCTCAAATTCTTCCTAAGAATAATATCTCAAATAGCAGAACAGACGCAAATATAATCTAGGACCAGGAAACAAGATACCATCAGGGAAAACTGGTAGAAAGTACAGACCATAGAAACAGAACCACAGAAGATTTATATATTGGAATCAGACAAAGATTATAAAAATATGGATAATATGTTTAAAGAAATAAAAATAAGATTGAAAAATCTGTAAGGAGTGCTAAATATAAAAAGCAACTTAGCATATTTGAAAAGGAATCAAATAGAAATTCTAAAGCTAAAAAAATTACTAATAACAAAAATTAAGAACACAGCAGATGTGTGTAATAGTAGATCTGATACAGGTACAGAGAGAATTTGTGAACTGGAAAACAGATCAGAAGAAAATTTCCAGATTGTAGGGAAAATACAAAATATTGGAAAATATTTTAAGATGAAGGTTTACAACTTTAGTACTTATTAATAGAATTATTTGTTGTTATGAAAATAAAAACAGATACTATATATGAAAGTATCTAGTACATGCCCTTGCATTTAGTGGGTACTCAAGAAGTATTTGTTGAATTTGATATTTGGTTATTTCACAAATCATCTTTCTCACTTTTTATAACTTCCATTTCTTTGTCAAAGTGTTCAGGTTTCTCTTTTAATTTTTAAACATATTAATCATAGTCATTTTCTATTCTGTGTCTTATAATTCCAATCTCTGAAATTTTGGGATCTATTACTGCTATTTCTTATCATGTTATCTTATTTTCTTGTATGTTTTATGAGTTTTGACTATAAGATAATTTGTGGGGGGGATTTATTTCTGGGACATCTTTGAGGCTAGAATTGAGGTTAAATTTTTCCAGAGGATTTGCATTTGCTTTTGAGAGTTGCCTTACGGCATAACCAGCCCCAAATTATTTTATATTAAATTTTTGACAGGAGATTTTTAAGACAACACGGGTAATATGAATGAATGAAAAATAAGTGTAGGGACAAGTTATGATACAGATTTCCAGAGAAAGAATTTTCCTTCACTTAGGGTCAAAGTTAAGATAGGTATGTGTTCTGCTGTTCCATTTTTGTGACAAAAAATAAGTGTCTTTTATTTTAGAATAGTTTTAGATTTACAGAAAAATTGTGAAGATAATACAGAGAGTTCCCATATACCCCACATTCAATAGCCCTTATTATTGACATCTTTTATTAGTATGGTCCATTTGTTACAATTAATAAACAAATGCTGATGTATTATTATTAACTACAGTTTGTACTTTACTCAGATTTCCTTAGTTTTTACCTAACATCCTTTTTTCTGTTGCAAGATCCCACCCAGGATAACACATTACCTTTAGTTATCATGTCTTCTTAGGCATCTCTTGGCTGTGACAGTTTCTAAGAATTTCCTTGTTTTCGATGATCTTGACATTTTTGAGAAGTGCTGGTCAGGTATTTTGTAGAATGTCCTTCAACTGGAATTTGTCTTGTGTTTTTCTCATGATTAGACTGGGATTATGGGTTTGGGGGAAGAAGATCACAGAAGTAAACTGCCATTTTCATCACATTGTATCAAGGGTACCTACTGTCAACATGGTTTATGATTGTGGGTGTTGATCTTGGTCACCTGATTGAGATAGTGTTTGTCAGGTTTCCCCACTGTAAAGTTACTCTCCCCTCCCTTTCCACTCTGTGCTCTTTGGATGGAAGTTATTATGTACAGCCCACATTTAAGGAATAAGGAGTTTTGCTCCATCACCTCCTTAAGGGTAGGGTATCTATATGAATTATTTGAAATTCTTCTGCATGGAAGTTTTGTCTCATCTCTCTCATTTATTTATATCTGTATGGACTCATGGATATTTATTGTATACTTTGAATTATAATTCAAAGCTTTTTTATTTATTTTGTTTCTCAAATTGTTCCAGCTTTGGCCACTGGGAATTCTTTCAGTTAACTTCTATGTCCCTTTGACATACTCTCATCATTGTGGGTTTTAGTTTCGTTTAGTTTTGGGATTTTTTGAAGCACTTCATGACTTTCTGGCATTATAAGATGCTCCAGGCTCATCTATATCTATAAATATCTATATCTACAAGTATCTATAAATGCTTCTATACGTAACCATTTGTTTTTTTATTAGGCTAAACATGAGTTCCCATTGTAATCTCCAACTAACCTATTATGTGGATCATTCTAACCTCCTCTCCTTGCTTACGTGTAAACTCCTATGCCAACAGGAAAAAATTGGCTCCTACCATCCACCATCTATTTACTTAATTACTCAACTGTATAAGTATACAGGTATCACAGTATTGGAAGCGTTAACCTGTACCCTCTGAAAAACAACTTTATCAGTTAGTACAGTACTTATGTACAGTTAATTTTGCCTTTTTTACAGATTCTATTCATACCCAAATTTACTTAGATCAGTACCTTTGCCCCTTACCTCTTTCATACATTTATAATATAGTTAGAATGTCACATTTTGCATTCCATCCTGGGATCCTTCAACCCCCTAAATCACTTTTTAAAAATTTGTATGCATTAAAGTTTACTCTTTGTCTCTCATTTACTTTTATAGTGAGAGTAGCCTTTGGGGATCCCAGTTTTTTGCAGGGGTCTTCTATTAGAATCCTCACCTGGGCTGGTCCTGGGCTTTATATCCATTGCCCTTCTGCCCATAGTCATCACAGTGTAAGAAGAAACACTCAGGGAAAAGCTGCTGTTAGCATTTACTCCCTTGTTAGAGGTCTTGCTTTTACTTGGGTTTACAAATCTATCGGTTCCATTCTTTCTTTCCAACTCAGCAACATATTTTATATTTCATTTGTTTTGATAAGGAGGGTTGTTCAGTATACCTAATCAAACATGCTGCCAGAAATGGAAGTCTTTTCTACATTACTTAAATTTTTTCATATCATATTATATATAAATGTTCTTTAAGTTTCCTCAGCTCTTTATTTTTAGAAACAGGAACAGTAAAAATTATGACTGAGTTAAATAAATAATGCTTCAAGATCAGCCCCCATCTGCTATAAATAGTGTTGTTAGTGAGAGATTAAAGAACAGACTATAGCAACGTGTGGAGTAAGAGAATATGGCTTTAAAATATATTTAGAACACAGAATTTTGTATTAGGAAATCTAACTATCATTATTTTACTGTTATTTAATTTTATTGAAATGACTTCTATGAATTGAGAATTACTTTCTGTGTATCTCTGAGTGTCATGTTTCCTAGTTATCCTATAAACAGTGGTTAATGTGCAGGTGGTTGAGTAAAACTGAGTTAGAGATACATGAAGAAACAAATTTCAATGGATAAACATTCTGTCATCACCATGAGAGACTGCAGCTCCTGTTTGAGAGAGATACCAGTGTTTTATCCATTTTAGTGTCACCCTTCAATGAGCATGTGAAACAACACGAAGGTTGAAGAAAAGTGACTCCTAGTACCCTTGTTTCTTAGGTTTGTGTTGAAAGACTACTCATCATGTTGCCACCATTATGCCTCTTTTTGTTCCTGGTATAAAGCATGTTAGCACTGTCCCTGTTGCTACCTAATATGAGTTGTTATGCCTATAATAAAACATTATTCCAGGAGGCATCTGAGTTCAGTGTTGAGGGAACATAAGTTTGCCACATTCAATAGGAAAAAAGAAAACCAAAACATTTTTCTCTTTTCCTTTTCCTGGACAAAAATGATGAAACCTCTTAGATATGTCTCAGAAAAGGAAGCAGAGAAATATGTACCATGAAATCTAGTTTCCAGTGCCCTTACATATAGAGCCGCTTACTCCCCACCTGCTTGCATTCTACAGTGCTTGATTCTACAGAAAACTTGCTAGAAAACAACTTTTGACAATTTAGGGATTGGTCATCTCTAAAAAATAAACTTACATCATTCTGATGGAACATTGTGGAGTGTCACCTGAAAAGTATACTTGCCTTCAGTTTATGGTAACCTCAACATCCAGAAACCCAAATTATCTCTGAAAGTTTGTAAATTGCTTTGTAAAGAAGGCATCAATCTCATTATCATGGGGTTGTGCTGAAATTCATTATGCAGTCCTATATCTGAACTGACTGGGAGAATTTTCTCAGCTTGACATAAATCCTTAGATGGTAGAGATTGATGATCATTGTGAGAAGAAACCACATTTTCTTTTTTTTTTCTCTTTGCATTGTTAAATGTTTCAATTGCATTTCTCACTTTAACTGGGCTAAGTCACTTACCTGCCCATGGCTGAATTAGGTTTGTTAACAATGAAGGAAAGGAAATTCATTCTTCTGAAAAAAGAATCAATAGCAGTAGGCAGTAGGCCCTCCAAGCAGGAAAAGATATATAATTTCAATGTTCATCATTTAAAATTGTGGAATTCTTATCTTGAACCCTTCTTTTCCTTTGAATATACAATATTAAAATACAACTATACAAGTGATTTATTTCCGAGAAATTTATCTGAGCATTACAGAAAGAAGATGGGCTTTGAATTCAGACAGACGAGAGTTTGAATCCCAACTCTGTTATTTAACAGCTATATGACTGTCAAACATTTAATTTCACTGAATATTAGTTTCCTCCTTTCCATAGTGGGAAATAATAGTAGTTACAGGGCTGTAGTACATATTAAATTAGGTCAGTGATGTATTTAATGTGCTTGTCACTCAGTAGGTACCTAAGAATAGTTGGAATTAGCATCACTACATGGTTGTTTCTATTGTAGTGTTATTATTTGTTATATAACTATTCTGCTGTGTTTTATATATTCAGAGAGAAAAACTTTTAGAAGCAAATTAGCCCGGACAAGTTAAAATAAAGAGCTTAGAGAACACTTGAATGATAATTAAATATTGATAAAGGGAAAGGGAAAGGTAATTAAATTAATTGGTTGCTAAGGTATTTTTCCCAATTAAAAGTCAATCCCGGGCTTCCCTGATGGCGCAGTGGTTGAGAGTCCACCTGCCGATGCAGGGGACATGGGTTTGTGCCCCGGTCCGGGAAGATCCCACATGCCACGGAGCGGCTAGGCCAGTGAGCCATGGCCACTGAGCCTATGCGTCCGGAGCCTGTGCTCTGCAGCGGGAGAGGCCACAACAGTGAGAGGCCCACATACAGCAAAAAAAAACACAAAAAAACAAAAAAACAGTTAATCTCATGGGGTTAAATAAAGACTTTCTGTGTGTCGAAATTTCATTTACTATTCCATTATTCATCCATTCAAAAACAGCACATTTATGTAATGTGAACTATATGCTAGGCATTGTGGGAGAGGAAAGATCAAGGGGTAGGAGCATGCAAAGAGAAATTCATCTGATAAGCAAGGTGCTTTTTTCAAATCATAAATATACAAAAAAATGCTCATCCTCACCAATAAAGAATACAAATTAGTAAAAATATCAAGTAGGATTGAGAAAAATTAGAAAGACTGATAACATTTAAAATTGGCAAAGAGAGAGAGACATTCTCATCTACTGTTTGGGAGAGTATAAATTGTTACAATTATTCTGAGGAGGCAATTTAACAATATCTACCTAAATTTAAAATGTGCAAGCCTAAAATTCCAATTTTAAGAATTTATCCTATAGAAATAATTTCTTGAGGACATAAAGATATACATAAAAATAGGTTTTGTTGCAGCATTGTTTATAATAGCAAAAAAGGAAGGGGGAGAGCAACAGAATAGTGTACACCTGTATTAGATATGTATTGCTGTGTAACAAATTATCCCCAAAATTATCAGTTGAAAACAACAAATATCTATTACCTTATTTCTTTAAGGGTCATGAATTTGGTTTTGGCTTAGCTGGGTGCTTCTGGCTCCGAGTCTCTCATGAGATTACAGTCAGGATGTTGACCAGGATTAGAGCCTTTGAAGACTTGACTGGGACTGAAGGATCTGCTTCCAAGATGGCCCACTCCTGTCTGTTGGCAGGTGACCTCAGTCCCTCTCTACATGGACCATGTGAACATTTCCATGGAGCTTCTTGAGCATCCTCATGACATGGCAGCTGGCTTCTCTCAGGAAAAATGAGCTAAAAGACAAGAAGGAAGCTGCAATGCCTTTTATGAACTAGTCTTGGAGATCACACATTATCATTTCTATAATATTCTATTCATTAGCACCAAGTCACCAAATCCAGTCTAAGCTCAAGGGAAAATGAATTAGGCTCCATTTTTGGAGGGAAGGGTGTTGAATGATTTATGGATGTATTTTAAAACTATTTAACTTGTCCTCCGGCCACAGATTAAAATTATTCTCACATAGAAAATATACTCATCCCCTTCCAACACCCCCCAACCAACCCCATTTCAACAATTTATTGCATCGGTTTAAAGTCCAGAAACATGTCAACTTAATCAGATCCAGGTGAGGCTTCAGCTTGTCAGGTGTCATTCCTTAAGTGCAACTCCTTGAGTATGGTTCCAACAAGGAGATCCCCCAACAAGGGGATCCTTGAGATCCCCTTAGATCTCAAGCCCTGTGAACTAAAGAGACAAGTTATCCATATATATATACATCCATATACACACACATAAATACATACATGAGGGGATAACTCATCCTATATATATATACATATACATATATGTATGTGTATATATATATATATATATATATATATATATATATATATATATATGGGACAGGCACAGGATAACCACTCTGGACATTCTTGTTCAAAAAGAGAAAAAATGGGATGTCCAAAGCAGTCACTGTTCTATAGCAATTCTGAAATCCACTCAGCTACATGTTAGAAGTTCTTGATTCAAACTCATTCCTACTCCTGACCAGGAATGATTGTTCATGGCTCTTGGCTTCAATAACCTCTGAAGGTCACCTGGTACATCAGGTACATTTTCTACTTTCCTGATTCATTCCTCCTTTTCCTTGAAAGTTAGCCTATTTTGGAGCTATGTAGTTTTCTCAGTAAAATTTTGGAGCTCCAAATGCCTGTTTTCATTGTGTACTATCTCCTTCAGTCTAAGCTGGTGTTATTTCTGTAATTATAATTATTTTTAGAAACTCTGTGGGCCTCCCACGAATCTTATCAGGGTTCACTTCATTAGACAAAAGCCACACCCACAAATCTCTCCAAGGTAAATTCTTCTCTACCTTGAGCTTCTGCTGAACTATGGAAGGACAGTATGCTTCAGCTTCTTCAAAGCTCTGTTGTTTGAACAGCTCTCTGAGGCACCATCTTAGATCTTCCTGAGGTCATAAGCAAAGTATTTTAAAGCTACACTCTTAGCCTCATCTCTAAACTAGGCTTTCTTGGCAGTGGCCTGGAATTGATCTTTGCTGCAAATCCATTTCTTCATTTTAGTTTTGTTTGCCATCTGGAAGGACAGAATTTTTAAAAACCATCCATTTCTGGCTTCTTTGTGTTTAACAATCCTTCCTTTGGTTTCTCTCTTTCCTCTCATATTTCATTACAATCAGCAAGAAGAAACCAGGTGGCACCTTCAGCATTTTACCTGGAAATGTCCTTAGCTAGATCATCTGGCACATCAGGTACATTTTCTACTTTCCACATTACCACAGGGGACAGTCTTACTAAACTTTCTGCCACTATGTAACAAGGATCCCCTTTTCTCCAGTTTCCCTAAAGTTGTTCCTCACTTTCCTGTAAGCTCTCACCAGAGCCTCCCTATGGCAACCAGGCCTCTATTAACACTTTCTGACACTCTCCTCAAAGCCTTTACAGCCTTTTCCCACTACCCAGTTCCAAAGCCACTTCCACATTTTTAGGTACTTATTAGGATAGCACCCAACTTCCAGGTATCAAAATCAGTATCATTATCTACTGCTGTGTAACAAATTACTCCAAAACATAGCAGCTTATAACAACCATTTATTATATCACAATTGCTGTGGGTCAAGAATCAGGAAGCAACTTAACTGGGTGACTTTGGCTCAGGGTCTCTCATGAGATTATAGTCAAGATGTCAGTGGGGCTGTTTTCACTTTTTTAAATTGAAGTATAGTTAATTTACAAAGTTGTGTTAATTTCAAGTGTACAGCAAAGTGACTCAGTATATATATATATATATATATATATATATATATATATATATATATATATAATCTTTCTCAGATTATTTTCCATTATGGTTCCTTTATAGGTATTACAAGATATTGAGTACAGTTCCCTGTGCTATACAGTAGGTCCTTGCTGTTTATCTATTTTATATACAGTACTGTATATTTGTTAATCCCAAACTCCTAATTTATCTCCTCCTCTCCCTCCCGTGGCATTCTTTTAAAGGCTTCAGTGGGGCAGGGGTATCCACTGCCAAAATGGTTCACTTGAATGTGTAGTGTCAGAGGGCCACTGTTCCTCACTGGCTGTTGGCATGGGACATTAATTCCTGGCCATATAGGTCTTTCTTCAGGGCTTCTTGAGTGTCCTCATGACAAAGAACTGGCTTCTCTCAGAATGAGTGATCTGAGAGAGAAAGAGAAAAGGGGAAGCTGCAATGCCTTTTATGATCTAGTCTCAGAAGTCACATAATGTCACTTCCACCACATTCTATTCATTAGAAGCGAGTCACTAAGTTCAGTCCACACTCAGGGGAGGGGAATTAGGCTCCACCTTTTGGAAAGGAGTATCAAGAATTAATGGACTTCTTTTACTTTGTGAATGTATTTTAAAACCATATCAATACCCATTAAAAATAATGAGGTATGTTAAAAAATACTAACTTAGAAAAGCATTGTTGATATATCATTAATTAAAAAGAACAGAGCAAGTTTTATGATATGTATAGCAATGATATATATAGCGTGATTTTTTATTTTGGGAGAAACCAACCAAATCTTACATATGTAGGTGTAAGCATAAAAGTTTCTAGAAGCTTACAGATGAAAATGTTGATAGTGCTTACAGACGTATGGTAGGTGGTTGGAAATGAACCTAGTGGACTGCAGAGGAGTGAGTTTTACACATTACATTGAAAAAGAGGAATAATTACAAGTAATTTTTTACTACTTCTTTGTGTCTTTCTGTGATTCCAAACTTGCTAAAATAAACATGTATTGCTTATATAATTAGAAGGTAGCAAGTGTGCATAACAGGGAGAGATTTAACTTTTAGCTATAAACATTGGATTGAGATTGGAAGAGAATGGAGATGAGACCTTACCCAAATCTCAACATAATGATCAAAAGCCCAACAGGAACACCAGTTTGTTAGTACTAAAGATCTGATTTGTTGAAAGTGGATAAAATCAGCCCTGTAAATTGTGAAAAACATAATTTCAATTCTATCTGTTGGACTACAGGGTGTTGACAAGATTTTAAGAAAGAATATATAACAAAGGATTTCTGACTAACACGGCAGATTGAAACATGCCTTCCCTACTCTCCTCTCCTGAAATTCCACTACAATGTCAATAGAAGATGAGATAGACACACACACACACACACACACACACACACAAATAGAGAGAAGAGGGGAGAGGGAGGTAGATATTGATAGAGAAAGAAAGAGGGAGAGAGAGAGAGATTGCAAGAGACAGAGAATGAGAGAGAGAGGAGGAGAGAGAAAGGGAAGGGAACAGGAAGAGAAAGAACAGGAAAGAAGACAGTGGTATAATTTTGGCAGCTGGAAAGCTGATGGATTAGTGGTGACTGACTCCTTAGACCAGGGGAAGCTGAAATCTAAGCCTACAAGAGCTGAAGCTAAGAAGTATGTCAACTCATGCCAGGGATTTCCAAAAAAGAAAACTCAGGAATTCAATCCACCAAGTACTTCAAAATATTGGGGAACAGATAGGGAAGAAAACAGAGTGTTGATTGAACATCTACATAAGGTATACCCGGATCCTTTCCTCTATACCATTCCCCAGCTGGATAACTGCCTCTTCTTGAATCTGGCAGAAAACTAGAGGTTTACTCTCTGGAAATGTCAAACCAGAGGTCTCCGGACTTAGGGCATTCAGCAGAGAGGAGGACGGAGTACCATACCAAAAACAGGGGAACTGAATGAAAGCCTCTATTCTAAACAACCTCTTCCATGGCTCAGCTCTTAGAATGCTGGCAGTCATATTTAAAGGCAGGAGATTAGAGGATTCCTCTCTGAGGAAAGTGATCAGCCAAAGAGGAAAAGGAGAAAAACAAAATAAACTACTTGCACTTGGGAGACCCCTAATGAAATGGCTGTGTTCTACTCAATTATCCTTCAGTGAAGCCAGGTCTTTAATAAGCCCTATTCTCTCTTCTCACAATTTTAAGTCCTCTTTCTTAAATATGAGCAAAACAAGAATAACAAGAGATTTGGGGGAAACTTTTAACATCAGAGAGACCAAAACAAATAGAAAAAGGTAGCACAGATGAAACAATATAGGAAGCAGGAAAAACAAAAACAAAAAAACTATAATCATCTTCAGGGATGATTACATCCCTGCATTACATCCATGACACATGCACACAAAAGTTATAAAAAGAACGTTTAGAAAACCAGATAGACCTTAGAAATTTTGAAATATGATATAAGAAATTATAATTCTGGAATAAAGTTTAGAATGCATTAATGATAGGTATATAGAAAGTTATCAAATGAAAAAAGTTAACTATTAATTCTAGGGAAAACATAACATTATATAAGAATATAATACAGCACTTGGCTAAGATAAAAATAATGTTCACATAGACAAAATAATGCAAACTCAAATACTGATCTATTTAAAAATATGATATAGATAAATGTGTGGGTAGATGAAGAAGGAGTCTGTGTGGTGTCCAGGGGAGTCATGATGTATCTTCAACAGTGGGGAGAGCCTAGAAAATCTCTAAAATACAAAATTAATAAATAGTAGGATAAACTTGCTCATTAGAAAGCTGTGGTAGGTATCTGTCATTTCTTTTCAGGCTGTCTAGCTCCTTTTGAACAACATACTGTTATATTGGGGGAATTTACTGCCATATGAATCCTGTATCCCCAAAATAAACTCCCAAATTCTGTTCCAGTGTCCTTTTCAGCTAGCACAGACACATGTGACCTGGGCTCTGCCAGCAGACTCACTCCCATGAGATTCTGATCTAGAAGTGAGCGACTTGAGGAAGGTGATCCCATATGGAAAGCATTTGGCTGGTGAGGGCTGTAGCAGAATAATTCAGCTTTGGAGGGCGGCCACAAGGTTGAGTTCCAGAGCAGAATTGACATCCATGTGGCACGTGGTGGTAGAATGTGTCTTTTTTCAGGGGAGTCTGCTGTATGGTTTAATCACTGTTCTCAGAAGCTTAGCATCCCCATGAGCTACCCCACGTCTAGAGTCAGTCTGTTGTTTCCAAGTACCTAACAACCCTCAGAACTACAGAGGCAAACAAGAAAAGAATAGCTAAAGAACTTGAAATGGTTACCTCTGGGAGTGAAAATCAAGGGTGGGAAGAGGTTGATCAGGAAACTACTGTTTTTTGTGTTTCTCTTGGGCTTTCTAACCATGACTATTTGACTTTCTAGCTATGTATATACATAAGTTTGATAAAAATTAAAACTGAAACAAAAGAAAACAAAGAGACAATAAGAACTATCTTTTGGAGAGTATAAATACACCACAGAGTGCTATACCTCTCCTTTTTTTGTCTGTGGGAGACATCGCTAACCAATAAAGCTCTCACTCCCTACAGAGGCTGGAATCTCACTCACAATCCTCCCCAACACTTAGTTTTAGGTATATTGGAGTTCGGTCTTCAGTTGAAAACTCTTTGCCATTCTTGGCCTAAGAGGAAATGTTCAGTCTTGTGTAGGCCTGGCCTTGCATTTCTGAACTTAAGTGAAAGCAAGCCCAGAATATGTTTCACGGTATACAGAATTAGAACATATATCCTAATTCTGAGAAATACCTTTATTAAAGGATGTACCTCAGTGCTATAGAACTCTGTTATTCCAGTGAAATTGCTACACTTGAAAGAAGTCAGTTAGGTTTCTGAACATTAACATGAAGATATACCTTGAAGCTTCACAGCACTATGATTAATAGAATTTTATTATCTCAGAGTTTTCAAAGTAGCTTAATCTCTTCACTAGCAGTATTGGCATAGCATTTTATAAGAAAATCATGTTCCTTCAAGTCAACATATAGTTAATTCACATCTGGAGATGAGGCTACTATGACAACATGACAATTTATTGTGGTTTGAACACCTTTGGAAAAGGAATTATTAAAAGGAAGAGAACAGAAATGCTTTGTGATAGAAAAATAGAATATCAGAATTATCTGGACAATTTTTAACAGTCATTTGCAAGGACTTATTGGCACTCTTTTATCTTGGTGTACTTTCTTTCTTTTTTCATTTCTATGACACAGTGGTAGGATTATTTGTTCTATAATGAAAACGAGTTCTGTACAAGATGCAAGAAGCATACTTAAATCCATCGAACATAGCATCTGTTAAAATCTCCTGGCATTAAAGAAATGTTTAGGGCTTCCCTGGTGGTGCAGTGGTTGAGAGTCCGCCTGCCGATGCAGGGGATGCGGGTTCGTGCCCCGGTCCGGGAGGATCCCACACGCCGCGGAGTGGCTGGGCCCGTGGGCCATGGCTGCTGAGCCTGCATGTCTGGAGCCTGTGCTCCACAACGGGAGAGGCCACAACAGTGAGAGGCCCACGTACCGTATAAAAAAAAAAAAAAGTGTTTAACTGGATTTATTTCCAACCTTTTTATGAAATGTAGAACAATTGAGAACTAATTAGAGATCTAATAACCCTCTCTATTATTTCTACAGGTTGGACCATTGCTTTACGTAGAGAGGTATATCAAAAAATCACTTTCTAAACAGCTTTAGGGTAGACATGAAATTGAATAGAAGGAATACATTTTTCTCTGAATCTACTGTTTTTATTGTAAAGGTACAGAAAGAAGTTAGCTATGAGATGAAAGCCTTATGTGAAATGTGTAGAACAGGAGCTAGTGGGTTCCCTCAGAGTTTCCTGACACAGCCATGGCATCTGTGCTATTCCTCAAGCAGGACACATCTGCACTCTTTGATTCTTCCTGCTCTTTCACTTTTTTTTCTCAAATTGAAGTATGGTTGATGTAAAATATTATATTAGATTCAAGTGTTCAACATAGTGATTTGACAATCAAATACATGACAAAATGATCAACACAATAATTCTAGTAAGAATTTGTTACATAGAAAATTATTACAGTATTATTGGCTATATTCCTTATGTTGTCTATTACATCTTGTGACTCATTTATTTTATAACTGGAAGTTTGTACCTCTTAATCCTGTTCACCTATTTTGCCAAACTCTCCCTCCTCCTCCCTGGCAATTGCCTGTTTGTTCTTTGTATCAATGAATCCATTTCTGTTTTGTTTGCTCATTTGTTTTGTTTAGATTCCACATATAAGTGAAATTATACAATATTTGTCTTTATCTGACTCATTTCACTTAGCATAATACCTCTAGGTGCATCCATGCTGTCACAAATGGCAAAATTTTATTCTTTTTAACGGCTGAGTAATATTCCAGTGTGTGTGTGTGTGTGTGTGTGTATTACATCTTCTTTGTCCACTCATCTATCCATGAGCATTTAGGTTGCTTCCATATCTTGGCTTTTGTAAATAATGCTGCAGTGAATATAAGTGTGCATATATCTTTTCAAATTAGTGTTTTGTTTTCTTAAGGTAAATACCCAGAAGTGGAATTGCTGGATCATATGGTAGCTCTGTTTTTACTGTTTTGCAGAACCTCCACAGTGTTTTGCATAGTGGCTGCATCAATTCACATTCTCACCAGCAGTGCACAAGGGTTCCCTTTCTCCGCATACTTGCCAACCCTTGTTATTTATTGTGTACTTGATAATTGCCATCTTAACAGGTGTGAGGTGGTATCTCACTGTGTTTATTTATTTATTTATCTATTTTTTTTCGGTACGCGGGCCTCTCACTGTTGTGGCCTCTCCCATTGCAGAGCACAGGCTCTGGACGCGCAGGCTCAGTGGCCATGACTCACGGGCCTAGCCGCTCTGCAGCATGTGGGATCTTCCCAGACCGGGGCACAAACCCGTGTTCCCTGCATCGGCAGGCAGACTCTCAACCACTGCACCACCAGGGAAGCCCTCACTGTGGTTTTGATTTGCATTTCCCTGATGATTCGTGATGTTGAGCATCTTTTCATGTATCTGTTGGCGATCTGTATGTCTTCTTTGGAAAAATGTCTATTCAGGACATCCACCCATTTTTTAAGTGGATTGCTGTTTTTTTTAAAAAAATATTGAGTTGTATGAGTTATTCACATATTTTGAATATTAACCTCTTATCAGATATATTTTCAAATATTTTTCCCATTTGGTACGTTGCCTTTGCATTTAGTTGATATTTTTCTTCTCGGTGTAAAAGCTTTTTTAGTTTGATATAGTCCCATTTGTTTATTTTTCCTTTTGTTTCGGTTGCCTGGCTCCAATGCCAGCCAAGGGCACCTGCCAGGCCTGGTGAAGTGTGGGGGCCGCTTTGGAAGAGCGCCGTGCTGTTGGGTTCATGGGTGAATCCAGGGTTAATTGCTTGCATGGGGAGAGTCAGTAATGGCACCTGCCAGCACTGGGCCAGCTAGGTAGAGAGTGAGCTAGAAAGAAAAAAACCCAACCAACCAAACAACAAAACTGGCATCCACCAGCTCCTTTATAAGAAAAAGTTCCATCAGATCCCTGCCCCTCAGTCACATACCCTAAAATTAGTCAATGAATCTCCAGGTGCCTTTCATACTGCTGCTTCTGTTCTGGGCCTTGGAGTTTTTGTGCGTGCCCCTTAAGTGTGGATTCTCAGTTTCCTACAGCCCTCTGGCCCACTGGATATAAGTCCCACTTGTTTTCAAAGCCGGATGTCATGGGGGTTCATCTTCCCTGTGTGGGTGCCCTGGGCTGCAGAGGCCAATGTGGGATTTGGAGCCCTTGCTCCTCAGGGGGAACCTCTGAGGCTGTGATTTCCCTTCTGCCTGTGGGATGTGGATCCCAGCCAGACCATGTCTCTGCCCTTCCTATTCATCTCAATGTGGCTTTTATCCTTTACCTTTTTACTTATTTAATTTTTGGCCGCCACGTGGCATGAGGTATCTTAGTTCCCCTACTGGGGATGGAAGCTGTGTCCCCTGCAGTGGAAGCGTGGAGTCTTAACCACTGGACCGCCAGGGAAGTCCCTACCCTTTATCTTTAGTTGCAGAACATCTTTTTTGCTAGTCTTCAGGCTGTTCTCAGAGATGGTTTCCCATATGTAGTTGTAAATTTGGTGTGTCCATGGGAGGAGGTGAGCTCAGGCTCTTCTTACTCTGCCATCTTGAACCACCTCCACACCTTTACCCTGGCATTTTTCAGTCACACCTTCCTATTCCTTGGAATTTGATTGTGTCTGTCTCATCTTTATTTTAATCACATGGCTAATGTGCAAGGGCACATGTTTATAGCTTGAATTTTCTGGCCCACAAAGTCTCAGAGGAGGTTGCATCTCAGGTCCTGGAGAGGAAGACCCAGCAGGGCATGGTAAATGAGATATGGGGCAATGTGGGTAATGACACAGTGTTAGACAAAGCATCAGAAAAACTAGGCTCCCAAATTCTGCCAAAGCAGTGGAGCGACTTTGGGTAAGCCACTTAACCTCTGAATCTCATTTCTCTCATCTGTGAAATGAGATGATTGGGTTTAATCATCTCTAAGATCCTTCCCTGCACCCAAATCCCTTAATATTGATGTGGCATGTCTTAATCTTTTAGGATTCCTATGGATGAGTGTTAAACATAGAAAGTATGTAGGAAGGGTAGCCTGTATTCTCTTAGGGAAACCAAAAAACATGACCAGTGTTAAAGCAGTGCCAAGACAAGTAGAGTTCACGTAGGAATCCATTTGAGTAGTTTAAGGTTGCTATGATTATGTCTAGTGAGAAAAAGGTATTAAGAAGCTGAGTATAAAATATCTCTATAGGAACTATCTATGTAAAGAACAAAGCTTCAAGAAAAATTAAAAGTAAACTCCCTAAAGGCATAAAGTGACTCACATATGTTTTTAGTTGTTTATTTTTGAACAATGTATAAAAAGGAATAGTATACTTTTTTGGTAAGGAGACTTAACATGGTTGGGTAGGATATGGGGGTGGGGGCAATTCAGATCACAGCCTTAGCCTTATCTCACAAATTTGGGCAAATTAGTTATTTTTCTTTATTTCTGGTTCATCATCTGTTAAACTTTGAAGGTTTACTGTTTACTTTTTAGTACTGTATAAAGGAAGGTAATTCAGCAGAGTGTTAGGGGACAAAGACTGTAGAGTCAGACAGAACTGGAATTGAATCCCAGCTCCATGACTTACCTCTCATGTGTCCTTGGGAAAATGAAGTAATCTCTGTGAGCTCAGTTTTTTCATCTGTGAGGAGAGAACAGAAATCTTCTGTGACAGAAATCTTCCATTTTTGCCTGCCAGGCATTTTTCTACCTTCCTGTAGGGACACTCACTCCACGTGCTCAGCTCAGTAGGGGCTGAGCTCTGTTCTATTCGCATGGTTGGATATGACCTGGGCCTGGTCAACCACATTGCCCACCTCCCTAATCAATCTCAACTTCAGGGAGAGGCAGAATGCCCAAGGGAGCCAGTCAGACAATTCCCTGGGATTTTACTCCCAGAACTGTAGAGAAGATGCTTCCCTTTTGTTTGGGTTACTAAGGGGGTAGAATATAAGTTTGAGTCTATTGATGCCCACCATGATTGCTATAGGAAGAGAGATTTTGGCAAGATAGAGATGGGGATAAGGATAGGGATATAGATGGAGCTCGAGACAGAGGAGAGGATAGAGATAGAGTTGGAGAGAGGAGTAGAGTTAGGGATAGGAATAGGAATACAGTTAGAGATAGAGATAGAGTTGGAAGTAGGGATAGGGACGAGGGTGGGGCTAGAGGTAGGGGCGGGGAGGTGGGTAGGGTCAGAGGTAGGGATAGGGATAGTACCTTAATAGCACTGTTTGAGCCCTGGATCCAGCTGAACCACTACCCCCAGATCCTTTGGCTAATTGAGCCAGTAAATTCGTTTTGCTTAAACTAGTTTGACTTGTGTTCCTGTCATTTACAACTAAAAGAGTCTGAACATAATACTTATCTCATGGAATTATGGCAAAAATTAAATAGAACAAAGCATGGAAAGCACATACCACAGGGCTTGGCAGGGACAAGTTGCCACAGTAAGATGCTAAACAGACGGTGGCCATTATGATAAGTAATTAAAGCTAATGCATACTTGTTTATACTTTTATGCCATTTTTTACCCTAAGAAGGTTCAAGACAAAGAAGGTAAAATATAGAAAATTTAAAACAGTATAGTATAAAATGCTGATATGGTTTTTTAAAAATATAATTGAGACTCTGTCACCTAGACAACCAAGGAGTTGGAGCTAGGTTATTTAAAGTGAGGGGAGTGCTTCCTAGTGGAATGAGTCCCTAGTTGACCCATTCATTCATTCTTTTTTATTTTTATTCAGTTTATATACATCGGGTGATTTTATGTGCTTGTTACAAGATGTACAAGGAAGAAATAACTGATTCCTTGCTTTTGAGAAGCTTATAGTTTAACATGAAGGATTGTGACACAATTATTTGACCCAGTGCAGTACGTATAAGAGAAAGGACACAAGGGTTTGTTCTGTCTAGGGGAACATGAAGGTTTCAAAGAGGAGGGTGAGCATTTGAGCTGAGACTTGATATTTCCATGTTGTTGAGCACAGGGAGGATGTCCTAGACAGAACAAACCCAAACCTGTAGTGGGAGGCAGTGTGGCCGTATTGCTGAAGCCTGGAGCTGGGGTGAGAAGGACCGTCAGACGTGAGGCTAGGCAGGGAAGCTGTCATCAGATCTTGGCAGGCCTCATGTGACCAGTCAAGGATGTTAGACAGGCAGGACTGGCTCCTGGGAGCACAATGGATAACGTGGATAGCCGGGTTCAGAGCAGGAGAGAGGCAGCATCAAGGGCAGGTGCGGAAGAAATAGCCAGGACACATGAAGCTGTTAGGATTCCGTTTGCCTGCGCACACAACCACGGACAAACAATGCCATGAACTACAGGTTTATTTCTCTCTTTCACAAAATAATCCGAAGATAGGCAACCAAGGACTGGTGAGTTTCCCCAGGTGTCAGAGCACAAGGCTCCTTCCAGCCCTCTGTGTGGACCTCACTCAATATGTTTACATGAAGCCGCTGGAGCCTGAGTCATCAAGTTATGTTCCAGGCAGCAGGTTGATGGAAGGGGTCCAAGAAGGGTAGAGTGTGCACTCCACACAATTCCATTTATATCTTGTTGTCTAAAATGAAGTCATTTGTCCACACCTAGCTGCAAGGAAGACTGGAAATTGAACATTTGAGTGGGCAGCAATGTATCCAGCTAAAACCCAGCATGATATTCCTATAGAGGGGATAAAAGGGATTTTAGGAAGCAATTAGCAGGCCTGACACCATACCAGAGGGGTGAAGCAGCATGACACGGATGAGGCTGAATGCGAAGCTTTGCGACACTGCTAAAGGGAAGAAGCAAGAACAAGTTGACTGAGGAGGAGCTTCAAGATGGCGGAAGAGTAAGACGTGGAGAGCACCTTCCTCCCCACAAATACATAAGAAATACATCTACACGTGGAACAACTCCTAAAGAACACCTACTGAACTCTGGCAGAAGACCTCAGACCTCCCAAAAGGCAAGAAACTCCCCATGTACCTGGGTAGGGCAAAAGAAAAAACATAAAACAGAGACAAAAGAATAGGGATGGGACCTGCACCAGTGGGAGGGAGCCGTGAAGGAGGAAAGGTTTCCACACACTAGAAGCCCCTTTGCGGGCAGAGACTGCGGGTGGTGGAGGGCGAAGCTTCGGAGCCGCGGAGGAGATCGCAGCAACAGGGGTGCATAGGGCAAAGCGGAGAGATTCCCGCACAGAGGATCGGTGCCGAGCAGCACTCACCAGCCCGAGACGCTTGTCTGCTCACCCGTCGGGACGGGGGGGGCTGGGAGCTGAGGCTCAGGCTTCGTTCGGACCGCAGGGAGAGGGCTGGGGTTGGCGGCATGAACACAGCCTGAAGGTGTTAGTGCACCACAGCTAGCGGGGAGCGAGTCCGGGAAAAAGTCTGGAGCTGCCGAAGAGGCAAGAGACTGTGTCTTCCCTCTTTGTTTCCTGGTGCGCGAGGAGAGGGGATTAAGAGCGCTGCTTAAAGAAGCTCCAGAGATGGGCGCGAGCCGCGGCTATCAGCGCGGACCCCAGAGATGGGCATGAGATGCTAAGGTGGCTGCTGCCGCCACCAAGAAGCCTGGGTGCGAGCATAGGTCACTATCCACACCTCCCCTCCCAGGAGCCTGTGCAGCCCGCCACTGCCAGGGTCCCGTGATCCAGGGACAACTTCCCCAGGAGAGCGCACGGCACAGCTCAGCCTGGTGCAACGTCATGCTGGCCTCTGCCAACGCAGGCTCGCCCCGCAATCCTTGCCCTTCCTCCCCCCGGCCTGAGTGAGCCTGAGCCCACCCCCGAAAGAGCTGCTCCTTTAACCCCGTCCTGTCTGAGCGAAGAACAGATGCCCTCCGGCGACCTACACGCTGAGGCGGGGCCAAATCCAAAGCTGAACCCAGGAGCTGTTCAAACAAAGAAGAGAAAGGGATATCTCTCCCAGCAGCCTCAGGAGCAGCAGATTAAATCTCCAAAATCACTTGATGTACCCTGCATCTGTGGAATACCTGAATAGACAAACGAATAATCCCAAATTGAGGAGGTGGACTTTGGGAGCAACAATATATATATATTTTCCCCCTTTTTCTCTTTTTGTGAGTGTGTATGTGTATGCTTCTGTATGTGATTTTGTCTGTATAGCTTTGCTTTTACCATTTGTTTTAGGGTTCTGTCTGTCCGTTTTTTTTAAAATTATTATTACTTAAAAAATTTTTTTCTTAATAATTATTTTTTCTATTTTATTTTATTTTACATTCTTTCTTTTTTTTCTCCCTTTTATTCTGAGCCGTGTGGAGGACAGGCTGTTGGTGCTCCAGCCATGCATCAGGGCTGTGCCACTGAGGTGGGAGAGCCAAGTTCAGGACACTGGTCCACAAGAGACCTCCCAGCTCCATGTAATATCAAATGGTGAAAATCTCCCAGAGATGTCCATCTCAACGCCAGGACCCAGCTCCACTCAATAACCAGCAAGCTACAGTGCAGGGTGCCTTATGCCAAACAACTAGCAAGACAGGAACACAGCCACATCCATTAGCAGAGAGGCTGCTTAAAATCACAATAAGGCCACAGACACACTAAAACACACCACCCGATCTGGACCTGCCCACCAGAAAGACAAGATCCAGCCTCATCCACCAGAACACAGGCACTAGTCCCTCCACCAGGAAGCCTACACAACCCACTGAACCAACTTTAGCCACTGGGGAAAGACACCAAAAACAGTGGAAACCATGAACCTGCAGCCTGCAAAAAGGAGACCCCAAACACAGTAAGTTAAGCAAAATGAGAAGACAGAGAAACACACAGCAGATGAGGGAGCAAGGCAAATACCCACCAGACCTAACAAATGAAGAGGACATAGGCAGTCTACCTGAAAAAGAATTCAGAAAAATGATAGTAAAGATGATCCGAAATCTTGGAAATAGAATGGAGAAAATACAGTGAAAGTTTAACAAGGACCTAGAAGAACGACAGAGCAAACAAACAATGATGAACAACACAATAAATAAAATTTAAAATCCTCTAAAGAGATCAATAGCAGAATAACTGAGGGAGAAGAACGGATAAGTGACCTGGAAGATAAAACAGTGGAAATAAATACTGCAGAATAGAGCAGAATAAAGAAAAAAGAATGGGGCTTCCCTGGTGGCGCAGTGGTTGAGAGTCTGCCTGCCGATGCAGGGGACATGAGTTCATGCTGCAGTATGGGAAGATCCCACATGCCACGGAGCGGCTGGGCCCATGAGCCATGGCCGCTGAGCGTGTGCGTCTGGAGCCTGTGCTCTGCAAGGGGAGAGGCCACAACAGTGAGAGGCCCACATAACAAAAAAAAAAAGAAAAAGAAAAAGAAAAAAGAATGAAAAGAATTGAGGACAGTCTCAGAGACCTCTGGGACAACAGTAAACGCACCAACATTTGAATTATAGGGGTCTCAGAAGGAGAAGAGAAAAAGAAAGGGACTGAGAAAATATTTGAAGAGATTGTAGTTGAAAACTTCCCTAATATGGGAAAGGAAATAGTTAATCAACTCCAGGAAGCAAACAGAGTCCCATACAGGATAAATCCAAGGAGAAACATGCCAAGACACATATTAATCAAACTATTAAAAATTAAATACAAGGAACAAATATTAAAAGCAGAAAGGGAAAAAAAACAAGTAACACATAAGGGAATCCCGAAAAAGGTTAACAGCTGATCTTTCAGCAGAAACTCTGCAATCCAGAAGGGAGTGGCAAGATATATTTAAAGTGATGAAAGAGAAAAACCTACAACCAAGATTACTCTACCCAGCAAGGATCTCATTCAGATTTGAAGGAGAAATTAAAAGCTTTACAGACAAGCAAAAGCTGAGAGAGTTCAGCACCAACAAAGCAGCTTTACAACAAACGCTAAAGGAACTTCTCTAGGCAGGAAACACAAGAGAAGGAAAAGACCTACAATAACAAACCCAAAACAATTTAAAAAATGGCAATAGGAACATACATATTGATAATTACCTTAAATGTAAATGGATTAAATGCTCCAACCAAAAGACACAGACTGGCTGAATGGATACAAAAACAAGACCCGTATATATGCTGTCTACAAGAGACCCACTTGAGACCTAGGGACACATACAGATTGAAAGTGAGGGGATGGAAAAACATATTCCATGCAAATGGAAATCAAGAGAAAGCTGGAGTAGCAATTCTCATATCAGACAAAATAGACTTTAAAACAAAGACTATTACAAGGGACAAAGAAGGACACTACATAATGATCAAGGGATCAATCCAACAAGAAGATATAACAATTGTAAATATTTATGCACCCAACATACGAGCATCTCAATACATAAGGCAAATACTAACAGCCATAAAAGGGGAAATCGACAGTAACACAATCATAGTAGGGGACTTTAACACCCCACTTTCAGCAATGGACAGATCATCCAAAATGAAAATAAATAAGGAAACACAAGCTTTAAGTGACACATTAAACAAGATGGACTTAATTGATTTTTATAGGACATCCCATCCAAAAACAACAGAATACACATTCTTCTCAAGTGCTCATGGCACATTCTCCAGGATAGATCATATCTTGGGTCACAAATCAACCCTTGGTAAATTTAAGAAAATTAAAATCGTATCAAGTATCTTTTCCGACCACAACGCTATGAGACTAGATATCAATTACAGGAAAAAAACTGTAAGAAATACAAACACATGGAAGCTAAACAACACACTACTTAATAACCAAGAGATCACTGAAGAAATCAAAGAGGAAATAAAAAAATACCTAGAAACAAATGACAATGAAAACACAATGACCCAAAACCTATGGGATGCAGCAAAAGCAGTTCTAACAGGGAAGTTTATAGCTATACAAGCCTACCTTAAGAAAGAAGAAACATCTCAAATAAACAACCTAACCTTACACCTAAAGCAATTAGAGAAAGAAGAACAAAGAAACCCCAAGTTAGCAGAAGGAAAGAAATCATAAACATCAGATCAGAATTAAATGAGAAAGAAATGAAGGAAATGATAGCAAAGATCAATAAAACTAAAAGCTGGTTCTTTGAGAAGATAAACAAAATCGATAAACCATTAGCCAGATTCATCAAGAAAAAAATGGGGAAGACTGAAATCAATAGAATTAGAAATGAAAAAGGAGAAGTAACAACTGACACTGAAGAAATACAAAGGATCATGAGAGATTACTACAAGAAACTATATGCCAATAAAATAGACAACCTGGAAGAAATGGACAAATTCCTAGAAATGCACAACCTTCTGAGGTTGAACCAGGAAGAAATAGAAAATATGAACAGACCAGTCACAATCACTGAAATTGAAACTGTGATTAAAAATCTTCCAACAAACAAAAGCCCAGGACCAGATGTCTTCACAGGCGAATTCAATCGAATATTTAGAGAAGAGCTAACACCTATCCTTCTCAAACTCTTCCAAAATATAGCAGAGGGAGGAACACTCCCAAACTCATTCTACAAGGCCACCATCACTCTGATACCAAAACCAGACAGAGATGTCACAAAGAAAGAAAACTTCAGGTCAATATCACTGATGAATATAGATGCAAAAATCCTCAACAAAATACTAACAAACAGAATCCAAAAGCACATTAAAAGGATCATACACCATGATCAAGTGGGGTTTATCTCAGGAATGCAAGGATTCTGCAATATATGCAAATCAATCAACGTGATACACCATACTAACAACTTGAAGGAGAAAAACAATATGGTCATCTCAATAGGTGCAGAGAAAGCTTTTGACAAAATCCAACACCCATTTATGATAAAAATCCTCCAGGAAGTAGGCATAAAGAGATCTTTCCTCAATATAATAAAGGTCATATATGACAAACCCACAGCCAACATCATCCTCAATGGTGAAAAACTGAAACCATTTCCACTAAGGTCAGGAACAAGACAAGGTTGCCCACTCTCACCACTATTATTCAACATAGTTTTGGACATTTTAGTCACAGCAATCAGAGAAGAAAAAGAAATAAAAGGAATCAAAATCAGAAAAGAAGAAGTAAAGCTGTCAGTGTTTGCAGATGACATGATACTATACATAGAGAATCCTAAAGATGCTACCAGAAAACTATTAGAGCTAATCAATGAATTTGGTAAAGTAGCAGGATACAAAATTAATGCACAGAAATCTCTTGCATTCCTAAACACTAATAATGAAAAATCTGAAAGAGAAATTAAGGAAACACTCCCATTTACCACTGCAACAAAAAGAAGAAAATACCTAGGAATAAACTTACCTAAGGAAACAAAAGACCTGTATGCAGAAAATTATAAGACACTGATGAAAGAAATTAAAAGTGATACAAATAGATGGAGAGATATACCATATTCTTGGACTGGAAGAATCAACATTGTGAAAATGACTCTACTACCCAAAGCAATCTACGGATTCAATGCAATCCCTATCAAATTACCACCGGCATTTTTCACAGAACTAGAACAAAACATTTCACAATTTGCATGGAATCACAAAAGACCCCGAATAGCCAGAGCAATCTTGAGAACGAAAAATGGAGCTGGAGAAATCAGGCTCCCTGACTTCAGACTATACTACATAGCTACAGTAATTAAGACAGTACGGTACTGGCACCAAAACAGAAATATAGATCAATGGAACAGGATAGAAAGCCCAGAGATAAACCCACGCACATATGGTCACCTTATTTTTGATAAAGGAGGGAAGAATATACAGTGGAGAAAAGACAGTCTCTTCAGTAAGTGGTGCTGAGAAAACTGGACAGCTACATGTAAAAGAATGAAATTAGAACACTCCCTAACAACATACACAAAAATAAAGTCAGGGTGGATTAAAGACTTAAATGTAAGGCCAGACACCATCAAACTCTTAGAGGAAAACATAGGCAGAACATTCTATGACATAAATCCCAGCAAGATCCTTTTTCACCCACCTCCTAGAGGAATGGAAATAAAAACAAAAGTAAACAAATGGGACCTAATGAAACTTCAAAGCTTTTGCACAGCAAAGGAAACCATAAACAAGACCAAAAGACAACCCTCAGAATGGGAGAAAATATTTTCAAATGAAGCAACTGACAAAGGATTAATCTCCAAAACATACAAGCAACTCATGCAGCTCAATATCAAGAAAACAGACAACCCAATTCAAAAATGGGCAGAAGACCTAAGTAGACATTTCTCCGAAGAAGATATACAGATTGCCAACAAACACATGAAAGAATGCTCAACATCATTAATCATTAGAGAAATGCAAATGAAAACTATAATGAGATATCATCTGACACCAGCCAGAATGGCCATCATCAAAAAATCTACAAACAATAAATGTTGGAGAGGGTGTGGAGAAAAGGGAACCCTCTTGCACTGTTGGTGGGAATGTAAATTGATACAGCCACTATAGAGAACAGTTTGGAAGTTTCTTAAAAAACTAAAAATAGAATTACCGTATGACCCAGCAATCCCACTACTGGCCATATATCCAGAAAAGACAAAAACTCTAATTCAAAAAGATACGTGCGCCCCAATGTTCATAGCAGCACTATGTACAATAGCCAAGAACTGGAAGCAACCTAAATGTTCATCGACAGATGAATGGATAAAGAAGATGTGGCACATATATACAATGGAATATTACTCAGCCATAAAAAGGAATGAAACTGAGTTATTTGTAGTGCGGTGGATGGACCTAGAGACTGTCATACAGAGTGAAATAAGTTAGAATGAGAAAAACAAATAGCGTATGCTAACACATATATATGGAATCTAAAAAAAGAAAAGAAAATGGTCAGAAAAACCTAGGGGCAAGACGGGAATAAAGATGCAGACCTAGTAGAGAATGGATTTGAGGATATGGGGAGGGGGAAGGGCAAGGTGGGACAAAGTGAGAGAGTGACATGGACATATATACACTCCCAAACGTAAAATAGATAGCTAGTGGGAAGCAGCCGCATAGCACAGGGAGATCAGCTCGGTGCTTTGTGACCACCTAGAGAGGTGGGATAGGGAGGGTGGGAGGGAGGGAGATGCAAGAGGGAAGAGATATGGGGACATATGTATATGTATAACTGATTCATTTTGTTATAAAGCAGAAACTGACACACCATTGTAAAGCAATTATACTCTAATAAAGATGTTAAAAAATAAAAAAAATTTTAAAATAATAAAAATTGGGCCTCCCTGGTGGCGCAGTGGTTGAGAGTCCGCCTGCCGATGCAGGGGACACGGGTTCGTGCCCCGGTCCGGGAAGATCCCACATGCCGCGGAGCAGCTGGGCCCGTGAGCCATGGCCGCTGGGCCTGAGCGTCCGGAGCCTGTGCTCCACAACGGGAGAGGCCACAACAGTGAGAGGCCCGCGTACCACACAAAAACAAAAAAACAAAACAAAACAAAAAATAATAATAATAAAAATTGACTTATAAAAAAATCAAAACAAGCAAACAAAAAAGAAGAAGTTGACTTGTTCAGGCAACAATGATCAGAAGGACAAGCCCACACTCACGCATGCAGTAGTGCATTTGTTTTGCTCTATAAAGATCTGCACACTTATACATGTGTGTGCATATATGCACATGCACATACACTTACACGCACATACTATACAACAGATCAAAAATGTTGCAGTACAGTTCTAAGTAGGTTGGTCCCAGACATTAATAATAAACATGAAGCAGCCCTGTCAATTCCAAAATCCAGAGGATTCAGCTTTCTTTTTAATAATGGTAAAACCAGAAACAGCCTTATAAATATTTTTAAACATAAACTCCTAGGCTGTATTCCTTACAAAAGTTTTCAAGTTCAGGGGAATTCTGAATATTTTATGATGCCAAAGGATTTGGGGGGATTTGGGAATTTTTAAGAGCTAAAATTTAAATATTTTAGGTAATAGTCGAACTAAGTATAGTCATTAAATCACTGTTTTAGACACTGTGTGTATCTGTAAATCAGAGACTGGTTTTCAGATTCCCAGGACAATAAGTCCTTAAAATAAATAGTCCAGCGGGTTTTAGCATCAGCAAAGAATAACTTACGAAATCTATGACACTGTTAGATTTCCATCTGTTCCAGGAGCTGTTGACAATACATATGAGGTTACCCAGGCACTATTTCAAAATGATGTGAACTGTAGGGACCTTTAATCATTTGCAGAGTCACTATGTGAGGAAGCCACATGCCAGGTGCAGGACAGCAGATGCAGTCCCCAATTTACCAGGTTCATGTCACAATTCATTCCCATTATGGCAGTATGATATTCAAAATCTGCTTGAAACTAGACAAACATATGCTGGATGGCTGCATGTTTCTCAGGCTCATATATTATACCTAGCAGGTTTCTGGATAAATTAATTTACTCCTGATCTGCAAGAATCATTTGGAATTGTCTCTGGACATCCATGTCAAAACCTTAAACTGCTAGAGACTAAACCAGGATGAAACTCCTAGGCTTCCCAGGACCATGACAGAGCCTTCCACATTTGATGCTAATATATTTGTAAAGTATGTGCTAATGAATTACAAATGGTGTCACACAGTCTTTGCACATTGTCATATTAATTCAAGATTTCAGAATTTCAAAATGCATTTTCAACATGATTCAAGTGTATAAATATTAAGGTGGCATTGACCTTTATCAAAATGATTTTTTCCTGTGTTAAAAAGATCAAAATTTAACATAACAGGGCACACGATTTGACTTTGCTGTAAAGTGGTTGATGAGGAGAACTGTATCTGCCCCCAAATTATTCACATGAGGACTGTGAAACCTTTCATTTGCACTTTTTTTGGGAATGGCAGGAGTGTGGATGGGAGCTGGGGGAGAAAGGGCAATATTGCAACTAATGAGAAAAGAGTAAACTGAAGGATGTCCGTTCTTTAATTAACATGCTGCTTGTCATCTTCAGCACAGAGAATAACAAAACCCTGCAGGTGCTAAATAAAATGAGGCTTTGAGAGGTTTCTCATCCTAGGCAATCTACAGTTTGTGTCAATTTGGAGTCACTGATGCAAACATTTTGTTCAAATACTTTATTGTTTGCTAGCTGCATGACATCCACAAGAATGTTTTCAAGGTCAAATGAATATTTTGATAAGTCAGAGTGTGGGATTCTGTGAAGTGGGCTCCTTGAGGCAGATCAGGGACCTTGATTAAGCAAATTGGAGCTTCACCTCAAGTCACCAAACCACTGATATGCTTACACAGCTATCAATTCCCCCCCACACCTTTTTTTTTTTTTACTTTAGGGACATTTTTATTGAAGTATAGTTGATTTAAAATATTATATTAGTTTCAGGTGTACAGCACAGTGATTCAGTATTTTTACAGATTATAATCCATTATAGTTTATTACAAAATAATGGCTATAATTCCCTGTGATATACAATATATCCTTGTTGCTTATCTATTTTATACATTGTAGTTTGTATCTCTTAATCCCATGCCCCTAATTTGTCCCTCCCGCTTCCCTCTCCCCTTTGGTAACCATCAGTTTGTTTTCTATATGTGTGAGTCTGTTTCTGTTTTGACATATTCATTCGTTTGTATTATTATTATTTTTAACATCTTTATTGGAGTATAATTCCTTTACAATGGTGGGTTAGTTTCTGCTTTCATGACAAAGTGAATCAGTTATACATATACATATGTCCCCATACCTCTTCCCTCTTGCGTCTCCCTCCCTCCCACCCTCCCTATCCCACTCCTCTAGGTGGTCACAAAGCACTGAGCTGATCTCCATGTGCTATGAGGCTGCTTCCCACTAGCTATCTATTTTATGTTTGGTAGTAACACCCACTTTGTCTCCAACAGGATTTACGACTGGAATCAATCAGTTCCAGCCTCAGGGGAGCCCAGACCAGAAGAAAATAAAACAGTAAAAATACTGATTTTTGTCTTACTTGTCAGAATCTTCAATTTCAGGGGCAAATGTTTTGGGCAGCTTTATGACCACCGCATCATTCCCCACACCATTAAAGCAGCAATCACATTGAACTTGTTCACGGCCATGTCCCCATTTTCTGGCCCAGTGCCCAGCACATAGCAAGTACTCAATAAATATTTGTTGAAGAAAAAATAGATTCCAGGGTCATACGATTAAAACTATCTCTTCAAACTAACTTAGGAAACATCCCAGGGAGTTTTAAGCAATAATTAAAATCTTATATTATGACTCATGCTCCAGAAACTTCTTAAGGGAAGGGACTTGTGAATTTCTAATATGCTAAACTCTCATTTTGTAAAGAATCGTTGTTTGTGCTTCTGGACTTACATGCTAACAAATAATTGAGGTACTTATCGACTTGTAACTGTAGAAAATGAGTCCAAACTGTAGGAGCTTTCTGTATTAAAACAACCCTCCCAAAAAGATTTACTCTTTAGGGGAATAATATAAATTGTGGGACATTTTAAATTGTGATTACATAGACAATTCTAATAGTACATCACCCCATGGAAGAATAATACATTTTATCCAACATTTTCATCTCTTTCATTGGGAAGGGAAGTCCTTTCATGAAAACATCTTACACAGCAGCCATCAGGGGGCATCATTAGTGTGATCATAGCATTGTTCCCCATCTGTTCCCCATCATACTGAACAACACCTTAACGTGGGTATCTTGGGTTGAACTCTGATTAGAGTTCCCATGGGTTTATTTGGGAGAAAAGGGGGAGAGTGAGTGATGAGTTCCCTCTAAGTAAAAATACAGTAGGACATCCAGGCTCACTTTATTCTCCCCATTCTCCATTCTCAAGTACTGCCATCACTAATCAAATCGGTTTCATTCTTTCCTAGTTCATCATTCTAAAAACTATGTATTGGGCTTCCCTGGTGGCACAGTGGTTAAGAATCCACCTGCCAATGCAGGGGACATGGGTTAGAGCCCTGGTCCAAGAAGATCCCACATGCTGCGGAGCAACTAAGCCCGTGCACCACAACTACTGAGCCTGTGCTCTAGAGCCCATGAGCCACAACTACTGAGCCTGCGTGCCACAACTACTGAAGCCCGGATGCCTAGAGCCCGTGTTCCACAACAAGAGAAGTACAACAAGAGAAGCGCACTGCAACAAAAGATTAGCCCCCGCTCAATGCAACTAGAGAAAGCCTGCACACAACAACAAAGACAAAATGCAGCCAGAAATAAATAAATAAACATAAATTAAAAAAATAAATAAGTAAAAAATATGTATTCACATTTGCTGGATACTTCCTAAAATGTGAATATTTAATACTTAATTTAATTTTTAAGTGGTTGCTGTGGCACTGACTGCTAGTTATCGCCCAATACATTATATAAATGAGTTATACAAACATGTTATAAAAGATGATCTTAGTCTATTGACCCATGGGTTGTTTATCACTTCACTGCATGTTGAGGTCTATTTGTTCAAAAGTCTACTGGCATCATGCTCAAAATTTTACACATCTAATTCTTTTTTTTAATTATTTTTTTATTATTTTTATTTTTTATTTTTTGCTTTATAACAAATTTAATCAGTTATACATATACATATGTTTCCATATCCCCTCCCTTTTGCGTCTCCCTCCCACCCTCCCTATCCCACCCCTCCAGGCGGTCACAAAGCACCGAGCTGATCTCCCTGTGCTATGCGGCTGCTTCCCACTAGCTATCTACCTTACGTTTGGTAGTGTATATATGTCCATGCCGCTCTTTCACTTTGTCACAGCTTACCCTTCCCCCTCCCCATATCCTCAAGTCCATTCGCTAGTAGGTCTGTGTCTTTATTCCTGTCTTACCCCTATGTTCTTCATGACATTTTTTTTTCTTAGATTCCATATATATGTGTTAGCATACAGTATTTGTCTTTCTCTTTCTGACTTACTTCACTCTGTATGACAGACTCTAGGTCTATCCACCTCATTACAAATAGCTCAATTTCATTTCTTTTTATGGCTGAGTAATATTCCATTGTATATATGTGCCACATCTTCTTTATCCATTCATCCGATGATGGACACTTAGGTTGTTTCCATCTCCGGGCTATTGTAAATAGGGCTGCTATGAACATTTTGGTACATGTCTCTTTTTGAATTATGGTTTTCTCAGGGTATATGCCCAGTAGTGGGATTGCTGGGTCATATGGTAGTTCTATTTGTAGTTTTTTAAGGAACCTCCATACCGTTCTCCATAGCGGCTGTACCAATTCACATTCCCACCAGCAGTGCAAGAGTGTTCCCTTTTTTCCACACCCTCTCCAGCATTTATTGTTTCTAGATTTTTTGATGATGGCCATTCTGACTGGTGTGAGATGATATCTCATTGTAGTTTTGATTTGCATTTCTCTAATGAGTAAAGATGTTGAGCATCCTTTCATGTGTTTGGTGGCAGTCTGTATATCTTCTGTGGAGAAATGTCTATTTAGGTCTTCTGCCCATTTTTGGATTAGATTGTTTGTTTTTTTGTTATTGAGCTGCATGAGCTGCTTATAAATTTTGGAGATTAATCCTTTGTCAGTTGCTTCATTTGCAAATATTTTCTCCCATTCTAGGGTTGTCTTTTGGTCTTGTTTATGGTTTCCTTTGCTGTGCAAAAGCTTTGAAGTTTCATTAGGTCCCATGTGTTTATTTTTGTCTTTATTTCCATTTCTCTAGGAGGTGGGTCAAAAAGGATCTTGCTGTGATTTATGTCATAGAGTGATCTGCCTATGTTTTCCTCTAAGAGTTTGATAGTGTCTGGCCTTACATTTAGGTCTTTAATCCATTTTGAGCTTATTTTTGTGTATGGTGTTACGGAGTGATCTAATCTCATACTTTTACATGTCCCTATCCAGTTTTCCCAGCACCACTTATTGAAGAGACTGTCCTTTCTCCACTGTACATTCCTGCCTCCTTTATCAAAGATAAGGTGACCATATGTCTGTGTGTTTAACTCTGGGCTTCCTATCCTGTTCCATTGATCTATCTTTCTGTTTTTGTGCCAGTACCATACTGTCTTGATTACTGTAGCTTTGTAGTATAGTCTGAAGTCAGGGAGCCTGATTCCTCTAGCTCCATTTTTCGTTCTCAAGATTGCTTTGGCTATTTGGGGTCTTTTGTGTTTCCATACAAATTGTGAAATTTTCTGTTCTAGTTCTGTGAAAAATGCCAGTGGTAGTTTGATAGGGATTGCATTGAATCTGTAGATTGCTTTGGGTAGTAGAGTCATTTTCACAATGTTGATTCTTCCAATCCAAGAACATGGTACATCTCTCCCTCTATTTGTATCATCTTTAATTTCTTTCATCAGTGTCTTATAATTTTCTGCATACAGGTCTTTTGTCTCCTTAGGTAGGTTTATTCCTAGATATTTTATTCTTTTTGTTGCAGTGGTAAATGGGAGTGTTTCCTTGATTTCACTTTCAGATTTTTCATCATTAGTATATAGGAATGCCAGAGATTTCTGTGCATTAATTTTGTATCCTGCTACTTTACCAAATTCATTGATTAGCTCTAGTAGTTTTCTGGTAGCATCTTTAGGATTCTCTATGTATAGTATCATGTCATCTGCAAACAGTGACAGCTTTATTTCTTCTTTTCCAATTTGGATTCCTTTTATTTCCTTTTCTTCTCTGATTGCTGTGGCTAAAACTTCCAAAACTAGGTTGAATAATAGTGGTGAGAGTGGGCAACCTTGTCTTGTTCCTGATCTTAGTGGAAATGGTTTCAGTTTTTCACCATTGAGGATGATGCTGGCTGTGGGTTTGTCATATATGGCCTTCATTATGTTGAGGAAAGTTCCCTCTATGCCTACTTTCTGCAGGGTTTTTATCATAAATGGGTGTTGAATTTTGTCGAAAGCTTTCTCTGCATCTATTGAGATGATCATATGGTTTTTCTCCGTCAGTTTGTTAATATGGTGTATCACGTTGATTGATTTGCATATATTGAAGAATCCTTGCATTCCTGGAATAAACCCCACTTGATCATGGTGTATGATCCTTTTAATGTGCTGTTGGATTCTGTTTGCTAGTATTTTGTTGAGGATTTTTGCATCTATGTTCATCAGTGATATTGGCCTGTAGTTTTCTTTCTTTGTGACATCCTTGTCTGGTTTTGGTATCAAGGTGATGGTGGCATCGTAGAATGAGTTTGGGAGTGTTCGTCCCTCTGCTATATTTTGGAAGAGTTTCAGAAGGATAGGTGTTAGCTCTTCTCTAAATGCTTGATAGATCTCCTGTGAAGCCATCTGGTCCTGGGCTTTTGTTTGTTGGAAGATTTTTTATCACAGTTTCAATTTCAGTGCTTGTGATTGGTCTGTTCATATTTTCTATTTCTTCCTGGTTCAGTCTCGGCAGGTTGTGCATTTCTAAGAATTTGTCCATTTCTTCCAGGTTGTCCATTTTATTGGCCTAGAGTTGCTTATAGTAATCTCTCATGATCTTTTGTATTTCTGCAGTGTCAGTTGTTACTTCTCCTTTTTCATTTCTAATTCTATTGATTTGAGTCTTCTCCCTTTTTTTCTTGATGAGTCTGGCTAATGGTTTATCAATTTTGTTTATCTTCTCAAAGAACCAGCTTTTAGTTTTATTGATCTTTGCTATCGTTTCCTTCATTTCTTTTTCATTTATTTTTGATCTGATTTTTATGATTTCTTTCCTTCTGCTAACTTTGGGATGTTTTTGTTCTTCTTTCTCTAATTGCTTTAGGTGCAAGGTTAGGTTGTTTATTCGAGATGTTTCCTGTTTCTTAAGGTGGGATTGTATTGCTATAAACTTCCCTCTTAGAACTGCTTTTGCTGCGTCCCATAGGTTTTGGGTCGTCGTGTCTCCATTGTCATTTGTTTCTAGGTATTTTTTAATTTCCTCTTTGATTTCTTCAGTGATCACTTCGTTATTAAGTAGTGTATTGTTTAGCCTCCATGTGTTTGTATTTTTTACAGCTCTTTTCCTGTAATTTATATCTAGTCTCATAGCATTGTGGTCGGAAAAGATACTTGATACAATTTCAATTTTCTTAAATTTACCAAGGGTTGATTTGTGACCCAAGATATGATCTATCCTGGAGAATGTTCCATGAGCACTTGAGAAAAATGTGTATTCTCTTGTTTTTGGATGGAATGTCCTATAAATATCAATTAAGTCCATCTTGTTTAATGTATCATTTAAAGCTTGTGTTTCCTTATTTATTTTCATTTTGGATGATCTGTCCATTGGTGAAAGTGGGGTGTTAAAGTCCCCTACTCTGATTATGTTACTGTCGATTTCTCCTTTTATGGCTGTTAGTATTTGCCTTATGTATTGAGGTGCTCCTATGTTGGGTGCATAAATATTTACAATTGTTATATCTTCTTCTTGGATCGATCCCTTGATCATTAGGTAGTGTCCTTGTTTGTCTCTTCTAGTAGTCTTTATTTTAAAGTCTATTTTGTCTGATATGAAAATTGCTACTCCAGCTTTCTTTTGGTTTCCATTTGCATGGAATATCTTTTTCCATCCCCTTACTTTCAGTCTGTATGTGTCTCTAGGTCTGAAGTGGGTCTCTTGTAGACAGCATATATATGGGCCTTGTTTTTGTATCCATTCAGCCAATCTGTATCTTTTGGTGGGAGCATTTAGTCCATTTACATTTAAGGTAATTATCGATATGTATGTTCCTATTCCCATTTTCTTAATTGTTTTGGGTTCGTTATTGTAGGTCTTTTACTTCTGTTGTGTTTCTTGCCTAGAGAAGTTCCTTTAGCATTTGTTGTAAGGCTGGTTTGGTGGTGCTGAACTCTCTCAGCTTTTGCTTGTCTGTAAACGTTTTAATTTCTCCATCAAATCTGAATGAGATCCTTGCTGGGTAGAGTAATCTTGGTTGTAGGTTTTTCTCCTTCATCACTTTAATTATGTCCTGCCACTCCCTTCTGGCTTGTAGAGTTTCTGCTGAGAGATCAGCTGTTATCCTGATGGGGATTCCCTTGTGTGTTATTTGTTGTTTTTGCCTTGCTGCTTTTAATATGATTTCTTTGTGTTTAATTTTTGACAGTTTGATTAATATGTGTCTTGGCGTATTTCTCCTTGGATTTATTCTGAATGGGACTCTCTGTGCCTCCTGGACTTGATTAACTATTTCCTTTCCCATATTAGGGAAGTTTTCAACTATAATCTCTTCAAATATTTTCTCAGTCCCTTTCTTTTTCTCTTCTTCTTCTGGAACCCCTATAATTCGAATGTTGGTGCGTTTAATGTTGTCCCAGAGGTCTCTGAGACTGTCCTCTGTTCTTTTCATTCTTTTTTCTTTATTTTGCTCTGCAGCAGTTATTTCCACTATTTTATCTTCCACCTCACTTATCCGTTCTTCTGCCTCAGTTATTCTGCTATTGATCCCATCTAGAGTATTTTTTATTTCATGTATTGTGTTTTTAATCGATGCTTGATTCATCTTTAGTTCTTCTAGGTCCTTGTTAACTGTTTCTTGCATTTTGTCTATTCTATTTCCAAGATTTTCGAACTGGGAAATAGAATCTTGGAGCATCTTTACCATCATTATTCTGAATTCTTTTTCAGGTAGACTGCCTATTACCTCTTCATTTGTTAGATCTGGTGGGTTTTTATCTTGCTCCTTCTCCTGCTGTGTGTTTTTCTGTCTTCTCATTTTGCTTATGTTACTGTGTTTGGGGTCTCCTTTTTGCAGGCTGCAGGTTCGTAATTCTCGTTGTTTTTGGTGTCTGTCCCCAGTGGCTAAGGTTGGTTTAGTGGGTTGTGTAGGCTTCCTGGTGGAGGGGACTAGTGCCTGTGTTCTGGTGGATGAGGCTGGATCTTGTCTTTCTGGTGGGCAGGTCCACGTCTGGTGGTGTGTTTTGGGGTGTCTGCGGACTTTTTATGATTTTAGGCCGCCTCTCTGCTAATGGGTGGCGTTGTGTTCCTGTCTTGCTAGTTGTTTGGCATAGGGTGTCCAGCACTGTAGCTTGCTGGTCGTTGAGTGAAGCTGGGTGCTGGTGTTGAGATGGAGATCTCTGGAAGATTTTTGCCGTTTGATATTATGTGGAGCTGGGAGGTCTCTTGTGGACCAGTGTCCTGAAGTTGGCTCTCCCACCTCAGAGGCACAGCACTGACTCCGGGTTCCTCAATTTGGGATGATGTGTTGTCTATTCATGTATTCCACAGATGCAGGGTACATCAAGTTGATTGTGGAGTTTTAATCCGCTGCTTCTGAGGCTGCTGGGAGAGGCTTCCCTTTCTCTTCTTTGTTCTCACAGCTCCTGGGTCTCAGCTTTGGATTTGGCCCCGCCTCTGCGTGTAGGTCGCCGGAGGGCGTCTGTTCTTCGCTCAGACAGGACAGGGTTAAAGGAGCAGCCTCTTCGGGGACTCTGGCTCACTCAGGCCGGGCGGGAGGGAGGGGCACGGAGTGCGGGGCGAGCCTGCAGCGGCAGAGGTCGGCGTGACATTGCACCAGCCCGAGGCGCGCCGTGCGTTCTCCCAGGGAAGCCGCCCCTGGATCCCGGGACCCCGGCAGTGGCGGGTTGCACAGGCTCCCGGAAGGGCGGTGTGGGCAGTGACCTGCGCTCGCACACAGGCTTCTTGGCGGCGGCAGCAGCAGCCCCAGCGTCCCACGCCCGTCACTGGGCTCCGCGCTTTCAGTCGCGACTCGCGCCCGTCTGTGGAGCCCCTTTAAGCAGCGCTCTTAATCCCCTCTCCTCGCGCACCAGGAAACCAAGAGGGAAGAAAAAGTCTCTTGCCTCTTCGGCAGCTCCAGAGTTTTCCCGGACTCCCTGCTGGCTAGCTGTGGCACATTAGCCCCCTTCAGGCTGAGTTCTCGCCGCCAGCCCCAGTCCTCTCCCTGCGCTCTGACCGAAGCCCGAGCCTCAGCTTCCAGCGCTGCGCGCCCCGGCGGGCGAGCAGACAAGTCTCTCGGGCTGGTGAGTGCCGCTCGGCACCGATCCTCTGTGTGGGGATCTCTCCGCTTTGCCCTACCCAGGTATGTGGGGAGTTTCTTGCCTTTTGGGAGGTCTGGGGTCTTCTGCCAGCATTCAGTAGGTGTTCTGTAGGAGTTGTTACACGTGTAGCTGTATTTCTGGTGTATCCGTGGGGAGGAAGGTGATCTCCGCGTCTTACTCTTCCGCCATCTTACCCGGAAGTCTAATTCTTTTAAAAATAGCCCCGATAAGCAGATTTTTAGCCATTTAGAGCCCAACTGCTTTGTATACCCTGTGAAACCTTTCCCAAGGTTGTCATGATACCTGTCATGTCACGATAAGGTAGAGAGCCTTGTGGTTATGAGAGCCCAAGCTGCTATGGCCTTTCAGAGCTCTCTGACCCAGAGACTTATCACCCTCTCCTATCCTCCTCTCCTGTGAGGTCTCTTGCTCTTTTCCTCCTGGATGGTTGCCCCCACATTGTAACTTCTGGACTTTCTCCAGCAGTGTGGAGAAACAACTTCATCCAAGTGCTACCCATGTGAGGACACAGCGAGGAGACAGCTGTCTATAACAGGAAGCGGACCCTCACCAGACACCAAATCTGCCAGTGCCTTGATCTTGGACTTCTCAGACTTCAGAACTGTGAGAAATACATGCTTGTTGTTTAAGGCACCCAATCTATGATGTTTTTGTTACAGCAGCCCAAACAGAATAAGACAACAATCATCATAGGAGAAAGATTACAGTCAAGGCTCAGAGAAGTGAGAGCAGGAAAGATATTTGGGGAACAGCAAACAGTCCAGTGGTTTAAATCATACAGTGCATGCAGGAAATGATTGGGAGAAAAGTTTGAAAAGTGTGTTTGGGTCACATTAGAAAGCCCTTAAATACCAGGGCCCTGAATGCCATTGATTTTGGCTGGCAGTAGAGGGTCCCTAAAGGCTCTTGAGTGAGACAGTGATGTGATGGGAGCTGTGTGCCTGTAAGATGTATCTGGAAACTGTGTGAAGACTGGACCAGAGACAGGGAAGAAAGGAGATTAAAAAAGATACCACTTCAGTGGCTTTGTAGTAATCCAGCAAGACAATGAGAGTCTGAACTAAAGTGGTCGAGGGGGAAGATACAAATAACATTCAGATGTTATTGATCATTCCTCCAACTGTAATACAGATGATGCCATCCTAAGTGTCTCATTCCATCTATTTTTATCATTGATGCTATAGGTAGCCAGACAAACTGGCATTGCTTGTAGCATGATTATATTTCTTCACATCAAACACATCTACATACTCACAAAGAGATCTTGAGCTTCCCAGAAATACACAGAGTACATAGGTAATTTACCAAACTGATAGAATTAAATACTCTAATAGAATAAAAACAAAATGGTTAACTAAAGAGTCTTGTTGGCTGGAAATAGCAATTTCCCATAAAGACATTTATTTAATTGAAAATGAAGTTCATAAGTTCATGAGTTGGTGGGGTATCTTTCTATAAAATACAGTTGCATTTTTCAAAATACCTACTAGCCTCATCAATTAATAAAATTTAGGTTAAAGATTTCATTCGGAAGGAAATAATCAAGCATAGTGGGCTTCTACAATGCATGTGAAGTAATTATCTCAAATAACATTAATTGCCCAGGTGCTGCTAACAGGGCCCAGGCAACTGGGACATTAAAACTGCAGCCATAATAGAGAATTATTTCAGAAGTTACTTTAAAAAGCTTTTGCCTATTAGTCTCAGTGGGCTGTTTGCCTCTCTGGCATTTCTTTTACCTCTTCCTCTTCCCCAAATTGTGGGGCAGTCCTTTGGTTCTTGAAAGTCACTTGGAAGAAACAAGTGACCTATGCTATACTACTTATTGTTTTCCATCACTGAATGTTTCCATTTCCATGGGGAATGGTTCAGGACTCATGATCTGACAGGGAATCTATGGAAGATCATTGGCTTTTGCTTGTTAATAACAAAACCTCTGACTCAGATTGGCTAAAATAATAAAGACTTTTATTTCCTCTTACAAGAAGAAGTCTAAAAGTAGAACAATCCCAGCCATACCATAATAATCTTTCCAGGTCTCAGCTTTGTCTCCTCTATAGTTTGGTATTGTCCTCAGGATGGTTTTCTTCATGCTCACAAGAAGGCTGCCAGTAACAACTACCACAACACACGTCCTTTCTTATACCAAGCAGGTGAAATAGAGAATGAACCTCTTGCCTTTTGATATAACTGGGCTAATTTAGGACATAAGCTCAACCTGAGATAATAACAGACCAGGAGAATACTTTCCTGATTAGTTTAAACCTTAATTCCTGATTCATTGGTAAGAGGGGTAAAAGTACTATGATTGGATTATACTAGTCAGGATCCGTGCTAGGGGCTAGAGATGGGATGAATATCCCCCCAAAGCAATGTTCTCTTAGAAAGGCAGAAATTAGAGGTGGGGAGAGATGATGTAAAAAGATGTTAAGAATACATGTATACATGTAGCAACAATATGATCAGTGAGTTGCAAAACAGATTACTCTGCAGAAATGTCAAAGTAGGTGTAAGAGATGGCAGGGAACTGATTAGATGAGGCAAATCTATCAAGGGCTTAAAATAGTAGAGGGTAGAGAGAGAGGATTTGGTGTGAAAAATTTTTAAAGAAAGAGATGCTGGTGTACTATAAGTCTCAAGCCCCCACCCTAAGGGGGAAGGGTGTCTACTCCTATGGGGGCAAAGAATGTCGCCCGCCATCAAGCCATCAGCCATTGCAGCCGTGCTCCCCTCCACCCCGCCCATGGTGTGCCCTGGAGGGAATTCCAGTGGAGAAAAACATATTTTGGTCATAGATAGTTAAGATGCATATCAAAAGGATAATTCCAATGAGCCCAGACTCTTGAATCTTCTCACACTTAGAAAAGCACTAAAATCATTAACTTGATATGTCTGTTTCTTGTGATTAGCAGTAATCTTTTGATGGTCAACTACATGTTTGTTTTTATTTTTGTTTTTGTTTCTGAGCAAAAACCCTTGTATTTCCTGGCTTCTCCCTTACCTCCTTGGAACAGTTCCTCAGAACTATCTGAGAGCTTATCTCCTGGGCTATAGTCTTCAGTAAGGTCTCAGGATAAAACATAACTTGCAACTTTTAGGCTGTGTGGGGTTTTTTTTCAGTCAACTCCTAACACAAACTGAGTAAGAGGGGCTGAAAGGGAATCATTTGGGTAGCTTGCTGTTTCCCCTGCAGTTACAGAATCAGCATGGATGTGGCTTGACTCCTCTCCTCAAAATCTACAGGCTGGAGATGGGTTGGCAAGCTGTTTTGGTGGCAGAATGATGGAGGGTTGCTGCTATGCTATGATGGACCTGCACTCATGGAGTTTTGGGGACAAGGAATGTGGGAATGTTTCCTGTGGCTGGGATGTGGGCTATATGCGTGAACTTGAGAGCCAGTGGGAGAACCATCTTTAATCCTTTCCATTAGGATCATAGGAGGAACAAAGAGACCTCAACAGAAATGACACTGAGGTGGATCACCCATTCCCTAGAGCTTGTAGAGGAAGGAATTGCAGGAATAGCATGTGTTCACCCAGATCAGAGAAACTGCAGGTGAAAGACCACTATGATATCAAGGTCTCTAAAGAACCTCTAAAAGTGAGTAAACTTTAAACGTCTGCCAGACCCAGAAAGTGTGAAGCCATATTACAAAGTACCAGTCAAATGAGAAACTCTCCTTTCCCTTCCAACTTCTCTGATATCCACTCCCCAAGGGATCATATGCTGGAAAACAAGCTGGATAAAAAATGAGGAAAGAAAGAAGGACCATACCCTAGAATGCCCTGCAGGTGGCCAGTCTACAGCAGGACCTGGTTTTACTGATTTTAAATTTAAATCAAGTTTAGAGAGCATTTTAAATTATTGAATTGACACTGTCTTTGTATTCTAAAGTGACTTTTGAACTTTGTATTAGTTAAGAGAGATCCCTAAATCATATGCTCTCCAAGAGTTTTCACCCTGGAATCACTTTACCTTGGCCATGATCTGCATGAGCAAAAGGGATACTCTGTGCCTTGCCTTCAATATCCAGGAAGCTAGTGACTGACTCTCGGACCTCTGCTACAGCTGCCGCAAAAAAGCAAGTGCTTTGACAACTGTGCTTGCAAAAAGCAGCAGAAGCGTGGTCTCTTATGTTATGCGTGATGTCACTTCCTCCCAAATCTGGCACGGGTCTATCTGCCTGATAGACTCTAGATCAAGCTGAAGGGAGTCTGGGCATGTAATCTTAGCTTTGCAGGCTCCAGCATGAAGCAAGCACACCCCTGTCAGGGGCTGGCATGGGATGGAGGGAGCCAGCCTGCAGTATCTGCCATAATGCCCACACCACACACCTGGTGGTCTATATCCTGAGTAGTTTCACTGCATGAATGTGTCTACTCAAGAGACAGGATTAATAAGAAATTGCTTCATGGCCTTACTGTACACTTGGAAGCCATCTACTAACTGGCATCCAAGAGCAATCTCCAGATCCAGGTGACATCCAGGTGTGACCCCTCACTCTCTCGTGCTAACTGGCCACCCTTCTCCTGGCTCCTCCCCTTCCTTGAGCAATGAAGCTTCTCCCCACAGGTCTCTTCAGAGCCTGTTCACATCTTACCCACCCTTTGGGGTCTCCCTGAAGGGCCCCCTGTCCCAGGAGCCTTTCCTTGGCTTTCCAGGCTCCTCTGAGTTCCCTCTTTTTCTGTGATTTCCAGCACTTCCTGTCCAGAACAACATTTTGACATGGGATTATATAAGCCTTGGATTCGTCTGCTAATTCATTCATTCGACAAATGTTTAAGGAGCCCATACAAGGTGCTTTGTTGAATGTCAGGTGGTAAAGGCATGGTCCTTGTCTTCTTAAAGCTTACAGACTATTATAGAGGAAACAGACATTAAACAAGTAAACAACATGTAAATGTAGAATTACAGATTGCAATCAGAGCTATGAAAGAAAACTTTCAGATGTGTTGAGAGAGTCAATCAGTGGTTTGTCTTGAGTGGTCAAAGAAGGTGTCCCTTAGGAAGTGAAATCTAAAACAGGAGGTCTAAGTAGGGGCTAGCCAGATGAACAGGGGGAGCAAAAACATGCCAGGCAGAAGGAATCATTAAAGGCCTTGAGTCAGAAAGAGATGAAAGCATTTTAGGAATTGAGAGGACAGTACATTTGGGACATTGAGGCAAGGGGCAGGTGGCCGCAGTGAGATAAGTTTAGAAATATAACCTGATTATGTGGGTCCTTCCTGGTTGTGTTAGGCACTTTGGACTTAAAGCTAAGGATACTGGAAACATTTTTGAAGGATTTATAGCAGAGCAGTAATATGACCCGATTAATGTTTTAAAAGAATACCCTAGTTCCTCAATGGAAAATGGATTGCTGAAGAGCAAGAGTAGAAAAAAAGGAAATTAGCTAGGGAGCAATTGCAAAAGCCCAGACGAAAAGTCATAGTGGTTGGCCACTAATGGTGGTTGCAGGGGAGATGGAGAGAATGGTTGATAATTGAGATCATAAGCTTCATGTCTTTCGTGCATGCCAGGCATCTGGCTTGGTGAAAACCTATAGCTCTACTCAGGAAGTAAATATACTAAATCAATACAGTAATTAGTTAATTACATGCTGCTTTAACCTTTTAAAAAGTGGAGCTGATCTATATTGTTAACTGGATCAAACATCTCACAGCAGCTGAGAAAGCAATTATGTAGACATATAGTCAATCTGGTTTGTTTGCTAAGTCAGTCTGGTTACTTTGGCTTTATTAACAACTGAATAATATAGACCATGTGGTTATCCAGAGTTCTGTTTAGTAACTGTACTAGTTCAAGATAATACCAATTCTGTTTAGGTCATTTTCATTGCTCATTAGATACAGCTTTGAATGCACAACTTAGGATTTTATAATATATAACAGTGGTTCCTAAATATTTTTTATTCCATAAACCAATATTCTTTTCTTTTCAAAAACTGGGGGAACTGCTGAATGTGACCCCCTTTAGGTTGTCAAGAATGGGTATTAGAACAATCAAATAACTTCTCTCATAGCGAGGGTTCTTAGCTGCAAGCAACAGAAACTAAATTCTGTCAGATTTAAGTAGGAAAGAATTTATGATGAGAGTTTTGTGTGGCTCACAGAATCACCAGGAGGACTGGAGACTTAGGGCCAAACTATCAAGAACACTGTCCAAATCTTTGATGTGATGAAGATCGCACAGCCACTGCCAGTGCCATTAAGCAGTCGACGCCATAGGTTAATCACTAAGATCACCAACGCTGCCACTGGATGGCTCTGAGAACTGACACATGGCCCTTGGAAGTAGATATAGCCACTTCTGCTGCCACCATCCCTCCCCAGAATGGTTGCTGGGCAGTCCTTGCTTCACAGTGCTGTTTTCGGTTCAAAGACTGGTATGAACTTACCATTAGTGGAGCGAAGCTCGGGGGCTTGTGTCCTCACTGCAAGGAAGATAGGAAACTGAGCTTCCAGGGCTGGAGGTAGGCAGGGCTTCCCAGTGATATTTATAAAGTGCAGAATTTTCCAAATATAGGAATAGGGTTTGGACATCAGGATTCTAAAAAAGAGTAACAACTACCATTTATTATCCCCATCAGTTCATACGAGAAAAAAACATTTAGTTCTAAAATGTAAAAGGGGGCAAATTACAGTATATAGAATAGCCCATTAATGGAACAAAGTGTTTTTTTAATAGAAAACTCACTGTATTGTCCTTACTGTTTTCTTTTCTTTATTCATGGGGAAACTCTGCCTTGAGGCAGCTTGATTGACAGAACAATTTTGGAAACCCATGTGTATAGAGGACACGGCCCTTGGATAACAAACTTGGTCTTGGCATTTCAGCTCTACCACTTACTTAAGCAGTTGTATAATCTTAGATATGTTAGATCTGAAATTCAAGGTCATCCTTTTTAAAATGGGGATAATAATTCTTAACTCTTAGACTTGCTGGGGGATTAGATGAGATAATGTATGTAGATGTATAGCAGGACCTGGAACATAGAAGCCAGGGGAAGATTCTCCTCTTCTGTTCTTCCCATCTTGTGCTGTAAGGGGTCTGCATCCTGCACTAGAACCTGAGACTCTTAGCCCTTCCAGCCATGGGCTGCACTAGTGATGTTTGCTGTTGAATCTCCAAAACCTAGCTCAATGCCTACAAAATAAGTGCTCAGTGACTACTTGCCAAATAGACAAGTAGCTCTTACTTAAATTATTACTAATTATGTGAAGTAATAATGTAAAACACATGACATCATCCTCAGCACACAGTAGATATTAAGTATAAATGTGAGCTCCCAACTTCCATTTCCAGTAATAATCAGCAAGTTTCTTTGGGCTAATCCTCCTCCTAGAATATTTTTCAATGTAGTAAAATATATATAATATAAAATTTACCATCTTAACCATTTTTAAGTGTACATACAGTTTAGTGGTATTAAGTATTTTCACAATGTTGTGCAATCAGTGCAATCATCACCACCATCCATTTCCATAACCTCTTTTTTTTTACTTAAATTTTTTATTTTTTAGAGAAGTTTTAGGTTTATAATAAAATTGAAAGGAAGGTGCAGAGATGTCTTGTAAACTCTGCTCCCACACATGCATAGCCTTATCCATTCTCAACATCACTCGCCAGAATGGTACATTTCTTACGAGGGGTGAACATACATTAACATATCACAATCATCCAAAGTCCATAATTTACCTTAGGGTTCACTCTTGTGTTGTATACTCTAGAGTGTGGACAAATGTATAATTACATACATTCATCATTATATCACACGGAGTATTGTCACTACCCCTGTGCTCTGCCCAGTCATCTCTTCTCTTTCCCCACCTCCCCTCACTCCCCCACAACCACTGATCTTTTTACTGTCTCCATAGTTTTGACTTTTGCAGAATGTCATATAGTTGGAATAACACAGTATGTAGTCTCCTCACATTGGCTTCTTTCACTTAGTAATATGCATTTAATATTTCTCCATGTCTTTTTATGGCTTGGTAACTAATTTCTTTTTAGCACTGAGTTATATTCCAATATCTGGAGGCACCATAGTTTATCCATTCATCTACTGAAGGACATCCTGTTTGCTTCCCAGCTTTGGCAATTATGAATAAAGCGTCTATAAATATCAATGTCCAGGGTTTTGTGTGGACATAGGTTTTCATCTCCTTTAAGTAAATACCAAGGAGCATGAACGCTGGACTGTATGGTAAGAACATGTTTAGTTTTGTAAGAAACCTCCAAACAATCTGCCAAAGTGGCTGTACCACCAGCAATGAATGAGAGTTCTTTTTGCTTCACATCTTTGACAGCATTTGGTGTTGTCAGTGTTCTGGATTTCTGTCATTCTAGTAGGTGTGTGGTGGTATCTAGTTTTAATTTGCATTTTCCTGATGATGTATGTGGAGTATCTTTTCATATGCTTATTTGTCATCTGTATATCTTCTTCAGTGAAGTGTCTGTTGAGGTGTTTGGCCCATTTTTTAATTGGGCTGTTTGTTTTCTTATTGCTGAGTTTTAAGAGTTTTTTGTATATTTTGGATAACGGTCCTTTATCAGATGTGTCTTTTGCAAATGTTTTCTTCCTACTGCAGCTTGTCTTCCAATTTTGATATTCTTTCACAGAGCAGAAGTTTTTAATTTTAACTAAGTTCAGCTTATCAATTATTTCTTCCATTGGATCATGTCTTTGGTGTTGTATCTAAAAAGATATCACCATACACAAGATCATCTAGGTTTTCTCCTATATTATTTTCTAGGAGCTTTGTATTTTTGCATGTTACATTTAGGTCTATCTATGATTCATTTTGTGTTAATTTTTGTGAAGAATATAAGGTCTGTGTCTAGATTCATTTTTTTTTCATGTGGATGTCCAATTGTTCTAGCACCATTTGTTGAAGAGACTATCTTGGCTCCATTGTATTGACTTTCCTCCTTTGTCAAAGATAAGTTGACTATATTTATGAGGGTCTATTTCTGAGCCCTCTATTCTGTTCTTTTGATCCATTTGTCTATTTTTTCACCAGTATCACTCTGTCTTGATTACTGTAGCTTTATAGTAAGGGCAGTGTAAGTCCTCCAACTTTATTCTCCTTCAATATGTATTAGCTATTCTGGGTCTTTTGCCTCTCCACATAAACTTTAGAATTAGTCTGTCAATATCCATAAAATAATTTGCTGGAATTTTCATTGGGATCACATTGAATCCAAAAATCAAGGTGGGAAGATCTGGCATCCTGACAATATTAAGTATTCCTATCCATGAACATGGGATATTTCTCCATTTATTTAGTTCTTCTTTGGTTTTTTCATCAGGGTTTTGTAATTTTCCTCATATAGATCTTATATATATTTTATTAGGTTTTATGAAAGTATTTCATTTTTAGGAGTAGTAATGTAAATGCTATTGTATTTTTTATTTAAAATTCCACTTGTTCATTTTTGGTATATAGAAAAGCAATTGACTTTTGTATGATAACCTTGCACCCCACAACCTTACTATAATCACTTAGTTCCAGGGTGTTTTTTTGTTAATTCTTTTGGGCTTTCTATATAGACAATCATGTCATCTGCAAATGAGGACAGTTTTTTATCCTCCTTCCCAATCTGCATACCTTTTATTTCTTTTTCTTGCCTTATTGAGTTAGCTAGGACTTCTACTATGATGTTGAAAAGGAGTGTTGAGTGGCAATATCCTTACCTTATACCTGATCTTAATGGGAAAGCTTCAAGTCTCTCACCATTAAGCATGATGTTAGTCACAGGGGCTCTGTAGATAGCCTTAACCAAGTTGAGAAGGTTCCCCTCTATTCCTGGTTTACTGAGAGTTTTTCCATGACAGGGTGTTGGCTTTTCGTCTTTTCGTCTGCCAAAACTAGAATTCTGTGCACATTGAAAAACAACTCTTCATTCTGTCCTCACCCCAGCTCCTGGCAACCACCTTTCTACTTTCTGTCTCTATGAATTTGAATACTCTAAGTGCTTCATATAACTGGAATCACACAGTATTTGTCCTTTTTTGATTGATTTAGTTCATTTGGCACAATGTCTTCAAGATTCATCCATGTTGCAGCATATGTCAGCATTTATTCCTCTTTAGAACTGAACAATATTCCATTCTATGTATAAACCACATTTTGTTTAGCTATTCATGTGTCAGGGAGCACTTGGGTTGCTTCTACCTTTTGGCTATTATGAATAATGCTGCTAGACATGAAGAAATGCAAATATCTCCTCAAGACCCTGTTTTCAATTCTTTTGGATATATACCCAGAAGTAGAATTCTGGATCATACGATAATTCTATTTTTAATTGTTTGATGAACTACCATAATGTCTTCCACAATAGCTGCACAATTTTACATTCCTACGAACAGTATTCAAGGGTTCCAATTTCTTCATATACTTACCAACTTGTTATTTTCTTTTTTTGATAGTAGACATCCTAATGGGTATGAAATGGTACAGCAGCCCCCCATTACGTGTAGTTTCACCCTCTGAGGTTTCAGTTACCTGTGAACAACCATGGTCTGAAAATGTTAAATGGAAAATTCCAGAAATAAACAATTCATAAGTTTTAAATTGCATGCCATCCTGAACAGCATGATGAAATGTTGTGCTGTCCTTCTCAGTCCCATCTAGGATGTGAATCACCTCTTTGCCCAGTGTATCCTGCCCTTAGTCACTTAGTAGTTGTCTTGGTTTTCAGATCAATGGACAAGATATTTCATTACTTAATAGCAGCTCCAAAACACAGGAGTAGGGATGCTGGCAATTCAGATATGCCAAAGAGAAGCTGTAAAGTGCTTCCTTTAAGTGAAAAGGTGAATGTTCTTGACTTAATAAGGAAAGAAAAACAACTATGTGTTGAGGTTGCTAGGATCTACAGCAAAGACAAATCTTCTATTTGTGAAATTGTGAAGAAGGAAAAAGAAATTCAGGCTAGTTTTTCTTATTGCAACTCAGACTGCAAGAGTTATGGCCAGAGCGTGTGATAAGTGCTGAGTTAAGATGGAAATGGAAAAGTCATTACATTTGTACAATAAGATATTGAGAGAGAGAGAGAGAGAGAGAGAGAGGGAGACCACATTCACATAAGTTTTATTGTAACATACTGTTATAATTGTTCTATTTATTATTAATTATTGTTCACCTCTTACTGTGTCTAATTTATAAATTAAACTTTATCATAGGTATGTAAGTATAGGGAAAAACACACTATTTATAGGGTTTGGCACTATCTGCAGTTTCAGGCATCCACAGGGGCTCTTGGAATGTATCCCTTGTGGCTAAGGGGAGACTACAGTATCTCATTCCATTTTGAATTTTAAATGTTGGATTAAAAATAACCTTCCTAGGCATAAAAGAGCAATTACACATAACAAATATTCAGTAAGTCAAAATCTAAGGAAACTTAAAACTCAGGGAGAATTTCAAGTCACTTTTGCCCTGATTACTTTTAGTGGTCCAAAAGAAACAAAACTTTATTAATGAGCCTCGGTTCTGATAGCCTTGCGTTCCAATAGGGATCAAATTACATGTCTCCTACCCGAGGAGTTTCATTAGGTCCCAATTGTTTATTTTTGTTTTTATTTCCATTCCTCTAGGAGGTGGGTCAAAAAGGATTTTACTGTGATTTATGTCATAGAGTGTTCTTCCTATGTTTTCCTCTAAGAGTTTGATAGTGTCTGGCCTTACATTTAGGTCTTTAATCCATTTTGAGTTTATTTTTGTGTATGGTGTTAGGGAGTGTTCTAATTTCATTCTTTTACATGTAGCTATCCAGTTTTCCCACACAACTTATTGAAGAGACTGTCTTTTCTCCATTGTATATTCTTGCCTCCTTTGTCATAGATTAGGTGACCATAGGTGTGTGGGTTTATCTCTGGGCTTTCTATCCTGTTCCATTGATCTGTATTTCTGTTTTTGTGGCAGTACCACACTGTCTTGGTTACTGTAGCTTTGTAGTATATTTTGAAGTCAGAGAGTCTGATTCCTCCAGCTCCATTTTCTTCCCTCAAGATTGCTTTGGCTATTTGGGGTCTTTTGTGTCTCCATACAAATTTTAAGATTTTTTGTTCTAGTTCTGTAAAAAATTCCATTGGTAATTTGACAGGGATTGCACTGAATCTGTAGATTGCTTTGGGTAGTATACTCATTTTCATAATATTGATTCTTCCAATCCAAGAACATGGTATATCTCTCCATCTGTCAGTATCATCTTTAATTTCTTTCATCAGTGTCTTATAGTTTTCTGAGTACAGGTCTTTTACCTCCTTAGGCAGGTTTATTCCTAGGTATTTTATTCTTTTTGTTGAAATGGTAAATGGGATTTTTTCCTTAATTTCTCTTTCTCATCTTTCGTTGTTATTGTATAGGAATGCAAGAGATTTCTGTGCATTAATTTTGTATCCTGTGACTTTACTAAATTCATTGATTAGCTCTAGTAGTTTTCTGGTGGCATCTTCAGGATTCTCTATGTATAGTATCATGTCATCTGCAAACAGTGACAGTTTTACTTCTTCTTTTCCAGTTTGGATTCCTTTTCTTTTTCTTCTCTGATTGCCATGGCTAAGACTTCCAAAACTATGTTGTCTTGTTCCTGATCTTAGAGGAAATGCTTTCAGTTTTTCACTATTGAGAATAATGTTTGCTGTGGGTTCGTCATATATGGCCTTTATTATATTGAGGTAAGTTCCCTCTATGCCCACTTTCTGGAGAGTTTTTATCATAAATGGGTGTTGAATTTTGTCAAAAGCTTTTTCAGCATCTATTGAGATGATCATATGGTTTTTATTTATTCAATTTGTTAATATGGTGAATTGCATTGATTGATTTGCATATATTGAAGAATCCTTGCATCACTGGGATAAATGCCACTTGATCATGGTGTATGATCTTTTTAATGTGCTGTTGGATTCTGTTTGCTAGTATTTTGTTGAGGATTTTTGCATCTATATTCATCAGTGATATTGGTCTGTAATTTTTTTTTGTAGTATCTTTGTCTGGTTTTGGTATCAGGGTGATGGTGGCCTCATAGAATGAGTTTGGGAGTGTTCCACTCTCTGCAATTTTTTGAAAGAGTTTGAGAAGGATAGGTGTTAGCTCTTCTCTAAATGTTTGATAGAATTCACCTGTGAAGCCATCTGGTCCTGGACTTTTGTTTGTTGTATGATTTTTAATCACAGTTTCAATTTCATTACCTGTGATTGGTCTTTTCATATATTCTATTTCTTCCTGGTTCAGTTTTGGAATTTTGTACTTTTCTAAGAATTTGTCCATTTCTTCCAGGTTGTCCATTTTATTGGCCTATAGTTGCTCACAGTAGTCTCTTATGATCCTTTGTATTTCTGTGGTGTTATTTTTAACACCTCCTTTTTCTTTTCAAATTTTTTTTATTTGAGTCCTCTCCCTTTCTTTCTTGATAAGTCTGGCTAAAGGTTTATCAATTTTGTTTATCTTCTCAAAGAACAAGTTTTTAGTTTTATTGATCTTTGCTATTTTCTTTGTTTCTATTTCATTTATTTCTGCTCTGATCTTTATGATTTCTTTCCTTCTATTGATACTAACTTTGGGTTTTGTTTGTTCTTCTTTCTCTAGTTGCTGTGGATGTAAGGTTATGTTGTTTATTTGAGATTTTTCTTGTTTCTTGTGGTAGGATTGTATTGCTATAAACTTTCTTCTTAGAATTGCTTTTCCTTCATCCCATAGGTTTTGGGTCATCGTGTTTTCATTGTCATTTGTTTCTAGGTGGAAATTCTGTATCTTGATTGAGGTGGTGGTAACATAGTTATATACATTTGCAAAACTTAGTAAACTGTATTCTTTGTATGGTGTACATTGTTATCCATAAATTATGCCACAATTCATATGATATAGCAGATGTAAAGATAAGCACAGTGGTAAAACTACAAGGAAAAGGAAGAAAATGATTATTCCAGTGATTTCCTCCATCTAGAGGAACATATGGGGGGGAACCTCTAGAGTCCTGGCAATGTTCTATTCTTGACCTGAGTTGTGGCTATCTCAGTTTCACTTCATAGTTTTTTTTTTTTTGTTAAACTGTAAATATATGTTTCTTGTACTTTGTGTGTAAGTATGTGCATGTATATATTTCACAGTAAAACAAAAAATGAAACATAACTAATTTCATAAAAACAGTGCTTTCCTCTTTTGCACTCATGGAGTGGAAAATCATGAGGCAATCCTCATTACCATTCACAGTTAGGTAAGGGGTATAGTGAACAGAACATGTTACAGTGATCATGTTGGTGGAAGAACCTAAGCTTTTTTATTTAAAACAATTTAAGGCAAATGCCTTGTTTCAAAAAATATTTTAGTCGCATATAATTTCCCTCTGATTTAAGTATGGGATTTAGTCCCTGCTTCAGCGCCGAGTACAAGAGAAATTTCTCTAGATTTTGAGAAGGAGACTCAAGTTAAGAGAGGTTTAACACCCTTGTAAACTAGATTCTTTGTATTATGTTTGGACTCTGAAATGTATACTTTTCAGATAAGTGTTTTTTGTTCATGCTTTTGGTTTTTATTATTACCATGTTTGCATTCCCAGTAAATTGCCATATTTTTTTCCCAGAAATGAATTGATGATTTTATCAGCCAGAATAAGTTAGATTATGCCGTGGTAATAAAAAATGGCAAAATCTCAGAGGATTAATAGAATACATATTAAGTGCTCAGTCATACCAAGTTTCCTTTTGGTCTGGGTGGCTCTGCACACAGGGGTTCTCTATGTGGTGCAAGGTCAGGATGCTGGGCTGCTTCAATCTCATGTTACCTCCATGTCAAAAGGCACTTCCAGGACCACCAATGGGGGGTGGGGGGGCGGGGGGAAAGGAGAGCTGGACAGTCAAGCACTGGCAATGAAATGCTTCTGCAAGCAAGTGATGCATGCCATGGATTTCATTGGCTAAAGCAAATCACATGTTTATTCTTACGTTCTGGGGAGGCTTGGGGGGTGGGCAGGGAAGCGTAATTCTCCTACATGGTCGGAAGGAGAGGAGAACTGATGTGTTTGTTACCAGTATAATGTCCGCCTCCATTACATAGCAGAATTAGGCCAAATTAATGTTATATTTTGTAAAGATGAATTGAGTCCCACTCAAATGGCAAACATAATGATGATGATAATATCTTACTTTTGTTTATACTTTGGAATTTATGAAGCATTTTCTCAACATATTTTTAATTCATTTATTCAGCAGAGTTTAAAGCAATGGTTATGGGCCAGGCACTATGCTAGGTACAGAACATGTGAATAAGACAGAGGCTCTGCCCTTCTGCATGATAATCATGTGGTAATTGCAATATAAAAGCTTGGATGGGTACAATGATGGCCAGGAGGAGAGTGCTCAGTATCATCAGGGAAAGAAAGAGGGAGACTTCTTACATGAAGTGATACTTACTTAAGTCGGGGTTTCAAAGATAAGTGGAAATTTATCAAGCAGAAGGGATGGGGAGATGGGAAAGACAATATAGAGAGTGAGAAAAGCAAGTAAAAAGGTACAGAGAGTTATCTTACATGTTCTCCCAAACCTCCAGGAATTAGGTACTTGCCACTCTCGCAATTTTATAGGTAAGGAAACTAAGGTACAAAGAAGGAAATGATTTTTCTCAGCTCACAAACTTACTACAACGGAGACTAGAACTGAAATCTTTTAATTCAAGTCTTTTAATCCTATGTTCTAAACACACTTCATTAGCATCTAAACAAAAGACACATTTTAAAGTAATGAACATATATAATTCACTCAACATATCTTATCCATAATTAATGGCTGGCATAAAATCAATATTCAGTGAAGGAGGGTAAAATGTTAAAGCTCTAGATGACCCTGCCTGCTATGCACAAGGTATTTTTGCTCCATATGGGCAAAAATTGCATCTCTCTCTCTTTTTTTTTAATTGAGGTATAATTGACATATAACATATTAGTTTCAGGTGTACAATGTTATGATTCAAGATTTGTGTATATTGTGGAATGATCAACACAATAAGTCTAGTTAACATTCATCATCACACACAGTTACAAAAGTTTTTTTTTCTTGTGATGAGAACTTTTAAAGTTTACTCTTTTAGCCACTTTCAAATATGCAACACAATATTATTAACTATAGTCACCATGCTGTATACTACATCCCCCTGACATTTATTTCATACCTGGAAATCTGTACCTCTCACGTCCCTTTTTTTATAATCATATCTGTGGTTTCAAGTACAGTATCTGATACATTATAGGTTCTGTATAAGCATTTATGGAAGGAAGGAAGGAAGGAAGGAGGAAGGGAGGAAAGAATCTCTAAGTCCTTACTTTTAAACTAATGGGAAAAGTTTCCTTAATCTATTTGAGCACTAAAGTTATCCCTTAATTTGCATTCATAGACCTTCCAGTCCACTATATGTTTTTGTGTGAGATAGTTCATTTTTCACTATGACGTACAGTAGTTAGGACACAGAAGCATGGGTCACAGGAAAAAAGCCCAATGCAGTGCTTTGAACATGGTAGCTATTCCTTAAGCATTCGTTGAATGGCTGAATGGCAAAGTCAGGTCGGTCATTATTCATCTGAAACAACACATCTGTGTGGTTTAAACCTTCAGAGACTAGAGATTTATTACACATTAGTGATTACTTCAAACACTGGAGATTAATGAGGCATGAGATATTACTTCGGACTTCAGTGATCTCAGGAGTTTAGTAAACACTGCAAGCTCTCTAGTCAGTATTGAGAAGTCTGATGGGGCCACAGCAGGCCTTATTTATAGAAACTCTGGTTCTGCACCAGTGATGGGTCTGCCCTTTTTACTGTGAGAGAAGATTCAAAAGACGGTCTAGGGTGATTGCACGTCAGTACTTATCTCAGTGGTATATCAAAATGCCCCAGGCAGTCACCTTCAGGATTAACGATCTTCCTGTGGCTTTTCAGACGGCCTTGTAGCTGAAAACACAGAAGCTAAAGGCCACCTATCAGTCAGCAATGAGTTTTAACAACTTACTATGCACCAAAGAGTACATCAGTCAGTCACTGAAATGGATACTAGAGAAACAAACATAAGGAGTATTCTTTGCTCTTAAGAAGGATGCAAACCAGATGGGGCAGTATAAGAGAATAATGAAAGAAGTCTTGAATCAAGTGTCAAATAATTGGCCAATAACTCTACAAGAAAGAAGAGGTCACAGGGTACCAGGAGCACCTAGGAAGACTTAATGAAGGGAACGAGACTTGAGGTTGCTTAGTTTTGGACACTCACTCCTGCCTTCGGACTCCTGTAATCCAGGCACACAGTATTTCACCCCATGTGAAATACACACATATATTTCCTGTGACATATATGAAATTATAGGTGTCATGAAGTTATTCATGGGCTGCTCACTCTGCTTAGAAAATTTTTCCTCCACTTTTCAGCCTGGTTGAATCCTTCTTCAAGGTCCAGTTTAAAGATGGCTTCCTTTCCCAGAGCACTCCCCACCTCCTTCGGCCCCCGGGCAAAAGTTAATCACTTCCTCCTTAGCGCTCTGACAGCCCTTTGTACATGTCTCTGATGCAGCACTAACCACGCTGCAGTGTAATGAATTGTTCATGTGTCTGCTTCCCCACTTCATGCTGCCTGGCAAGGCATGAGCCCTCATTAAATACTGCTTGTATGGGTGGACGGATAAATTAACTGCAGGAGAGCTTTCAAATGAGAGACCAGTGGGAGAACTGGTAAGATGGGTCCAGACTTTGAAGGACCTTTTTAAGACAAGCCAAAGGGATGGGGGGAAGGAAGTAAGGAAGAAAGGAAGTAAAATATATGCTTAAGTAGGTTAAGGGAAAAGACTGGAACTGGATTATTTTTTTTAGATGACCCAGAAGATAAAAGCCCTCCATAATCCCACTTCTCAGTGTTATCTACTATGAACATTATTTGTGTCTCCCCAGCAGTTTTTCTATGCATAGAAATACATTGGCAGATTTCCCTACAGTTTACATTACCACTATTCATGTAGGAGAGTGTCCAAAAATCCAGCCAGGCAACAAATATTTATCATGTGCTTATGAATTACTCTATAATTGTAGACAAACCAAACATTATCCCTGCCTTCCATGGATTTTACAGTATAGTAGATAAAACAGCACCTAAAAAATTATATATTGTTGGGGCTGCCCTGGTGGCGCAGTGGTTGAGAGTCCACCTGCCGATGCAGGGGACGCGGGTTCGTGCCCCGGTCCGGGAAGATCCCACATGCCGCGGAGAGGCTGGGCCCGTGAGCCATGGCCGCTGAGCCTGCGCGTCCGGAGCCTGTGTTCTGCAATGGGAGAGGCCACAACAGTGAGAGGCCTGCGCACCGCAAAAAAAAAAAAAAAAATTATATCTTGTTAAGTAAATGATTAAAATGTGCAAAGCCTCATCTCCACCATTGCTTTGGATGTTTTCAGCAGAGGCATGATATGATGAAAGCAGTACTTAGAATGATTAAGTTCCCAGCAGAATAAATTGAAAAGGATAAATGTGATGGGGAGCTGGGCATGGGTAATGGCAATGAGAATAGAGAAGAAAAGTGAACCCAAGAAATACTTTAAAGCAAAATTTCTTAATCTGTGGACCATTTGGGGCTACAAGGATAACTATAGAATTCTGAACCCTCAAGTTTAGACTTTATGTATAGTTTATCTATGTATTTTTCTATGGACAGTAAGTTTTATAGGTTTCATTAACCTCTCTGTAGGGCAATATAGCATAGTGTTTTAAGATCACTGACACTGGAGCTAGAAAACCTAAGTTCAAACACTATATCACTTAGCTTTGAAACCTTAGTAGAGTTACTTAACCTTCTAGAGATAACAAAGCAACAAAAGAGCAACAATGCAAAGTACCTATAACCCAACTGTTTTTATTCTACAGGGTCCATTATCCAAAAGCTAAAAATCAATACTTTAAATAAAGAATGGATGGGAATTCCCTAGAGGTCCCGTGGTTAGGACTCTGAGTTTCCAGTGCTGGGGGCCCGGGTTCGATTCTTGGTCGGGGAACTAAGATCTCGCAAGCCATGTGCCACGGCCAAAAAAATAAAATAACATAAATAAAAATAAATAAATAATAAGAAAGAATAGACAAGGCTTGATGTCAGACTGATAATGAGGGAGGAGAGAGGAGAAGGAGTAGAAGAAAAGGGATTCTGGCAGAGGAGGTAAAATGGATTAAGATTTACCATAGGAGCATGAAGGACTCCCAGAACAGCCCAGCTGTAGTACACAGTTTTCAGAATGCAAGGAGGGGCCAGATTATAGACTTGCTTTCGCAGGTTTAGAGAGTTTGGATCACTTTGCTGATTATCAAAAATGTTGACTCATTTTCACTGAATACTAAAAGCAGATGTGGCAGAGTGGGGAAGGGAGGAGGGAGGAGAAGAAAGCTGAATGGGAGAATGGGGGTAGACAAGAAGACTTCCAAGGTCCTTCAAATTCTGAACGTCTATGAGTAGACACTACTGACATTGCAACTGATGAAATCATTATACTTGACTGGGAGTTGGGGAGGGACTTCAAGACTTCGTTTACAATTAATAATGTAAACATTGCTATTAAAAATAATAATGTTTACATTATTTTTATAATGTAATATAATACATTACACTATAATAATAATGTCTCTGTCTCAACAGAGACACCCTGACAAGATTCAAAGTTGTCAAAGATTATACAACTTAAACATGTGTATCTCATTGCCAGACCACACCATCTATAGTATACTATCAGTTAATGTATCTATCTTACTATATTTTCTCCTTTTCCTTTTATAATTTTGACACTAAACTATAGAAATGCTATAAATTGACCATTAAATTATTTTTGTTATACTTCCTTCATTGATTAATACTTGTGTATATCTTTCAATTGTCTTAGAAATAATAGAGTTGTATTGCATTGTTTTGTGTTTTACAATCTTCTTTTGAATTAGAAAATGCACCAAAAATGGAAGTGACCTGGGCCTCTCTTGTTGTCTAAGTAATCCTTAAGATCTATTAAGCCACTGTGATAAAAGTGGCAGAAAGTGGCACCTCGGGCTAGGAGAGCACAACATTTTTAAAAGACTCTGGAGAATTTCTGCTCTAGCCGTACCTTGAACGTTGGAAAAAAAATAGAAGAAAGGAAGGAAGGAAGGAAGGGAGAAAGGAAGAAAGAAAGAGGGAGAGAGGGAGGGAGGAAGGAAGGGAGGAAGAAACAAAGAAGGAAAGAAAAAAGGAGAGAAAGAGGGGTACCTTCAAGATGGTGGAAAAGTAAGACATGGAGATCATCCTCCTCCCCACAGATACATCAGAAATACATCTACATGTGGAACAACTCCTACAGAACACCTCCTGAACGCTGGCAGAAGACCTCTGACCTCCTAAAAGGCAAGAAACTCCCCACGTACCTGGGTAGGGCAAAAGAAGAAAGAAAAAACAGAGACAAAAGGATAGGGACGGGACCTGCACCAGTGGGAGGGAGCCGTGAAAGAGGAAAGGTTTCCACACACTAGGAAGCCCCTTCGCAGGCGGGGACTGCGGGTGGCGGAGGGCGAAGCTTCGGGGCTGAGGAGGAGAGCGCAGCAACAGGGGTGCGGAGGGCAAAGCGGAGAGATTCCCGCACAGAAGATCGGTGCTGACCGGCACTCACCAGCCCGAGAGGCTTGTCTGCTCACCCGCCGGGGCGGGTGGGGCTGGGAGCTGAGGCTTGGGTTTCGGAGGTCGGATCCCAGGGAGAGGACTGGGGTTGGCGGCGTGAACACAGCCTGAAGGGGTTAGTGCACCACAGCTAGCCGGGAGGGAGTCCGGGAAAAAGTCTGGAGCTGCCGAAGAGGCAAGAGACTGTGTCTTCCCTCTTTGCTTCCTGGTGCGCAAGGAGAGGGGATTAAGAGCACGGCTTAAAGGAGCTCCAGAAACGGGCTCGAGCGGTGGCTAACAGCGCGGACCCCAGAGATGGGTGTGGGACGCTAAGGCTGCTGCTGCCTCCACCAAGAAGCCTGTGTGCAAGCACAGGCCACTATCCACACCTCCCCTCCCAGGAGCCTGTACAGCCCGCCACTGCCAGGGTCCCGTGATCCAGGGACAACTTCCCCGGGAGAACGCACGGTGCAGCTCAGGCTGGTGCAATGTCACGCCGGCCTCTGCCTCCGCAGGCTCGCCCCACATCCGTGCCCCTTCCTCCCCCCGGCCTGAGTGAGCCAGAGCTCCCTGCTCCTTTAACCCCGTCCTGTGTGAGTGAAGAACAGATGCCCTCAGGCGACCTACACGCAGAGGCGGGGCCAGATCCAAAGTTGAACCCCAGGAGCTGTGAGAACAAAGAGAAAGGGAAATTTCTCCCAGCAGCTTCAGGAGCAGCAGATTAAATCTTCACAATCAGCATGATGTACCTGAATCTGTTGAATACCTGAATAGACAACGAATCATCCCAAATTGAGGCAGTGGACTTTGAGAGCAAGATATATATATATATATATACACATATATATACATATATATATATATATATATATATATATATATATGTATATATATGTGTATATATATATACACATATACATATATATACACACATATATATATATATATAAAATAACATACAAGGGAAATAACATACAAAAATACATACAAATAACATACAAGGGAATCCCCATCAGGTTAACAGCTGATCTTTTAGCAGAAACTCTGCAATCTAGAAAGGAGTGGCAGGACAGATTTAAAGAGATGAAAGGGAAAAAGTTACAACCAAGATTACTCTACCCAGCAAGGATCTCATTCAGATTTGACAGAGAAATTAAAACTTTATAGACAAGCAAAAAACAGAATTCAAAAGCTCAGAGAATTCAGCACCAACAAAGCAGCTTTACAACAAATGCTAAAGGAACTTCTCTAGGCAGGAAACACAAGAGAAGGAAAAGACCTACAATAACAAACCCCAAACAATTAAGAAACTGGTAACAGGAACATACACACTGATAATTACCTTAAATGTAGATGGATTAAATGCCCCAACCAAAAGACACAGACTGGCTGAATGGATACAAAAACAAGACCAGTACATATGCTGTCTACAAGAGACCCACTTCGGACCTAGGGACACATACAGACTGAAAGTGAGGGGATGGAAAAAGATATTCCATGCAAATGGAAATCAAAAGAAAGCTGGAGTAGCAATTCTTATAGACTTTAAAATAAGGACTATTACAGGAGACAAAGAAGGACACTACGTAATGATCAAGAGTTCAATTGAAGAAGAAGATATAACAATTGTAAATATTTATGCACCCAACATAGGAGCACCTCAATACATAAGGCAAATGCTAACAGCCATAAAAGGGAATATCAACAGTAACACAATCATAGTAGGGGACTTTAACAACCCACTTTCACCAATGGACAGATCATCCAAAATGAAAATAAATAAGGAACACAAACTTTAAATGATACATTAAACAAGATGGGCTTAATTGATATTTATAGGACATTCCATCCAAAGAAAACAGAATACACTTTCTTCTCAAGTGCTCATGGCACATTCTCCAGGATAGATCATATCTTGGGTCACAAATCAAGCTCTGGTAAATGTAAGAAAACTGAAATCGTATCAAGTATCTTTTCCAACCACAATGCTATGAGACTAAATATCAATTACAGGAAAAAAATCTGTAAAACATACAAACACATGGAGGCTAAACAATACGCTACTTAATAACCAAGAGATTAATGAAGAAATCAAAGAGGAAATCAAAAAATACCTAGAAACAAATGACAACAAAAACACGATGACCCAAAACCTATGGGATGTGGTAAGGGAGTTGTAAGAGGGAAGTTTATAGCTACAATCCTACCTTAAGAAACAAGAAACGTCTCAAAGAAACAACCTAACCTTACTCCTAAAGCAATTAGAGAAAGAAGAACAAAAAAAAAAACCCCAAGGTGAGCAGAAGGAAAGAAATCATAAAAATCTGCACAGAAATAAATGAAAAAGAAATGAAGGAAATGATAGCAAAGATCAGTAAAACTAAAAGCTGGTTCTTTGAGAAGATAAACAAAATTGATAAACCAGTAGCCAGACTCATCAAGAAAAAAAAGGGAGAAGACTCAAATCAATAGAATTAGAAATGAAAAAGGAGAAGTAACAACTGACACTGCAGAAATACAAAGAATCATGAGAGATTACTACAAGGAACTATATGCCAATAAAATGGACAACCTGGAAGAATTGGACAAATTCTTAGAAAACCACAACCTTCTGAGACTGAACCAGGAAGAAATAAAAAATATAAACAGACCAGTCACAAACACTGAAATTGAAACTGTGATTAAAAACATTCCAACAGGGGCTTCCCTGGTGGCGCAGTGGTTGGAAGTCCACCTGCCGATGCAGGAGACGCGGGTTCGTGCCCCGGTCTGGGAAGATCCCGCATGCCGCGGGGCAGCTGGGCCCGTGAGCCATGGTCGCTGAGCCTGCGCGTCTGGAGCCTGTGCTCCGCAACAGGCGAGGCCACAACAGTGAGAGGCCCACGTACCGCAAAAAAAAAAAAAAAAAAAAAAAAAAAAACCATTCCAACAAACAAAAGCCCAGGACCAGATGGCTTCATGGGCAAATTCTATCAAACATTTAGAGAAGAGCTAAAACCTATCCTTCTCAAACTCTTCCAAAATATAGCAGAGGGAGGAATACTCCCAAACTCATTCTACAAGGCCACCATCACCTTGATACCAAAACCCAGGCAAAGATGTCACAAAGAAAGAAAAGTACAGACCAATATCACTGATGAACATAGTTGTAAAAATCCTCAACAAAATACTAGCAAACAGATCCAACAGCACATTAAAAGGATCATACACCATGATCAAGTGGGGTTTATTCCAGGAATGCAAGGATTCTTCAATATACGCAAATCAATCAATGTGATACACCATATTAACAAGTTGAAGGAGAAAAACCATATGATCATCTCAATAGATGCAGAGAAAGCTTTTGACAAAATTCAACACCCATTTATGATAAAAACTCTACAGAAAGTAGGCATAGAGGGAACCTAACTCAACATAATAAAGGTCATACATGACAAACCCACAGCCAACATCATCCTTATGGTGAAAAACTGAAACCATTTCCACTAAGATCAGGAACAAGACAAGGTTGCCCACTCTCTCCACTATTATTCAACATTGTTTTGGAAGTTTTAGCCACATCAATTAGAGAAGAAAAAGAAGTAAAAGGAATCCAAACTGGAAAAGAAGGAGTAAAACTGTCACTGTTTGCAGATGACATGATACTATACATAGAGAATCCTAAAGATGCTACCTGAAAATTACTAGAGGTAATCAGTGAATCTGGTAAAGTAGCAGGATACAAAAGTAATGCACAGAAATCTCTTGAATTCCTCTACACTAATGAGGAAAAATCTGAAAGAGAAATTAAGGAAACAATCCCATTTACCACTGCAACAAAAAGAATAAAATACATAGGAATAAACCTACCTAAGGAGGTAAAAGACCTGTACTCAGAAAACTATAAGACACTGATGAAAGAAATTACAGATGATACAAACAGATGGTGAGATATACCATGTTCTTGGATAGGAAGAATCAACATTGTGAAAATGACTAGACTACCCAAAGCAATCTACAGATTCAATGCAATCCCAATCAAACTACCACTGGCATTTTTCACAGAACTAGAACAAAAAATTTCACAATTTTTTTGGAAACACAGAAGACCCCGAATAGCTAAAGCAATCTTGAGAAAGAAAAATGGAGCTGGAGGAATCAGGCTCCCTGACTTCAGACTATATTACAAAGTTACAGTAATCAAGGCAGTATGGTACTGGCACAAAAACAGAAATATAGATCAATGGAACAGGATAGAAAGCCCAGAGATAAACCCAGCACATATGGTCACCTTATTTTTGATAAAGAAGGCAAGAATATACAACGGAGAAAAGACAGTCTCTTCAATAAGTGGTGCTGGGAAAAGTGGACAGCTACATGTAAAAGAATGAATTTAGAACACTCCCTAACACCATACACGAAAATAAACTCAAAATGGATTAGAGACTGGACACTTTGTAAAACTCTTAGAAGAAAACACAGGGAGAACACTCTATGACCTAAATCACAGCAAGATCCTTTTTCACCCACCTTCTAGAGAAATGGAAATAAAAACAAAAATAAACAAATGTGACCTAATGAAACTTAAAAGCTTCTGCACTACAAAGGACACCATAAAGAAAACGAAAAGACAACCCTCAGAATGGGAGAAAATATTTGCAAATGAAGCAACTGACAATGGATTAATCTCCAAAATTTACAAGCAGCTCATGCAGCTCAATATCAAAACAGCCCAATCCAAAAATGGGCAGAAGACCTAAATAGACATTTCTCCAAAGAAGATATACAGATTGCCAATAAACACATGACAGGATGCTCAATATCACTGATCATTATAGAAATGCAAATCAAAACTACAGTAGGTATCACCTCACACCAGTCAGAATAGCCACCATCAAAAAATCTACAAACAATAAATGCTAGAGAGGATGTGCAGAAAAAGGAACCCCTCTTGCACTGTGGGTGGGAATGTAAATTGATACAGCCACTATGGAGAACAGCATGGAGGTTCCTTAGAAACCTAAAAACAGAACTACCATACGACCCATCAATCCTACTATTGGGCATATACCCTTAGAAAACCATAATTCCAAGAGTCATGTACCACAATGTTCATTGCAGCTCTATTTACAATAGCCAGGACATGGAAGCAACCTAAGTGTCCATCAACAGATAAATTGATAAAGAAGATGTGGCACATATATATAATGCAATATTACTCAGCCTTAAAAAGAAATGAAATTGAGTTATTTGTAGTGAGGTGGATGGACCTAGAGTCTGTCATACAGAGTGAAGTAAGTCAGAAAGAGAAAAACAAATACCATATGCTAACACATATATATGGTATCTAAACAAAAAAAAATGGTTATGAAGAACCTAGGGGCAGGACAGGAATAAAGACACAGACCTACTAGAGAATGGACTTGAGGACATGGGGAGGGGAAAGGGTAAGCTGGGACAAAATGAGAGAGTGGCATGGACATATATACACTACTAAATGTAAAATCGATAACTAGTGGGAAGCAGCCGCATAGCACAGGGAGATCAGCTTGGTGCTTTGTGACCGCTTGGAGGGATGGAATACGAAGGGTGGGAGAGAGGGAGATGCAAGAGGGAAGAGATATGGGGATGTATGTATATGTATGGCTAATTCACTTTGTTATAAAGCAGAAACTAACACACCATTGTAAAGCAATTATACTCCAATAAAGATGTTAAAAAAAAAGGAGAGAAGGAAAAATGCAGGTTATTTTCCATTTACTGCTAAGCAAATATTTGTCTTCAATAAGACAGGTCACAAGTGCTCTTTGAGAATCTATTTTTTATTTGTCTAGGAACTTAGGAAATTAAAATGTATGGTTTTCTGTTCTCAAGCTCTCAATCTAACTGTGGCATCAAGATTTATGTCTAGGAAGTAACTATGAAATAAAAGTAGACAAACCCTGGACCATCCCTTGGGATGCTGTTTTCCTATTTCTTTCCTCTTATGGTGTAGGAGGACAGTTTGTAATAATGTCTTTAATTATGTAAAGCCCAAACTATATCTCCAGGCCGATGATGCTAAATGCATCCCATTTCCTGAACACAATGTGTAAAGCACTAAGCGCACGCCATGTTCATCATCCCTTCTGGAAAAAAGATGGTTCCTCGCACCCAAAGTTACCTGGATTAGTGTCATGTGACCCTGTTACCTGGCCAAAATTGATTGAACCAGAAATCAGGGTCAAAAGTAATTGTCAAGAACTGAGCATAGTAATAGAACTAAATATTTAATGAGCAATTAAGTCTGTGAGTCAAACACTATGCTGAGGTCTCCATTGGATTGTTTTATTTAATCTTCACAACAGTCCTATGAGATTGACCAGAATATTATCAAATGCATCCTAATAACAATACACATATAGTTACAGAGATACCCTGACAGGATTGAAAAAGTTGTCAGTAACCATCCAACTTTAACTGCATGTCTCATGACCAGCCCACATCATCACAGAGGCTTAGTAACTGGTCCAATGTCACAGGCTGGTAAGTGGGGCTGCTGCAGCTTGAACCCATCTTTCTGTTTGCCTGACTCTAGAGCCCTTACTCCTCACCCTTAGCCTGAGTGGTCAGCTCAGTCTGTTCACAAGGATGTTCCATATTGGTTGGCTTGACTCAATCAAATCCTGTCTTCCTGGAGGGTATGTTGAATGTGACATTTTTAGAAAGAGCGGATGGAAGTAACAGAAATATAAAAGAAGTAAAAATAAGAGAAAAGGCTTAGGAGAATGGATGTTAGCAGAAACCAGGAAGATTGAGATGATAGCTATGCCATTAGGGATAAGGCAAGGTCACAGAAATGCTGAACACACTAAATGACCCTGAAAATAAGTTCATTTGTATCATTTTTAAAAAGATTCCTCATATAAGCAATATCATACTTAGTATGATAATCTTCAGGTCTATCCATGTTGCTGCAAATGGCATTATTTCATTCTTTTTAATGGCTGAGTAATATTCCACCATATATATGTACCACATCTTCTTTATCCATTCATCTGTCGATGGACATCTGTGTTGCTTCCATGTCTTGGCTATTGTAAACAGCACTGCAATGAACATTAGGGTGCATGTATCCTTTTGAACCATGTTTTTCTCCAAATATATGCCCAGGAGTGGCATTGCTGGGTCATATGGTAGCTCTAGAGAATGAATTTATGGTTACCAGAGGGGAAGGGTGGGGGGGAGGGATAGATTGGGAGTTTGGGATTGACATGTACATACTGCTATATTTAAAATAGATAACCGGGGACTTCCCTGGTGGTCCAGTTGTTGGGACTTTGCCTTCCAATGCAGGGGGTGTGGGCTCGATCCGTGGTCAGGGAGCTAGGATCCAACATGCCTTTCGGCCAAAAAACCAAAACATAAAACAGAAGCAATATTGTAACAAATTCATAAAGACTTTTAAAAAATAAGATAAAATAGATAACCAACAAGGACCTACTGTACAGCATGGGGCACTCTGCTCAATATTCTGTAATAACCTAAATGGCAAAAGAATTTGAAAAAGAATAGATACATGTATATGGATAACTGAATCACTTTGCTGTATACCTGAAACTAACACCACATTGTTAATCAACTATACTCTAACATAAAATAAAAATTAAAAAAAAGAAAAGTAAGCAAAAAAAAAATGACCCTGAAAGATATTCAGCATTCCAGCTTCATTAGGCCTGATGCTGTGACACCTCTTCAAAGAAGTTACCTGAGCACATCTCTGCCCTCCCTCCCTGAGCAGCCCTAAGTGACACAGAAATGATCTTCAGCTTGGGCAACAATTAGGTTCCTAAACTGTCAGAGAAGAAAGTTAACTCTGGCACCTAAAACACATGGAGTGCTCTTTAATTAATGACATAGATTTCCCGCACTTCAAGAGAATTTAAGAGCTAATTTGACTATGAATTCACACCAGTTAAAAGCTTACTTGAAGCAGTTTCTGAGACTGAGAGTCTTGCTAGTTTTCCAGCCCTTCAGCTTCTTGAAGTTCTCTCCCAGCATTAAATTAGGCCACCATTGAGTGAAGATTTAGTATTATAGTTTTTGCTCTAAAGGAGAGTCATGTAAGGAGCATCATTTGAAATAATAAATTCATTTTGTTTCACTGGAAGGAAAAGTTCATTTTTCCAGGTGAATTCCTTTAATCATAAAGAGAATTTTAATAATGGATCTCAGATGCCTGGGACCATTTATACAGCTGCTGTTTCAAGTACTTTTTGTTCTCACTTAAAAAAAAATGACCTGTTTTATATGTTTTACTATGATACGTTATCCCAGACATTTTTGAAAGTGTTAGGTTGAACCATCTGAAGTTGCCAGTAGACAATCATTTTTAACCTGCAGAAGGAGCAATTCCAGATGGTTCAACCTGTAAATCAGAAGTAAATACTTTTGGATAGACATGCATGGGGAAAATTCCCAAAGGGAATATGGCAAAATTTTAACTGTGAAATCCTGTAGAGGGACAATATATGCTTTTTATTTCCTGCTTTTTGTATTTCCTAAATTTTCTATTGCTTCTACTTTATTCAACAACATTGTTGCTTCCTTCTCTTTACTTCTGTCATAGATTGTACCTTAATACCCTGTACCTATTACCCACAGTAATTATCCACAGTAACTACCTTGCACTTATTACCCTGTGATTATTACCTCGTATTGCACCTTTTATAAAGGAAAAAACCCTATGTGTCTCTTCTGTGAATTTCTTGAGAGTAAATACTGTGTCTTTTTTATCTTTATAGTCACTGTACCTGGCACACAGGAGGGATTCAACAAATGTTTTACCAGTTGAATGAATAAATGTATCTATGTCTGGCTTAACCAAATCAGAACACAATTCATATACAGTTTTTTCAAGTAATTGATTTTTCTAAAAATAATTGAATAAAGCTTCATAATGACTTGTCATACTTTACATCTTCTATTAATGTGCTAACCTTTGGATGACATACATTCTTATATTATATTCAGTTGACATTTACATTTCTTTTCAGCTTATTCTGACTGAACAGTAGCTTTTAGCATTGCCTGACTATAGCTCTAAGATCATACTTGGATGTTTTCCAGATTTCTTAAATTGAACAGAGGCCATGTTCAAAGGATGTCCTTGACTCTTGTCCTTGTGGCTTGGAATTGTTTCTTTTAATGAACCTAGTATCTATCCCAATTCTACAGCAGATAACCTTGAGGGCATTTTTTTTTTTTTTGGCGGTATGCGGGCCTCTCACTGTTGTGGTCTCTCCCATTGCGGAGCACAGGCTCCGGACCCGCAGGCTCAGTGGCCATGGCTCACGGGTCTAGCCGCTCCGTGGCATGTGGGATCTTCCCAGACCGGGACACGAACCCGTGTCCCCTGCATCGGCAGGCGGACTCTCAACCACTGCGCCACCAGGGAAGCCCTTGAGGGCATTTTGACTCAGAACTTTCCTCTGTGTTTTACATCAGTCAGCCTGTGAAGTTTACAGCATCTCTTTAAGAATGACCAGTTTCAGATCATAATGATGCCTTGGGCCTGAAATGTATTAACAGCTCCACTTTCCCATGTACACAGAGGCGATAGGCTGTGATAAAAGCCAATGCTTCTCAAAAGTTAATGTGCATACAAGTCACCTGGGAATCTTGTTAAAAAGCAGATTCTGACTCAGTTGGTCTGGGTTGGGCTCGAGGTTCTGCTTTCTAACAAGGTGCTGCAGGTTTGAGTCCACAGTTTGAGCAGGAAGACTAAGTCTTCTTGTGTAGCCCTTGGTATTCTTAAGTGCTCCAATTTTGGAGTCTTAAGAGGGCTCATCTCTAGTAAAAGTTCCACAGACTGGTGGCATTGCATATAAGCCCTGCCCCAGGTTAGCTAAAGTTTTTGGTGGTTCTCCATCCCCCTTCTTCTTTCTAAATGCCCTCTACAAGGTGCCTCATGGAAGCTCAGGGTTCTCACTGTGGCTTTCTACCTGGGCATCCATAGCCTCTCCCCATTCTCCAAATGTCCTGTCATACATCCAATCAATCCAAGTTCCCACTTGAAATTAATTTGAAGAAACAATGCTCAATAATGTGTCAAGAGACAATACAATTTAATGTGGTGATTTTCAATTTGAAAACAAAAGTCTTTGGTTTACATCCTTGCTCTGCCATTCACTAGCTATGGATCTCAGCAAGTCATGTAGTGCCTGTGGTAGGCTGAATAATATCTCCCAAAGATGTCCACATCCTAATCCCTGGAACCTGGGACTGTTACCTTGTGTTGCAAAAGGGACTTTGCAGATGTGATTACATTAGGATCTTGAGATGGGGAGATCCTGGGTTATCTCGGTGTGCCCAGTGTAATCAGAGGAACCCTTATAAGAGGGAAGCTTGAAAATAAAGTGGGAGAAGGCAATGTGAAGATGGAAACAGAGATAGGAGTGATGCAGCCACAAGCCAAGACAGTCTCTAGAAGCTAGAAGAGGCAAGGAACAGACTCTCCTGGAACCTCCAGAAGGAACCAACCCTTCTGATTGATTTTAGTCTCATAAAACTGATGTTAGACTTCTGGCCTCCAGAACTGTAAGAGAATAAATTGCATTGTTTTAAGCCACTAGGTCTGTGGTAATTTCTCAAAACAGCATTGGGACATTAATACAAAATTTCTGTTTCTTAGTCTGTAAAATGAGGCTAATGATAACAAGGCTGATAGCAGCATTGACATGAGTTTTCAAAGGGATGCCTTCCTAATTGAGGACACCTGAATCAAATGCACCTTGTCTATAAAAGCAGTGCTCAAAGAAGAGGACAGACAGATTTAAAAGAAAAAGTAAAGAGATTTTATTTTGTGTTAGGCATTAAGTTTCTGTTCTGAAGGAACTCACAATGAGCTGGGCATAGATATGGAGCCATCACAGGGGCATGTGTAAAGGTTCAAAAATACGAGAAGAGTCTTTTGGTAGAGGAGTTAAGAACAGCCAGCACTTATGGTTCTACTAACCACTTTAAAGTGCCTACAGCCATGCCTGTACCTTTCCTTAAATACGCCTGTCCTTCATATTGTTACACAAGCCTATAGGGGAATAACTAATTCTGCTTGGGGATGGTGTGGTGTTCAACATTATGTGTTGACTTAACTGGTGCTCAGATATTTGGTCAAACGTTATTTTGAGTGTGTCCATGAGGATGTTTTGGGATGAGTTTAACATTTCAAATGATGGATTGAGTAAAGTGGATTGCCCTCCCTAATGTGGATGGACCTCATCCACTCAACTGAAGGTCTGAATAGAACAAAAAGGGTGACCTTCCCCAGAATAGGAGGGAATTCCTCCTGCTTGACTACCTTTGAGCTGGGTCACTGATCTTTTTTTCCTGCCTTCTCGCTCAAACTGAGACATCGATTCAAGATTGCTGGCCTTCAGACTAGAACTACACCACCAGCTCTCCTGGGTGTCCAGCTCGCTGACTGCAAATCTTGGGACTTGTCTGTCTCCATAAGTGCATGAACCAATTCCTTATAGTCAGTCAATCAATCAATCAATCTCTCTCTCTCCCCATCTGTATCTCTATCTCTATATATGCATCCTATTGGTCCTTTTTCTCTGGGAACTCTAATACAGATGAGTATCTGGAAAGGCTTCACAGAGGAGGTCACTTTTCAGAGAGATGTTGAAATCATGGATAATCTATTTCTAAATATTCTACTTCATAATTATAAATTGTCAATTCCTCTGCCATTCATCCATTTCAAAATACATTTAGGGTTGAGATGAATTTAGTGAATGCTTATTGTGTGCCAGGCACTTTGCTAGGCACAGAGGTGGTGTCAAAGAAGACCTCAGTGCTGACCCTCTAGTGAGGAAGTAAGGCTTGAAGTAAGGCTTGACCCTCTAGTGAGGAAGCAAGACACAGTAATATCATGTGTACACATGATTTTTTTGAAAGTGGCAGTCCCATTCTTACAAAAGAAAAACATGATGCTCAGTTAAGATTGCCAGATAAAATACTGCATGGTTCATGCAATTATTTGTTATTTATCTGAAATTCAGATTTAGTTGGGCACCCTGCATTTTTAATTGCTATATCTGGCACCTCTATGTCCAGTTCTCACCCTACATCCAGAGGAGTATAGAGATTGGGAAGACATGGCTCTCCTTTAGGCTCAGAAAGGAAGCTGCTCTTCTCTTCTCTTCTAGATTATTGCATTCTGTCCTGCTGCCTCTACCTGGGACTTGCACTGCAGACACGGCCCTTCACACTTGCTGGCAGAGCAAATCCCCTATATATTCTTTCAGAAATGATGGAGGGAAGTCCTGCTGGGACACAGAGGAATGCCTGGGTCTCCGCCACCAGGGAGTGGAGAGGACCTACATGACCTGACCCTATTCTGCTTTTCCCAAAGCCCCACCTTCCTCGATTTGCTGTTTGAGGTATTTTTAGTTAGTTAAGGTCAGGGCCAGGTTGGGACAGATGCAATCACTGCTCAACGGGGGTTGAAAGCAGGGGATTTGGAATTAGCCAGCCTGCATTTGAATTGTTACTCTGTCACTTAACTTGCTCTATGAACTTGGACAGGTGACTTAACCTTCCTAAGCCTCCATTTCCTCATTGATAATGTGGGGATGATCACTCTGCTATGAGGATTAAATACAGTGATATGCATAAGGATGGTGTCTGGTACGTAAGGACATGTGCTCAATAAATTGTTGCTGTTATTATTAACACTTCTGGGTCTGTTTTACATCTAGCTTATTACTAGTTTTTGTTTCAAATATGCTAATGCTAACATTTTTGTGCATTGGCTTTTTTTTTTAAGTTTTGAATTTGTTTCTTGGAATAAAAGCCTAGGAGTGGGATTATTAGGTCAAAGACTTATCAGAGGCACAGAGCACAGACACTGAGCACAGACTCTGGAGCCAGACTACCTGGGGTCAAATCTCAGCTGCCCTACTGCCTGGCTGTGTGAATTGGGACAGGTTCCTTCACTTCTCTGTGCTGTGGTATTGTAGAATTTAAATTAGTGTTAGTCGTTATTATGACTATGTGATGGATCTTAGCGTAACGGGCAGGTTATCTTCAAAAATGATAATTGATAACCTATGTTAACTATCCCATCAGACTAAGAGCGGACCTTCTTCTTTGTGTATCATTTTATCAAAAGTGTTTTCACATTCCTTCTCTGCTTTTTAAAAATCTAAATCTTGTTTTTTTGTGTCATGTATTTGTTTATTTTTGTTTTTCACCTTATCTGTCATTTCCATCATAAAATTTTCCATTGTTTCAAGGGTAAAATTTGGTACTTTGAGAAGTGAATGGGGAAGATCTTTTGGGAATAGGAAGCCTTTTTAGTTTTTAATTCATCAACTTCTTTTTTTAATCATTATTAATTCCATTCTTACATTTTCCTTAGGTTTGTTTGTGGTTTTCTTTTTCTGATTTTTTTGCGTTGAGTGTCTAATTGATCTATTTCCATTCATTATTATTATTTTTTATTGGAGTATAGTTTATAATGTTATATTAGTTATAATTGTACAACACAGTGATTCAATATTTTTATAGATTATACTCCATTTAAAGTAATTGTAAAATATTGGTTATATTCCCTGTGATGTACATTACATCCTTGTATGTTATTTACTTTATATCTAGTGGTTTGTACCTCTAATCCCCTACCTCTATCTTGCCCCTCTCCCCAGCCTTCTCCCCACTGGTAACCACTAGTTTATTTTCTGCATCTATGAATCTGTTTCTGTTTTGTTATATTCATTTGTTTTATTTTTTAGATTCCACATATAAGTGAAAACACAATATTGTCTTTGTCTGACTTATTTCACTAAGCATAATACCTTCCAGGTCTATCCATGTCGTTGCAAATGGCAAAATTTCATTCATTCTTATGACTGAATAATATTCCTGTGTGTGTGTGTGTGTGTGTATCACATCATTATCCATTCATCTGTTGATAGACACTTAGGTTGCCTCCATATCTTGACTACTGCAAAAAATGCTGCTATGAACATTGGGGTGTGAATTAGTATTTTTGTTTTCTTAGGGTATACGCCCAGTAGTGGAATCATATGGTACTTCTATTTTAATTTTTTGGGGAACCTCTATAGTGTTTTTCATACTGGTTGTACCAATTTACATTCCCACCAACACTGAACTACATTTCCCTTTTCTCCACATCTTCACCAACATTTATTATTTGTTGTCTTTTTGACAATAGCCATTCTGACAGGTGTGAGGTGATATCTTATTGTGGTTTTGATTTGCATTTCCCTGATGATTAGTGATGTTGAGCATCTTTTCATGTGCCTGTTGGTCATTTTTATATCTTCTTTGGAAAAATGTCTATTCAGGTTTGCCCACTTTTTAATCAGTTTGTTTCTCATTTTGTTTTGGTTTGTTTGTTTTTGATGTTGTGCTCTTTTTTTTTTTTTTTCCCCTCGGTACACAGGCCTCTCACTATTGTGGCCTCTCCAATTGTGGAGCACAGGCTCCAGACGTGCAGGCTCAGTGGCCATGGTTCACAGGCCCAGCTGCTCTGCAACATGTGGGATCTTCCCGGACTGGGGCATGAACCCGTGTCCCCTGCATCAGCAGGTGGACTCTCAACCACTGTGCCACCAGGGAAGCCCTGTATGAGCTCTTTATATATTTTGCATACTAATCCCTTATCAGACATATCATTTCTAAATATCTTCTCACATTCAGTAGGTTGTCTTTTGGTTTTCTTGATGGATTCTTTCCCTGTGCAAAAGCTTTTAAGTTTAATTAGGTCCCATTTGTTTATTTTTGCTTTTATTTCTTTTGCCTTAGGAGATAGATCCAAAAAACTATTGCTATGATTTATGTCAGAGTGTTCTACTTATGTTCTCTTCTAAAAGCTTTATGGTTTCAGGTCTTATATTTAGGTCTTTAATCCATTTGGGGTTTATGTTTTTATATACTGTGATTAAATGTTCTAATTTCATTTTTTTAACAAGTAGCTGTCCAGGTTTCCCAGCACCACTTACTAAAGAGACTGTCTTTTCCTTGTAGTATATTTTTGTCTCCTTTGTGGTGTGGGCTCTCTATTCTGTTCCATTGATCTATGTGTCTTTTTTTGTGCCTGTACCATGCTGTTTTGATTACTGTAGCTTTGCAATACAGTCTGAAGTTAGAGAGAATGATACCTCCAACTTCGTTCTTTTTTCTCAAGATTTCTTTGGCTATTCAAGGTCTTTTGTAATTCCATAAAAATTTTAGGATTATTTGTTCTAGTTCTGTGAAAAATGTCATGGGTATTTTGATAGGGATTGCATTAAATCTGTAGATTGCTTTGGGTAGTATGGACATTTTAACAATATTAATTGTTCTAATCCCTGAACACAGGATATCTCTCCATTTATTTGCATCATTTTCAATTTTCTTCATCAATGTCTTATAGTTTTCAGAGTATAGGTCTTTCATCTCCTTTGTTAAGTTTATTCCTAGGTATTTTATTCTCTTGTAAAAGTCTGGGTAAAGGCTAATCAGTTTTATTTATCTTTTCAAGATACCAGACCTTGGTGTCACTGACCTTTTCTATTTTTTTTTTTTGGTGTCTATTTTATTTATTTCCTCTCTAATCTTTTTTATTTCCTTCCATCTGCTTACTTTGGGCTTTGTTCTTCTTTTTCTACTTCATTCCTTTAGATGAAAAGGTTAGGTTGTTTATTTGAGATTTTTCTTGTTTCTTGAGGTAGGCTTGTATTGCTGTATATTTCCCTCTTAGAACTGCTTTTGCTCTGTCCCATATATTTTGTAAAGTTTTGTTTTTATTTTCACTTGTCTCAAGGTATTTTTTTAATTTCCTCTTTAATTTCTTCATTGACCCATTGTTTTTTTTAGTAGCATATTGTGTAGTCTCCATATGTTTGAATTTTTCCCATTTTTCTTCCTGTAATTGATTTCTACTTTCATACCATTGCTTGGAAAAGATGCTTAATATAATTTTCTGTTCTCTGAATTTGTTGAGACTTGTTTTATTTTGTGGCCTAGTATGTGATCTATCCTAGAGAATGCTCCATGTGCACTTGAAAAGAATGTGTAGTCTGCTGGTTTTGGATGGAATGTCCTGAGGTTATCTATTAAATCCAAATGGTCTAATGTGTCATTTAAGGCCACTGTTTCATTATTGATGTTCTGTCTGGATGATCTGTCCATTGATATAAGTGGGATGTTAAAGTCTCCTACTCATTATATTATTGTCAATTTCTCCCTTTATGGCTGTTAATATTTGCTTTATATATTTAGGTGTTCCAAATTAGGTGCATATATGTTTACAAATGTTAAATACTCTCCTGTATTGATCCCTTTATAATTATATAATGCCTTTCTTTGTTTTTTTATTACAGACTTTGTTTTAAAGTCTACTTTGTCTGATATGAATATTGCTACCCCAGCTTTCTTTTTGGCTTCCATTTGCATGGAATATCTTTTTACATCCTCTCACTTTCAGTCTGTGTGTGTTTTAGCTCTGAGGTGGGTCTCCTGTAGGTGGCATACAGAAGGGTCCTTTTCTAAATCCAATCAGCCATCCTATGTCATTTGACTTGAGCATTTAGTCCAATGACATTTAAAGTTATTATTGATAGGTATGTACTTACTGCCATTTTGTTATTCGTTTTCTGGGTTTTTATAATTCTTCTCTGTTATTTCCTTCTTCTTTTAGTCTCTTCCCTTGTGGTTTGATGCCTATCTTTGGTACAGTAAGTCCCCTGTATATGAGAAATTTATGTCTTTCAAAGATGCAAACGTGTGTTCCAACAATGTCAGATGTGAAATTGCAGCTTGCCCTCTGTCTCTAATTACTGACGATCCTTCAGCTCTACCATCTCCCACCTCCTCTCCCTCCTCCAGTCAGTAACTCTTTTTGCCTATTCACTTGATGCCAGACCCTGTAGGCCAGCTGTTGTACTGTACTACTGTACTTTTCAAGGTACTGTACTGTAAGATTAAAAGTTTTATTTTGTTGTTTTCTATGTATTATTTGTGCGAAAAGTATTATAAACCTATTACAGTGCAGTACTATATAGCCGATTGTGTTAGTTGGGTACCTAGGCTAACTTTGTTGGACTTACAAACAAATTGGACTTATGAATACACTCTTGGAATGTAACTCATTTGTATGTAGGTGGCTTACTGTGTTATGTTTGTGTTCCTTTTGTTCTAGTTTTTGTATATCTATTGTAGGTTTTGATTTGTGGTTATCATGATGTTCATATATGTTGACCTATATCTACTTGTATAAAACTGATAGTTATTTAAGTTCAAACACATTCTAAAAGCTCTACAATTTTTTACTCCCCCACCTATGTTTTTTGTTTTTGACATCATATTTTACATATTTATGTCTATCCTTTAACTGCTTATTGTAATTTTAGTTGATTTTACAACCTTTGTCTTTTAACCTTTGTATTAGCTTATTTAGGTGGTTGATCCACACCTTTACTATATATTTGCCTTTATCAGGGGGATTTTCCCTTCCTATAATTTCTTATTTCTAGCTTCTATTTCACTTAGAGAAGACTCTTTAACATTTCTTTTAGTGTCAGCTTAGCACTGATGAACTTTTTTAGTTTTTGCTTGTCTGAGAATCTCTTTATCTCTCCTTCAGTTCTGAATAATAACACTTCTGGGTAGAGTATCCTAGTTTGTAGGTTTTTTGCCTTTCAGCACTCTAAATATATCATGCCATCCCCTACTAGCCTGCAACTTTTCTGCTGGAAAGTCAGCTGATACCCTTATGGAGGGTCCCTTGTATGTGGCCCTTTGTTTTTCTCTTGTAGCCTTTAGCATTCTCTCTTTAACTGTTCCCATTTTAATTATGCTATGTCTTGGTGTGGGTCTCTTTGGGTTCATCTTGTTTGGGACTCTGTGTTTCCTGGACCTGGATATGTTTTTTTCTTCAGGTTCAGGAAGTTTTCATAATTTCATCAAATACATTTTCTACTCCTTTCTTGCTCAGTTTTCCTTCTGGGACCCTTATAATGTGAATGTTAGTATGCTCATTCATTATTACTTAATAATGAAAGAATTTAAAAATACAAATTTAGCTCTGAGTATAAATTTGGCCATATCTCAAGTGTTTGATATGTAGTGCTATGATTGCTGTTTTCTAAGTAGTCTGTAATTACAGTTTGATTTCTCCTTTGCTCTAAGTTTCATGGAGACAGTTTAATTATTTTCAGAAAGTTGAATTTTTTGTTCACACTTGTCAATAATTTCTGTTTCTATTGTATGTTGATAAAGGATATTGATGGAAAATTGTTTATTTTTAGAATTTATAGAGATTTTCTTTGTGGTTTCCTATATAATCAATTTCTGTGAGTAATCCTCTGAGCACATGAAAAGGAAAAGTGCAATATTCTAATTTTCTTAGGTATAGAATTCTACATATATATTTATTTCATTACCTCATAATTAAATTATTTCTCTTGTCTGTATTAAGATTTTTAAAATGGGTGACCCATAGATGAGCCTCAGGAGATCTGTGTGCACTTTTTTTAGGGAGAAGGCTCACAGTTTTTTCAAGTTCTCAAAGGGATCTGTGGCCCCCAAAACATTAAGAAACTCTGCTCTATATCCTACTTGATCTGTCAAAGAGTAAGAAAGGAGAGTTAAACTACTAAATATAACTTAAAATCAACATTAAAAATTATTCTGAAATAAATAAAAATTATAATTATTTTATTAATATACAGGATTCCTGAGAAACAGTTATATTGATATTTACTACTTATACATCCTGGAAATAGTGCTAAGTGGCTTTGCTTATTTTATTCCAGGCCCTTGAATGAGATTCATGAGGAAGCTGGGCTTCTATAGGATAGCAGAAAAAGGGCTAAGTCCCTTTAGCAAAATTTATTCTGGAACAAGTTGGTTACATGTATTCGATTTTCCCTGTGAGTTTTGCCCTCAGTCTTTTGCAATCTCCTCTGATGAATTCTTCATTTCTTCTTTGAATACTCCTCCTCAGTTAATGCTCTGAGGAAACAGTTCCATTTTTGAAAGCTAATCATGTCCTTAAGGTGACTAAGTTCAAAGTCACATACTTCCTAAACTGAGGCAGAGAGGTAAATGCATCAGTTTCTAGGATGGGAATGACAGCCACTTAAAAACCGACAGCCAAATTATAGGTGTACATGGAACAGAAAGTATCTGCTGACAAACAAGTCATGCATTTTTAAATGATGTACATGAAGAATTTAAAGTCCACCTTAAAAGAAAAATTGAAGAGGTCTTAAAAGGAACAGTGATGATTGAAATTATGACTCATGCTCTACAAAAGTCCCTATACCTAATTCTTAGAAGAATTAGAAGTTCTCAGCGCTAACTTATCCATTGGATACACAATACTAGGCTCCTATGCATAATACTTTCAGGGCCCATGAAAATACCTTAATTTTAATTTTGTTTAAAAGCTGAAGAAAAAATGGCTATAACAGTAATAATATATATATATAATAATGAATACAGCCTGGATTGCATTTGCCTTTATACCAATGCAGTCATAAATATAATTGATAAATATATATTATACATAATATACATATATATTACAGATGTACATCATGGGTCTCATTTTTTTTATGGAAGAAAAGACCCATGAAGGCAAAAGTGCCTACATCCCATTAAAGTCATAATGGGGCCATGCAAATAATTATCTGCTCAACATTGTGAATGGTCAGTAACTAAGTAGATGCCTTTTGAAAGTTTTTGATGTGTGTTTATGCATGATTTGGAGGCACTGTTTAAAATAAATTATATTCTCTTAGTAGAATGAAAATTGAGGCTGTGTAGCCTCTTTATATCTGTGCTTCTTTCTTCCTGTTTGCTTCACTCTGGCTCTTTCCACAAACTTTTACTTGCTCAGTTCTTGCACATGGCTCAATAGTCCCTAGCCCCAACTCAGCATCAGGTCTACCACTGACACTGGTTTTCTGTGGATCTGAGTTCAAATTCTCTGATGGAGCAGCCTCTAGTCAGCTGTTCACCATACATCCAATTAGCTGTAGCTAATCTTTCCCCTCTCATTCTTCCCCCCACAATCTTGCATGCCCAGTCCCTATGGTATGTGTGGCTGGCCCTCCTGCAAGCTGTGTTGGGCAGCTAATGAAATATCTTCTACTGTATAGTTTTAATATGACTAGATTATACTCACAGCAAAAAACAATTACAGGAAGAATGAGGCTAGCAGTAAGTAGTGGTCTTACTATAATTATACTATTATACTTTCTCATGCCCTTGATTGTCATTTTGCCACCTATTCAATACATAGAAAACAGGTGGCTCCTCTCCAGGAAATGCCACTTGCAGAGACTATGTCCAATCTAGGCATCAGTGAAGAGCTACGTTTCATAATCAAGTAGGACCCCTGCCTTGAGACTAAGCCATTATCTGAAGATTTACAGACATCCCTCTAAGTCCCTTTTTTGCTGGATGAGTGACCTATCTGAGTATTCACATCACATATGCTTCCTGTCACTTTGGGGTTGTAATAAGCCTTCTTCATTAATGGTTATGTATTAGGAACATCTGAGTAGATGTGATGTTAATAGCAATTTGAACTTTATTTAATTATCACAGTGTCACACACTTTTCTACCTTTGTAGAATTTTAATACTCAATAAGCACAATATTGTTTCACTAAAAAGAAGTATGATTGGTGCATAGCAACTTGGTATTAATAAGACTTGTATTATCTATCTCAAGTAAGATGAACTATGAGATACAAAACTTTTATCTGTCATAATTTCAATTTATAAGTGTCACTCCTATTTAAATTGAAGAACAGGAAAGCTTATGGTCTTTCTTGATAAGAAGAAAACCTTGAGCAAAAAAGACTATACCAATGACAGTTGTTTTTCTTTTAATATTATCTTACTAACAGAGAACTAGGAAAAGTTCTGTTATGGATATTGTATCAGCCACGGTTAAGTTTTGAAGAGCAGAATCTATTCAACAAGTTTAAGAGAAAGGGATTAATTAAAGGATGTTTTATCATTTACTGTATCATTGGGAGGCAAAAAAAAAAAATACCCTTTTTTGAGGGCTGAACTTCCAAGATCAGCTCCCAAGATGAAACTATGGAAATGGGTCAAGGGAACAGTTGCCTCTGCAATGGTCAAGAGGCTGCAGATTCAGGAAGCTGATATCTTAGCTCCCTGCTCCTAGACACATTGCCTCTCTGCCAGTGCTGTCCATACCAGCCAAATGGTGTGCCATCTTGTCTCTCTTCCCATATGGCTTAGGTCTGAATCAAGTCTCATTTGACTACACTTTCTTTGTGAAGCTCTAACTGCAAGGAAGTCTGAGAAGTGTGGTTTTTAGCTTTCTGGCCTCTACATGTTAAAAGGGGACTAGAATGGGGGTTGAATGAGCCAATTTAGAGTATTAACCATGGGTACGTGATTGGGTAATATTGAAAACTTGAGTAACGAAGGTGCAAATAAGATATGGTCATCTTTGGGGTTTATTTTTCCCATTTCAGGACTGGAAATATATTAATCACAATCTTTGGTTCATGATACACTCATATCAGTGACCTGTGTATGGACCCCAAATTACTTAATAGTAAATTAACATCGTGGACCCACCCATCACCCAAATAAAAGCTAGGTCCTTGACAATAACCAACATGTAACCAAATATTCCCTGATACTCCCTTACCCTAGGAAACCATCACCCTGAATTTCATGTTTTATTGCATCTATAGGTATACTTGCAAAATACCTTTTTAAAAATTTTAGTAGTTTCTGTACTGTTATAAAGATGGAATCATACTCTATGTAACATTTGGTTCTTACTTTTTTCATTGAATATTCTGTTGCTAGATTCATCTATATTTTTGCATTTCACTGTAGTTCATTTCAACTGTTGTATTCTATTGCCAAGTATGACAATATTCCATTATGTGAGTATTCATCCATTTTTCTCTTAATAGACATTTGGACTGCTTCAAAATTTTGATGCTGTGAATAGTGCTGCTGTAAACATTCTTTCATACATACAAGAGTTTCTCTGGGGTATTTACCAAAGATGGAATTACTGGGTCATGGGAATTTTTTAGTTTGGATTGGAGTTCTACATGTTGAAGGTCATCAAAATATATATAATTTTCAGCCAGGTCTGGTTTAAAAGTAATAAACTAACATAATCATCAAAGAATATGAAGGGCTTAGAGTTTTTTCTCAAAAAGCCTATATTCCATTGGAAGAAACAATTAATATTTTATCTTTGGTATTTTTTGTACCTACTCATCTTCTGAAATACTTCTTACCCCAGGGACCCAACACACCTTTCCTACTCTCATTTGAGAGTGGTCAGCTAATAGAAGTTCCTTGATATTCAACAAACAATCATGCTTCTTAGACTACAACCTTAGGACCGTGATCTCCATCTCTCATATTTCTCCAAAACCAATTCCTGTTCACAATACACTCCCTTAGCCATTGAAGCACAAAGCTATTCTGCCACACTGTAGGGAAATCTTGGGGTTCCAACCACATTAGTAGGGAATTGATAAGGACACAGGGTGTCCATTAAATCCAGCTTGATTTAGTGTAACATAACCATCAGAGGGTGATCAGGCTTTTGATTTATATCAGGCTGCCTAAGCTATAGAGAGAACTCTTAAATTTCATATCTGTCATAGGATGGGTTCCCCTGGAAAATGACTCTGATATAAAGATTTATGTGCATGTGTTTTATTGGGAGGACTCTCAGTTACAATAGCTGTCAGGGAGCGAGGAAAGCAGGATTGAACAAAAGAAGTTAAACTGCAATACAGTTGCAAGAGAGGCCTCAGCTGAATTCCTGGGAAGCTCCGACACTGAGATGAACCTTTAGAGATGTCCTGAATTCAGCAAGGAGCCAAGACCTTTGTACCCCATATAGACCAGTTATAGGATACATGCTGCCCTTGGGAAGGGAATGTAATCTTGAGTGAGTCATTTCCCTTTGACCAATGGTGATTCATGGGGAAGGCCTCTTGGCAGCTGGGAGGAATGACTGCTCAGTTCTGAAGAGGGATCTGGGCAGCATATCACAGCGTCTGCACAAGTCCATCTCTTGGGCTACATGGATCCATTTGCTTCTTACAAATTCACCCCATCTTGGAACAACAACCTGAAGATTCTTATTGGTCTATTTTCTTGGGGAAAGTCACAAGAGGAAAGTTAGTGGCCTAAACTATATGCCCCTTCAGCTTATGGTCACAAGTGATGCTCCAAGTGTTGCTCCTTCCTCTACTGCCCATTCTAAATTCCCCACACCCCAGCTAGCACCTCTGCTGGTCTAGGTGGCTGACCTGGTGTGACAATTCAGACTCTCATTACTGTGGGGTCTGAGCCCCTAGTCAACATGCAATTCTTGGGCCATGGCTACTGTTAAAATTAGGTAAGAGAATAACAAGGGATACTGCAGTGGTTCATTGGGATGCTAAACATATTCTTTTTTGCTCCTGCTGTGTAAGAACATAGCCGCTCTATTCACAATAGCTGAGACATGGAAACACCCTAAATGTCCATCAACAGATGAACGGATAAAGAAGATGTGGTGTGTATACACACACACACACACAATGGGCTACTACTCAGACGTAAAAAAAGAATGAAATAATGCCATTTGCAACCACATGTATGGACCTAGAGATTATCATATTATACTAAGTGAAGTAAGTCAGAGGGAGAAGGACAAATACCATATGATATCATTTATATGTGGAATCTAAAATATGACAAAATGAACCTATCTATGAAACAGAAACAGACTCACAGATATAGAGAACAGACTTGTGGTTGCCAAGGAGGAGAAGGGGTGGGGAGGGGATGGACTGGGAGTTTGGGGTTAACAGATGCTAACTATTACATATAGAATGGATAAACAACAAGGCCCTACTGTATAGCACAGGGAACTATATTCAATATCCTGAGATAAAAAACCATAATGGAAAAGAATATAAAAAGAATGTATATATATATATATATATATATATATATGTGTGTGTGTATATATGTATAACTGAATCATTTTGCTGCACAGCAGAAATTAACACAACATTGTAAATCAACTATATGTCAATAAAAAATAATTCAGTGGGACTCTTGTCACCTGGTGGAAGCATTATGTATCTGGGAATCAGAACCTCTAAACATGTAGAGTGTATAATGTGAAGATAAAAGCATAAATTACCCCAACGGATCACTGGGGGTGATGATAAGTGGGACCGCTTCTACTTCTACTCCTTCTTGGACCTATGTAGTCTACATATTGGGTCCAGTACCTTACAGTGATTATTGGTTTAGTATACATATCAGGCCCTAAAGGATGGTACACCGTACTCATAAAGCATCATCACCAATCTGGTGTCTTAACTGTGCCTTCAAAGAGCTGTTCCATTGCCCTATCAGGCCAACATCCTCTGGCTGCTGTGATATGGAATAGGACCACTGGATCTCATGGAATAAGCCCCTTTGCTGTGAATCAGGTCCCTTGGTCGATTGCAATGTTATATGGGATCCCACGTCAACAGATCAGTTATTCCATGAGCCCTCAGATGGTAGTGCTGGCTGAAGACATGCAGGCAGGAAAGGCAAATGCATACTCAGAACATATATCAATTCTAGTCAAGATGAAGTGCCAGGGTCAAAGTGGTCCCATTTAATTATTTTGCCGTCAAATGGTCGGTTAGTCTCTTCAGGAATGGTATAATATCAAAAGCTCAGTCCTTGTCTCTGTTACTGACAGGTTAGACATTTCACAACAACCGTACTTGTATTATTCTTGGAAAGTAGGAGCCCATGTTAGGAGGCCCATGCACAGTGTTTATCCTTGAAAGTATGGCTCCTCTTGTCGTGCACTCATTGTGCCAGTAGTGATTTAGTGCCTCTTTGGTGATTTAGTGACTCTTTCACGGTGGATGTTCTCTAATGTGATTTAACATGTCATACAAAAATCTTCACACTTTTCATCCACTCCCTAAGGTCCATACACATGCCTCTTTCCCAGTTCTCCTGGATTGTGACCTAATCTTTCTTCTTCTAAGCCCCTGACCATGAGTTTGTACAGACAGACACACACACACACACACACACACACACACACACATTTAATCTCAGGACAGTTGTCTTTCCACACAAAGTGTCTGGTCAGGTACATTTTCTGAACTCTTTGGGAGGATTTCCCTTCGTTATTGTCTTTTACAGCCATTCTTGATTGGGGCTGCAGTGCAGTCATAGTCTAATTTGTTTCACCTACATATTGAGCTGGCTCACCAATGAACCAAGTTCATTCTATTTCCCTTTTCATCCCCAGGTCATAATAGACCCATCTTAGTGTGAGCTAAGGGAGAGGCAACAGTGGTGGATGGCATGGGAGTCTGACCTGATCATTCAGCTTACTTGTGCCCTTTGTCCCTGTTCACGCTGGTCCCAGATATACCACTTCCATCTTTTGGAGAATCGCTTCTGGAACTGCCAGGCTTCATGATTTAGTGAGTCTGACAGAATCTTGATCGTGATGGACAGTTTTGATCAAATCATCACCTATATCCTATGGTCAGGCTCTATCATGGCTCTTTTTCAAATAACGTTTAGTTCTCTGCTGTCAATGGCATGCCTTACTCCAGAACCCTAGAGTTCCATGTTGTGATTTTTCTTACTGAGATTTGTCATAAGCTTCACGTGGCCTCTCTCTACACCATAGATACATCTAATACTATGCGGTCTGTCATGTTACATGGCTCAAGTTGTACGGCCACTTGTTCTACAACCTGAACAGCTGCAAAGCCTGTTCCTACACTGGTTCCCACTCACAGCTGGAAGCCTTCCATGTCAATTGGTGATTAGGTTAGAGCAACTGCCAAGTGTGGAAGTTGCTGCCTTCAAATCTGAGAAGCCTTCTAGATGTTGTGCGTCTTGCTTAATGGGGGGAGGTACAAGTTGTAATAATTTATCCTTTACTTTGGAGGGGATGTCCCAGCATGGCCCACACCACTGGACTCCTAAAAACTTTAATGATATGAGTTCTTGAGCTTTAAAGAGTTTATTTCCACTCCCTGGTGAACATATGACTTTCTAAGGCTTCTAGGGTTTCTGATGTACTATTTGCTCATCTGGTTCAATTAACATGTCACAGACATTGTAAACCAATTTGATGTACTATGGAATGATGAGATGGCCTTAGTCCATTCAGACTATACTATGACAGAGAATGGAAGAGTTAACATAGTTCTGGGGCAAGACTATAAATGTATACTGTTACCTATCCCACTTGAATGTCAACTGATCCTTCTTCATGATAGGGATGGAAAAGAAAGCATTCACCAGATCAATAACTGCATACCACATACCCAAGACCGTGTTAATCTGCTCTAGCAAAGATACTACAACTAACACAGACACTGAAAATGGAGCTACTACTTGGCTGAGTTTGTAAAAATCCACTTTCATCCTCCAGGATCTGTTTGGTTTTTATAGGGACCAGACTAGTGAATTAAATAAACAAGGATATGATGGGGCCATCATGCCTATATCCTGTAGGTCTTTAAGGGTAACACTAATCTTTGCTCTTCCTCTCATCAAGTGATATTGTATTGATTTTATAGTCTTGGTAAGGAAGAAAGGAAGTTTCAGAGGCTACCATTTGGCTTTCCCCATTACAATAGCTCTTATCCCATACACAAAAGAACAAATGAGAAGGTTCAGCCAATTAACAGGATGCCCACGCCAATTATACATTTGGGTACTGGGGAAAGGATCACTGGTGGGTCCATGGAACTGGTGAACACACAGTGAACCAGGAACTAGACCATGACTCCATTTATTACTTGCTTCCATATAACCCCACTCTCATAAAGGGGCCATTTTGAAATAGGCCTCAGTTGTTCACATGGGTATCATTGTCAACTTGGACTCAGTTTCCAATAGTCCTTGAATGTGTGGATATTTCTTCTTTCAGTATATGGTAGCCTGAATTGATGGCTGTAGGTTCCTCTGGGGAAGGACTGGACTGGGGGAATCATTACTCCCATATACTTGCCATAGGTCCACACACTTGCAGGTTCCTTCTTTATGGGGACTTGGCCTCTCCTTCAGCCAATGGGTTCCTTGACTGAAAGTTGCTCATATAGGACAAGGGAGAAATTGAATGGCAATGCATTATAACTCAGCCAATCCTATGGGGAGCTCTGAACTGGGATGGCCATTCAGAGATGATCTGAATCAAAGCAAGGGGCTGGGCCTTTGTATCCCCATATCAACTAGTCAGTGGCTGCAGGCAGCCCCTGGGGTGAGACCACAGACTTGGGCCAAGCAAGTACCTTCAGTTGAGTACAATGTCTGGAGAGGGCCTCACCTGTGAGCTGTCAATTGACATTTCTCAAAGCTGGGGAAATGAGTTCCTTGATCTTCAAGGGGGCATCTGGGTGTTGTCTCATGGTACCATTATAATATCAAAAGTACTTTCTCTGGAGTCTCTTAAGCACCATCTGAAAATTCTCTCCTCAAAATCCAGCTAACACCTCATTAGCAAGTCGTCAGTGTCTTGACTGTTTTCTTTTCTCAAAATGTGTTCTACAGAACACTAATACTATGAGATGTCCATCAAAAAGAATTCCATAATCAAACAAGTTTGGGAAATGTGGCCTAGCTTATGCCACTCTTGCAGGCTCACAAGCATATTAACACATTAAATTCTCTGAGATGACTGACAGTATAACAAATTGTTTCCTAATATTAGTATTTCTAAAACTTTCCTTCTTTTAACAGTCCATGCAACTAGAATTCCAGAGAACAAATTTTGGCTGAAGCTCTTTAATGCTTAAAGAGATTTCTCTTGGCTTCCAGCTTTCAAGGATTTTTCTAATTGATTACTCTTCAATCAGGTAATGAATGTATGCCTTTCTTTTCATTCCCACTGCTCTCAGCCTGATCTAAGTCATCATGATCTTGCAAACCTAGACTACTGCCATAGCCTCCTACCAGTGACCTTCCCTTAAGTTTCTCTTACTTTCAATCTTTTACATAGACCCGAGTAGAATCGATGGTCTAGAACTGCACTCTCTAATAAGTAGCCACTAGCCACACAATGGAAATAAAACATACACAGATGAAGCAACTTGAATTAACTAGAAAATAATAGATCAACCACAGCATGTCCTTAAAATAGCCTATAATAGTGTGATTCAAATTGAATACATAAAAGCAGAGGAAAAGAACTCTTTATTCCCCAGCATTGTGTACACAGTTTCAAAGCCAGAGGTCAGAGGACTGTTTTATGATGACTGGCTGCCTTGCCCAACAATATGCCAGACGGAGGCTTAAGAAATTGTCTCTCAATTCTAAAATAGTCATGTTTACAAAGCTGAACACTGCTCCTCTGGTTTATCAACGGTTAAGGAATAAGCAGGGCGTCAGATTTTTTTTTTTAACAGAATTACCTGGAGTGATAATATTCTAAATAAAGATCACATGAAGTAAACATCAAAGTTAATAAAATTACTCTCTCAGTTTCCTTTATTTCGGGAAGGTACTTACTGGATCCATGTAACTTTCTTGGCCTGTGCAAAGGATAATATAAATCCCTGAAATTCATAAAAAGATAATGGGGCTCTCTCCAGAAGGTATAGGTCTCAGGGTAAACCATAATATGTGGTCTTCCCAACAGCCAAATATTCATGCCATTGAAATCTGGATAAAAGGGACACAATTTTAGCTTTAGAGAGGAAACTGAAGGGCAAGAGGATGCAAAAGGGCAAGATACAGCCTGAAGAATGAAGGATTGGGGATGTCAAGTGGCTGGGTACAGTTCTATTTACTAATTTACTAATTAAACATTTAGACTAAGAGAGGCAAAGTAAGATGAATAGAGAGTCCATAAGTAAAATAGATGTGAGAAGTGGTAGAGAGAAAAAATAGCAAAGCCTCAGATGTCGTGCTTCCAAGTAAGAAAGGAAGTAGAGAATAGTTGGGGCCAGGCCAGCTAGAGAGTACATGTCCCATACAAGGAGGGCACGGCCTCTACACAATTTCCAATTGTTGCCAAATGGAAATTCAGAACTTGGATTGGCAAAGCTTCTGATTTTATAAGAGAAATATTTAAAATATCCCATTTAAAAAAATTTCCTGGGGAGCAGTTGTAGGGTTGAGGGAGCGATTTAGTATATCTAACTCCAGAACTACTTTCATAACTCATGCTTTGGACCTTGACTGGCTTCCTTCATTGAGTCTATCTTGAAGAGGTTGATGTGATCAACATTGATTGTTTAAATGAGTCTCATATAAACTAGGCCACAATATATCATCAGGCTAGATTTAAACATATAATCTGTAAATGCAAAATCTGCATCTTTGTTATTCAGTGATGACACATTGAGAATAGTTTCTTCAGTCAGGTGCCCAGTAGTTTTCTCCACAGAGTCAAGGAAAACGAGGCTTGGAAATGACCCTTTTCTCTTTTCCAATGTTAAGCCCTTCAAAACTGCTCCTTAAAGACATTCAGTCTTCCATCATTGGCCTGAACATTAATGTTGAGATCACAGATGCCAAATGAATCGTGGGAATATCTCAAGGGAGGAAATCTTTACAAACAAACACAGGTTTTATCTTCCTCATTCAGAACAGCTGCCTGATATCACACAGGCAAAATCTTGCTGTAATACAGTGGGGTTTTTTTGTTTTTTGTTTTTGTTTTTTTTGCGGTATGCAGGCCTCTCACTGCTGTGGCCTCTCCTGTTGCGGAGCATAGGCTCCAGACGCGCAGGCTCAGCGGCCATGGCTCACAGGCCCAGCCGCTCCGCGGCATGTGGGATCCTCCCAGACTGGGGCATGAACCCATGTTCCCTGCATCGGCAGGAGGACTCTCAACCACTGTGCCACCAGGGAAGCCACTCTAGGCATTGTTTGATCTCCTGTTTGATTTCCTCAGTGACCTCTTGGTTATCTAGTAATGTATTGTTTAGCCTCCATGTGTTTGTGTTTTTTACGTTTTTTTCCCCTGTAACTGATTTCTAATCTCATAGTTTTGTGGTCAGAAAAGATGCTTGATATGATTTCAATTTTCTTAAATTTATCGAGGCTTGGTTTGTGACCCAAGATGGGAACTATCCTGGAGAATGTTCCATGTGCACTTGAGAAGAAAGTGTAATCTGCTTTTGGATGGAATGTCCTATAAATATCAATTAAATCCATCTGGTCTACCGTGTCATTTAAAGCTTGTATTTCCTTATTAATTTTCTGTCTGGATGATCTGTCAATTGGTGTAAGTGTGGTGTTAAAGTCCCCCACTATTACTGTGTTACTGTCGATTTCCTCTTTTATAGCTATTAGCATTTCCCTTATGTATTGAGGTGTTCCTATGTTGGGTGCATATATATTTATAATTGCTTTATCTTCTTCTTGGATTGATCCCTTGATCATTATGTAGTGTCCTTCCTTGTCTCTTGTAGCATTCTTTATTTTAAAGTCTATTTTATCTGTTATGAGTATTGCTACTCTAGCTTTCTTTTGATTTCCACTTGCATGGAATATCTTTTTCCATCCCTTCACTTTCAGTCTGTATGTGTCCTGAGGTCTGAAGTGGGTCTCTTGTAGATAGCATATATATGGGTCTTGTTTTTGTATCCATTCAGCAAGCCTGTGTCTTTTGGTTGGAGCATTTAATCCATTCATATTTAAGGTAATTTTCTCTGTGTATGTTCCTATTACCATTTTCTTAATTGTTTTGTGTTTGTTTTTGTAGGTCTTTTTCTTCTCTTGTGTTTCCCACTTAGAGAAGTTTCTTTAGCATTTGTTGTAGAGCTGGTTTGGTGGTGATGAATTCTCTTAGCTTTTGCTTGTCTGTAACTCTTTTGATTTCTCCATCGAATCTGAATTAGATCCTTGCCGGGTAGAGTAATCTTTGTTGTATGTTCTCCCCTTTCATCACTTTAAATGTATCAGGCCACTCCCTTCTGGCTTGCAGAGTTTCTGCTGAGAAATCAGCTGTTAACCTTATGGGAGTTCCCTTGTATGTTATTTGTCTTTTTTCCCTTGTTGCTTTCAATAATTTTTGTCTTTAACTTTTGTCATTTGATTACTATGTGTCTTGGCGTGTTTCTCCTTGGGCCTATCCTGCCTGGGACTCTGCACTTTCTGGTCTTGGGTGGCTATTTCCTTTCCCATGTTAGGGAACTTTTCGACTATAATCTCTTCAAATATTTTCTCAGGTACTTTCTCTCTCTCTTCTCCTTCTCGCACCCCTATGATGCAAATGTTAGTGCATTTAATGTTTTCCCAGAGGTCTCTTAGTCTGTCTTCATTTCTTTTCATTCTTTTTTCTTTATTGTGTTCCGTGGCAGTGAATTCCACCATTCTGTCTTCCAGGTCACTTATCTGTTCTTCTGCTTCAGTTATTCTGCTATTAATTCCTTCTAGTGTATTTTTCATTTCAGTTATTGTATTGTTCATCACTGTCTGTTAGTTCTTTAATTCTTCTAGGTGTTTGTTCTTTAATTCTTCTAGGTCTTTGTTAACATTTCTTCCAGCTTCTCAATCTTTGCCTCCATTCTTTTTCTGAGGCCCTGGATCATCCTTCCTATCATTATACTAAATTCTTTTTCTGGAAGGTTGCCTATTTCCACTTCCTTTAATTATTTTCCTGTGGTTTTATCTCGTTCCTTCCTCTGGTACATAGCCCTCTGCCTTTTCATTTTGTTTATCTCTCTGTGTGGTTTTCATTCCACAGGCTGCAGAACTGTGGTTCTTCTTGCTTCTGCTGTCTGCCCTCTGGTGGAAGAGGCTATCTAAGAGGCTTGTGCAAGCTTTCTGATGGCAGGACTGGTGGCTGGTAGAGCTGGGTGTTGCTCTGTCTGGCAGAACTCAGTAAAACTTTAATCAGCTTGTCTGCTGATGGGTGGGGCTGAATTCCCTCCCTGTTGCTTGTTTCACCTGAGGTGACCCAGAACTGGAGGCTACAGGCTCTTTGGTGGGGCTCATGGTGGACTCTGGGAGGGCTCATGCCAAGGAGTACTTCCCAGAACTTACGTTGCCAGTGTCCTTGTCCCTGCAGTGAGCCATAGCCACCCCCCGCCTATGCAGGAGACCATCCTACACTAGCAGGTAGGTCTGGTTCAGTCTCCTGTGAGGTCACTGCTCATTTCTCCAGGCCCTACTACACTACTTTGTGTGTGCCCTCCAAGAGTGGAGTCTCTGGTTCCCCAAATCCTACTGAAGTCCTGCAATCAAATCCCGCTAGCCTTCAAAATCTGATTATCTGGGAATTCATCCTCCCGTTGCCAGACCCCCAGGTTAGGAAGCCTGACGTGGGGCTCAGAACCTTCACTCCAGTGGGTGGACTTCTGTGGTATAATTGTTCTCCAGTTTGTGAATCATCCCCCCAGCAGCTTTGGGATTTGATTTTATTGTGATTGTGCCCACCCTACCATCTCACTGTGGCTTCTCCTTTGTGTTTGGATGCGGGGTATCTTTTATGGTGAGTTCCAGTGTCTTCCTGTCGATGACTGTTCAGAGTTAGTTGATTCCGGTGCTCTCACAAGAGGGAGTGAGCACACGTCCTTCTACTCTGCCATCTTGAACCAATCTCCTAAAATACTACTTTTAGTAGTAGTAGTAATAGAGTAATAGTTGGACCAAAAGCTCACTACTCAGCCACAAATGGAACATAGAATATTTTCAGCGTGTTGAAATTAACTGCTAATCTAGGATATTATACCTACTTTTTATTTCAAAAATGAGGAGAAAAGACATATTTTTAGCTCAAGGACATCAGACAGAGTTTAATATGAGCAAACCCTCACTAAAGGAAATTCTAAACAATATACCTCAGGTAGAAGAAAAGTAATCCCAGATGGAAGGTCTGAGAAGCAAAAAGAACTCAAGAGCAAAGAAAGTGATAAATAAGTGAGTATAAATAATAATAATGCATTAAGTTAAAAACAAAGACAGAATGAAAATACATGATGATAGGGGACTTTCCTGGCAGTCCAGTGGTTAAGACTTCACCTCCCAATGCAGGGGGTGTGGGTTCGATCCTTGGTTGGGGAGCTAAGATCCCACATGGCTGGAGGCCAGAAAACCAAAACATAAAAACAGAAGCAATACTGTAACAAATTCAGTAAAGACTAAAAATGGGCCACATTAAAATATATCTTAAAAAAAAAAAGAAAATACATGATAACATTTATGTTATGTGGGTTAGAAAAAAGGATGAAAATGTTCTACAGTTCTAAGGTTATATTATGAAGGGGGGTAAAGTATTAATTAATTTTAGAGGTTTATAATTTAAGTGTAAATGTTGTAATATTTAGGAAACCACTATAAGAATGGAAACAGAAGACACATGTTCTAAACTCATGGAAATAAAAATAGAATGATAAAAAATATTCAATCCAAAAAAGACAATAAAGGGGTGAATAATAAAGAGGACTGGTGGGACAAATAGAAGCACAAAATGAGGTGGTATATTTAAACCCAAACTTTATCAGTAATTACATGAAATATATATTAATTAAATGCTTCTGTTAAACTTGTATTTCACCAAACTGGAAACTACTTAAATGTCATCTACAGTAGAATGAATAACTATAGTATAGACACAGTATGGAATATTGTACTGCAAAAAATAAGGGTAAAGACAATTTAAAAAACCTGCAGCTATAAACAACAGCATGGATAAATCATACAAATTTAATACTGAGCAAGAAAACAGAACACAAAAGAATGCACACAATATATTCCATTTAAATAGAGTTTAAAAATAGTCAATATTCAACTACTTAGTTTAGCCATGCATATATTGAAGGAAAAACTATTTTAAAAGTAATGACATGATTATCATTAAATCTTGAATAGTGTTTATCTTTGAGGAAAGGGGAGGGTTTGTGATCAGGACATGACACATATGTGGGGAGGGTCTGGAAGGCTGGTAATGTTCTATTTCTTATTCAGCAAGTGACTGCAGGGTGTTCACTTTATAAATATTTGGAAAAATGTACTTATATGCATTTGTATGAATGTAGGTTACATTTGACAATAAAATGGTTTTAAATCATAAATTTAAAATTATTTACTCTCATATTATTTACTCTCATATTCTCATGAATATGATTTATTGTCAGCCATGTATTCTACTCATTATATAATTTTGAGTGCTCTGAATGTACTCATGCAAGGGGACGGATTTCTGTCTTCAAGAAACATAATTTGTACAAGTGCTTCTAACCTTTCCAAGTTTAATAATGCATTTTTAATATAAAAAATTTCCAGCCTCAGGAATTAGGCATTTTAGTGGCTGTTACTTGGAGATCTGTTAATGGGAGGGGGGAAGATTATATTAAATCAATAAAGCCTTTTAATAAATTTTTATTTTATTATTTTATTAATCACAATAGCATCTATTTGTCAAACCATAGAATGTATTTATATGAGCCAAATATTTCATTCGTAATTTCATTGGTAATGCTTTATGTGCGTATTCATTTATTCACAAAGCCTTATTGAGATCTACTTCTAGTCAGACACTATGACTATGGGTTCATGGAGCCTGGGCAATATTTTTAAGTCCCCTCTGCATAGGTCTGTGGTACCCAGGTTGAGAATCACTGATTTATATAACGTCATCATAGTAATGTCTCTATACTGGCCTCTCTGCTGAGAACTTCACACAAAAAATTAAAGGGACACAGATCTTGCCACACCAGATAAAAATGATCTGATGCAAAGTCATGGCTGTGTACACAGATTCTCAGAAGGGACCAAATCTAATATATTTGTTTTAGGATATTATCCCTTTTATTTCTCTAGCAGCCATTATTTGCCTAGGATTCATCACAAACACTAGATGGACATTGTTCTGGCTCTCAAGTCTGTTTTATTTTTGTTTATTAATTCTAATCATATATATTTCCAAATCACCTCCAAATCTGCCCCTTCCTGCAGTGTAGCATAGGAGGTAAGAGCATGGACTCTGGGCTCAATCTTCACTCGTGACTTCAACAAGTTAATGCGTTAATGCATCTCTCTATGTTAGTGAAGAGTCTCTTGGATGCAAGCGTCAGAAAACCTAGCTGGAACTGTATTGTTTGTAATTTAGAGAATAAATTGTTAGTTTCTTGATTTTTACTTTTGTCCAGATAAATGGCACTGGAACTAGACATTTGCTAGGGAATAATAATACTAATTTGCAAAGATAGGAGACGAGGAGAGCAGTGCACAAGAGGTATTGTAAGATATTCTAGATAAAGCTGTACCTGGATTCAGCTGTGCCTGAACCAGACTGATCCTGACTTAGAACAACTGAACATATGCTGCATTGCCAAGGTTTTGTTTAGGTCCCACTTCTGCAAGGGAGCTGCTCCTTATCAGGAAATTCCTAGAGGTCACACTGAACTAGGAGGGTTGTTTCCCTGAGTAGCTGCAAGAGTGTGTGTGTGTGTGTGTGTGTGTGTGTGTGTTTGGCGGGGGGTGGGGAAATGAACTGTACTCAAATGACTCAAATGGGCAAAACCAAGGTTGCGGGAAGGCAGACAGTTCCAGAAAAAAAGTGAGGTCATAATTAGATGATGAAAAAGGAGGCAGAAACTGATGGGATCAAGACCCAGAAAACATGAGAGGTCATAGAGCAGAGTGGTTATATGTGGATCCAAGAGCCAGAATCCTGGGGATGATAGCCAAGATCCACTAGCTTCTGTTTCACCTTGAGCAGGTAACTGAACCTCTCTGTGCTTCAGGGCCCTCATTGAGGAAATGCACATGAGAAGTCAAAGTGTGATACTTGTCAAGCACTCCCATCCATGCCTGTACCATGGAAGGGACTCAACACATGTTAGTTATAGTTACTACTCCAACAGCATCATGTTTTGCTTTCACAATCCATATGCTGGTATCTGACTGCCCAGTGCTCCCGAGTTTTACAGGAAAGCAGGGAACAACCATTCTCTCCCTTCCAATCCTAGCTCTAAAGTTCCCACAAAAGATATCTTCCCTGCATGAAAGCTATGACTAGAAAACAGGGTCACATTGTAAAAAAGTGACCACTCACACCAAACTAGATGAATTAGGGCTCATAATTCAAGAAAAGAGGGAGCAAATCCGTTTCCATAACAACAGAAGTGAGGAATGACTTGAGAGATAACATAACAGTACAAACAGCCCATTGCTGGGCCACCTTTATTCACAATTAAATCGTCCTTCTCTATACACAATGCCAAAGTGTACATTAAGCCTGAATATGTGCCCCAGATGGAACTCTGTGCTTAGCCAGGTCAAAACTGATATTTCTGTGGTTAAGAAAAAAAAAAAAAAGATTCCACTCCATGAGATCAACACTTTTTTTTTTTTTTTTTGCGGTACGCGGGCCTCTCACTGTTGCGGCCTCTCCCGCCGCGGAGCACAGGCTCCAGACGTGCAGGTTCAGCGGCCATGGCTCACGGGCCCAGCCGCTCCGCGGCACGTGGGATCCTCCCGGACCGGGGCACGAACCCACGTCCCCTGCATCAGCAGGCGGACTCTCAACCACTGCGCCACCAGCGAAGCCCCAACATTTTATTTTATATCTCACTAGGTTTCTATTCAGTGGCTTTTCTTTCAGTGCTCTACTTCTCACTGTTTTATCTCAGAGTTTCTGAATGTTCTCCTCTAACAACCAATATAAGCACAATAAACAGTGTAACAGTCAAGACCCTTGATATAGAAGTGGCGGCACATTAGCAGCAAGGCATCCAATGACACTGAGATAAAGCAGAGAAAAGCACAACATAGCTGTGAGTGGGGCTCAATGAAGAAGGTACAGTGGCGGGGACTGTGGTGTGGGGAGAAGACTGAGAGCTAAATTTCAGGTGTTATCAGAATATTACATAGGTATGTTTGTGGCCAATTATAAATATAAGAAAGACTTAGAATGGTATTATAAACAGAGTAAGTGCTAAATAAATATTATTCAAGTGAATGTAGGAATGAATGAATGAGAAATCAGGCTTTTACTATCATTAGCATATAGGCATTTTGATAAATCATGGAATCTTAAAATTAAAAGGGGCCCAAAAAATCCCTTTGTCTACTTCCCTCACAAGTGGTTTTAGCTGAAGTACCTCAGAATCTCAAGTTTGAATTAAGAGCCAGTAAGAAAGAAAGAAAAAGAAGTAAACACTGAAGCACAGTTTTGTTTGTTTGTTTTTTCTTTAGGGAATACAAAGTGTTCTAGAATAATGGATCACTGAAGGACAGTTTTTAGCAAAAAAGCTATCATGGGAGAATTGGAAAGGACCCCAAAGAGGTCACTTGTCATGCCATCTCTCCTTCAGCTGTAAAATACAGAAATCATTAGTTAATACCAACACTGTTCTACATTTGTATAGTACTTTTGGTTCCCAAAGTGCATTCAAAGACTTTATCTCCATTAATCCTCACCAAGAAGTAGGTATTCTTTTCTGGTATCAAAAGAAATTACTAGCCCAGAAGTAATGGGTACTTGTTGACTTACAGAAGCACAGTTACCTGAAGACATAAATATGGAATGCCTTTATAAAAGACTGCTCCACAAAAATACACATTCGTTCATTTGGTAACAGGGAGAGCTGTTGAGTTAATTGGTATCTTGTCTTTTTGAAGCTGTAAATTCATCAGCATTAATTTGGAAAGTATTTTTCTCTCCCTATCCCAAGACCACAGCAAGGATGATTATCCAAGTGGGGAGGGGAGGGAAAGTGGGGAGTGGTCCCGCCCTTGAGAAGACTTCTCAGGCACTGGGTAGGGTAGAGGGTGTGTGTGTTCTGGGCCTCACCTTGTACCTGTGCACCATTTGTAGGCAGTGTTGGAGAGGGACGGGATTTAGAAGGGAGTCCTGCTGGCAGGGGTCAGAATGATGGGGGTGAGGGGTATAGTGTAATCCTCCCAGAGCAGTAAGCCCAACTGGTTGCAAAAGACCAGAGCTTCACTGTACAGCACAAAAGGCCCTTGACCTCCACTTCTCTCAACTGCATAACTCTCTTAACCCTGGGATTTTGCTATGAATTGTAGGAGGTGGAAAGAATTTTTAAAAATAATAAACTAATACTGGACTTGCTGTGAATCTTGGTAAGTTGATATTTGATTTGATTTAGAAATATAAAGAGATAATGTTTCTTGCACTTGAGTATCACAGAATAATTGTGCTTGGGTTAGTCTTCATTCAATAAGCATTTATTGAGCACCTACTGTGAATATGAACATACTTTAGGATACGTGTTGGGGATATAGTGAGAAACAAGACAGAGATGGTCCCTGTCTTTGAGAAGCTGGTTCCATCTATCAGGAAAGATAGACAAACAAGGACTAACACAGCAATGTGCTGAGTGTTACAATAGGACAAGTACATGCTCTGAGACACCAGTGACCAGGGCTACGTAACCTGGTCTGGGGGCCTTGGAAGGCACTCCTGCAAAAGCCACATTTAAGCAGAAGCCTGAAGGATTCTGTCCTGCATTACGCACTTCACTCCCACCATTACCATATTAAGCACACACCACCGTTACAGGGTATTTGCCATTTTCAAATCTCTCACTCAGTATTAAGCTCCTGGAGGTCTTGGAGCACGATGTAAAAAAATTTTTTTTAAATCTCTATCCCCAGCACCTCTTGCAGTCCCCTTCAAATAGCAGCCTTTCAGCGCATGGCAGCTACATGAAAAAAAAAAATGGAATAAATGAATAAGTGAATGAGTGAGTGAATGAATGGCTGGAGTCTTAATCGCACTATATGGCAGAAATGCTAGTGTTTCTTTTCAAAGGATGCAGGCTGTATGCTGCATCCTAGCTAAGCAGTGCCAGGACAGTGCTCTTTTCCACGTGGCCAGGTGAGAAGCATCCGTTAATTAAGGCTACACTGCCACTGTGAGGACAATGTAGGTAGTGCCAAGATTGGGCAGGACCTGATACCCACTTTGGTTCTCAGCTTCAGGCTGGTGAGAGAGCTACCAATGCAGACTCACTGATGAAGTAGGGAAAGGCCCCCATCCTCATGGTCCCCTTATTCAGGCAGCCACCTGCCCTACTGCAAAGCAAGGGCTTGCAGTCTCTCTTGAAAGTGGCAGCCCAGGCAAGAAAATGGAACTGCATCTTCATGGCACAACGTTGGGTACACAAAGAAATTGCCACATTTCTTCCTCATACATAGGCTGGAGAAGAGACTTCTAACCCTTCACCACTGCTCCCATTGCCCTGGAAGAGCCCCTTGTTGACCACTGACTTAGTTCAAGTTGCTTTAACCAAATGCCAAGCATAGGGTGGCTTAAACAACAGAAATTTATTTCTTACAGTTCCAGAGGCTGGAAGTCAGAGATCAGGGTACCAGTGCAGTCAGATTCTGGTGAGAGCTCTCTTCATGGTTTGCAGATGGCTGTCTTCTTGCTGTGTCCTCACATGGAGAGACAGATGATCTCTTTCAGGTCTCTTCTTCTAAGAGCACTAATAATCCCTTTCCTGAGGGCTCCACCCTCGTGACCTAATCATCTCCCTAAGGCCCCACCTCCAAATATCATTACATTGGGGATTAGGGCTCCAGGATATGAATTTGGCGGGCGGGAACAAACATTAAGTCCCTAGCAACCATTCTTGGATAAACATAATGCTGATGCATCACCCCATCGTAAGACCTGGCACGCCTTAACTGAAACATTCTCCTCACTGGCGTCACTTCTTCTCTTCTCTCCAGGGGGCCTTAGATGCTGGTAAAGCACCTTAGAAGGAATAATGTGCTAGTGCCTTCCTCAGTGAGTCTCCTGGCCAGTCCCCCAAACTTCTGTCCTGGCCACTGCTGGGTGGCCTGAGGCACTGGGACCCAGGACACCTGGGTTCTAACCCCAGCTCTGCCCACTCTAGGCATTAAACCTCAGGTTAGTTGATTAATGTCTTTGAACCTTAGCTCATCTGTAAAATAAACATGAAAATACCCTATCTATCTTATAGGACTGCTGAAAGAATCATATGGTATATATATTAACTGTCCTTTGTAAGCTTTAAAGCACTATACACACACAAAGTATTAGTTTCATTAAGTCCTGTATGTCTGAAAAATGTATGAAATAGCGATGCTGAAAAAATGTGCGTTCACGTTGTGGAATTCTCACTGTCTCCGCTTGTCACCCACATAGCCCAGGGAACCATGAACCTGTGTCCCTTTCCCTTCTTTCTCTCATTTCTTTCTAATTAGATCACTGAAACAATAGTTATGAGCAAAATTTAATATCAAAAATATTTATTTAGTGCCTACTATGTGTCAGGAAGGGTTCCAGGTGCTGGAGATACCAGAGATGAATGTAGACAGGTTCCTGCCCTCATTCACTGGGGCTAGAGCAAGGGGGTGAAACAGACAATCCCTGCCCACAGGGGCTTACAGTTTAGTGAGGGAGGTGGGAATTAAACAATCACACAAAACTTAACTCATGCTAAGTATACAGAAAAGAAGGCAAATGTTTCACATTGTCCAGAGTTTCTATCTTGTCCTTAGAAACCCCCAACTATTAGCCAGGGGGAGCATTAACTAAATTTCCAATATTTTAAAACTCCTTTCAAACCAATATTTTAAACAATTCTCCATCAGGCAATGCTCAGAATCACCAGCAAAATGCTCAGCTTTCCAGATTGTCCTCCCTTACCTCTGTTTCAGTTCCAAAACAGGTGGGGCGGTATAGGGTGTGAGGCAGGGGCAAGAGTTGAGGTCCTCAAGCTGTGCGTCCTCTCCCTCTTGCAGTCTCCAGGGAAGTGCCTCTTGCAAAGTGCCTCCTGTCCTCTGGCAGACCCGTGTCTTTGCCACATTCACTCTCTAGCCTGTGGGCTTGACAGTCTACTCCTGATGTCTATTGTGACCTCCCATGGCTGACCTGATGGCAGACCCAATGGCTTTCCACTCAACGTCTATTTGACACGGGAACTGAAAGGTCTCAGGAGAGTTAAATCTCACAGCCTCCCTCCGTGACCACACCACTAGATGTGAGACCTGCCCCAAAGACCTGAATGAGAAAGGGCGGTAATGCTCCTACTGACCTGATGAGTCATCCCCAGTCCAGACCCAAGAGGTCTACTGGGACGTACACGTCTTGTTCTCCTCTCGCTCGCTACTTCTGCCTCTTCCCACCAATGCTCAGGGTTGGAAAGTGGGTGATATTTCTTTTACTTCCTATACATGATATCTGTCTCATCGTACCGTTGGTGAGTCTTGTGGCTTCACTAAATACCCTTTGGGAGAAACTGGATGCTAAGTCCCTGCTCCCAGTGAATTCATTATCCCTGTTCACTCCCTGGTCTCCCACAGCTGCCGACCTTTTCTACACTGCTTTCCACATGCCTGGATCCCGCTCCCCCTGCCTTCCGTCTAAAGCACTGCCAACCATGGATGTTACGTGCACTAGACTCCTCCTGAATGACAGGGGGTGATGGTGTGGGGATGCAGCAAAACACGAGATGGGAAACAATTGGAAATCAACTGGTAGAAGGCACTGACTTTAAAGACCCTCTGCTGTCCCCACCACAGTGATTATCTCGCTGTGACAATCTCAGCTCTTTCACAAAGCCCTGCCTGCCATCGCTTCCTGGACTCCTTTCACCTCCCTCTAGCCAAACATTTCTCCAACTCTCTCAGTACCAGAGACACTTGTTAACTGTCCTCCAGGCAGCCAGTCTACTACTCTGCTATGGAGAGAATTTTTGTTCTCATTTTATCTGATGCTAAGCTGAGAAGCAGCATAGAGTAATGGTTAAGCTTATGAGTTTTAAAGCTATTCTGCCCAGGTTTCAAATCTGTAAACCACAGTTTCCCCATCTGTAACTTGGAATAACCAACAGCTCTACTGACTGGGGCTATCATGAGGGTTATATGAGGAATATATGTATGTAAGATGCTTATACCTGTGCTTGGTACCAAGCAAGCACTCAATGAAAGGTAGATGTTATTTTCTCAACTTCATCTTTCCTAGGCTATTCCTAGACCATTGGCTCTCAACCTTTAGCACACAACAGAATTATCTGGAGGGCCCAACCCCAGAGTTTCTGATTCAGTAGGTATGGAATGCAGCTGGGAATCTGTACATCTAATAAGTTCCCAGGTGTTGCCATGAAGCTGCTCCAAGAATCATACTGTGAGAACCATAGGTCTAGACAATTTTTTTCCATTTAAGAAAGTACCATTAAGGTTTTTTTCCTTGACATGAAAACCATTGATCTCGCCTTCCTACCCTTAAGAAAAAGTAGAAGCTTCAACTTGTATTTTGTACAAATTCCACAGGCAGAAAAGAATATATTGAGTATGTTGTGTGTTCTGTGCAAAAGAAGAGAAAAAAATATATACACATAACTTCATTTATTGCAAAAAAGAAACTCAGGAAAGATAAACCACAAGCTAAGAGAAATGTTTACCTAGAGTGGGGTAGAAAGGACAGGAGATAGAATGACACTTCTCTGAGTATACTATTTTTTTGTATACAGCTTTAACTTTCGGGAGCATGTTAGTATTTTTCATACTTAAAAATTAAATCTTGGGCTTCCCTGGTGGTGCAGTGGTTGGGAATCTGCCTGCCAGTGCAGGAGACACGGGTTTGAGCCCTGGTCCAGAAGGATCCCACATGCCATGGAGCAACTAAGCCCTCGTGCCACAACTGCTGAGTCCGCAAGCCACAACTACTGAGGCCCGTGCACCTGGAGCCCGTGCTCTGCAACGAAGAGAGGCCACCGCGATGAGAGGCCCGCACACCACAACATAGAGTGGTCCCCGCTCACTGCAACTAGAGAAGGCCCGCGTACAGCAATGAAGACCCAACACAGCCGTGAAAATAAATAAATAAAATTTTTTTAAAAAAGAAAGTTCATTAAAAAAATTAAATCAAAAAGGTTTTTTTTTAAATTTATTTATTTATGTATTTATTTTTGGCTGTGTTGGGTCTTCATTTCTGTGCAACGGCTTTCTCTAGCTGCAGCGAGCAGGGGCCACTCTTCATCACAGTGTGCGGGCCTCTCACTATCGCGGCCTCTCCTATTGCGGAGCACAGGCTCCAGATGCGCAGGCTCAGCAGCTGCGACGCACGGGCCCAGTTGCTCCGCGACATGTGGGATCCTCCCGGACCAGGGCTCGAACCTGTGTCCCCTGCATTGGCAGGCGGATTCTCAACCACTGCGCCACCAGGGAAGCCCAGTTCCTCTCTAAAAAAAGTTTGTGGAGAGGAACTGAATAAAAATTGAATTAAATAAAAACAGAAACAAATTAAGTTAACAGTATAACAAATGGATGACAGAACTACATAGAAGGGGGAAAGAAGAGAACGAACCCAAGTCATTTGGAACACAGTACTTAGATATATACCCTCAGTCGAAAGAAAAACAGAAAGGCAAACATATATTGTTTTTGTAGTGATATTGGTGCAGCAATTCTGAAACTATTTTGTGTGCATTTTAGGACTGAGCAAATGAGTAAATATAGTGATGCTTCTGGAGGGCCAGGTTTTCCACGTGGGGAAAAGGAAGTACAATTTATGGAATGGGGAGAAATAAGGAAGAACCTATGCTATTTGCTTAAAATTAGAGATATCAGTATGAAATCATAATTTTAAAAAATTAAAAAATAATCTGTATATGTGTATATATTTCCCAGGTCAGTTTGCTGAAAAAACCTAGAAGTAATGCTACCCCGGTAGCAATGAACAGACGTAGCACTAGCATGTAGTTCTTGGTGTTTAAATATCATTCCCCATTAAAAATAGCTGAGTCAAAAGTACAAGATAAGGGCTTCCCTGGTGGCGCAGTGGTTGAGAGTCTGCCTGCCGATGCAGGGGACACGGGTTAGTGCCCCAGTCCAGGAAAATCCCACATGCCGCAGAGCGGCTAGGCTCGTGAGCCATGGCCGCTGAGCCTGAGCTTCTGGAGCCTGTGCTCCGCAACGGGAGAGGCCACAACAGTGAGAGGCTCGCGTACCACAAAAAAAAAAAAAAAAAGTACAAGATAAGACTAGAACATTTTGTGTGCAGAATATCTCTAAAAATATGGGACTTGACTGTGGAGAACAGTATGGAGGTTCCTTAAAAAACTAAAAATAGAATTACTATATGATCCAGCAATCTCACTCCTTGGAAAATATCAGGAAAAGACAAAAACTCTAATTTGAAAAGATACATACACCCCAGTGTTTATAGCAGCACTATTTACAATAGCCAAGACATGGAAGCAACCTAAGTGTCCAAAGACAGATGAATGGATAAAGAAGTTGTGGTGTATATATACAATGGAATATTACTCAGCCATAAAAAAGAGCAAAATAATGCCATTCGCAGCAGCATGGATGGACCTAGAGATTGTCATACTGAGTGAAGTAAGTCAGACAGAGAAAGACAAATATCATATGATATCACTTATGTAGAATTTAAAAAAATGATACAAATGAACTTATTTACAAAACAGAAACAGAGTCACAGACATAGAAAGTAATCTTATGGTTTACCAGAGGGGAAGGTGCAGGAGGAATAAATTAGGAGTTTGGGATTAACAGATACACAATACTATATATAAAATAGATAAATAATAAGGACCTACTGTATAGCACAGGGAACTATATTTAGTATCTTGTAATAATCTACATGGAAGAGAATCTGAAGAAGAATATATATATATATATATATATATATTTTTTTTTTTTTTACGGTATGTGGGCCTCTCACTGCTGTGGTCTCTCCCGTTGCGGAGCACAGGCTCCAGACGCGCAGGCTCAGCGGCCATGGCTCACGGGCCTAGCCGCTCTGCGGCACGTGGGATCCTCCTGGACCGGGGCACGAACCCGTGTCCCCTGCATCAGCAGGCGGATTCTCAATGACTGCACCACCAGGGAAGCCCAAGAAGAATATTTATATATATAATATATATATATTCAGTATATATATACTGAATCACTTCACTGTACACCTGCAATACAACACTGTAAATCAACTATACTTCAATTAAAAAATGTACAAAAAATGGGGCATGTAAAAAAGACAGAGGAAGAAGTGTGGATGGATTTCTACTGGCCAAATCATTGACAATTTGAGCAAAATAATAATAATAAAGAATAATGATAGTAATGATTATAACACATTGGGGAAAAAAAACAACCAAGAATCCATGAGTCCTTAATGATACTAAAAAAAGAAAAGGAAACAAATAATAAGGATGGCAGGAAGGCTTTTCTTTATAGCTGAACATCAGCTAATAAATGTAGAAGGAATAATAGAAAATCACCATTTTTAAACTGTCATACCAATATTTGGCTTAGATAAGAATTATCAAGGAATGCTAAAGTGATTAGGTGGAAGTCTGTTAGGGGTGAGCATATTCACACATTCTGAAAATTTCTCCTCACAGATTATTAACTATAAGAGGAAAAAGTTACTTTTATAGTGAGCAACACTGTAGCAAAGTAATCATCAATGGGATAAACTGGTATTACATGTTTCCTGATAAGATGCACCAAGGTCACAACATCATTTATGTAACATTCCTCCAAAAGTGTATAACCAGAATTTAATCATGAGAAAATTATCAGGCAAAGCCAAATTCAAGAATAAGCCATAGAGCTTCCCTGGTGGCGCAGTGGTTGAGAGTCCGCCTGCCGATGCAGGGGACACAGGTTCGTGCCCCGGTCTGGGAGGATCCCACATGCCGCAGAGCGGCTGGGCCCGTGAGCCTTGGCCGCTGAGCCTGCACGTCCGGAGCCTGTTGCTCTGCAACGGGAGAGGCCACAACAGTGAGAGGCTCGCGTACCGCAAAAAAAAAAAAAAAGCCATAAAGCAAGTGGTTTATGCTTTTCAAAAATATCAACGTCAGAAGAGACAAAGAAAGGCTGGGGAAAAAATTGCAGATTAAAGGACATTAAAGAGCTATGACAACGAAATGCAAGCCACAATTCACTATTAGGTGAACAATTAGGGAAAAAAACCCACATTGTTATAAAGGACATTATTGGGACAACTGCTAAAAATTTTTATATGAACTGCCTATTACATAATAGTGTTATATCATCATTACATTTTCTAAATGATCATTGCTCCATGTAAAAGAATGTCTCTCTTCTCAAAAGATAGATGCTAAAGTATTTAGGAATAGATGGTTGTGATGTCTGCAACTTGCTCTCAAATGATTCATCAATAAAATTATAATAAATATACATAGAATTATGTATGGAGAGAGATAAAGCAAATGTGGCAAAGTATTAGCAATTGGGGAATCTTAGTGAAGGATATATGAGAATTTATTGTTCTAATTTTGTAATTTTCCTATAAGCTTGAAACTTTTGCAAAAGAGAAAGGTGAAACAAATTTTTTAAGTCTTTTTAAGTCTTTAGGTGAAGTTCTCTCCCCAACAAGATGACATTATTTTCCCTTTAAGCCCAGGGGTCTTCCACTAATTTTGTTTTACTATTACACTTTTCTGTTGATAACCTTTCCTTCCTGGCTTGGGAAGCAGGTGGAGAGAAGGTGATGGGCACGATTTGGATTCAGTGCATTTACAGTGTCTCCAAGAGATCCAATGAGACAGGGACTCAGGGCAGACGTTTAGGCTAAGACATGGAATTAAGTGTCAGGTGGTGATACTCCTTTGAGTTTTTCTAGGGGGAGTTTGGAGAATAAGAGTATCACAATGAAGGAGACTAAGAAGTGGCACACATGAAGGGAGAACCCAGGGGTGCCATGTCTCAGGAGCTGTGGAAGGACAGAATTTCAGCATGGAGGCCATGGCCAGCAGCGTGAATGCCCCGAGGAGTAAAGCAGACATCTGCAAAGTCCACTGGATTTGGCAAGTAGGTGGTCCTTGGTGACCTGGTCAACAGCAGTTTCCAGGGGGAAGGCAGTGGGATTGGTGTCAAAATCATGCTTGGGTGCGTTGGGAGTGAAATTGCTGAGTCTACAATTCTGATAACCCTATTTTGAAGACAATGAGAGCAAAACTGTAGAATCATAGTGACAGTTGGGTGAAGACAGATTTTTATTTTTGATTTTTAAAGCTGGAAGGGATTTGCCCATGGAAATTTGCAGAAGTGGAAAGGGGAGATTCCCAGATTAGCAACAGCCCAGAGGAACCCATGGGCAGGGGATCTCCACACAGTGGAGGGGCCAGCCCTAAGGGGGGAAAAGAGTGTCTTTTCCTACCTCATAGCCTGTGGTCCTCAGGGTCTTGCCTTCTGTCCTGGATGCCCTTTCTTTTCTATAGGGTTCTCCTCTCCTCTCTCAAAAACAAACCAGAATGTTCCCTTCTTTCCTAATATCTCCCCTGATGAGCCACCCACAGGATCCCGCAAAGCATTGTACTGATATGGGTAGGACTCAGAATTTGGAGTCAGAAGACAGCTTAGATTTTTCTGCTTGACTTCCTGTGCTATCCTTCCCGAGCAGCAATTTTCTCGTCTTTAAAACGGGAAAATATACTCTATTTTGTAGATTTTTCCGAGACTAACTTAATATATGAAAACACTTTAAAAACTCTAAAGGGAATGTGATTAAGTAGCTTCCAGTTTTCATTGTTTGTTGTGTGCATATTTTGTTTGTTTGTTTCGGTCTGTTATGATTGTGGCAAAGATTCATCCAGCAGTTATTTGTCAAAGGCTTACCATGTGCCAGACCCTCTGTCCTTAGGATCCGGCAATGTTCTAGTGACCAGGAGACCTGGAAGTTGCCAAGAACGTTCTCTACAGCCACTGATTTCTGACTGGGCAGCTCACACAAGATCATGAGCCTTTGCTTGTGGGAACAGATGTATATGTATGACTGATTCACTTTGTTATAAAGCAGAAACTAATTTAAAAAATACAAAAAAAACAAAAAAAAGTAAAAAACAAACAAACGAACAAAAAAAAGCGTGGCAACACAGACATGGACTCTGTCCATGTTTTTTAATTGTGATGAACTGTTTAGTGCAAGTCAATGGGAGCCAGTTGGCAATTATCACAATAAGGTTATAACTGAGAACAGCTTATAATAATCTAATTTTCCACTAGGTGACAGCAGAGCCCATGGTATTACCTTAATCATTGTTCCTCTCCGACAACTAGGTCTGAGAATCTTCTGAAAGATCCTGCCATTCTGGAGGGAGTAATTATTGCTAAAATGATGATACATGGCTTTGAGATGTCATTGTTGGTCTCCTGACAGACCTAAACTCCAGATTTTTTAAATGAAGTTTAGTTTTTGACATTCTAAGTCACTTGAATTTATGGAAACAACTACAACAATAATTTTAAAAGTTAACATTTATTAAGCATTTGCTACATGCCAGGCATTGTTACTTGTGTTCAGGGCCCCTGAGACAACCCTACTTCTTAGAGGCTTCTCAGGGACAGAAAGTTACTCCTTTAATGAAGAGCTAAGCCTTCCCCATGCTGCTCCTGTAACTGTAACACTAACTACATGAACATGTCCTCACAGTTTACCCTGCCTGGGAAAGGAGGAGTTTGGCTAAGCATACTAAGAGCCTTTATAGGGTTGTACAAACAATTTCATTTATAATTGGTGTTTCTCAGAGCACTTTTCTTTTTTAAAAACCTTTTTCCTCAAACTCATGTTAACCCTTGGTTGGGTCCCCTGTTGGTTCACTCATCTTGGGAATGTCTGGTGAGTTTCTAAGTGACTCAATGGAGTCATTTTTTCAGGGGCTGAGGCTGAAAAGCCAGGCAGAGTGAGTTTGACTCACTGTGGCACAAAGCCTTAACCATCAGAAGGAAGACAGAATTAGAGCAAGTGGCTGGCATTTGATTCTGTTCCGTAAATGTCTTCTAAATGCTTGTCTTGGCCCTGAGGAGAGCAAGGACTGAGAAGTAAAATGACAGGGCAGTTTTGGAACACACTGATGCATAAGCAGGCCTGCTTTGGTTTTTTCTACCAGAATATAACACAGAAACCAGAGAGGCATTCTAGCTGGCTCCTACACAGCTATTTAAATTTGTTACTTATTTCTATATCTGAAAGAATGCTATAAGTATAGAGAAAATTTCAAAAGGCACAACAGGGCATACAGTTAAAAAGTAAGTATTCCCTCGCGCACTTATTCCCCACAGGCACCCACTGTAACCACAGTTAACAGTTTCCAATGCTGCCCAGCTTTGGCACCCAGAGAGAACTGCTATGCTCAGTAGAATTGCAACAGAGATGCTGGCTCCTGACACAGCAGCTCAGGGCAGCTCAGATAGTGGAGTCTGTTAACATATAACACCTCCTACTGACTCTCAGGGGCTAGGAGGTCACGGTGTGTGGGAAAATGAGCGAGAGAAAACTGGGAATTAATGAGAAGATGGCCTTATTTCTACCCATAGACTGGTGTGCCCTGGGAAAACTCAGTGTACTATTATTATAGAAATGGCATATGTTCTCAGATGAAAGTTTAAAAATACAGCTAAGTATATCTCCTTATGTAAGTGCAGATATATACGTGTGTGCGTGTGTGTGTGTGTATATATATATATATACACATACACACACATATACGTGCACTTTCACATGTATATATGAGTATATATTTGATGCAGTTCCTCCCTGCAATATGGACCCAAGAATTAGCAAACAATGTCTCCATGAGAGAAAAGCTGAGATTCCTAAAGTCACCAGGATCCTGATCCCACAAGGTCAGCTGGAACCATGAGAAGGAGCAACCACTGCAGAGTGGCAGCCAGGCTGGACAAGCACACCCCAGCCCCTGGCACTGGCCCAATGTGCATTCACAAAGCACATATGCTGCTTGACCATCTCAGTTGACACCTAGCGTAATTATTGCGTCCTATTCTAGTCACAAAAAATGTCACAAGTTTGTCAATAAATTATATGATCGCACTAAATACAATTCTTCTGTGCTTCATCTTCCCCAGCACAGCTCCTTCAGGGGGTTGGAATGATTATGGACCTCTGAGTTAGGGCAGGCTTACGTACCCAAAGCTAGCAGCTTACGTACCCAAAGCTCTAACCATTTTCTCTCCCTGGGGCCTCTCCTGTCTAGCAGTTCCCTATTTCTGGGGTCCTTGAACATAAAAGGGCTACCTCCAGTCCAGACTATGAAACTCCCTGCCCTCCCTTCGAAGACTGGTTGTCCTAAATCCCTATATTCCTTTTCTTCAAAGGCCTGCACTCAATAGCACTAAGGGAAATTACTGCTGAGAAGGGTAATTTCTCAGGATAGTTCTTTTGGGTCCCATCAAATTCCTAGCATGTCATCTGTAACACAAGAAAAAGAAGAAAATAAAACTCCACCATAACCCTCAACTAGAAATTTCCAGTGGTTAGTATTATTAAAACATCTTCTTCTGGGCCTCCCTGGTGGCGCAGTGGTTGAGAGTCCGCCTGCCGATGCAGGGGATACGGGTTCGTGCCCCGGTCTGGGAGGATCCCATGTGCCGCGGAGCGGCTGGGCCCGTGAGCCGTGGCCGCTGGGCCTGCGTGTCCGGAGCCTGTGCTCCGCAACGGGAGAGGCCACAACAGTGAGAGGCCCGCATACCGCAAAAAGAAAAAAAAAAAAAACATCTTCTTCTGGATATATATGTAAAGTCTTTTATTAGAGCTAGCAGTTTTTCATCTGCTTTGTGTAACTTTTCAGGGTAAACAATCATGATTTGCAACTAATAACTATGTTGACACCCTTCCAATATTTATTTATTTAATCTTTTAAATATTCTTATTTTAGAGCCTAATAATTCTAGGATAAAATTAAATAATAACAGTGATAGCTGTCTTGTTTTCTTCCTGACTTTAGTAGAATGCCTCTAGTATTCCACCATAAAAACTGATGTGTGCTATTGGTTTAGGACAGGAATTTGTGTGAAGGGAGTATCCTCCTATTCTAAGTTTACCAATTACTTTGGTTGTAATTTATAGAATAAATTGTTAGTTTCTTGATTTTCACTTTTGTCCAGATAAATGGCACTGGAACTAGACATTTGCTAGGGAATAATACTACTAATTTCACAGCATTGTTGCATTAACTTATCACATTGCCTAGAATGTAGCAAGTGCTCAATGAATGCATTATTATAGCTATTGTTAATAATAATTATTATTCTATCCTTCAGTGGGATCATAGTGAAAAATCTCCTTAGAACGGATTTTGAACAGTTAAAAGTGTTAAATCTAAGGCTATCTAATGATCATTCTAAGGTCACTGTGCTCTTTTCCTTTTTTTTTTTTTTTTAAAGGGCTCTTTATTTTTTTTAGTAATTTATTTATTTATTTTTGCTGTGTTGGGTCTTCGTTTCTGTGCGAGGGCTTTCTCTAGTTGTGGGAAGCGGGGGCCACTCTTCATCGCGGTGCGCGGGCCTTTCACTATCGCGGCCTCTCTTGTTGCGGAGCACAGGCTCCAGACGCGCAGGCTCAGCAGCTGTGGCTCACGGGCCTAGTTGCTCCGCGGCATGCGGGATCCTCCCAGACCAGGGCTCGAACCCGTATCCCCTGCATTAGCAGGCAGACTCTCAACCACTGCGCCACCAGGGAAGCCCGCTCTTTTCTTTAAGGGTGGTAGGGTGACCAACTTTCCTAGGTTGCCAGGATTGACAGGTTTCCAGGGATGAGGGCTAGATGTACATTTCTGATTGTCTGGTACCCTTCACCTGAGGTTGCCCAGGGTCATCTCAAATTCAGTATGTTCAAAACCAGACTCATCATTTGAGCTTTCAAATATGACCCTTTTTCTGTTTCTTCCATCTCTGCCAGGACTAGTACCAACCAACCAGTACAAACCAATTTAGCCTGAGCTGAAATATCAGAGTTATCTCATTCCCTCCTCCCATCTGGCCAATGCACAGACCCAGCTGATTCGAACACTGTGCTATGTTCACCTCAGTAGAGCATGCCCACTGTCACCTCCCATCAGGCCTCCTCACACTTCCCTTGTATTACCAGGGTTTATTAACTCAGCACCCCGAGATTAGGCTGTGTCCCACCTGATTATCCTCTACGTTGCTGCTTACGTCTTCCTAGAGCTAAAATCTAATCACAGCAGTTCCCAGAAGATTAGTGGTTCTCAACTGGGATGTCTCCCCAAATTGTCTAGGAGTTTTGAAAAACTGAACTGCAAATGAGACTTACTTAGTCTCTGGCACTGGGGCAAGGGCCTGTGTACTTTGAGAAAGCTCCTCATGGGATTCTGATGATTAAGAGTCATTGCTGTAATGGAACCTCAATGCCTAGTGAAAACACCTCAGATTTGTTATTGTGATATTTAAGGCACTAACTTTTGCTTTGAGCCTTATCTCCCTTATTCCTTACATATCCCAAAGTCTGGTGCAAACTGACTACAACAGTTACTGTTTCCTGAATGCCTCCTGATGTGTCATACCTTTCATTAGTCTGCTTTTGTTACCAGGAATACCCTTTCTTCTCCATTTGTTTCTCTCAATTATGCCTTTTCTTCAAGGCCAAGCTTAAATGAGACTAATTTAGATTAAAATACATTTAAAGCACTTAGAATAGCTCTTGAGTGATAATAAGCCCTCATAAATACTAGTGGATGTTGTTATTATGATGATATAAATTTAAAAATTCTACCTCCACGAATCCTTACCTTCCCCTAAGTCAAAACGACTCTCTCCTTCTTTTTTGTTTCCATGGCCTTTTGTTTCTACTCCTTTTAGGGTACCTGTCAGATTCTATTTCATTTTCCAGTTATTTTTGTAACAGCCTCACCTCTCCTGGTAAGTGCAACCTTGTTGATGAACTCTGTGCTGGTCAAGGACCACATCATATTCAAAACCCTATAGTCTGGGCTTCCCTGGTGGCGCAGTCGTTAGGAATCCGCCTGCCAACGCAGGGGACATGGGTTCGAGCCCTGATCCGGGAGGATCCCACATGCCGCGGAGCAACTAAGCCCGTGAGCCACAACTGCTGAGCCGGCGTGCCTAGAGCCCGTGCTCCGCAGCAAGAGAGGCCACCCCAATGAGAGGCCCGCACACCGTGATGAAGAGTAGCCCCCGCTCGCCGCAACTACAGAAAGCCCGTGGGCAGCAATGAAGATCCAATGCAGCCAAAATAAATAAATTTATAAAAACAAACAAACAAAAACCCTTATAGTCCCCACTTAGTCTTGCTCACAGTTATATTCTCAACAAATTTTTACTCTTTTAAATTGAGTTCTAAATGATCCATGTTAATTGCCAATCCAGCCAGAACCAGATGTTAAGGGGCATTTCCAGCCTTCATGCCCAGCATGTTTTGTCTCAGAGCTGAGCAGCAGAGAAGCCTAAAAGCCCTTTAAATTAAAAGTTGCAAGAGAATTTCCAATCAGGTCGGGGAGAAGAAGACATTAACATTGGTTGATTGAGTGCATCCCGTCTGCCAGGACACTATGGGCTGTTTGCCCTTGGAACAGCTGTGTAGTGTGGAGCGGCTCCTGCCTTGTCATGTACTCTTCCCTCCCGTTGTTTGCTTAATGGAACATCTACGTCTGACATTTGCTTAGCGCACCTCCCCAGTTGTTTCTGAGCCTGGTAAAGAGGAAACAGTTCACTGGGTGGTAACGCCAGGTACTCAAGATTTTCCTCTGAGAATTCAGGACCAGAGCTGTTGAGCAAGGGCAGAATTTGTGACTGATGTGTTTGTTAGCAGTGCTCTTTTGAAAAGTGTAACATACTGTTAAAAGTCAAAATATCTATAATTTGTCCTTACTGTCAGCTAGGTGGCTACTTAAATTGTTTTCGAAAGATGAGTTTCAAAGAGCAGTGGCTTTACCCAAATCCACACTCCTGGGAGGGGTGACAGTATTGGCCCATGGCATTATGTCCCTGTGAACAGTACCAGAAATGTAGATCCAACTCGCTGGAACAAGGGACAAGAGTGGCTCTCTGGGCACATGCTCCCATGTTGGAAGGTGACTAGCACTGTGCATAGGGTGGCCATAAACTTACTATTCAAACTGGGTCATTCCAAACAACAAAGTAAACTGGGGCTGTCCCAGGCAAACTGGGACCTTTGCTATCAGACCATGGATCATCCCATGGGAAATGGAGTCGAGGCAGCGACTCTTTTCAACAACAGATAAGTGCCAAAAGAGAGGGTGTGAATCCTGAGAGCAAGTACAAAGATCCTCTGGATGTGCCGGATTAATACTGAAGTGACTGAACTATTCAATAAGTCTCTGTACTGTGACCTAATGTAAGAGCAGCCTTCTCAATGAAAAGAGCAAGTCATGCATTGGGTGGACTGAGGAGAGTCAGGCCTCTTCTTGTAAACACCGCCCTGTGACAATGGGGAGGCATGGACTCTGCCTGTACACTGAAGCTAACACCTGAACTGGGAGTGTCAGTGGGGGGCGGTCGTCACACTGACTGCATCCGCCATCTTCTGGACTCTCCAGCCAAGTGGTCATCCTAGGGCCTCTCCAAACCCTGACTTCATCTTCAGTCAGGGTGAACTGCTCAGTCAGAGGTGAACTACTCTAGGAAGTATTCTCACTGTCCTTCAAATGCCATCGCCTTCCACTTCCTCAGAACTGCTATACCTTCTCTACTACAGATTTTGAGATTTAAGGGGAAATGCATCACCAGCCCAACTAGAAGGCACCTCTACTTATTTTTAACCCGTCACATTGAGAAGTTGTTCAGTCCAGTTGTTCCGCCCTTGGCATATACAGCTGTGCATGGGTAAGTGTTCTTGTGTGTGGACTGTTTTGTGTTTCCAAATTGATTGGGCAAATGAACCATTGTCCCTCCTCCACGCACATGACTCAATTATCAATGAATACTTGTTGATTTTGAGAAGCTTATTCTGTATGTAGAACCATCCTGGGCTTGTTCCAAATGGAACAGCTATTAACTTCAGCAAAAATTACCTGAGCTTTCCCCTTATTTCTCAACACATTACCAAAAAGCCCTATCCTAATCTGGTATGGATAATCAGACTGCTTAGAGACACAGGGGCATGGAGTCAATATTTTAGCCGGCAGGGTGATGCTGACAGCCTGAAGTATGCAGTGGAAATGGTATAATCAGTAGAAGCTTTAAAATCCATCAGATCAGAATTGGAGTCCTGGGTCTGGTTTTTACTATGGGGCTTTGGGATTTACTTCCTTTCTGAGCATCAGTTATTTCTAAAATATTGATAATAACATCTGTTTTGCAGGGCTGGTGTGAGGATTAAATGAGGTAACACATAAGAAAGCTCTTAGCATGAGGCCTAGAACAGAGTAAGTGCTCAGTAAATGTTAGATAATCCTCAAGCTGAATGGGCTCCCTATGTTGTTTTAGGGGATGCCAAATCCTGTAAGCCTAGGACAGAAGATGAGAGTGGTTGTAAGAAAAAGAGGAATAAAGGATCTCAGTGATTATACCTGATGCCAGATGCTTGGAAAGGAGTGTGGTCAAGAAACAATAATCCTGGAGTTTGGATTGGCTTCTCTGGAACCTTTCACTTTAAATGCAATCAACTGTAAACTGTATCCTCAGCCTGAAAATATTTCAGCAAATTTGAGAAACTACAGAAAAGCACTTCCCAAAGTTTGGTCCATGGAATACCAGTCCTAAGAGTTAATTCATGAAAAATGGTTCTGATGTCAAGTCTGTTTGTTAAATACTGCATTCTGTATCACCCTCTTGGATATGGCCATGCACATTAACATATTAGAGACTATGAAAACTCTGCATTAAATAAAACTGTTTCATTTTGTTAAACTTATTTGACCACGGAACACTTCCCACATGACATTTGTTTACATTGACTACTATTCCAAAAACAAATTTTAGGAAATACTGCTTTAAAATGGTGGCTCTCAAACTTTAGCATGCATCAGAATCACCCTGGTGGGCTTGTTAAAATACAAATAGCTGGGACACACCCTCAGCATTTCTGAGTCAGTAGGTCTGGGGTGGGGGCCAAGAATTTATATTTCTAACAAGTTTCTAGGTGATGCTGATGTTACTGGTCTAGGGGCTACACTTGGAGAACTACTGTTATAGAATATAGAAATTCCACCAGGCTCTCTCATGTTATTTCCTAGAACAATGCTTCTCAAACTTGAATGTGCCACCGATCACATTGTATTGTTTTACAAATAGAGATTCTGATCAGTAGATCTGGGGTGTGGTCTGAGATTCTTCATTAAAAGACAAGGATGCTGTTGGTCCATGGACCCAACTTTGAGAAGTGAACCAACAGAACGTGATATTGCCCAAGCGCTTTTGCTCTCCAAGTAATGAGGCATCCTTCTATCAAAACTTCTGGTAAGTATTCCTGTAAATTCCAAGTTAACCAGAAAAGTAAACTGATTTTCTTTGTCTATCTGGACAAATACTTACAAAATTTCACAGAGGATTTGTGTGGAGCAAGTTTTCTGCTGACATTATCAGGCTAACATAGACTTGAGTAAGAGTCTGTAATCTTCTCTTCGTATGATTTACCGTAAACCTTATGGTCATCTGAATGAAAGCTTGTATTCATTAGTTGTGGGTGACAGTGACCCAACGTAACAATGATTCAAATATGATTTCTCTCTCACAGAGAAGTCCAAGATGATGTTACTAGTTCTACTCTAGGAAATCATCAAGGGCCCAGGCTCCTTCTGTTTTGGTGGCTTGTCATCTCTAGAGTGTTACCCTTATTTGCATGGTTCCGGGGCAAGACTCATATGCTGCACTTATTCTTTCTGCTCAGATCGTATTGGCCAGAGTCTAGTCATACAGCACACATGGCTAGGTTCCCATGTGCAGAGTAAAAGTTGTATTTCAATGAAAGAAAAAGAAGGGACAATGAATAATCTCTGTTATAGCAATGATACTAATAAATTGTGGATGGGGAGGGAAAATGGGGGCATGGGGATAGCAATTTACTTGAGGAACATTCACTTAAGGTATTAAGATATGCTTGTGTGTTACTCTACACCTGGTGGAAAGTACTGTTGTAAAATACACTTTTTAAATGTTTCCTGGTTTATATTTCTTTCTCAACAGTAAAAGAAGATAATTACAAAGATAGTAGATGGTTCAGCAGCAAATCTTTATAAACCCATTAAATGTTTCAGGAGTCCTGCAAGGAACCAATTCCTGTGAATAGCAGCAGTTACCGACATGTTCTTCCATTGGTTTGGACAGTATACAGGAGAGCAGCTTTTCTGGGGGAAATTCTTTGACCATTCAGTTTTAACAACCTGGAATTCAGCCCAATTTGGGCTAGTGGCTTCATTTTTCCAGGACATGCTTAAAGAAATCAAGCTGTGGAACATGCATTGCAATTGTAAGGCACTATTTTGTACAGCACGAGGCTGTAATTTATGGTCAACTCCAGGAGGTACCCTCTTTGCATGGAAAACCTATCCGCCATGAATAGAAAGTCTACTCTGTCCCCATTCCTAATGTACTAGTCCAAGTCCAGAAGGTATGAGGCCAGGCAAATTTTATGCACGGAGAGCTATATTCCAGAATCAAGTTTTTTTGTTTTTACATTTTTTAACTGAAATATAATTGATATATGTTTCAGGTATACAGCATAGTGATTCAGTTTATATATTTATATAAAAACACATATATATATATATTCTTTTTCAGATTCTTTTCTATTATAGGTTATTCCAAGATATTGAATATAGTTCCCTGTGCTATACAGTAGGTCTTTGTTGTTTACCTATTTTATATATATATAGTGTGTATCTGCTAATCCCAAACTCTTAATTTATCCCTACCCCCCATTCCCCTTTGGTAACCGTAAGTTTGTTTTCTATGTCAGAATCAAGTTGTGGTAATTGACATGTAAATGAAGATTATTATTAAGAGCCTTATTTTTAAAAACCTAAGTGTTGTGATATAAATAGCTTTGCCCTTTATTTCCTTAAAGAGCCGCATTTGAATGATCGCCAGTAAAGATAAAGTCAAACTTGTCAGATGGTAAAGAATTTCTTGACACAATTAATGTAGATCCAAAGAGTTGATCAGAGGATGAATTAGGAAATATTTATATTATGCAAAATGAACTGTTCCTTGGTCAATTTCTCACTTCTCTGACTTAATACAATGGCCCATCTTTAAGAAGTCAATCACTGATCTAATTTATTATAAAATGGATGCAGTCTACTGAGAAAATCAGGTCAAAGTGCTTAGCCATTTTATGAGGGAAAAATCAAACAATCAACAATTATGGGCTATTATGACTGAGAAACAAAATTGACAGGAACAGAACCATATAAATGGAGCCTAATGTGGTTGGCTACCAGCTTGGCCTTAAAGGAAACAGGGTGGTGACATTTTCTTTTTAAAAGGGTACCTTTTTCTAAGGACATCTTGTCTTATAAACTTCTGAGGACATGAGCTGGAATGCAATCCTCTAGCTGGAATATCTCCTGTCTCCTGAGTGGAAACTTTCTAACTTCCATGCCACTCTTTTTTATTACAAAAAAGCAGATTATGTGTATTTATTTTCTCTAATGAGGTCCACCAGGGATCGGCATCTCCTAGGCAGATTTCCCTAGTGAGGTATGGTTCTACCCTTCCCAATGCAGCTGGTATCACTCAACGTTATTAAGCTGTGAGCAAGCTCCTCAGATCACCGCGGAGAGTGTTCTAAGTAGTGGAAATTCTAGGATTCCTCAGGCCTGACATGTGTCTCTGGTGACCTACTTACCATAAGTAAGTCTTTCACATACTCCCTTTGAACTGTGATAAAAAGTAGGCTACACAAAAGCTGACAGGTATGGCCTATCAAATCAAATCCCAAACGAGACCCTGATGTTAAACTCCTGAAACAGAGGGGGCTTATCAAGTTAAATTTTACATGTGAGGGTAATGAATTCTTAGTGTCCAGAGAAAACCCAGGCTTCTGTACTTGGCATGACAGTAGTTTCATTAGAAGACAATGCAGGTTAAATAACTTCCTTGTAGGTTAATATTAAACCAATACATAATGCTTAAAATGGAAAGAAGCACATGCAGGCCTCACTGCTGTGGCCTCTCCCGTTGTGGAGCACAGGCTCCGGATGCGCAGGCTCAGCGGCCATGGCTCACGGGCCCAGCCGCTCTGCGGCATGTGGGATCTTCCCGGACCGGGGCACGAACCCATGTCCCCTGCATCGGCAGGCGGACTCTCAACCACTGTGCCACCAGGGAAGCCCAGAAGCACATTTTTGAAAGCACTCTTCTTTTAAGGCTTTTGGAAGGACACCTGGGATTTATTTAAGTACAAGTTTCAAGCCTTCTTACCATTTATATTAAATACCAAAAGGAATAAATAACATGTGGGAAAATAAGTGTGTGCTTCCTAGCACTTGCCATAAGTCACTTTTTCTATTGCCCTTCACAGGGTAGTATTTTCAGAGGACAATGTTGAATATGTGAGTAGTGACATTTATGTCAGAGTTAAGCCCCAACAGTGAAGCTCAATTACCTGACTTCCTGAGGATCTTCCTTACCTTTCATTGGCTCTATGAGAACGGACAGACAATATGTACAATGCGCTAATGACTCAATCACACCACCAACCAGTGGCCTGCAGCGTGGAAATGCACCCACAACCTGCCAGCTCAGGAGTCAGGCCATCCCTCAAGTGGCTGGGAAGCTCAGTGGTTTGCAACATGCATCCCAGCGTTGCAACTGAACTTGGGTTTTCAGCTGTGGGACTTTGGGCAAGTTGCTTAATCTGTCTAAGCCTCAGTTTTTTTCAGCTAAAAAATGGGGTAATACAACACCTGCCTCGTAGGGTTGCTGTGCAGGGTAAATGGGGTAATTTATGAGTGAAACTCACTTAGCGTGGGGCTTGCCTCCATGAAAGTTAGATTCCCTTGTTGTTACATTTATTACTATGACTACTTTCAACAAAATTAACTAGACCATTGTGATGTGAGAACTCATTTTCTTATCTTTTTAAAATATGACTTAGAAGAAAAGGTAAAGAGCAAGAATCTAGTTAAAGGGACCAAACTGAACTAACCTAACCTAGCTCTTATCATTTTACCCCCTTTTTAACCCCATCTTTGCCCCACTGCCAAATGGAAGAAAAATGGAGCCTCCATGGACAATTTTTCCAGGATAATTTACAATTTAGCATACAGCCCTAGGACAGTATATCCTCAGTAGGGCCCTCCAGGAACTGGACATGGGGGAGGGAAGAGAGGAGGGGACTGCAGAAAATTCTATTCCCAACTTAACAGCCCTGAAGAAAGGGGAAGAGCCTGGAGACAACAGGTGGATAGGCAGAGTGAGTGACATATGATAGGGGCCCTCACTTGGTACCCATGTACTGCTCTACCCAGCATGCTTTATTCTTTTGGTCAGAAGCCTGAGTGTTTCGCCAAAATCAAGGCAACAGCTGCTTCACTAACTGCTGCCCTCCTACCTGACAATTATTGGCCTGAATCAATAATCACCCCCAAGAAAGTTATTGAGGTGGTAATGAAAGCTATACAGGATTCCTAATTTTAAGAACTTTCTGGGATACGGATGCGATTTCCCATCGTCTGAATAAATGTTTCTGGAGACAGTGTAGTTGAAACTTGACACTACTATTGGATTTTGAGCAAATCGTTTAACTTCTCTTACTCTCAGTTACTTCATTTGTAAAATGGAGATAATACATGAAGTCTTCTTAGGGAAATAAATGAGATTATGTATGTGCAGTTATAAAGGTCTCACCAGGAAACAGCTGGCATATGCACACATACTCATACAAAGTCTTCTTAGGGAAATAAATGAGATTATGTATGTGCAGTTATAAAGGTCTCACCAGGAAACAGCTGGCATATGCATACATACTCATACAAAGCGCTAATTGAGGAGAGTCGAGGAGAGGAACTATTTACAATGATATGGGCAGTTTTTCAAGAACATCAACAGGGGATGATGTAGTATCCGAGGGCAGACAGTGGGGAGGAGGAACATTCCTGACTCTATGCCTGGAAAGGCAGTAAGAAGGAGTGTTTACCAGGACCCTGGAGAGGGCTGCCCGACAGAAGCTGTGACTTTCTTAGAGGGATGCAGCCAACCTGTAGGGACTTAGTAAGGAGGGTACCAGAAAAATGAATTCCTGACCTCTTTCACCTCTGTCCTAGGATCGACCTCCTTCCACTATCTCCAAACCTCAAAACCAGTTGGAGGCCCATTGAAGCATTCTATACAGGACAGCCTTCTGGGGCCCAGAACAGGATGGAAAAAGTGGCAAAGAGGATCTGAGGGGGAAATGGAAGACAAGTGGAGAACGCTTTCAGGCACATAGAATTTTGCCTGGTGCCTAGGTGGTATGTAATTATAATTATTACAGCAAAGAAAAGAATACACAGATCAGGTTTCAAATTCTAGCTCTACCTTTGTGGGGGTGAGTGGCAAATAATCCAAGAATTTTTCAGAAATGTTCAAAGCTTTATAAATGTGGACTTTCTGAACATTTTCAGAAATGTATTTCAGTTGTCTGCTTATCGTCAAGAGGATTTTTCCGATAATGTTGTCTTGTACGCTCAGTGGTACATGTTTCAAGCACAAGCTTAACTGTATTGCTTCAGCTTTCTGGGAAAAGACCCTAAGTGTGGTCGATCTGGGATTTAATGGTAATTCCACTGACACTCAGTTCATTTGGGTTCCCTTTGTCCTGAAGTGTCAAGCTTTTCTAGGGAGTCCTTCTTAGGTCCATTAATGAAACAAGTATTCAATTCAGAGTCTTCAATAAATGCCACGTTCTGTGGAGAATTCACCTTTTCCCAATCCAAATGACAAAAAGACATAATTTATGACGGTGATACAATTTTGCATATAAATAATCTAAAAGCAGGATGTAGCAGTAGTTGGGTAAATTGATATTTAAAAACTCTATTTCTTGTAGGCCAGCAGTCTTTCTCAAGAAGGGTCCCTCTCATTTTGACTATAAAATTTCAAAGGACTTTGCAGAAAATCTCCTCTCTTCAGTCGTTCCCAGTCATTCAAATGTAAATTCTGAAACTGCTGTCTCCCCAGTCACAGAGAGAACTGACATTAAAAATGAAGTATTTGAAATCAACTACAGAACAGGAAAACGTAAATTTTTAAAAATAATAAACTTCACATATAGATGACTTTCTTGAATACCTGTCTTGACAAAAATTAGTGTTTGGCAGGGACCATGACTTTCCCTTTTTGTAAATTTAGTGTTTGTTTTTATCATGTACTCAAAGAATCAAACAAGACATAATGAAAAACCAGTTCTCCCTACGATTCCCTTTCTCAAGAGGCAACCACTTCGAACTCCTTTGGTAGTTTCATTTGGTATTTACCTCCATATCTGTAAATAACACTCTTACAGTAGTACTGATGTTTCAGCTTTAGATATCTATTTTCTCACAACTCTGAAAAGTGAGAATTTAGCTCTTTTACACAGCCTTCATAGAGAATATTTCTCCCCACCAAACCCACATCTTCAAACAGAGTTGTAATACATTCTCCGTTAAAGTTATGTTTTGTGTTTTTATTATTATGACTTGACACATATTATTCACTGCCAAGGAAAATGGAGCACTGTACTTGTATTTCTTTTATCAATGTTTTGTGTTTGAAGGTATCCCTTCTTGGTACCTTCTGTTCTCCTGCCCCAATTTAGACTGCTTACTCTCTAGGACTGCTGCACAACTGGGACCCTGGCATTTGGCATCTTCTTGGGATTCACCTCTCCTGTGTTGGATCCCTGCTTTCCTGGATCCCTACTTCTTCCTAGGTTTACTCCTTAATTTTGATGGAGCATTCCTCCCATGCTTTCTAAGAGAAGGAAGTATATTTTTTGAGCTCTTATATATCTTAAAATGTGTTTATTTTATGCTTTCATCTGATTGATAGTTTGGCTAGTTATCAGATTCTAAGTTGGATGTGTTTTACTTCAGAAGTTGTAATGCAGTGCTGCACTGTCCTCCAGCTTTTGTTGTTGCTACTGGGCAGTTAGATGCAACTGCAACTGAATGTGATCCCTTCCTCACCTTTTATTTATTCATTTTTTTATCTCAAAAAGCTGTTAGGATCTCCCTACTATTTTCAGTGTTCTAAAATTTTACAATTTAGGTATGTCTTGGCTTAAGTCTGTTTTAATCTGCTGTACTGGGCATTCAGTGTTGTACTGGGCAATCCTTCTAATATGGAAACAAATACCCTTCAATTCTGAGAAATTCTGTTGTATTATTACTTTGATTTTTCCTTCTCCTTGGACCTGCTAGACGAATCCTTAATTTTATTATTTTTTCTATTTTCCTTTCTTTTTGTCTTTTTGTTCTACTTTTTGTTCCATGAACATTCCTTTTTCCGTGGCATTCTATTCTTGTTTTATGGATGCACTATCTTTTAAAAAATTTTTACTTGAGAATATCAGGTTTTTTTAGTTATCTTGTACTACTTGCATTCTCTTTCCCCTAGGCACAGTTTTCAGTTAATTTTAATCTACTAAATCAGTCATAAAGAGTTAAATAAAACAAACTTATTGGTAATAAAAGTATGGTTATCAGCAACAATTACTCCAACAAAGAAACTCTTAAGAGGACCAGTGCTGGTCAGCATGTTTCCTAAATTCTTCAACAGAATACAGAAGTCATTAAGGTGGATATTAATTAGAAGATGGTGAGAAATTATCTCTCTATACATTGAAAACATAAGAGGGTAAAACATTTAAGATACATAATAAATAATATTTTACACAGAGGGGAATCAAAACAGAGTAAATGCTGAGGATTTGGTCTGCTCAGCTTTTCTTTTTTGGAAACTGTTACCTTCTTCACACTGTCATCCGCAATAATTTCATCAGTACCTACCACATATATGACTTTGTTCACCCCTCACTTTACCAGTCTGGGGTGAGAACCTGATCTAAGTTGATCTAATCACAGTTCTTTCCTGAGAAATTTAAAAATTGAAACTGAAAAAAAAAGAAACTAGTGTCTTTCTGGACACCTGAACTGTAAACTACAGAAATTGCGAGGGTTTAGGAACCATGTTTCCTGCCAGGCAAACCTGAGAAGCAGAGGACCTCTGCAGCAAAAACCTGCACAGATATACAAGCAGGTGCACAGAGAAAAGCAATGGCAGGAAAAGGAGACAGAGTCTCAGAGGCATCAAAATCAGCTGTTTCTGACCCCAGTCAAATCTCTGTCCTGGGGATCTCAGTACCCTCATTAAAGTCCCCCTTTGTCTTAAGTTAGTTTAAGCTGGTCCCTCTCTCTAGTACAATAAAAAACTCCTAATTAATATGTTCAGCTTACTTGATGCTTTCTGTGAACTAGGCAATGGACTAATGTTCTAAATACTTTATCTCATTAAATCTTCACAACAAACTGTGAGGTTGGAAATATTATTTTACACACGAAGAAACTTTTGAGATCTAACTACTGTATAAAAGATGCTATCTAGATGTTCCACAGGTGTCTCAAATCAACATGTCTGAAACACAGCCGTTTCTCCATCTGTGAAATGGTGAAGGCTATTCTCACAGCCTGAACTGCTTTTCTCCCTGCATACATCTAACTCCTAATCTTGAGGTGTCAGCTTAAATGCTCTCCAAGAAGACTGTCCTGCCTACTCAATCCGAAGTAGTTTCTCCAGTAGCACCCTATTACTATTTTCTTCACCAACATTGTAATTACATAGTTAATATTTTTAGTTCTTTTCTTTTGCATCCTCCTATACTAGACTATGAACTCCAGTTCATACCAATATTCTTTGCCATTATAGACCCTGACTCTAGCATAGTCCCTGGCACAGGGGAGGTGCTCCATAAATGTGTTTGAATAAATTAAAGCTTTCTAAATATTTCCCTTCGTGTATCCATGAGGCTATATTCAACAACTTTCAACACCTATTTACTGAACCACTGATACATGCAGGGCACTCTGCTAGGCCTTTTGAGACAAAGATACAGCTTCTCTCCTGCAGGCATTCACAGTACAGCAGAAGACTCGGACAGGGAAATAATTATAATGCACAGGGGGAGATGTTACAACAGAGATATGAACAAAGTATGGTAGTTACAAAGGAGGAAGTAATTGACATATGATCCAGGAAGTTAAAGTGAGGAAAAGAAAGAAAGGAATCGCCAGGGTTCAAATAGTCAGATTCTTTATAATGTCTTTATTCTAACACAGCTTTTCCCTATACCCTCTTCCAATTTACAAGATCTGGAGCAGAAGTCACAGTAAATATCTTCTCAAGTAGTGCAATATGAAACCATATAATTGTCTTGAATTTTATGATCATCCCTATCACTTGGCTTATCTCCATATCAGTCTGTAAAAACACTGAGTCTGGCTGCCTGCCTCAGCCCAGGCCTCCATTACAGGTCAGACCTTTTTCCCTTTCACACTGCCAGATCTGCTTTTCCTGATGCTGAGATTAGAGGACAATGGCTTTTGATCCCTTTTAACACTCAAAGGATAATGTTGCTCTTTCAAGACACTGCCCCAAGTGTTCTCACTACAATGGGTGGTTTCTTGGACAGTTACCTATCTGATGCCTGTCTTCTCTCCCACTGATCTGTAACTAGGTACCCCACCCCAATACGGCTTAGGGACTATTCCTCTAGTTATGATCCACCACGATAGAGTTCTTTTTTCTCTATCTTCCCTACATTTTTGTTATGTGTCAGGAACATTTTACAGAAAACCTTTCTTTGGGGCTTGCAGGTGTATGTCTGTGAATGACTGGCGTTGATTTAAGGAAAACAAAGGGTTTTGGCAAACCACTAGTAAAACTCACAAAAGATGCAACAGGAGGAAAGATACAGATATTACGTAACTGCGTACTTTTTAAATCTTAGCATTTTAAATATTTATCACTATCACCATGTAGTTATATCAGTGATCCTAGAAATCAGACACAACCCCCCCATCAAAACAACAACAAACCAACTTTCCTCAGAAGACCCTACTGAAATAGAACGGACAAAAAGAAAAAGTCTTATGTCCTGGCTTTAAAGAACTATGAAATGAAAAAAAAAGGAGAGCAATTTCAAAATTAAAGCACTTTCATTCTATCCAAAAGCCTTCTTCATCCACTGATGTACCCACCTGAGGGGCCAGCTGCATATTGAAAGCCCCAGCTCTGGCTGCAGATAGAATTCCAGCTTTGCCATTTACTACTTTGTTATCCTTGGACAGGTTACTTAGCTCTGTGCGCTTAGTTCCCACATCTGTAAAAATACACATTAGAATTATCGCACAGGCTTGTCATCTGAATTAAATAAGACAATGCATGTACAGTGCTTAAGAATATTTGACACTGCATCAGTATAATTACTCTTAACCTTAATTTCCTTTCAACACTGCGGCTAACGTCAAGTATCTGAAGGGCACTGAAAAATCCTTAAAGTGAAACTATCTGACTAAATGAAACGCTACTTGAGGGCACCCTCTATCTCTAAATAGAGGCATAGAGACGGAAAAACAAGTAGTCAGAACTCCAACATGGATGGGGCAAATTCCCTCCTACTTTGCATTCTTCAAGGTGCCTTGCAGAATGCTAAAGCCTTGCAAGTAGATGGCGTCCTGGAATTTAAGCTCGTGGTCATCTGTAAAGACACCCTCCCCACCCCCATCCCCACCAGGGAGCTATAGGCCTGGGTCTCCGCCAGCTCTAAGTTACTACCCCCAGTTATCTCCAAAACGTCCCTCCTCTCCCGTTACCCTGCCCTTCTGCAGCCGGACCTCCTCTCACTCGGGTCTTCTACCCCGAGCGCTGCTCATGGCCGCAACCCAGCGCCCCAGGAAGGCTCCTCGAGCCCCGGCGCCTCGGCCGGGCCGGGCCGGGCCGCCCCACTGCGCATGCTCCCCGCCGCGCGGGTGCGGTGCGCCGGGCTTGGCGCGGTTCCCGCTCAGCCGGGGAGGCCTTGGCCACGCAGCGGTAGGAGCGCGCGTCCCGGGGCGGCGGCGTCCTGGAGACCCCCGAGAGATGGAAGCTGCGGCGCCGGCGGCGGCCGAGGCGGCTGGGCACGAAGAGCTCGGTGAGTGCTGGGCGCGGGCGGGGGCGCGGGCCGACGTGGCGCAGGGATGCGCGTCCGCGGGAAGCGCCGAGGCCCCGAGCCCGCGCTCGGCCTCGGCCGGGGGTCGGGGGTCGGTGCGGGCGCCCGGGCGGCCGCCCACCCTGCCCCACGCATCCGGGTTTGCGTTTCCTGTCCTTAGGGAGAAACGCGGAGTGGCTTTCCGGTCATTATTGGGGTTTCTTGGGGGTCAGGGTTCTTGGGGTTGTGGGTCTGGGGTAGGTTTGAATGTAAAACCATTAAAGCAAACCTCCCTGGGACGTTTGGGTTGAGCCGAGGCTTAGGAGGTGACTGACCTCCGAGTCAGCACCTGCACAGGAACGAGTTTTCCGATCTGAGAGCTGGGTCAGGCGAAAAGCTAGGCCCTACAGAGGGCGTCAAAATGTGCGTGTGTGTCCGTGTGCGCGCGCGCGCGCGCTGACGGGTGGCGTGCGTTGGTGTACGTTTCAAAGGCAACGCAGACCCTTCGCTGTGACTCGCACTGTTTTTTTCCAACGATGCTTTAAGGAAGTTGCCATAGTTTGGCTTTTCAGACACGGCAGCCCTGTTCGGAGTCCCTGGTGAACCCTTAATTTACCGTCTGCCACCCCAGTAGTGGCGAGCGGGACGTGCTGACCAGACTGAGATAAGACGTGTAGTTGGCTCACTTGGCAGAGTTTGATTTCCTGCTTTCCTCTGGTGTCTTGTCTCCTTGGCGACAGGGAATGCAAAACTTTGTTTATGGTTTCCCGCTGTTAAAAGGAAAACAAAAATAGAGATCGAGGTAGTAATAATATTGTTCCTCCCAGTTAGATGCATTGTATTAGGAATATTTGTAATTCATTGCTAAATGATTAAAAAAGAAGTTGAACTTTAAAGAAATACTTTATTATAGTAACAGATTGCCGTCTTGTAATAATGTGCAGGGCACTTTGCAGTTGATTTCTTTCAAGTCACAGTAATGGTAGAAATAAACGTAACATGTTATTGAATGTTTACTGTGTCGAGCAGTGTAAGTGCTTTACATATGTTTTGTTTCCTTTAATATTCACAACAATGGGGAGGTAGGTGCAATTATTATCCCTGTTTTATAGATAGAATAATTTTAAGGTCATTAATGGCAGTACCCAGATAGGAATCCAGGTTTATCTGTTTTAAATTCTTTAATACCCCATCTTAGGAGGTGGGAAAATGTGCATTCTCATGCATTGCTGGTAAAAGCAGTATAATATACTTATCCTTAAAAATGCACACATCGTTTGACCCAGCATTTCTACTTCTAGAAATATTTCCCAAGGAAATAAGTCATGTAACATATCAATAGATGTTCATTACGTTATTTATAAATGAGAAAAGCTGGTGACTATCTAAATGTCCAATTAAAGGAAATTGTTTAGGTAAATTGTGATATAGCCGTGTAGTCATATACTGAATAGCCCTTTAAAGTCATATGGGAAGATGTTTGCCATATGTATTTTTACTAACTGAAAAAGTTTTCTAAATTATTTTAATTTTTTAAAGTTATGTCTCTTCATTAATTCAACACATATTCATTGAGCTTCTCCTATGTGCTAGGCACTGCTTTAGGCGTTTGGGATACATCTGTGATACATCTGTGAACAACACAGATCAAGATTCCTGCTCTCACGGAACTTATATTCTAGTAAGAGGAAGCAGACAATGAACAGTAAAGACAATTATCAGTTAATTTAAAGTACATTAGGCTAAAAGTGCTATGGAAAGAAGAGCAGAGTAAGGGAAATCCGGAGAGAGCATGGGAGTTGGGCAGTTTATAGCATTTTATAAAGTAGTCAGAATGGACCTTATTGAATAGGTGGGACTTGAGCAAAGACTTGGAAGAGGTGAGGGAATTAGTCAAGTGGATATCTGAAGAAAGACTCTTCTAGGCAGAAAGAACAGCTGGAGTAAAGACAGAAGTAGTGAGGAGGGCAAGGACGCCGAAGCAGAATGATGAAGGTGGTGATGAGGCCAGATTATGTAGGACAGCGGTCCCCAACCATTTTGGCACCAGGGACTGGTTTCGTGGAAGACAGTTTTTCCACCTGGTGACGGCGGGGGGTGGGGGTGGTTCAGGCAGTAACGGGAGTGATGGGGAGCGGCACATGAAGCTTTGCTTGCTCGCCTGCCGCTCAACTCCTGCTGTGTGGCCTGGTTCCTAACAGGCCATGGACGGGTACTGGTCCACAGCCTGGGCGTTGGAGGCCTCTGATGTAGGGTCTTGCAGTTCCATGTGAAGACTTTGGCTTTTGCTCTGAGAGAATGGGGAGCCAGTGCAGGGTTTCAGCAGAGGAGAGACATGATCTGACTTGAATTCTAAAAGGATCACACTGTGTGAAGAGTGCACCGTAAGGGGCTAAAGTAGAAGCAGGGTATTTCAGCAATTCAGGAGACAGGTGTACATGTCCTTCACAGCAGTAGTGGTAGCAGGAGTGGGAGTGGAGAGAAACGGTTAGACTCTGGATATATATTTAAAGGAGAATGAGAATGATTTCCTAACAGATTAGATGAGGGGTGAGAGTGAGACAGAGACAAGGATAACTCCAGGGACCTGAGTGTCTAGAAGAATGAAATTGCCATCAAATGAGATGTTGTGGTTGTTGTATAATACATCTACAAATTCTCTGATGTTTCTCTCTTCAAGAGGAGGAACTTAATTTCCTTCCCTTTGAGTGTGGGCTCTATTTAGTAACTTGCTTCTATTGAATAGATTATGGTGGAAGTGATGATGTTTGACTTCAAAGCTAGGTCCTAAAAGGCATTGTGCCAGGCTCTCATTTTTGGATTAGTTACTTGGGGAGAGGCAGCTGCCGTGTTGCGAGGATACTCAAGCAACTGTAAGGAAGGGCCCACATTGCATAGAACTGAGGCATCCTGATGGCAGCGATAAGTTGTTATACAGTAATCCATAGCCAGTTGAGTGGGTTAAGCCAGGAAGAGCAGGTTTGGTGGTGAAGATCAGGAGTTCAGTTTGGGGCATGCTGAGTTTGAAATGTCTATTAGATATGAAAGTGTAGATGTCGAGTAGGCAGGTGGATTTATGTCTAGAGTTAGGGAGATGTCTCGGCTGGAGATATGAATTCGGAAGTCATCATCACGTAGACAATATTTAAAGCCATGGAACTGAATGAAAATATACTGGAGTGAGTGTATGTGTTTGTGTATACTCTAAAATGTTGCCAGCAGTAGTTTCTAGGTGATGAGGTCATTTTATTTTCAAAAATGTTGCTTATCTTTATATTTTCTGATTTTCTACAATGACCAAATATTATTTAATTTAAAAAAGAATTTAAAAAATTGGGTGTCTGTGTGAAAAGCACAGGTAGAGTTGTTAAGATACAGGTTTCCTTAAGGTCTGCACTTTATTTCAAAGAGGATGGAGACCTCTGGAAGGTGAGCGAGTGAAGCTTCATCTGCTGCTCCCCATCGCTTGAATTACCACCTGAACCATCACTGCACCCTCCCCCTCCCAGTCCGTGGAAAAATTGTCTTCCATGAAACCGGTCCCTGGTGCCAGAAAGGTTGGGGACCACTGCTGTAGTGAATTTAGCAGTTTCCTGATTGTTGCACATTTAGGTTGTTTCCAAATTTTCATTATAGTGTTTTGATTAAGATCTTTGTGGCGAAATCCTTTTCTCCATACACTGGATTTGCAGAAGTGGAATTACTCGGTGAAAAGGATAAACATTTTAAAGTTTAAAATTCCATACATATTGCTAAATGAATGTGATTTTTCTCTATTCTGACAACAGCTGGAAATTTAGGTTGATTTTAGGTTAGAAAATTCAGGTTGAAACAATTGCCTGGGCAATATAAGAGAGCATAAAAAGCACTGCCTAAGAATGTTCCAGTTGTATGCACCATTAATGTATACATATGGTATATAATGTATGGTTTATAATATTGACTGAAGCTAGTATTTCTTATTCATTTATATTTTTCTATTTGTAAATAGAAATAATTTTGTCTAGGTAGTTTGATATCCATTGATTAATAATGTTTTATTTTATAAGGCATTGTTAATTCTTTTTTTAACTGAAATATAGTTGCTGTACAGTATTATATAAGTTACAGGTGTACAATATAGTGATTCACAATTTTTAAAGATTATATTCCACTTAGAGTTACTATAATATATTGGCTATATTCCCCACGTTGTACAATATATCCTCGTAGTTTATTTTATACCTAATAGTTTGTACCTCTTAACTCCCTACTTCTTTATTGCCCCTCCTCCCTTCCCTCTCCCCACTGGTAGCCACTAGTTTGTCCTCCATATCCGTGGGTCTGCTTCTTTTTGGTTATATTCACCAGTTTGTTGTATTTTTTAGATTCTGCATATAAGTGATATCATACAGTATTTGCATTTCTCTGTCTGACTTATTTCATTTAGCATAATGACTTCCAAGTCCATCCATGTTGTTGCAAATAGCAAAATTTCATTCTTGTTTATGGCTGAGCAGTATTCCATTGTGCAATCTACAAATTCAGTGTAATCGCTTTCAAACTACCAATGACGTTTTTCACAGAACTAGAACAATTACATTTAAAATTTGTATGGAAACACAAAAGACCCCAAATAGCCAAAGCAGTCTTGATAAAAAAGAACAGAGCTGGAGGAATCACAGTTCCCGACTTCAGATTATACTACAAAGCTACAGTAATTAAAGCGGTATGGTACTGGCACTAAAACAGACACAGATCAATGGAACAGAAAGAGAACCCAGAAATAAATCCACACACTTATGGACAATTAATCTGTGACAAAGGAGGCAAGAATATACAATGGAGAAAAGATAGTCTCCTCAGTAAGTGCTGCTGGGAAAACTGGATAGCTGCGTGTAAAAGAATGAAATCAGAACATTCTCTAACACCGTATAAAGCATTGTTAATTCTTAACTATAGTAATCACAAGCATTTTTCAGAGCTGTCCAATTCAATATTTGGCCAAAGGCAAGACATTGGCAAGTAATAGACTTTATGTGTAATGTAAGTTGGGTTTTGTAATTTTTAATTACTTTGCATGAATATTCCTGTTTTATTTCATATGTTCTTACCTCTATTAAAGTTTATCCAATGTTAGGTTTTTAAGTATTTGTCTCCTTCACTAGTCTCAACTTCCTTCTGTCTGGCATAACATAGTTTGTCTGTATGCATACTCAGTATTATAGCACAGTTTGTAGCGCATAAGTGCTCAGAATTATTAATTATTAGTAGTAAATGAATTAATTTCATGTCAGATTTATATTTTAAAATCCTGTATAGCAAAATTGTTTTCTAATATTTCATTATGTAGGAAGGGGAAGAAAACTAATATTTATTGATTACTTATTATGTGCCAAGGACGAGGCTCTATGCTTCATATATATTATCCCATTTCACTATCACAAAACCCCGGTGAGGTAGAAATTACTACTCTCATTTTCTACATGAAAAGATAGGCCCAGAGGATTCCTGGTTAAAATATAACTCAGATCATGTCACGCCTCTGCACAAAACTTTACTTTTGTCCAGCATGGTAGCCTTTAGCCATATGTGTATCTGATCTGAAATATGGTTTGTCTGAATTAAAATATGCTGTAATTGTAAAATACACTCTGGATTTCTGAGACTTAGTATGAAAAATAGAATGTAAAATATCTTGTTAATAATTTTTATATTGATTACATTATCATTGAAATGATAATATTTTGGATATATTGGGTTAAATAAAATGTTATTAAAATTAATTTTACCTGTTGCTTTTTTGCCTTTTGCTTTTTGATAATGGCCACCCTACCATGTAGGAAGTGACATTTCATTGTGATTTTGATTTGCATTTCATGATGATTAGTGATATTGAGCATCTTTTCTGTTGGCCATTTGTATGTCTTCTTTGGAGAAATGTCTGTTCAAATCTTTAGCCAATGTATTAATCAGGTTATTAGGTTCCCTTTTTTATTTGTTTTTGTTTTTCTTGCTCTTGAGTTGAAGGAGTTCCTTATGTACTTTGGAAATTAACCCCTTATCAGATATATGGTTTGCAAATATATTCTCCCATTCCTTAGATTGACTTTTCACTCTGTTGATTGTTTCCTTTGCTGTGCAGAAGCTTTTTAGTTTGATGTAGTCCCACTTACCTATTTTTGCTTTAGTTAACTGTACTTTTGGTGACATATTCATGAAATCATTGCCAGAACCAATATCTAAACCTTTCCTCCTATGTTTTCTTGTAGAAGTTTTACAGTTTCAAGTTTACATATAAGCTTTTAATCCATTTTGAGTTGATTTTTGTGTATGGTATAAGATAAAAATCCAATTTCATTCTTTTGTATATGGATATCCAGTACTCTGAACACCATTTGTTGAAAACACTGTCTTTTCTACATTGTGTATTCTTGGCACCCTTGTTGAAGATCAGTTGCATAGAGTGATTTCTGGGCTCTCTGTTCTGTTCCATTGGTCTGTGTGTCTGTCATTATGCCAATATCATAATGTTTTAATTATAGAAGACCTTAAATATCCCAAACAATTTTGAAAAAGAACAAAGCTGATCACACTTCCTGATTTCAAAGTATATTATTACAAAGCTAAAGAATCTTCCAGTATCTGTTGTGCTGAGTTCCAAATAGCACTGGGATAATGGCAGCTGCCTAAATCCTAATCTCTCCACATATCCTCCCCCAAAACCTGTTAATTCAACAAGAAGCACAAGTAAACACATTCATGAAATTATTCTTAAAGCATTAATAGGAGACCAAGGATACCACAAACTTCAAATAATCTGTAAATAGAAAAATAAACAAAATTTCAAACAGAGCTCTTGTCACTTCTGCAAATATGGAGAGTGGAGGAGGAGTCTTTAGAATCTCTGTGGAAAAGAGGAGAGGGGAGCAGGAGGCTTGGAAGAAGCACAGTGAAAATCTCCCTTAGAAAGAGAAAATCTAAACTAAAGTGTTAAAAGTCTAAACAGAGGTCAGGTCGGGGAGTTGGTAATTCACAGGGAAGGAATACAGGGTATTCCTGTATTCCAGGAATACAGGTAATACAGGGGAGGAATTTGAACATTAGCAGGAATAGAGGAGGCAGCCTTGGCAAAACATTGCCTCTGGAGGAGAAGGAGAAAAAGCAGTGGAGGTGCCCCTCAGATCCCTGGAAGTAAAGAGAAGAAGGAAAGTAACAGGGGGGAAATTGAATACTCTGCAAAAATGGAAAAGATCCAGAAGACATGCCAGTTACTCCCTATGACCCCTGATAACTCAACATCATCCATTAAATAAACTGAACTTCACTGTGCTAACAGAAGGAAATACTGTCAAACTAGGATCCCTGTCCATGAAATGCCTAGCAATAGGAGAAATCATAAATAAAGAATAAATTACAAGGTGTCTAAGGGAAATATATTGAAATGAAAATTTAAGTCATTGAATTTCAAAGAAGAATTTAAATGAGGTAAAGAAAGACAGTAAAAGGGTTCTAGAGAAAGTAGTTGAAATGGAAGACAGACAACAAAGATCCAGCATGTAATTGGAATCTCTAAAAAAGAAAAACAAAATATTTGAACCAAACAAATGTGTAAAGATACAATCCAAGAAAAACTTCCAGAAATAAAGAAAACCTATATCTGTATATCAAAAAGACCCACTTTGTACCCTTTTGACTCAGACTGCTCAACCCTAAGACATATCATAATAAAACCATTAGACTTTTAAAACAAGGGAAGATTCCTCAGGAGCTCAAGCAAAAAGAACAAATTATGTAATGGCTGAGAAAATTAGTCTGACATCAGACTTCTCAAGAATAGCATACAAAGTAAGGTAAGAGTAGAGCAGCATTTTCCAAGAAACTCAAGGGTAGAAGGTGTGAGCCAAGGATGTTCTATCTAGCTGTCCTTCATATCAAGGCTATAGAATATAGCTTAAAACATACAAAAATTCAGGGAATACTGAGCCCATGAGTCCTTCCTGAGCAATCTACTAGAGCAGTGGTTCTCAGAGTGTAGTCCCCAGACCAGCAACATCAGAGTCACCTGGGACCTTGTTAAAAATGTGTATTCTCAGGTCCACCTCAGACCTTCTAAAATCAGAAGCTTTGGCATGGAGTATATCAATTTGTGTTTAAGCAAGCCCTGCAGGTGGTTCTGATGCACATTCTACAGGAGAATGAACTTCTTCCAGCCAAGAGATGATTGAGGAAACTTTGGCAGAGGACTGATCACAAGCATTTAATACATTGATTGTAGATTTCAGTCTAAGATATGAGTGGGGGCATGATTGAACAACAGTATGTAAAGCATTTTATATATTGCCAAAGTAGACAAAAAGAATACAACTGAAAGATGAGAGAATAAGAGACACAGAAAGGCAAAAGTAGAATTAGACCATTAATTGTTGTATAGGTGGAAGTCAGAGGATACCATTTAAAACTGATAAACAAGATAGTAAAAGAATAAGAAAGGGCTTTCCTGGTGGTGCAGTGGTTGAGAGTCCGCCTGCCGATGCAGGGGACATGGGTTCGTGTCCCGGTCTGGGAAGATCCCACATGCCGCGGAGCGGCTGGGCCCGTGAGCCATGGCCACTGAGCCTGCACGTCCAGAGCCTGTGCTCCGCAACGGGGGAGGCCACAACAGTGAGAGGCCCATGTACTGCAAAAAAAAAAAAAAAAAGAATAAGAAAAAAGGAGGATTAAGGGCACCATAAAAGATAAAATGGCAAAGGTAACTAGTAGAATAGCTCAACTAAATGCAATACATTGTCCTGTACTGCAAAAAAATTACTGAGGGAACCTTATTAGTACAGTTGATGAAACTGGAAAATAGAATGTAGATTAAATAAAAGTATTGATCAGTATTAAACTACTGGAACTTGATAACTGTACTATGAATATTCAGGAAAATATTCTTGTTCATAGGGAATACATGCTAGTGATAGGATAAAATGGCATGATATATGTTACCTACTCTCAAATAGTTAATAAAAATTGATAAACATTTGAGGGAGAAGAAGAAAACATGGCAAAATGTTAAAATTTGTTGAGCCTGTAAAGGGTACATGGGAGTTTTTTTTTGTACTATTCATGCAAATTTAATGTAAGTTTGAAATTAGTACAAAATAAGAAGTTTTAAAAAGTTATGTCAATCAGTCATTTCCAACTAAATTATTTAGGTTACCCCAATTCTCTGTTACATAGGTTTATTGTATGTATTTGAATGGAACAAACTTTCACTTCTTTAAAAGATCCTATACTTCAGACCTTATTAATGCATATCAGTCATCTCAATAAATTTGAATTTAGTGAATTTTACGAGAACAAGACAGACAGTGATGACTACTTTTATCTTTCTCCTCAGAAGGAGCAAAATCATGCTAAAAATTGCTAGATATAAGAATAGATTTTGATACTAAAAATTTAAAGATTGGAGTGGCTTTATAATTTTCTTAAAGCATTTAAAATTATGCTTGCCAGCAATTCCACTCCTGGGTATATGTACAAAAAAACCCAAAACACTAATTTGAAAAGCTACACGCACCCCAATGTGCACAGCAGCATTATATACAATAGCCAAGATATGGAAGCAACCTAAGTGTTATGAACAGATGAGTGGATAAAGAAGATGTGGTATGTATGCACAATGGAATACTACTCAGCCATAAAAAAGAATGAAATTTTGCCATATGCAACAACACGTATGGACTTGGAAGGTATTATGTCAGACAGACAAATACTGTATGATATCACTTATGTGGAATCTAAATAATACAACAAACTAGTGAATATAATAAAAAAGCAGACTCACGGGTATGGAGAACAAACTAGTGGATGCCAGTGGGGAGAGGGGCAATATAGGGGTAGGGGACTATGAGGTACAAATTATTAGATATAAAATAAGCTACAAGGATATATTGTACAACATGGGGAATATAGCCAATATTTTATAACTATAAATGGAGTATAACCTTTAAAAATTGTGAACCACTATACATACACCTGTAACATATAATATTATACAATTCTACTTCAATTAAATTTTTTTTTAATTTTTAAGAATAAAAATAAATAAAAATATGATTACCATTTATGTACTCAGTATGATTTGAAGCTAACAAGAGATGGAAGTTCATTTTATGATTTCTTCACATTTTTTACCCCATAATTCTATCATCATTTACTATAAACCTCAGGTAGACAAAACAGAAAACATTTTGCATTGAATACTTATGCTTTTCACTTTGCACTGCTTAGTCCAAACAAAATATCCAGCAAATAAGTCTAGTTGTTTCTTTCTAAATATGGTAAAACTCAAAAGTATTAATGTGAATTAACTTAGGGTGGAAATAGTAAAGATGCGTACAAATGGCATGTCCTACTATTAAAAATGTTATTTATACCAGCTTTAACCCAAGTTTTAAAATGATAGTGAAGCACTTTTTCTTTTTAAAGATATGGATATAATGAGACCCTTAATAAATGAGCAAAACTTTGATGGGACATCAGATGAAGAACATGAGCAAGAGCTCCTGCCTGTTCAGAAGCATTACCAGCTTGACGATCAAGAGGGTATTTCGTAAGTGTTAAGGTTAAATGTCATTTTCTCTTTTCACTCAGTGTATATTTTGTAATCATCTTCTATGGACCAGGCACTTAAGTAGATACTACAGAAGACACAAAGATGAATAAGATACGGTCCCTACCCTCAAGGCGTTTATAGTCTATTTGGGAAAGAAGAAATACATCTAAATTACAGAGCTATGTGTAGGAATTACTAAAATGATGATATGTATCAAATGCTGTGGATCTTGAAAGAAGGGGGATCAGATTGAGAGGAAGAGAAATTTTAAGAGAAGGAGCTTCTGAAATGGTTAGGAGTTAGACCGCGGGAAGTAGGTAGTAAACACTTCTTTATGTTGAGTGAATGGTATGAAACAAAGTCATGGTCCCAGGGAAGCAGTGGAACGTTTTTTAAACTTTTTTTGTTATTTTGTCATCATTAATAGATTTGAATAAGGTATTATTCTAATAGTGATTTAACAGTTAAGCAAAGTAACATTTTAATTGATCAAAAAAGAATAAAGTAAAAAAATTTTTAGGCAAGCATTTTTGTTTCATAAGTTAAAAATTTGTGCTATTCTTCCTAGTTTAGTTTGTTTTTTCTTGGTCGAGAGACCTCCTTCAGATGCCTCTTGGAAACTTTTCTTAGGTGAAATCCCTTGGGAGTTCATGTTGTCTGAAAGTTAATTAGTATTTATCTTACCTGATGATACACATAGTTTTAGAAATTGTATTTTTTTTCTTTTAATTAACTTCCTCTGAGGTTGATAATCATAGATCAACTATGTTTAATATCATGATTACATACATAGTGCAATAAATTGCTGTTTTACCAGCTTAGTTGTATATAATTTTCAACATTGTCCTGAATATCATAGCAGCAAAGAATCTTATGAGAAAATTACCTTTTCTTTATTACTTTAATAAGTACAAAAATACTTTCACTTAAATAACTCATTTAATCTCCATAGTAACCCTCTGTATTCCACTTTTAAGTAGCAAAGATAGGACTTGAACCAAATATAACTTTTGGCTCATTCAACTTCTGGTTGAATGGAAATGTTAATTTGATTCCTTGCCTAGATTGATTTTTAGTTCCCTTCTAATGCTAAAACCATGGTCATGTGATTTTAATAGCTTTTGTTCTAAAATGTTTAAATCTTACAACTTTTACTTTTCAGATTTGTACAAACTCTTATGCATCTTCTTAAGGGAAATATTGGAACTGGTCTTTTAGGACTTCCACTGGCAATAAAAAATGCAGGCATAGTGGTAAGACTCATCTTTGTAATCTCTAGTTAAAATACAGTTATCAGTCTTAATTTACAGCAAAAATTACAAGTTAACATCTGACCTAGTCAAATATAACCTGGTCAGGTGACAACTAGATAATCATTTAGCTGTTGCTGATAAAATTATGTGAACTGTGATAATAATATCTAACTAAAAATGAGAGTTAATTACTCTTTTCATTTCTACTTAATTACTTATTTATAATATTTGACAGAAAGATCCTAAATCACTATTTGATTTTTCTAGGTATGGTTATATCTTATTACTCTTTTGGATTTTCAGGAATTTAAGTAATATGTTCATATCATAAATATATTTATAGAGTATTTGTATTGGTGAAATTTTACAGTTTTTTAGATTCCAAATAAAATATGTAGTTTTCAGACTTAAAGAATAATAGTTAAGAAAAGGAATAACAATATCTTTTTTTTGTTTGTTTTTTGTTTGTTTTGCTGTACACGGGGCTCTCACTGCTGTGGCCTCTCCCGTTGCGGAGCACAGGCTCCGGACGCGCAGGCTCAGTGGCCATGGCTTATGGGCCCAGCCGCTCCGCAGCATGTGGGATCTTCCCAGACCGGGGCACAAACCCGTGTCCCCTGCATCGACAGGCGGACTCTCAACCACTGCGCCACCAGGGAAGCCCCTAGGAATAACAATATCTTTTGAAAACAAATATTCAAAGTTTTGTTAGAACCAATTATTGTAATTATAGAGAATCCTGATAGGGGAGAATTCACTTATGAAGTAGTGAAATCATATTTAACTTTTTTTAACTGACCAGTTTTCTTAACAACAGTTGTAACTGTCATCTTTCTCTGCATTGGACTTTGTGCACCCTAATTTAGAGAAACTTAAAAATTTCTGATTATAAAAATAAACTTTGGCAACATTTTGTCTGTCTCTCAATAATCAGGCATCATTTTAATTTTAGTAAATAAATACTTGAAAATTTTTATGTACTACTTTTTCAAATAATTATTTTCTAGGCACAGTTTCTCACACGTAATTCTCAACAAGCAATCTATGGAAGAAGTAGATTGCCCACAATCCCAGATACAGTGCTTTTTAGTCATTTAGATAATGATTCATAGTTGCATATACTTATAATGGTGAGACACTGATAGTCACAGACTTGCCATCTGTTGTTAAATATGATGTTGTATTCTATTCTACTTTGTTGCATACCTATACTCTACATTCATAGGTTTGGATAGCCAAGTCAATAAGATGGAATCATATGTGGTTGTCTTAAATATTACTAAATTCTTTCTGTATCAGGTTCACTAATTTCCCTTATGCAAATGACTCTTTAATCATTTTGTCTAACAAATATTTACTCACTGCAAATTAGTAGTCTGTTGTCTCATTGTTTATAAGGTAACTTGATTTTTATTAAACTGAAATATTTAAATATTATAAAATGTTTCCCTCACAGCTTGGACCAATCAGCCTTGTGTTTATAGGAATTATTTCTGTTCACTGTATGCACATTTTGGTACGTTGCAGTCACTTTCTATGTCAGAGGTAAATGTGGATTTGTCAAGTCTATTTAATTTATTTTAAATCTATATATTTATTTAAAGTATCAAATAGTCTTATATTTCTACTGTGCTTTGCAACTAGAAGTTGTATTTCCTATAATCTGTTACATAGACAAGTCTAGGATAATGAATATGGGAAAAGGTAGCATTTCATATGATTGCAATCTAGTCAGAATATATATATACTTCTTTTAAAAGAAGTGAAATAGAATGGTTTCTTTTATTTAGTGTAAGTGAAAAAAATCAGGGAAGTTATATGGGGAAAATGGAGGCAGCAGGGCTACTTTTAGTTAAAGAATAATGGTCTTTAATTTGTTAGTAATTTCATTTTGGGTGTAATGCCTTTGCTGCTCTTTGTTGATATGTGGGTTGGTAGATAGTCAATGAAACAATATTTTGTTTTCTTTATTTTTGCATCATAAAATGATTCTATTGGATACTGAACCAACTTTTTAAAAAAATGAATATTGTCTATTCTGATAAACTAATATTCTAATCTTAACTCTTTTTTGTTGTTGCTAAATGTTCTTAAAACTTCGGGCACATTATTTATGATCTTAAATAACAATATATACTTTAAAAAAATAGGAGAGACAACATGGCTATTTTGATGATTAAATAGGGTAGTTTGTGTAACAATATATTATAAAGCCCTGTACAGATGTATTAAATAATGCCGTTCTAAGAATGGAATAATTTAAGCATGAACAGTGTAGTTGATGTTTTTAGATAATTGAAACATTAAATCAGTGAAACACAAATACTATGTTATATGAACTCAACAAATACATAAACTTTAACAGTGGATAAAAACTAATATACGGGTAAGAAGGGTATATAAAAATTTTTAATTTCATGAGATAACTTTAGAAGTATGCAGATCTCGAAATTTCGAAAACTCCTCTGTCAGTGTATAGTCCATTTATCTGATGTTCTTTTCAAGAAATGGATTTATGGACCAATTAAAAATTTTTCTTTTCATATGCATGTATGTCATTAAATTTCAGGTTTAAAAGGTCAACATTAGGGTATAGTGACACTGTGAGTTTTGCTATGGAAGTAAGTCCTTGGAGTTGTCTGCAGAAGCAAGCAGCATGGGGACGGTAAGTACTCGCTATGTTATTAGTAATTATTTTAAGTATTAATAATATTTTAAATTACATTAATTTTAAGTATTTTAATCTGGCAAGATACATTAACAAAAGTGTGATAAAGTTGGGAGGAAACAATATTTACAGTTAGACAGACTTGGATTCAAATCTCAACTCTACCATCTTACAAATTTATGACCTGGGTCAAAGTATTTTTATTTTGTTTTAATTTTTCACTATCAAATAAGTTTATAATAATACTTCACAGGATTATTATGGTAGTCTAAATAAAGTGATATTTATAAAGCACCTAGCTAACCTCTGGTATAATCATGCTCAATAATTAAGTAAAGGAAAAAAAGCAAGAGAAATGTTGCTATCTCTATTTCAAATAAAAATGTGGTGTTTAGCTACATGTTCTTAAGACATCCAAAGTATGTATTTTAGCATAATCTTGTTTTTATTTTTGTATTGTTTAAATGTAACTTTATTATTGGTGGACATGGCTAATCAAAATCAGGTAAATACAGGACTGGAAAATAAGCACAGGCAATTCACAACATGCTGACTATGGTACAAATGATACGTGCAGTGGAAATTAAAAGAAGGAAAAGAGCAGTGTTAGTAGTTTATGGTTCAATATGGCCTTTCTGGGGATTTTCAGGATGTTAGATGTGTTTATGAGCTGCTCAGAGTTCACAGCCTAATATGCTGTGTAGGAGAAGGAAGATAACAGAGGCTAATGCCCTAGGGATTTGCCCCCAGAACCCTGTCTTCTTCCTTCTTTGCCCCCAGTCTATAGGCAACTTTGTCTATTTTTTTCTATCAAGAAGAATGGCTTTCAGATAGAAGTGGCTGGAATGATTGTTGGTAAGGATACTAAAATCAAAGGTGGATGAAGAGATCTTAAGGGAATACCTTATATGTAATTCATCAGTGAGAAGGAACTTGAATTCATTTCAGGGTACCAAGATTACTAACAAATGAGATCCCTGAAGAACCATGGAGAACTAGAGAGTTATGGCAAGAATGGAAATGGGCACGGGCCCTTCAAGTTTCAAATGGGAGGAGGAGGGTCTGTAGATTTTTTAGACTAGGTTGCTTGACAGCTTGACATTAATGGTCAAACAAGAGACTATAACGAATTAGTAAGTGCAAGCTCTTGTGTCACTAATTGTTCCCAGAACAATAGGGAAAGGTATGGGCTGTATACTAATAACATGTAGGCAGACTTTTGATTATAATAATACCCAAATAAAGCTCATTTGACCGATGATTTCCCTTTCCTACTCCCATATGCTATTTTATGTAGCTGGAATTTTTTAGAGTATCTAAAAAAATATGAACAGAGCTAAGTCCCTGGAGAGGTCTCTGGTGGAATGACTTAGGGCCATGCCCCCAGTCCTCTCCCATTCCTGTTAGTGATTTGGATAGTAGGGAATATGTTCATCCTGTTTGCTGGGAAATACACTGGGTTGATCTGAAAAAGATCTTGAGAAGTAGGAGAGATGGGCTTAAACTAACTGATGAAATGTTTTCATGAAATCATTTTATAGACAGATACCCTTAAACTGTTGAATTTCAGAAGGAAATGATGGGAAAAATGGGCTTTTAACTTATGTAACATATTGTTGCTCAATAATAATTCTAGTGATATACAGATCATAAATACGTGCTCTTTGTAGAAAATAAATGCTTTAAGCCTATTTCTTATTGTAATGAAGTAAAAAGAATAAATACTATTATGAAATGTTTTAAAATAGTTAAAAAGAGAAAAAATACATCGGCATCTTAGCAGCTCTTATTAATACTTATTTGTGGGTATCTCTTTTCAGGAGTGTGGTTGATTTTTTTCTGGTGATAACACAGCTGGGATTCTGTAGTGTTTATATTGTCTTCTTAGCTGAAAATGTGAAACAAGTAAGTATTTTTCTCCAGTTTTTGAAATCATTTTCTTCTGATGCCATAGTTATGGCATCATATTTTCTCTGAGTAAGCTGTGGTTGAATATGAAAATGTATTTCTTTCATAAATCATGTATCTTTCTAGGTTTTCCTTTAGTCGTTTTTTTTTGCAAGTTGGATTCTGCTATTGTTGATTTTTACATTTCTTGCTATTATATCAATAATGCTTGTTCTTTCAGATCAAAACAGGCATAATTTACTGATTCTTGGCTATTTGGAATTTAGATCTCAAAAGCAGATATATGGATGTTTTTGTAGCATATTTTTTACATTGATATTTTATTTAAAAAGTATATAAGGCATTAGCCAGCAGCCTAAAAAGTGAAGTTAAAAAGTGGACATTATTAAAATCTCATAGTTATTGCCATTGTCTAAAAAGATACTGTGTCCAGAAATGTACAGTGTTCTGTAGTTCTCTCCATATTATAAAGGTTTGTTTTAAGAGTGGTTTGCAGTCTTGGTAGAGACTGTCAATTTGAACAAACATGCAAAGCACTGAAATAAAAAAGCTCCCCTATCAGAATAATGCCAAAGCACATTTCTTTATGTGCTTTAACTGATAGTTGGCCTATTATTCCTACTTTACCCTCTGCTTTTCTTTATTTTAATCAATAACATTTATTAGTATACACAAGTGCATGGTGCAGTAGTAGGCATTATATATAGTAATATGTAGAACTTCTCATAGGTATTTTAATGCAAAATCATGTGAATATGTGTTCTAAAGAATCTATATGTATATATCTAAGTATATATTTGACTCATTTTTCTAAGTGCTTCATTTTATATTTAGACCAAGATTTGGCAACATTTTTTATAAAGGGCCAGATAATAAGTATTTTCTGTTTTGCAGGCCATATGACCTCTATCTCAACTCAGCCATAGACAACAATACATTAGATATGGCTGTATTCCAGTAAAATTTTATTTGCAAAAATAGGTGGTAGAATGGGTTTGGTCTGCAGGCCAAAGTTTAATAAAGCCATCAGCTTAGGTTTCTAATGTTGGAAAGGGTCACTGAGTCTTTCTCTTATAAATAAGAGAGTTGATGGTTTTATCAGCACTGCTCATTATAGATGATGTGCTTTTGAGTTTACAAGTATTTAGTTCCACAAGTCACATATTTTTAGGACTGCTAGCTCAGTTAAGAGGCTGTTTATTGGGAAGATGGACATACCATCTTAGCAGTCATTTACATAGAATACAGTGGAAATGGTGCCTTTCTAGGATTGTGCAGTATGGTAGTACTATATCTTTTCTATCATCTCCTAAGAGAGCTACCAACAAGCTTTATTTAAAGTTATAAATAATGCTAATAATGCCTTATAATCTTATATTTATAAGCTATGATATATATCCTTTAATTTTTTACAACTACTCTGTAATATAAGTTCCATGCTCATTTTATGAATGAGGAAACCTAGTCTCACAGAGCATGAGCAGTGTCCCCTAGGTCATGTGAATTAGGCAGAAACTTAGGTGCCTGACATAGCTGCCACACAGTATATTAATTGTTCATCACTGGGCAGGACATTGTCTGATTTTAGTTGTGTGTATGTGTATGTGTGTGACATAGACTGTGTTAAGTACATAAAATAAATATAAGCTTAGGATTGGTGACTTTCTCCTATGAAATGATATCAGATGCTTCCAAAGTTGAATGGAAAAATTTAACTCATTTGCACATATCATAAGAAGACCAGGTAGAAAAAGTGACTCTCTGGAAGGTAAGGAGAAGCTTGCTGTAGATAGATAAAAGATCTTTTGAGGCATGAAGAGCAACATGGAAAAAGACATTCAGTCAGACTTGAGACTTGAAAAGCTGAAAGCAACGCTGAGCACCTCACCTGTGCAGAGCAGACAGATGGTCATTGAAACAGCATCATCAGAGATTTTCCCTCTCTGCAGAGGTGTTCTCACACTTGATAGCAATCTCCAATAAAAGACACATGGTTTGATTAAACCTTACTAATTGCTACTACTTTTACAGTTAAAATTCGTAAGATTTTTACCTCCTTAATCTACATAAAATTGCAGGTTCAGTATTTCATCGAATCAAAGAATTAAGAGTTTAGTTCCCATACAAACGTGTACATCTCCTGCTTTGTAACTGTCACATGGCTGTTCTTGATCCCGTTAAGCCACTGTGGACAATCGACAGGGGGAAAAGAACTGTGGTGCTTCCAGTGATTCTAGTCCATGGTGGTTATAGTCGCTCCTCTCTGTTCTTATTCTAAGATACTCAAGAAAATGTCAGGTAGACAAAATAGTGTATATGGGCATGAAGAGTTGGGAAGGGATTTTACATTCAGAGGAAAAAAAATGTTGTGATACCAAAGACCATGGACTTTAGAGTCAGAAGATCTGAATTCAAATCCATGCTCTCAGTTTTAACTCACACATTGGGTAAGACCCTCTTGTCCCTCGTCAAGCCTCGGTTTCCTTATTTGTAAAATGGGAACGGTAGCAAAATCTCCCCATGTTCCTCATAAATTTATTGTGAGGCTCAGCTGACAAAAGGTTTGCGAAAGCCCTTATAAAATGCATTATGCATTTTATATGCAGTATGCAAATGTAGCCTATTGTGTCTTTAATTCTGCATTTTAGCTTTGCTGAAGAACATAATCTGCCTTTGGAATTTTAACCATTAAATTACTGAATTGAAAAGTTAATAAATAGTCGAATTTAGTAAATTTGAGATCTAAATGGAAACAACTGAATTTAGTAATTTTATTTTATAATATTTATTTCAGTGTTTTGCATTTTGGTAAACATGTGAGATCATAGGAAGTCCTATTAGATAGCCAATCTCTGTCTCTAGAGGGCACCAAAGGATTCAAATGTTTACCTGAATCTTGCTCTGGGTATGTATCTACATTTTTATTTTACTTTATTTTTTAATCTTGAGAATTTTTATCACCATCTTTCTGCCAAAGAATACTAATTATTATGAGAGATTTGTGGTAGAATTGATTTCAAATTCCCAAGCACCTAATGACTCAAACAGTTCTCTCTAAAATTGGTTATATAACTGCTTTTCTCTTACCAGGTATCCTTGTTAGAGCTTAACTTTCATCATTATCTAATCTGATTATTGGACGTACTTCTTTGATACAGAAGTATTTGGCTGTAAATAATTTGGTTACAGAGGAAATTGGGTCAACAAATAAAATACATTCTTAAAAGCCAAGTAATGTGAATTATCAAATTTGCTTCTATTTCAAATTATAGAAAATAAAATTAAAAGTTTTAATGGACAATTACAATATAAATGAGAGCTATGCATTTCTTAAATGGTACATGGTGTAACCTGAGAGTTTGTTAGTCCTGTGTGAGTTATAAATTGCCAATATAACTTAAAACTAGTAGATATATTCCCTGCAGTTTAAGATGATATGTACAGTTGTAGTGACACTAAACATTGCTTATTGTGGATAAGTGTAAAATTAAATACTTTAATTATTATTCATATCAGGATTTTGTTCTGTACTTCTGACTTTTTGGCCTTTTGTTACTGTATTTAAGGAGAGAGAGAGAGAGAGAGAGATGTCAAGGTGGAGGCCAGGTGGCTACTTGGGCAGGGCCCCTCTTTAAGGATTGCAGCATTTTGGTCAGGTAAACATGTACCTGTCACAAGCTAGATTCTGGGGTCTCAGGCCTGGGTTTGAATCCTAGAACCAGGACTTACTGGCTTGATATTATATAGGGATTTTTTTTTTTACCCTTCCTAAACCTCAGTTTCCTCAGCTATAAATTGATATTAATACTACCACCCATCTCAGAGTGTTGTTTTGAGGATTAAATGAGACGTTGTATAAGATTTAGTTCAGTACCTAACACATAGAAAGTACTCAGAAAATACTTGCTGTTATTACTATAGGGTCTGGTTCTTAAGAATTTATGTATCCAGAGACTTGATAAGTCTTTGCATTCCATTGTGTTCAATGGAGGGTACAGTATTTGGGGCAAATAGATTTTCACTGGAATTTATATTATAGTTTGATCTGCCTGTGCTGTGAGTTTTTAAGATTATTTTTAAAGTCCTCTATAATTTCATTTCTATTTTTGTAAGTTGGATTATGTGATTAATTGAATCAAGGACAGTTTTTAATAAATGGAGCCTATAAATCATTGAATCTCTTTTGAAAGTTGAATATAGGTTTATAGAAGTGGCTGAATAAATTTTGAGGCAAAGTTGATATATCTTGTAGAAGTTTTTTGCTCTAATAAAAATTTTTTAGTGTCTAGCATGCATGAAGATAGTTGATTTTTAACAAATATTTATTGACAGTGATGATAATTCATCAGCAGGTGCTTTATAAAATACCTTTAAAGTTAGGCTCTGATTTCTAATTTTAATTTTGAGTACTGTACATTTCTAAGAGGTACTTAGAGATTGTTTCTTACTTTGAAAAAAGTATGTTAGTAGAATACCCAATGGCCATTCTGGACAAGCATGCTTCCACTTTTGATTATCTCAGAAGCAGGTTGAGCCTTTCTAGGCATCATGAGCATCACAGTCACAAAGCTTCACAATAAATTAGTAAATCCATCCTCATAATTTTCTAGTGAACTTTCTTTTCACAGTATGATAAAGTTATTTTGCAAAGAAGATTATCCTATTTTAATTATCCTTAAATTTGATATATATATATTTCTAAGACACTAGAGTATCTTAAAACTGTGTAAGTATTTTATTTATTGTAAACGAATTTATCATAGAGTGTATATAGATCATAATTTTCTTCATATTTCTCCTTTATTATTATAAGTTGATGGAAGTTTTTTCCCCCCTCTTCCTTATTCTCCTGGTAATCCTGTGTAGGTTCATGAAGGGTTCCTGGAGAGTAAAGTGTTTGTTTTGAATAGTACCAATTCATCAGATCCATGTGAGAGAAGAACTGTTGACCTAAGGATATATATGCTTTGCTTTCTTCCATTTCTAATTCTTTTGGTCCTCATTCGTGAGCTCAAGAATCTATTTGTGCTTTCATTCCTTGCCAACGTTTCCATGGCTGTGAGTCTTGTGATAATTTATCAATACATTGTTAGGGTAAGTATAACATGTTTTTAACTGTGTCATATGTTTCTTAACAAGTAAATATTTTTCACTTTGGAGGTAAAAGTAATGATAAATAAAGACTCTACTTCATATGTGTCACACAGGAGATAATCAGGGAACTCTGGTTTCCTTCTGGGGGATACTGCTTAGTTGAAAAAGCAATATATGACATAGAGGTTGAAAGCATAGGCTTTGTAGTCAGATCTGGTTTTGAATCCTGGTAACTATGTTTCTGGGCTGTATGATATTGCTTCAGAAGATAGTAATACCTGACTTATTAGAGTTGTGAGATTTAGGATCGTGCCTTAGTGCACTGCCTAACATGAAACAAAGAACTCATTAGTGTTTTGTTTATTCCTTTAAGATTTAAACCAATCACAAGAGATGGGAGTACAGACGTGATTTTATAATTTTCTTTCACTTCTGAACCTTTATTTGCTGCCACCACTTCAGCTCACTGCCACTATACTAGGCTGCAACATCTTTATCTGATGTATGCAATAACCTCAACTCATTTTATTGTAGGCAGTCTGGAGATTCTTAACCCAGTTTCATTAAAATATTCTATTGATGGGATTCAGGGGATCTGCGAATCCCTTAAAATTATTTATAAGAGTTAGTGTTCCTGTATGTATATATGCATTTTTCTACTGAGCAGCTGTATAGCTTTCATCTCTCATAGGAGCCAATGACTCAAAAAAGGTGGAGAATCCTATTTTTTCCTGATACAGTCCATTTTATACATTGCTGCCAAAGCAGTTGTCCTAAAATCTCCATTAGCAATTCATTACAAATTCTCTTATGATGGATCTATGTTTCCTTTTTGCCCCATCTTAATTCCAAAGCCTGTAGACTCTTTGTTATAGCATGTGAGAGTGAAAGGGGACAGGCAGGAAGATCTCATAAGGCTTTCTGGAGTTCGTGACCCCTTGGCTGGACATGTAGGAGTTACTGGAGCAGAAAAGGAGGCTCCTTAGGTAGAGGGAACCATGTGAGCCTTGAAGTACAGTTTAGCGTTATCCAATAATCCAAACTTTTTTTTTTTTTTTTTGCATTACCCGGGCCTCTCACTGCTGTGGCCTCTCCCGTTTCAGAGCACAGGCTCCGGACGCGCAGGCTCAGTGGCCATGGCTCACGGGCCCACCCGCTCCGCGGCATGTGGGATCTTCCCGGACCGGGGCACGAACCCGTGTCCCCTGCATCGGCAGGCGGACTCTCAACCACTGCGCCACCAGGGGAGCCCAACCCAAACATTTTAATAATTTTTTCATTTTGACCCTAGCTTATGTTTCACCATTATATCACACAGTCCTACCTATGCTTCAGATCTTCTAAATCTATTCCCCAAATTTTCCCTGTGCTGTCACACTTCAGTTTCTTTGTTCATCCTCTTTCATTGGCCTTGAATTCCACTTCTAGTCAGGTAAAGGCAGAGAACACAGGCTGGTGAGGAGACTTGGGCTAGCTGGAAGAAGTGGCCAGTGTGGACCCAGGGATCTTGAACAAGATGCGCAGTCTGTGAGTTTCCAGATAATGAGAGTTAGAAGAAGGCTATATGAGTCAGGACCAAGAAATCAAAGCCAGAGTCAAGGCATAGGCACAAGTAATAAGGGTAATGGCAACTGTCAGGTCAAAGAGTAAGATGCTGAAACCACGAGGAGACCTGTTCTAGAGAACAGCACAGCGTTATTGAGATAGAAAGCCAAAGCCGGGAAATCTTAGAGACCAAAAGAGCAATGAAAGTAGAGTGGGGAATGAATTTCATTGGACACCGTCAGCAGTGGTTGATAACTGACTATATGGCTCTCAGCTCAGACGTTGAATATGCTTATGTATTTCCTGTTGTGGCAGGAGCCATACCCAGTGAGAACAGCCTGGGACTTACAGGTGGAAACAGGTAATCAGGAGCATTTAGCTCAGATGGAATGTGTGGGCTTGAGGAAAACAATTGCTTTTGGCAGCGAAATCCTAACAGCTTGGCTACATTTAACATAGGATGCTTAAAGTTTTTATTGAAAAAATTATTCACATTTATAATACACATTTGCTGCTGTGAAGCTCAGAAGTATATGATTTCGCTCTTCCATTTTAAATTCTTTCAAGTAAGTAAAGATGTAATTTATTGACATCTTATTTTTTCTTTCTCCAGAATATGCCAGATCCCCACAACCTTCCAATAGTGGCTGGCTGGAAAAAATACCCTCTCTTTTTTGGTACTGCTGTATTTGCTTTTGAAGGCATAGGAGTGGTAAGGATTTAGTCTTTATTACTATTTTTTAAAATCTTAGGTTAACACAAGGACTTATTTACATTTAAAAATGCCTGTTTTTCTTTTGTTTCTATTTTTTTATTCCTAGAAAACAATTTGCATTTTGGTATGATAGACTTGAATTATAATTTACTTCTTCTACTTACCAAGACTTTTATCTTAGATGTATCACTTTTTCTTAATCTGTAAAATGAGAACATTTGAATAGATGATTTTTTAACATTTTATCGTGGAAATTTTCAAACCTATACAAAACTTAGAGAATAGTGTGATGAACGCCTATGTAAGCATCACCCAGCTTCAAAAACCATTAACTTATGGCTAATTTTGTTTGATCTGTATTCTGTCTACTCTAGCAAGTCTGGGTTATATTCAGACAAATCCCAAACATCATATTTTATAGACTAGATGATTTTAAGTGAATTGAAATTGTTACAAAGTTACTATTGCATAAGAAGAGTCAAATATAAATTCTCTGCTTAGATTTATACATATCATACTTGTTTTGAGAAATGATGTTATCATAAAGCTAATACCAAGAGATACAAACATCCTGAGAATTCTGAGATCCTAAATATTTCCATTAAAGATGCTTCCAGTTCATTTCAAGCCTAGAATATGTAGATTTGGGGAAAGCTGAATATTGCTGTTTACTCCATAGCTTATGTTTCATAGCCTGATGGTTTGGTATGGGAGCAAAACCACTCATAAACATCTATTTATATGAGCCACAGACAAAACAGAACTAAAAGGCAATTTTACGCCATTTTACTTGGGTTTCTGCTCTCTCTGAATTCTCCTTTATAGAATTCTCACTAATTCTTACAGCTCCACTTATCTGTGTTACAGACATAAGTGTAGGTTTTCATTTCTGCTTTAACTAGTAAGCTCTAGTTAACTGTTGGACATTTCCAGTTAAGTGTTGTTCCTCTGACATCTCAAATTCAACAACTCCGAAGTCTGACAGACAACCTTTTTTTTTTTTAAATCTAAAACCAGTTTCACTTTCTCATTTCTCTATTTTAGTTTTACTTCCAGTCACTCAAGCTTGAAATGTTGGAGTATTTCTTTTCACTGTGTCCCTGGTTTCCCCATTCCAGTCAGTAATTAAGACATGTTGAGTCTTCTTTTCATATTTCCCCAAATCTATTCCATAAAGGAGATTATGTGTAAAACACTTAATGCTGCTTGAGGGAGCCTCTGTAAATGTTCATTTCCTTCTCTTCCCCCTTTTCTAGCTGCATTGACACCATTCTTGACTTTAGCTTCTTATTTCAGGTCTGGATTATCTCCGGAACATACAAATTGTTCACTGTTCTCTTTTCTGTTAATCACTTAAAATTTCCACGTAGACCTGACTAACGCACCTGAGAAGTGGAGATGAAATTAGTTATTATCTCATGAGGTTATTATAAATACTATGTGATGTATTACATGCAAAGCTTTTGAAAAATACCTAGCACATTGTAAGCACTCAGTAAATACTTGTTATTATTATTACTTAGTGTCTTTTACTGCATGGTCAAATTGTATGGCCAAAATCTCCAAAGATTTGCCTAAAAAATTAACCTTTCAGTTAGCCTTTTTTCCTTTAAAGGTTTTTTTTTCCCCATAATGAAAATATTCATCTTATTAAATTGACGGACATTAGATATAGATGGATAGATATAGAAACAGTTATAGACATGTATATACATGGGTTAGTATACATACATATGTTTCCTAACTCTGTCTGCTGAGAAAACTGGAAGCAGTGGCACCCAGTAGCAATGAGCACACTCAGCACCCAGATCTTGAGTTCTAAATACAATTCTCCAACAAAGGAACCAAAGTTCTTTGAAGAAATAGCTGATTGTAGGGCTGAAGCAAGGAAATTCAATGTGGGTCTGGAGCATCTTGTAGTGCCAGAAAGTATGGAAGTGCTCAAAAAACAAAAGAATGGATGCAGGTCAAAGGGACACAGGACCCAACCTGATAGAATTCACGATGACCAAAGATGGAACGATATGAGCAACAAAGTAAATAATAGTGTTTGGGATTCATACTCAAAGTATAAAACAAATATACATGAATCCATGCTAATACAAATAAATGATTAAATAAATAAGTACCTAGGGCAGATTTTCAAATAACTTACGTAGATACCCCACCTCCAGGAGCTCTAATTTAATCCCCTCTATCTGTAGTGACTTACTTCCAATGAATAGAGTATGATGAGGCAGGGGGAAAAATCTTTACAGGCAGAGAAACCTGGCAAACACTGCCTTGCCCAAGTGATCAAAATTAATTTCACCAGTGATAAATCATGTTGATAGCATGTGTGATGAGAAGGGCACTGCACCTCTGTGGTATCCTTTTCTGAAACCTATTTTCCCAGTCTAGTCATGAAGAAAACATCAGACAAACCCAAATAGAGCGACAGTGTACCAAATACCTAACCAATGCTCCTCAAAACTGTCAAGGTAATGTATAATAAGGAAGGGTTGAGAAACTGCCACAGACCAGAGGAGATTAAGGGGACAAGACAGCAAAATGCAATGTGCTGTCCAGGATGGGACTCTGGAGCAGAAAAAGGACGTTAGTGGGAAAACTAGTGAAATCCAAATAAAGTTTGGAGTTTAATAGTAATGTACCAATATTGGTTCTTAGTTGTAACACAGGTACTTAGGTTGTGTGAAATGTTAACAATAGCGGAAACTGGTCAGGAGTATGTGGGAGTCTTCTGTTTTTCTCTGCATCTTTTCTGTAAATCTAAAATTATTCCAGAGTAAGAAGTTTATTTTTAAAAACCTAACAGACACTTTTGCCTACTAAGAGCTGATTTCAAGTCTTTTTGTTTGTTTGTTTGTTTTTTTTGCCTTACGCGGGTCTCTCACTGTTGTGGCCTCTCCCATTATGGAGCACAGGCTCCGGACGCACAGGCCCAGCGGCCATGGCTCACGGGCCCACCCGCTCCGCGGCATGTGGGATCTTCCCGGACTGGGGCACGAACCCGTGTCCCCTGCATCGGCAGGCGGACTCTCAACCACTGCGCCACCAGGGGAGCCCTCAAGTCTTTTTAAGAATAAAAAAATCTGTAGTGTGAAAAAATATGTAACACGTAGAAAAATACATCAACAATTATGTTTGCATATAAACTATAGAAAGATTAATTTGTGTACATATAAGACGGGATATTAGATTGTTTTAAATTACTTGCATTCTCTTCTTAGGTCCTTCCACTGGAAAACCAAATGAAAGAATCAAAACGCTTCACCCAAGCACTGAATATTGGCATGGGAATTGTTACAACTCTGTATGTAACATTAGCTACCTTAGGATATATGTGTTTCCATGATGAAATCAAAGGCAGCATAACTTTAAATCTTCCCCAAGATATGTGGTAGGTAGACAAGAGTTTGTTAACCTAGTTTGTGTATTTTGTAGATATAATTTACCAATGTTTCATGATAAAGGTGTATTCTTGGTTTTGTGATTTAAACATTTAAAATCTTTACTGTGATTTCTTTATTTGTGTAATCTAAATTTTTTTCATAATCTTCAGAAGAGATCATCTATGATTTTACATATTCTTGTCGGATCTTTTAAAAGATTCAGAATTATAGGGTGTTCCAAATTTGAGTAACATATAAGAGTAAAACATGACATTTATTTATTTATTTTTATTTTTTGGATTTTTTGAATTTTATTTATTTTTTTATACAGCAGCTTCTTATTAGTTATCCATTTTATACATATTAGTGTATACATGTCAATCCCAATCTCCCAATTCATCACACCACCACCCCCCCGCCTCTTTCCCCCCTTGGTGTCCATACAAAACATGAATCTTTTAATATAGACTCACTTTATTAAAAAAATTTAATACTTGCTGTCAAAAATCCAACACTCTGGGTTCCTGATAAAATAATACAACCCATCACTCATGGCCCTCACTCTTTTACGGGTCACCTTTAATACTGTATGTGCCCCAAGTCCTTTCTGAACACAATTAGGCCACATTGTACAGTTGACCATCGAATAACATGGGTTTGAACCTCATGGGTCCACTTATAAGTGGATTTTTTTCAATTAACATATTAGAAAAAAAATTTTTAATTAATTTTTATTGGAATATAGTTGCTTTACAATGTTATGTTAGTTTCTACTGTACAGCAAAATGAATCAGCTATACATACACATATATCTCCTCTATTTTGGATTTCCTTCCCATTTAGGTCACCACAGTGCACTAAGTAGAGTTCCCTGTGCTATACAGTATGTTCTCATTAGTTGTCTATTTTATACATAGTATCAATAGTGTATATGTGTCAATCCCAATTTCCCAATTCCTCCCACCCCTCCTTCCCCCTTGGTATCCATACATTTGTCCTCTATGTCTGTGTCTCTATTTCTGCTTTGCAAATAAGATCATCTATACCATTTTTCTAGATTCCACATATATGCGTTAATATACGATATTTGTTTTTCTCTTTCTGACTTACTTCACTCTGTATGACACTTTCTAGGTCCATCCATGTCTCTACAAATGACCCAATTTCATTCCGTTTTATGGCTGAGTAATATTCCATTGTATATATATGTATCACATCTTCTTTATCCATTCCTCTGTTGATGGACATTTAGGTTGCTGCCATGTCCTGGCTATTGTAAATACTGCTGCTGTGAACATTGGGGTTCATGTGTCTTTTTGAATTATGGTTTCTCTGAGTATATGGCCAGTAGTGGCTGTATATTCCCACCAACAGTGCAAGAGGGTTCCCTGTGCCACACCCTCTCCAGCATTTATTGTTTGTAGACTTTTTGATGATGGCCATTCTGACCAGTGTGAGGTGATACCTCATTGGAGTTTTGATTTGTATTTCTCTGATAATTAGTGATGTGGAGCATCTTTTCATGTGTTTGTTGGCCATCTGTATGTCTTCTTTGGAGAAATGTCTATTTAGGTCTTCTGCCTATTTTTTGATTTGGTTCTCTCTTTTTTTGGTATTGAGCTACATGAGCAGCTTGTATATTTTGGAGACTAATCCTTTGTCAGTTGCTTCATTTGCAAATATTTTCTCCCATTCTGAGGGTTGTCTTTTCGTCTTCTTTATGGTTTCCTTTGCTGTGAAAAAGCTTTTAAGTTTCATTAGGTCCCATTTGTTTTTGTTTTTTTTTTCATTACTCTAGGAGGTGGGAAAACTGGACAGCTACATGTAAAAGAATGAAATTAGAACACTCCCTAACACCATACACAAAAATAAACTCAAAATGGATTAAAGACCTTAATGTAAGGCCAGACACTATAACTTTTAGAGGAAAACACAGGTAGAACACTCTTTGACATAAATTGCAGCAAGATCTTTTTTGACCCACCTCCTAGAAAAAATTGTTGAGATTTGTGACAATTTGAAAAAACTCAGAAACTTCATAGCCTAGAAATATCAAAAAAATTAAAAAGTTAGGTATGTCATAAATCTATAAAATATATGTAGCTATACATATAACATACAAAATATGCATTAATTGACTGTTTATGTTATCGGTAAGGCTTCCAGTCAACAGTAGGCTATTAGTAGTTAAGTTTTGGGGGAATCAAAAGTTATATGCGAATTTTCAACTGTGCGGATTGGCACCCGTAACCTCTGTGTTGGTCAAGGGTCAACTGTAAGTAAATAGTGTTAATATTCATATTAATATTATATACATCTTAATTTTCTCTTTAATATTAGAACCATATTCTGCTAAATGAAGCAATATATAGGGTTTTTTCTTCTTCCAGAGATTGGTCTTTGGAGATTTAAAAAAGATATTGGCAGTCATTACAATGCAGACTTGCTACCTTATTTATGAAATGGAAGGTAACTCCTTAGTTTTGATAAATGCAAAGAATAAATGCTGATTTAATTAATATCACACTGCTCCTTTAGCTGCTTGGGTAGAAGTCTGTGAAACCTTAAGTTTAAATAGTTTATATTTTGTAAAATAGATAGCTAGTGGGAAGCAGCCGCATAGCACAGGGAGATCAGCACAGTGCTTTGTGACCACCTAGAGGGGTGGGATAGGGAGGGTGGGAGGGAGATGCAAGGGGGTATACGTACATGGGGATATATGTATATGTATAGCTGATTCACTTTGTTATAAAGCAGAAACTAACACATCATTGTAAAGCAATTATACTCCAATAAAGATGTTAAAAAAATAAAGCATTGTTTCCCATACAAAATAAAATAAAATAAATAGTATATATTTTGGCTGGCTTCCTAATGAGAGTTTGACTGCTATTCAGTAATCATTTGAATCCTGGGTCTTCACTGGAGTCCAGAATGTTGTTAGAACAAAGGTATGTAGGGAACTATTTATGACAGAGAGAAAGTACCTAGAATAGTTTCCAGGTTGTACAAGAGGCATACATGCAGTGTGTTTATCTTTTTTTTAAAATTATAGTTTTACTTTAGCTATGACATATTTACAAAGGTATTTCAAGATGGAACATGTTTTAATGTCATACATTTGTTTCAAGCTGAAGACATGACTACAAACAATATATACGGTTGTTCAGCATTTATTTCATTAACCTATTTTATAGTTGATTATGTAATTTTGTTTCCTTCAAATGTGCTTCTTTTTTTGTAATAGTTTAATGTGGAGTAGAAACTTAAATAGCTTAATATAAGAGAATCAAGGCTAAAAATCATGGTAGCTTAGTTCCTCTTTCAAAGACGGTATAATGTCTAGAAAATAGGATGATATTTTTCTCCACTTGGAATAATATTTAGACTAAATCCTGAAAACAAATTTATAAATAAATTTGACAGTACTTTTAATGTCAACTATAAAATGTAGGTGGGGAAACAATCTCAGAATTCTTCCCTACTCTTACTCACGAAAGTATTTAAAGAAAGTCTTCAGGGCGAAGGTGAGAGTGCATGCATGTCAAGTTGAGATGTTCCTGTCCGCAGGGAATTAAGAACATGGTGAAGGAGCAGTGGGCAAGGCTGTGGAGGGAGTGCTTTTGGTATTCACAACTAAATCCTGAGCGGGTGATACTGTCCCTGCAGTAGCTTTAATTAATCCTTCCCTTTTTCTGCATCCCCTTCCCACCTCTTGCCTTATCCCTAATTGCTGTGGCTCCCCAGTTAGAACGGAACTAGTCACAAGCCTTGATTAAAAAGGGACTATTAGATCATAGTTTCTATTCAAGAAAGCCTAGCTAGACACCTGCTTTTTTATTTAGAAGAGGAGAGCCTTGTGTCCTAAGAAACAAAAATCTGGAAAAAACAGGAAAGCAAGTCAAGATACTCTCCTTTAGAGAACTTGTAACACCTTCTCATTGTGTATATATGCCTTTTGTGGCCTATAGTCTTATTTCTTTATGGTCTTCAGCTGGGACAGTTAAAATACTAGCCATGGCTGAGGGATACTGGAGAGGAGATGCTTGTCGGTTATAGTGATAGTCTTCCAAAATGAGAAGCTTGGACTAGAACAGTCATGGGGTTATATCTAATGTTCCTTTCTTGAAATGCTATGTATGAGTCTCTTCTCCCCCCAACCCACCCATGCTTCAGGCAATAGGCCTAGCAATTTAGAGAATGTACAGTGTACTCTTTATTGGCTGGGCATGAAATCCAATGACTGTCACAAGACCCTAGGGAACTCATAGCTACTAGCTATGGGAAGCTGTAAAGGGCTTTTGATGCCACATTGACTTAAAGTCTCAGAGTTCATACGGGGTATTTCTACAAGAAAAGATTGAATTAGAAAGCAGCCCCAGAATAAAGCAAGTATGGATTAGAGAGGCTCCAAGTTATTATTATTTATTACCCTCAATCTTAGTTAGGCATCATTTTTTAAAACTAGTTATGAATAATATTGTTCAATATATTGCATTTAGCTTTTTAAGTAAAGGTTGTATTTTAAAGATGATAATGAAGTGAATTCACAATTCTGAGCTAGAACATTAGCATCTTGAGGGCAGGAACCCTGCATCTTCTGGGTTTGTGATGCATCTCCACAATCTGGCACATTACTCAGCATTTAAGAGGCACTTAGTAAACGTTTGTTAAATAGTATTCTAGGCATAAAAGCATTTCTCTTATTACTACTAGTCTTAGTTGAATGATGTTTTTGCAGTGGTTTTCCAAGATTTCCACTAAAGTAACCCAAATAGCAGACACACTTCCACTAACAGATATCAAGGATATTAGGTTTTCATATAGACAAACACTGAGAAGCAGTTAGGTGACTTCTGCTGCCCCACACGTGGCATTCTTTGTGAAGCACACAATGGATAGGGAAGATTCAACCAAAAATAGGAAAGAAGCATATAAGAACAGGGAAGGTATGAGGTAGGTATTTTAATTTAGTTAGAATATTGAACTGGGACTTCATTTTCCCCCCAAAACAGAACAAACCTTAAGTCTGAGCTCATGTTTGTAGCATACAGGAGCTAGGAGGCTGAGTATTCTGGGAAATAAAGCTGACAAATAGTGGCAGGTAGTCAAGCTACACTACATCTTAATTGATCCTACCTCACAATCAGGGAGCTGAACTCTGAAGAGTTTGTTACCTGAGATGAAAATATTTAGGCAAGAATGGACTCACCAAGAGGCACAGTAAATAAAGAAGTAGAGCAGTAAATTTAAGGAAACTGGAAAAAGAAGGTTTGTGTATTCTGGACTATTCCCTCTGTCCTCTCCCTCAGAAATTCTTAGTGATCTTCCAGTATTAAAGTTGCCTATATCTAGGAATCCTGGCCCAAACGGCTTCTGCCTTTCCCTTTGTCTGTCATTTTCTTCCTCACAGTGAATATTATTAAATTTAAAATGTAGGGCATCTATCAAATTCATTTTTCATCTAACAGATATTTATTGTATGTGTTTTTTGTACTAGGAAGTGTTCCCAGGCACTAGTGATACAGCAGTGAACAGATTAAAAATCTCTCCCTCAGAGTGCTTACATTCTAGTGAACATGCCACAGGATTGTAGCTAGTTCTCACAAAGACTTCTTGACAGATCTTAACCCTCGAGATTCTTGACAGTCATGAAAGGTCCAAGGGGGAAAGTGAGTTATTAGATTCTTTCCAAGGGTAGCTTCTGTATTCAACCTTGAGAGAAAGAGAATCAGTCAGCCACCTATTTCCCAGGTTAGCTTTAAAAAAATTAAGATATTCTTATCTATAAATTTTGTTTAGGTATTGATTTCTTAGCCAATGTGGGGAAAATAATAGAAACATTGCAATTTTTGAAATCCTCTGTTTTCAAAACTTATGTTTTCACTGGACTATTTAGTTGTTTTCTCCCCCATAATCTGATTCTATATATTGACTGCAAAATAATTATTTAAAAAATATATTTCTGGGCTTCCCTGGTGGTGCAGTGGTTGAGAGTCCGCCTGCCGATGCAGGGGACACGGGTTCGTGCCCCGGTCCGGGAAGGTCCCACATGTCGCGGAGCGGCTGGGCCCGTGAGCCATGGCCGCTGAGCCTGCGCGTCCGGAGCCTGTGCTTCGCAACGGGAGAGGCCACAGCAGTGAGAGGCCCGCGTACTGCAAAAAAAAAAAATATATATATATATATATATATATATATATATATTTCTGCTGTTTACTAAGATACTACATTTCTTTGCTACCAGTATGACAGACTTTGTTTTCAAGCAAGAGTCATTTTATTTTTGAAGTATTTTTATTTGTGATATTGATTAGATGTAGTTTCTAAGAATCACCTATCCATACCCATTTTTGTTCATTAATATTAATTTAATTAACATTTAGTAAGTATCTATCCCCTGCCAAGTGCATGGGGGGTTATTATACAGAGAAGAATAAAACATAGCCTCTAACTTTCAAGAACTTTGGCACTGAGTTTTGTTTTGTTGTGTTTTGTTTTGTTTTTAAGACTTGTTTTCTTTCTTTCTTTCTTTCTTTCTTTTTTTTAAAAATTTTTAGTTGCACTCCACAGCATGTGGGATCTTAGTTCTCCAACCAGGGATCAAACCTACACCCGCTACATTGGAAGGCAGTGTTAACCACTGGACCGCCAGGGAAGTCCCTGGCACTGAGTTTTAAAATACCTTTTAACGTGTACCATATGTTATTTAAAAGTTGTTTTATGTTCTTATATATCATCAAAACAAATTCCTATCACTTTAAGCAAGTTTTTTTATCCTTTTGAGAGACAGTTTACTGTGTAGATTCTTCTTTCAACTCTTCATTTCTAAAACTTAGTACCTATGGACAATTACCACAGATACATGCTTAAAACCAAAATGAGAACAAAGATTGATAAGATATAGAAAAGTTGAGTAGAGAAAAATAGTACTTGAAAATGTAGATATCAAACATAGAAATTAGTGGGTTCTTAAAACAAAAAAGAAGTAAAAGTGGAAGAGTTGATTTTAAAAGACTGTAGCGCTTCCCTTAAATACTCATTTCTGTATTACTCTTTGGTGGATGATTAGCAAATATACCAGCTTCTAAAAGACCCAAACCATTTTATTTCCTATTTCTACTCTGTGTAACACCAAGTGATAGTAATTACATATAATTAATATTACTGAATGGTATTAATAATAACCAGATTCTTAACCCATACAATTTGTTTTATATAAACAGAAAAGTAATTATACTTTTAAGTAATTATATATATCATTATACATAATGATATATTTTTAGATATATTGGTAATCATATTTTTAAAACATGTAAGTTAAAATATAATTAGAAAAAAAGGAATTTTGTAATAATAAACTGATAAGAATATTCATTTAATTCTCCACAATTACATATCAGAGTATATGAAGCAATCTTTTGGTTATTTTGTACATTTCAATAGCTTGACCATTTATGTTTAAGCATCAAGCTGAGAAATATATCTTGAATCATTTTAATATTAAGATAGTATTGTTGCTGGCCCTAAGGCATTCCTTCTTGCCTTAATTATGCTGTTTGTAGTATTTCCAAATCTATTTCTCTCTCTCTCTTTTTTTTTTTTTTTTTTTTTTACAATTTTTTCACTTTGTATTTTGGGGACTTCATTTTTTTTTTAACATCTTTATTGGAGTATAATTACTTTACAACGTTGTATTAGTTTCTGCTGTATAACAAAGTGAATCAGCTATATGTATACATATATCCCCATATCCCCTCCCTCAAATCTATTTCTACTCAGCTTTCTTCCTTCCTCCTTCACTCGTATGATGAATACATTATAGAAGGAAACTCATCGAATTCCTTCTTGCTTGACGACAGTTTAGGAAACTGTTTATAATCTTGACATCTAAGTGATACCATGCAGTATTTGTCTTTCTCGGGCTTATTTCACTTAGCATAATGCCTGCCAGGTTCATGCATGTTGTTGTCTTAATATGAATCTAACTTTCTTTTTATTTTTAATGAATCAAATAAACAGAGAATAGATTGGTGGTTGCCAGGGGCTGGTGGATGGGGAAAGAGAGGAGAGTTTGGTAAAAGGGTACAAATTTTCGGTTAAAAGGTGAATAAGGTCTGAGGATCTAATGTATAACATGGTGACTGTGGTTGATATGTGTTATATAATTGAAATTGCCAAGAGAGTAGAATCAAAGTGTTATTGCCAAAACGGAAAAAAAAGGCAAATATGTGAGGTGATGACTATGTTTGTTAATTAACTCAGTTGTGGGAATTCTTTCACAATGTATACATATATCAAATCATCATGTTGTGGACTTTAAGTGTATTATAATTTTATTGGTCAGTCATACCTCAATAAAGCTGGAAATAAAAGAATGACTAAATTTTGAAATTTTTTAACAGGTTATATCAATCAGTGAAAATTCTCTATTCCTTCGGCATCTTTGTGACATATTCAATTCAGTTCTATGTTCCAGCAGAGATAATTATCCCTGTGATCACATCCAAATTTCATGCTAAAAGGAAGCAAATCTGTGAATTTGCAATAAGGTCCTTCTTGGTTACTATTACTTGTAAGTATCACTGCATATTTATAGCATAATGATTTTTATTGTTGAATTTCTTATAATGAAGCTACTTAAAAGTTTATTTTTTATATTTTTAAAACAATTTTGTTCACCTAGCTGGGATACATTTTGGTTTAAAATTCTGTTATTCTATAGCTATAGAAGGAAAACACAAACTAGCTCCTATCACACTTAAAACAACTAATCAAATTATTATTTTGGAAATGACCTCACTCATGATTGAAATATATTTAAATCAGATGCATAAACGACCCCTTATATTATTGATACACATTTTACTTTGGTTTTCTAGTTTTCCTCAACTTTTTTGTATCTGTTAACTTTTGTATATTTAACATTTTAACTCTCCATGTCTACCTATATGAATGCGTTTTTTTCTGTTTTGGTCTTTAATAGTTTCAGTGGCTTATTTTACTTATTATTTGAAGGAGTGTATATAATCTCTTATTAAAGTTTCATATTGTAGAATGCCTCCACAAGGTAGAATTAAGGATGGAGGCTCGTGGAGAGGGAGCTTGAGTTTGGGATAGTGGAAAGAGTATGAGTTTTACAGTCACACTGAACTGATGGTTCAAACTCAGGCCTCCCACTTACTTGCTGGTGTCTTTAGGTAAGTTACAAACCACCTTTGAGTCCTTCTTTCCTCAACTGTGAAATGAAGATAAGACATTTAAAAATATTAACAAAGTAGTTAGAAATTATTGTTTTATTGTCACCACTTTTACGATAATCTCAAATAGAAAGATGACTGCAACACTGAACTAACTAATGGGATTGCTTAGAATGATACCAGGGACCAGATTACTAGGGATTTTGGGGAACAAGCAGCTTTGGAAATTCTATAGAAGATGTGAATAACCATCTTGGCCCACTCAAGGTTAGAGAATGGTAGAACTAGAAATTCTGGGCAACTCTGTAAATTACATTGAGCAGCTTGGGGTGGAGCTTATGCCTAGATTTAAAGAATTGCGTGTATTACATTGTGTTCAAAGAAAAAGCAAAACTGGGAAAATTAGATAAAACTTATTTTTCAAAGTAATCCTTTAAATGAAATAAGTAAACTAATAAGGGAAATCACATTGAGGAATGACGTCAATAAGCCCATACTTTGATGACTCATGAAACATTCAGGAGGAGAAAGTTATTTTAAAACATTTTGGAATATTTTTTACACATTGCTTTTATTGACATTTTGACAACTACTAAATACAAAGACTTATTTCGGTCAAAGTCCTTTTATCAGTAGATGTAAGACAGTTCTATTCTGATAGTATGTCTCCTTTTAGAGTTAGTTACTGAATTTTAATAACTTCATCCGTTTCTGCACATTGACTGCTGTCGTTATGTTGAGCTGCCTGTCTGCTGAGGTACAGACCATACTGCACATCTGTTACCAGGGTTTATTCCCAGAAGCCAGGGCTTTTCCTCAGGAGCTGAGTTCATGTCACAGAGGATTGCATCTTTTTCTTTGCTGCTTTCTTTCTTTTAGTTGAAAATAGGTAAACCTACTTAACCATATATGAGGGTTATATTTACAGCATACTTTGAACAAAGAGAACACAAACCATGCCATATTCTGTCCTACTTCACTGAAACACATCATTGGACACTGAGCTTCATTTACGTCTTTGTCCCATCCTTCCAAATTAAAGTAAAAGCCAACTGATATTCATGACAGGACTGTTTTGAATCTGTCCTCCAAAGCACTTGAAAAGGTTCTGGGTGAGGCTCTTTATTGATGAATGCGTGGAGAGCTGATGGGACCTTGTCATATCTGTAGAGCAGGCAGTGCAGCACTAGCAATGAGAGTGGAGGCTCAGCTGGGTTTGCATGTTTCAGCGTTCCATAATCCTTTCCAAGTACTGAATCCACTTTTACAGGATGGGTCTTCAAAGTAGTGGGCTCATCAGCTTGGATTATACTGGTTATGTCCAAGTCTCCATTTAGTATTTGAATCACCATTTCACAGTATCTTCTTGGTGGAACTCAAAAGCTTGAAAGGATGGTCAGACTCTTCCTGCATGTTCCCTGTAGGCACTTACCTGCTAGATAAGCATCGTACAGGTAAGGGAGAAGAGTGGATAGAAACTGGCCAAAGGCCCCCTTGGACTACAATAAATGCCTTTTATTTTAAAAGCAGACCTGTAGAAAAAGCTGTTAAATTTTGATTTGACACGAGTATTTTGATTCCCTGTTTGAATTGAACCTGCAAAATATGTTAAATACTGCTTATTTCTGTAATTGTCCAATTCATTGATACTTCTACTATTTCTAATTTGAAAAGCCCTTGGATTTGAGAGTATGCTTTCTACTCTTAGTAAACTATGACCACATAAAGCATAAATCTTTGGTAGTTTGTAGAATACTAAGAAAACATACTAAAATCCTTCATTTAAGTTAGTTGTCACTGCAGATGAGAAAAAGTACCATTCTGTACCCTAATATTCTATCTTAAGAGTCAGTAGGTATATGGAGAAGACCATTCACTCTTTGTGTAATTAAAATTTATGTGCTAGAGTGTTTCTCACAGTTTTGTTGTTGATGTTACAGTATCAAGCATTTTATTTTATTTTTCTGATATATCTGCTTTCACCATTTAGATGCAAACAAATGGACCTAAATAGGCTTTTTATCATGTTAGAGGAAACTTTGTACCTTAAGGATACATTCTTTTTCTCTATAATATAGTTTTGGGAAATACTGGATAAGCTTAATTAGTACTTAATAGGTATATTAACTGTCTGTAAATGATATGGGGCAACCTATTTATAGTAATCCTATAGCGAATATTTGTAATGAATAAACTATCCTTATCCCAAGCTTTCCTTTGACTTACTGTTTTTGTGATTTTTGAGTTCGTCTATGTTGGATTTGCCTAAAGTGTATATATTTCTCTTCCTTGTCTAACTAATAACGTTATCAAATAACGTTTCAAGCCATTTTTACTCGCAAATATCTATTGGTTATATAACATTTAAAGAATGACTTTAATCAATAAATTTCATGATTTAAAGGTGTTTGATAAGTGGAATTTTAGTCTGAATGAATAAATTCTAAAATACTATAGTGTTCCTCCGCATGGTTTTCCAACATTTCACTTGATTTACTAGTAACAGATTGGATTATTGGAAAACACTAATGATGAAAAATAGATTCCATTCTTCAGATGGCAAAGTTGTAGTCATGTTTGTATGGTTGTCCTTTTAAATACTGCCACCTACTATAAGTAGATGAAGCATGTTTCCACAAAATGGATATAGTCAATGAATTTTAAGAGGTTCTAATTGGGTTTGAGAGTTATACTTTATAGTTCCCTTGAGAGAAATGTTAAAAGGATGTAGCACGCATCCATTAAACAGGGGTCCACTTTATAAAGTATTTCTAGTTTAGAGTTCCAACTTCTTCAAATTCAGTTGTTTTACTTAGGCAGGTTTCTTGTACTTCAGCCTTGTAGGTGTGCAGCTAGATTTATGATTTCAAAATAATTTTTAGGGTTTTAGCTTTCGTAATAATTTAAATAAAAAAGTGGTAAATAATAATGTGTGGTTCTAAGAAATGTGGTGGTTCCAAATTAATCTCACATCCTCCCATAAAACATCGAGGGCCACAAAGAGAATAGGGGAGGGGAGAAAACCATAAACTGAAAATTAAGAAGCAGAGAAGCCAGTAGACTGCAAACTCAAGACTTAATTACAAAGAGCATGAATTAAATTGTATATATACCACAGAAATTTCAGTAAGAGACAAAGACAGAAAAAAGAAAAGCAAAAGGAGGTAAACTTAGAAATAAAAGAGAGGGATAACCAAAGTTGGAGAGAAAACTGGTACCTTTTGAAGACAAGTAAAAGAAAGCCAACACATACATAATTAGAGTCCTCACAGCTGGAACTGTGGTTACATAGTCACCTTTGGTGGCAGTGGTGATATAGTTGTCACAGCTTTCATGTGAGCAAACTCAGCTGTTATTTCTGATGGCACCTCCAACCCTCAATAAATCATTTAATGAACCATCTAAGGACAATTTGGAGAAAGAATATGTCTTTTTTTAAAAATTTATTTTATTTATTTATTTTTGGCTGTGTTGGGTCTTCGTTGCTGTGCGTGGGCTTTCTCTAGTTGCGGCGAGTGGGGGCTACTCTTCGTTGCAGTGCGCGGGCTTCTCATTGAGGTGGTTTCTCTTGTTGTGGAGCACAGGCTCTAGGCACGTGGGCTTCAGTAGTTGTCGCACGCGGGCTCTAGAGCGCAGGCTCAGTAGTTGTGGCACACGGGCTTAGTTGCTCCATGGCATGTGGGATCTTCCTGGACCAGGGCTGGAGCCCATGTCCCTTGCATTGGCAAACGAATTCTTAACCACTGAGCCACCAGGGAAGTCCCTAATATAAGTCTTGATTTTTGCAAACCTTCTGTTGATATTTTGTAATATAAAGATAAAGATCAAGAAAGTGCCAGATCAAAACTTGCAGAAGACTTGATGGTAGCTTGGACTAAAATCCTGTTGACAATAATGGTACATTATTTTTTTTTAACTTTTCATTTTGAAATAACTTAGAAAAGTTGTAAAAGAAAGTAGAATTACCATAAGCCCTTTACTCAGTTTCCTCTAATGTTGTCAGCTTACATACCACAGAATAGTTAAGGAAATTAACATTAATACAATGCTGTTAACTAATCGACCTTATTTTGATTTTGCCAATTTTCCCACTGATACCCTTTTTCTGATCAAGGAGCCAATCCAAGGTCCCACCTGAATTTAGTTGTCATGTCTACTTAGTCTCCTCCAGTCTTGACAGTTATCTTTTTTTCTCTCTCTTTATTTACCTTGATGTCTTTGAAGTGTCAGTAATTTTGCAGAATTTCCTTCAGTGTAGATTTGTGTGATGCTTTCTTATGATTAGGTTGAAGTTAAGCATTTTTAACAAGAATGCCACAGGTGATGCTTTGCACTTCTCAATACATCACATCGTGGCATCAATATTTCTTATTACTGGTGATGTTAACTTTGATCACTTGGTTAAGGTGGTGTCTGTCAGATGTCTCCACTGTAAAGGTACTCTTTTTCCCTTTATAATTGATAAATATCTTGTGGGGATATATCCTGTTCTCATACAGTTTTTGCCCACTAATTCTAGCATCCTTCAGCCACTTTTCCTGCAACACTTATTACCGTGGTGTTTGCTTAATAATGATTTTCTATTTCCATTGTTTCTTCTATTTTGGTTAATTGGAATTCTAATGTAAGGAATAGCTATCTCTTCTCTCTCATTTATTTAATGATTTATTTATATCACACCACCCCAGGTTTTGTGCTTTATAGAATGAGCTATATGGCAGAGTAATGAAAATACATTCTTCACCCAGAATTTCATAGCAAAAATTAAAAGTCGTTTATGTAAGAAACTCTGTTAATAAGTCAAAGTCCGAGAAATATCACTTACTGTTTTGGTTTCTTTCTTTGTTTTCTTTTTTAGCTCAGAACAGAATATGGCAGATTCTTCCACAAGCAATAGTTTAGTAGTGCCTACTTGCATCAACTAATTTTAATGTAGTGAATGTATCTACAGTTAGTATTCATGTAAGTATTAAATATTTACAGAAGAAAAATTTGTATTTTCAATTTTCTAGGTGCTGGAGCGATTCTGATTCCTCGTTTAGACATTGTGATTTCCTTCGTCGGAGCTGTGAGCAGCAGCACATTGGCCCTGATCCTACCGCCTCTGGTTGAAATTCTTACATTTTCTAAGGAACACTACAATATATGGATGATCCTGAAAAATATTTCTATTGCGTTCACTGGAGTCGTTGGTTTCTTGTTAGGTGCATATGTGACTATTGAAGAAATTATTTATCCTACTGCCAAAGTTTTCGCTGGCACTCCACAAAGTTCCTCTTTAAATTTGAATTCTACATGCTTTACATCTGGTTTGAAATAGTAGAAGCAGAATTATGAGTCTCAAGTCTGAAAATGATGAAAATAAGAACCATTAGAACACATTGCCATACACTTAAAAACCGTTTTCTTTCGGCACAACATTGATATTTTGGCAGTAAATTATAATTCTTTACCAATACTGATAAACTACGACGGACTCGTAGTTTTAAGTATTAGCAGCAATTTCAAAAATTTTAGTTCTGAAAGTTGAAAAAATTAAAATGTTAAAAAAATTAAAGAACGAAAATGCTTCTGTTATTCTTCTCTCAATCAAATACTTTAACGAGGATTCTCCCTTTTACCTCCATGCTACTCTATTGCCACCCAGTTGAGGAGAGAACAGGATTTCAACAATAAGAGAATTAAAGAAGTATAGGTGACTAAAATCTGACCATCCCAATGAATTTTAAAGTATACTTTGTATATAATGTAGAAATATCTTGATTATGTTTTTATTAGGGAGCCAAATACTTATGTTTTACCCGTGGAAGTTTAGAAAACTCTCATTAGCCATAATGTAAGAATCAGAAAATCCCCCAAACCAGAATTATTTTTACACTATTCTGTAATGGTAGCTGATCTTCATAATGAAAACCAAAAGGCACTGTGCAAGATTCTGACTTAGTGTTTCAGCCAAATTTGAGAGACTTTAAAAGTTATCCAGTACATATTCCCTTGTTTTTTTTACCTGAGGAAATGGATACCCAGGATGGTTAAGTAACTTGATCAAGACCACTCAGCCTTGAGATGAAGAGAACCTCATCTTTTGATTCCCAGTCCAGGATTTTTTTATCTTTCACTTCACATCCTAGAAAAAGAATAAATTATGTTGTTTAACTTTAGTATTAAGTCTGTTTAATTATATTTCAATATTTTGTAAGTCATGATCTTTGACAAGTATATGTGACCTGAGCAGAAAGTCAGGGAACTCTAAAAAGCCTGCACTACGGCCATGTAAGCCTAAACATGGGAAAGAAACAATGCTTTTTAAACAGAATAGAAATGACTTGCTGGTTTAACTGCAGGCTGATAGAAGGTGCCCAGCTGTCCTGTCTGTGGATTCAGCTCTCCTTATTGTTTCTTTCTTTCTAGGTTTGTAGGCACTATCTTTCCTAATGGCAAAAAATAGAGATCTGACACAATACAGGACTTGTGTACTCTTTTTGGCCTCATGGCTTTCCTTATCATAGCCTTCCATTGATCTGAATGGGCAGAATAAGAGAAAGATTCAGGCCTAGGAAAAAATCAAGACAATAATAAACTCTCTGCTAGATACTGAGACGCTCCAGGCTTCTTCCAGAGAAATACCTTTTATTCCTCCATATTCTTCAAGCCCAGTTATTAACCAAAACAAAGAATCTCAGTGGGCATGGAATATAAAAATGGTTAAGTTTAAAACTAAGAATCTTCATTTTTTTTAATTCATACTTTAAAACTCATCGAACTTTTTAGTCAGGTTGGTGATACTCTAATTTGTAATACTGTAAGATATCACCAAGATCACAGTAGTGTATATATTCTATATTTTTATATGTAAATGTTAGTTCAAGTATTTTTTTGCCTACATCATTGAGTCATCAAGTATAATCCAAAGATATATCAGAAGCTTTATTTTGGTACAAATTCTTAAGAATCAAAACTTTTTAAAAAACATTTTCATTGAGAATCACCAATAAATGTTTGTGACACTTTTATGTTAAATCTGTTATGTTGAACCTTTAGTCACGGGAGAATGCGGAAGAAGTTTTAGGAAAAGTAATTGTCATTGAAACTAATGTTATATAATCTTGAATCTAAGAGTAAATTAGGTGTTTTTTAATGTATAACTTGGTATAATATGACTTGAAAAGTATTATTTAATAGAAAGCACTATTAGGTTTTTGTCAGCTGTCTTCAGATAGTATTTCTAGTCTATGTGTGATATTTTATTTTTATATTTCACCTTTGTTTATTTTCCTTATGGAATTTATCACATTTAATGAAATTTCAAATAGCTGATAATAGTAATATATAAATTTTAAATTCAATGAACAAATGTTGAGTACATTATCAACCAGGCTTCCTTAAGCAATGAGTGCATGACCTCCAGTACTCAATTCACTAAATTATCAGTACTTTAAATACAAGAGAAAAGTTGAAATGCAGGAAGGAAGAGGGGCTAAAAATGGAGAGAGCAGTTTTAATTCTTAACAAGAAATACTATTTAGATGTATAAACTCACTCTTAAGGATTTTTAATGATGTGTTTTATTTGCAAAAAATCAAGCAGTATTTTTCCTCTGAAAATTTAGTTTTAATGAGTCATAACATTTCTAAGATTCTTGGAGAAGATATTTTGATTAAACCAGCTGTTGATTTTACTTTGGGACCTGGAAAAATGAGAGTGCACCTGTCAAATTTTGTATCCAGTATCTTTGGTCCATTACATTATAGCTTAAATGACTTCAGCATTTCATCTGCCACCACAGTAAACCACCCTCCTCTCTGAAAGCTAATCAGGTGCCTACGAGCCTTTTCTACTAGTGGAAAAAAAGGAAAGCTTTATTCACCTCTGATGACCTCTGAGCTAAGTCAGTCATCACTGTTCCCTTACAGCCAAAAAGGCTTCACCAGTTTCAGAGTCAACTTGTCAAAACAGTGGCTTTCAGACCTTTTTTATTTTTTATCAGAGTATTTTCTTGTCCCCCCATGGCCAGATTTCTCCACAACTGAAGTAAGACCTAGTTTTTTCTTAGTTAAAGACAAATTTGTATGGTGTTACCAAACGAAAAAAAGCACTGTGTTAGCAAGTGCTACACTATGTTTTAATTCTGTCCTGTCTGGATTCTTCTCTATTAAAACAATTTCTGCCTTTTGCCTATGTGATGCAATTAACATTTTTGTAAGCATTTTATGCAACATGCATATTGTAAATGTCCTAACGTGGGTTGATTTCATTCACTATTTTCATAGTAGTTACAGAAAAGCTCTCTAACTGTAAAGTACTATACAAATATTAATTGGGATATTAATTGACATCCTACATTAGTGCCATGTCCAGCTGTGGACATGCTTACTGTAGCTTCCCCGTGGCATCTTCTGGGACTGACATGCCAGAGATGGCATTACAGCAGCTTAGTACTGCATTTGTTTACTGAAAGTATGTACCCACTCCTTTCTTCATTTGAAAGGAAGAGGATACATAATAGAGCTAATGGAAATAACAAATAAAATTATGTAAGTGATACCAGTGGCTCAATGAATATGTTCTGTTGAGAAAATAATTTGGTAAAAATATAGACCATTGATACTATAAAATGAGTTTTTAAAAAATGAGTCTTTTAATCTTTTTGGCTCAACTAGCTCCCCTTCATAAGAAAATTTGAGAGACTTTGATCTAAAAGGCATAACAAGATACTTCTTAACACTAAATGGCTGACTGTAATAGTTAACACTTTGGCAGTATGATTAACCATAATTCATCTTATTCATGCCACTAGTGCTCACTAGGCTAAACACCTTTCTGAAAGTGGCTGATTTTGACCTAGGGGATAAGAAAACATGCTTTAGAAATGCTGTTTATTGCCCTATGATAAAATGAAATGACAAATCACTCTCATTCTTAAAATTTTATATCAAGGTTACCTAGTTCTTATGTATACATATATACACACTCCAGTAGTCTGTGGAATTAGAGACTAATACTAATTTGCCATTTAAATTGGATCCAGGAAGGTAATTTGTTGAAAGATTACTCTGAAGATTATTCCATTAGTTTTCTTGATGAGAAATAGGAAAATATGTGTTTATACCGTGAATGAATTAAGCTATGGATTTTGGTTTTTCAAAATGATGTTTGTTTGAATGAAAACTAAATATCAGTGCACTTGAGTTAATTCTTTCTCTTTTAACTTATTTTTCTTTATAATATGAAAAAATGTCTTAAAGTACTTCTGAATTTTCAATAAAATATTATTTTGCTTGCAAATACCTTTTTAAATAAATTTTTCTTTTATAAGGTTAAATGACCTTGACAAATGTTATAAGCTAGAAAGGGCACTAGTATATTCTCATAATAACATTTTAATAAGTCTTTGCGGTTAATTCCTTGTCATGTGACCCTCAATCTTGGAAGCTGATATTATGCACTTCTGGGATTTAAGAGCAGAAGTTGACTAAAAATGAAAGGTCGGGGCTTCCCTGGTGTCGCAGTGGTTGAGAGTCCATCTGCCGATGCAGGGGACACGGGTTCGTGCCCCAGTCTGGGAAGATCCCACATGCCGTGGAGCGGCTAGGCCCGTGAGCCATGGCCGCTGAGCCTGCGTGTCCGGAGCCTGTGCTCTGCAATGAGAGAGGCCACAACAGTGAGAGGCCTGCGTACCGCAAAAAAAAAAAAAAAAAAAGGAAAGGTCGTACTCAAAACCATGACCAGAACTTCCTTCAGAGTGAATGCAGGGAGAGCAGTCTGCAGATGCTGCATCCATGAGGTCGTTTACCACTCTCTTAAGGTCAAGAATATGTACCAGTCCCACTAATACATTTTGCTTGCATTATGCCAACCCCAAATCAGAGACCATAAAGGTATTTATACTTTTACATCAATAATTCTGCTCTTTGAACTTAATAAAAGGACATACTATATAGTTCATCAGAAGAGAAAGACCCTATACCTAAAGGTGCATTGGCAACATTATGTTTAATACTGAAAAACTGAAAACAACCTAAATGTTCAACAAAAAGGAAATCATAAATTCTGATATCTTAGCAGAGCATACAATGGGGATCATATTAATTATACTAATGTTATATTGAAGATTAGTAATTTAGTAAAGAATAAATACATACAATTAGTTTTTAACTGCAGCTGTGTAAAAAATATGCTTTTGGACCAAGAAAGGAGGATCGGCAGAAAGTGGAACCATAGTGCTAGGAGAAAGAGATGGGTTTTACTGTTTTTAAGTGAGTAGTTAAAGGAAGGCTGTGAGAGAAAAATAAGATTTTGAGAGAGGAACAAGGAGTTTATAAAGCTTTAGTAGTAGTAGTACATGTTCTTGTCAAGAAACAGAAGGAACATAAAGACCAAAAAAAAACACAAAAAAACAAAAAAAAACAGCCAAACAGAAAAATACAGAGTGGGGATAGGACTGCATACATAACATACAGGTATAAATGCAATGAAATACCCTGTGGAATACTTGCTGGAGGAGAAAAATATGGCCACCTTATAAAATTAGGGTTTTTTTTTAATGTAAAAAGTTTAGTGTTTGTTCTTAACAGATATGCACATTCTCTCAAAATTTTGCATATAGATTTATGGGGTTCACACTTCAAGGGGTCCACAGACTCCAGGGGAAAGAATTCTTAGAAAAGGTACATCAGTTTTTGAAGAACAGGTTTGGTTCAGAGTTTCCCTACGGAGACAAATTTGTTTGAAGGCTTAAATGGTATGAAGGTCTTTGATCTTCACTGTCAACCTGGTGCCATGAAGCACAGGCCCACCTGTACGAGATAATAGAATGCTTCTCAAATGAAAGTTAATACATTCATCTTGCCAAGGAATTAGGGAATAACTTCCCCATCCTCCATCCTGGATCTAGATCTGGGCTACAGGACGAGGGCTGGACACTGACCACCCAACCTGCACTGAGTGGAGAGGAAAGGTATGCTGGACATGGATCAAGGCTGAGCAGATCTTCAGTAGAACAAGAAAGTGAACAAAAAAATGGGCAGTGCAGAAGCAAGCGCCTTCAGATCATGGACATACAGTGCCTTACATACTTTTGTAGCTCCAGTACCTAACAATACTCCACGAGGGCACAGACTAGGTGCTACAAACTCCCCTGCCGTAAATGTTCTCTCCTTCCCCAACCTCAGCTGTGCAAATATCAAGGGCCTCACTCACTCCCTGCATCAGCCTCCAAATTACACCAAATTGCCGGTTGCACCACTAACACACCACACACCACCTGGTTTTCATCTGCATGACTTCATCACGTCTTCATACTGAAACTACTTCCTTCTACTCCCTCCCCCATTGTTTCCTGGCCAATCCTTGGTTACTGTTAAGATTCAGTTTAGGCATGTCTTCTACCAGGAAGCCTTCCCACCTATCCTCTCCCCAACCCAGAACGAGTTGTGTACTCCTTCCTTCACACTAGCAAATGACCTTGGGTTCATTAACCCACTTTCCACACTGGTAATTCATTTTCTGTGTCCATCTCTCTATTAAGTTGGGAGTTCTACAAGCATACCGTGTGTGTGTGTGTGTATAGATACATATATTCATTTTTTGGTTCCCTCTCTGTCTGTCCTCCCCTAGAGAATATAAGTTCCATGAAGGAGGCAATTTTGTCATTTGTGTTCCCTACTGAATATCCAGTGCCTAGAAGAGTGTCAGTCACATTGGAGAAGCTCAAAGATATTTGTGGGATGAATGAATGAAATGACAAAAATAACAAGGAAAAACCCATATTAGAATTCTGGCACTTAATAAAATCTTCAAGTGCAGGGGCCAAGTCAAGCTTTTTGTACTGGCCCCTTCAACCCTGTGCCTATTTATTGAATGACTGTGGCTGACGACACTCTTTTCCACTTTGTATGTGAGCTCAGCCAGCTACAGAACTATAAGGCACTCAAGTCTGAGTCTCTTATAGAAAATCCTATGAAATAGTCAAGCCTTAAAAACATATTCAGGAGATTCTGGGAATGGATGTGAAGTCTATAAGTAGGAAAACATTGAAAATACTTCTTCGCAAGCCTTTATGTCTTCATGTCTTATATAAGCAGATTGTTCTGGAGGAAAAAAAATGAGGTTATACTTTCTGCCTATTGTACAAAAGATTACATCTGACTTAGAATGCAAGTGGACAATTTCTGCCTAAAAAAGTATCTGTCTAAAATATAATATCTAGTTCTGATATCTGAGGGTATTTTCCTGAACTTTTGATGCCTAATGGATCCTTGCTGCTAAGACTCATACATTCAGTTTCTTGGAATCTTCTCATGCAGGAGAGTATTCTCTGGCTGTTCTGAGAAGTTACCTCTTGTCAAAGTGCATCACAGTATATGCCAGAGAGGGACCCCAGTGCAAATCAAGAATGAGAAGTTATCACTGTTGGGAAAAGTGATTGCCAAGGTGATCATTTTGTAGAAATAGCTAAAAATGGAACGTGAAATTAAGAAGAATAGCAGAGAGGGCAGACAGCAGAAGGAAGAAGAACTACAATTCTTCAGGCTGTGGAAGGAAAACCACATTCACAGAAAGATACACAAAATGAAAAGACAGAGGACTATGTACCAGATGAAGGAACAAGATAAAACCCAGAAAAGCAACTAAATGAAGTGCAGATAGGCAACCTTCCAGAAAAAGAATTCAGAATGATGAAAGTGAAGATGATCCAGGACCTCAGAAAAAGAATGGAGGCAAAGGTCGAGAAGATGCAAGAAAGTTTTAAAAAGACCTGGAAGAATTAAAGAAAAAACACCCAGAAGAATTAAAGAACAAACAAGCAGAGATGAACAATACAATAACTGAAATGAAAAATACACTAGAAGGAATCAATAGCAGAATAACTGAGGCAAAAGAACAGATAAGAGACCTGGAAGACAGAATGGTGGAATTCGCTGCCATGGAACAGAACAAAGAAAAAAGAAAAAGAAATGAAGACAGCTTAAGAGAACTCTGGGAAAACATTAAATGTACCAACATTCACATTATAGGGGTCCCAGAAGGAGAAGAGAGAGAGAAAGGACCCAAGAAAATATTTGAAGAGATTATAGTCAAAAATTTCCCTAACATGGGAAAGGAAATAGCCACCCAAGTCCAGGAAGTGCAGAGAGTCCCAGGCAGGATAAACCCAAGGAGAAACACGCCAAGACACATAGCAATCAAATTGGCAAAACTTAAAGACAAAGAAAAATTATTGAAAGCAACAAGGGAAAAATGACAAATAACATGCAAGGGAACTCCCATAAGGTTAACAGCTGATTCCTCAGCAGAAACTCTATAAGCCAGAAGGGAGCGGCATGATATATTTAAAGTAATGAAAGAGAAGAAACTACAACCAATATTAATCTACCTTGCAAGGATCTCATTCAGATTTGATGGAGAAATCAAAAGATTTACAGACAAGCAAAAGCTAAGAGAATTCATCACCACCAAACCAGCTCTACAACAAATGCTAAAGAAACTTCTCTAAGTGGGAAACACAAGAGAAGAAAAGGACCTACAAAAACAAACCCAACACAATTAAGAACACGGTCATAGGAACATACATATCGATAATTAGCTTAAATGTGAATGGATTAAATGCTCCAACCAAAAGACACAGGCTCGCTGAATGGATACAGAAACAAGATCCATATATATATTGTCTACCAGAGACCCACTTTAGACCTAGGGACACGTGCAGACTGAAAGTGAGGGATGGAAAAAGATATTCCATGCAAATGGAAATCAAAAGAAAGCTGGAGTAGCAATACTCATATCAGATAAAATAGACTTTAGAATAAAGACTGTTATAAAAGACAAGAAAGGACACTACATAATGATCAAGGGATCAATCCAAGAAGAAGATAAAACAATTATAAATATATATGCACCCAACGTAGGAGCACCTCAATATATAAGACAACTACTAACAGCTATAAAAGAGGAAATCGACAGTAACACAATAATAGTGGAGACTTTTAACAACTCACTTACATTAATGGACAGGTCATCCAGACAGAAGATTAATAAGGAAACACAAGGCTTAAATGCTACAATAGACCAGATAGATTTAATTGATATTTACAGGACATTCTATCCAAAAACAGCAGATTACACTTTCTTCTCGAGTGAACACAGAACATTCTCCAGGATAGTTCACATCTTGTGTCACAAATCAAGCCTCTGTAAAGTTAAGAAAATTGAAATCATATCAAGCATCTTTTCCGACCACAACACTATGAGATTAGAAATGAATTACAGGGAAAAAATGTAAAAAACACAAACACATGGAGGCTAAACAATACGTTACTAAATAACCAAGAGATCACTGAAGAAATCAAACAGGAAATCAAAAAGTACCTAGAGACAAATGACAATGAAAACACAATGATCCAAAACCTATGGAATGCAGCAAAAGCAGTTCTAAGAGGGAAGTTTATAGCAATATAAGCCTACCTCAAGAAACAAGAAAAATATCACATAAATAATCTAACCTTAGACTTAAAGGACTAGAGAAAGAAGAACAAACAAAACCCAATGCTAGTAGAAGGAAAGAAATCATAAAGATCAGAGCAGAAATAAATGAAATAGAAACAAAGAAAACAATAGCAAAGATCAATAAAACTAAAAGCTGGTTCTTTAAGAAGATAAAAAAATATTAATAAACCTTTAGCCAGGCTCATGAAGAAAAAGAAGGAGAGGACTCAAATCAATCAATTTAGAAATGAAAAAGGAGTAGTGACAACAGACACCACAGAAATACAAAGCATCCTAAGAGACTACTACTAACAACTCTATGCCACTAAAATGGACAACCTGTAAGAAATGGACAAATTCTTAGAAAGGTATAACCTTCCAAGATTGAACCAGGAAGAAATAGAAAATATGAACAGACCAATCACAAGTAATGAAATTGAAACTGTGATTAAAAATCTTCCAACAAAGAAACAAATAGGACCTAATGAAACTTGAAAGCTTTTGCATAACAAAGGAAACGATAAACAAGACGAAAATACAACCCTCAGAATGGGAGAAAATATTTGTAAATTAATCATCAGACAAAGGATTAATCTCCAAAATATATAAAGAGCTCATGCAGCCCAATATTTATAAAACAAGCCACCCAATTTAAAAACGGGCAGAAGACCTAAATAGACATTTCTCTGAAGAAGATATACAGATTGCCAACAAACACATGAATGGATGCTCAACATCACTAATTATTAGAGAAACGCAAATCAAAACTACCATGAGGTATCACCTCACACCTGTCAGAATGGTCATCATCAAAAAATCTACAAATAATAAATGCTTGAGAGGGTGTGGAGAAAAGGGAACCCTCTTGCACTGTTGGTGGGAATGTAAATTAATACAGCCACTATGGTGAACAGTATGGAGGTTCCTTAAAGAACTAAAAATAGAACTACCATATGATCCAGCAATCTCACTACTGGGCGTATACCCAGGGAAAACCATAATTCAAAAATACACATGCACCCTAATGTTCATTGCAGCACTATTTACAATAGCCAGGACATGGAAGCAACCTAAATGCCCATCAACAGATGAATGGATAAAGAAGATGTGGTACATATATACAATGGAATATTACTCAGACACAAAAAGGAATGAAATTGGGTCATTTGTAGAGATGTGGATGGATCTAGAGACTCTCATACAGAGTGAAGTAAGTCAGAAAGAGAAAAATAAATATCGTATATTAACACATGTATATGGAACCTAGAAAAATGGTACAGATGAACTGGTTTGCCGGGCAGAAATTGAGACACAGATGTAGAGAACAAGCATGTGGACACCAAGGGGGGAAAGTGGCGGGGTGCTGGGGGTGGGTGGGATGAATTGGGAGATTGGGATTGACATATATACACTTATATGTATAAAATAGATAACTAATAAAAACCTGCTGTATAAAAAATAAATAAAATAAAATTCAAAAAATAATGGTAACTGTGTGAGCTGATGGACATGTTAATAAAAAAAAAGAAGAAGAATAGCAATGACTATCTGGAAATTGGAATTAATTTAACTGAAAATCCACTTGCTCCAGCACATTGTCCTTCATGAGGCTTTGCCCAAGTGTGTTATTTTCACATAAAGCAGAGTGTGCTCTTTGGCATTTAAAGTGACCACAGTCATACCTTTCAGTATAAAACAGATGAATTTTGCCACTGGAAAAAGACAAGAGAACTCAAATTATACTCCTCTTGGAAAGAACAAATCTGGGTCATCTTTTTTACTATATATTTGTAACTCTGGTCACCCAATGTTAATGACCAGACAATATTTATATCAAAAAACACTGTTGGAAAACAGTATGGAAGTTTTCCAAAAAACTAAAATTGAGGTGGTACAATATGACCCAGCAATTCCACTCCTGGGTATATATCTGAAAGAAAATGAAAACACTAATTCGAAAGAATACATGCACCACATTTTTCATAGCAGCATTATTTACAATAGCCAAGATATGGAAGCAAACTAAGTGTTTATGAACAGATGAGTGGATAAAGGAGATGTAGTATGTATGCACAATGGAATACTACTCAGTCATAAAAAAGAATGAAATTTTCCCATTTGCAACAACATGGATGGACTGGGAGGGTATTATGCTAAGTGAAATAAGTCAGAGAGAAAGATAAATGGTGTATGGTATCACTTATATGTGGAATCTAAAAAATACAACAAACCAGTGAATACAATGATAAAAACAGAGTCACAGATACAGAGAAAAAACCAGTGGATACCAGTGGGGAGAGGGAAGGGGGGAGGGGCAATATAAGGGTACGGGAGTAAGAGGTACAAACCATTAGGTGTAAAATAAGCTACAACGATATGTTGTACAACATGGGGAATATAGCCAATATTTTATAATAACTATAAATAGAGTATAACCTTTAAAAATTGTGAATCACTGTATTGTATACATGTAACATATAATATTGCATGTCAACTATATGTCAATAAAAAAATTTAAAAAAATTTTAAAAGACGAATGCTGCAATTGCATAATATCAGTGGCAGAAGATAGATACTCGTTAAATGGGCATGCCTTCAATGGTTCACTTGTCAACCACTGCAGTATAGTATGTATATGAAGGAAGTGTTTGATGACTTAGGGTTATTGTAATACAGAAAACCCATACCGCAGAAGAAGATATGTTTTAATTAAAAGTTTATTTTGGAGCCATTATACAGACTGGTGATGTGTTGTGCTCAATTCTGACAAAGGCCCAGATTCTTACAAGATTAGAAAAGTAGCCCCTAAATGCAAATCCATGTACTGCTTGGTTTTACAGAGATTAATTAGCAGTCTCTGGTAATAGTGCCTCCTGATTGCAACTTTATGTTTAATGAAGTAATAGTGAAAATTACAACTACCATCAACTTGCAGCTATTGAGTGTACACCTTTTCAGGACTTTCTGCCAAGAAATGGACAGTGACTATAAAACAGTGCTTTTCCCAACTGAAGAATGCTGGTTGGCAGATAGCAATGTGCTTCTAGGAGCTGTGAGATCAGGGATGGGGACATTCCTTCATGACATTAATAATGTCAATAAAGACCATTTCTATCATTTCAAATGCACGGTGCATCTCAGTGATGTCTTCAATTATCTTGACAATCCTGAACTCATCACTGCAAAGATGAACTATTGCCAGTTTTTCATGGTGAGGATAATGTGTCAGGATTAAAACAAAATAAGACATGAAGATACGGGTTGTCAATGAACAATTCTGTCCTTCCCCCATCAAGTTATCTTTCTAAATTCTAGCTGTCCTGTAAATCTACTTCTGGATTATCTTCTATGTTTCTGCTTACTTTTGTGATCTGAGAGACATAGGAAGCAACAAAAGGACTTACTATTCTGGGCTGATTTCTGATTAACCACAAATGTATAATTAAATGGAAGCAGTGAGAACACATAGGTCAGTAATTTCTTCAAAGAGGACAGTTCAAACCCCACTTCTTTAATGAAAGTTTTCCTCAGCATCACAGCCTGGGATGTTCTCTCCTAGATTGGAGTGCCCACATTTGCGGCAAAGAGTTTTGGGCAACAATTTAGTATTTAAAAATTAATCTTCTATCTACCTGTGACTTGTTTCGTCAATAAATATTTCAGTTCATTGAAAAAAAAAAAGACAAAACAAGCTAGGGTACAAATGCCTCAGTCACTAGGAATTTGACTCATTCCCAATATTTGGTGATTTTCTTTCTCATTAGAGAAAACAAAACAATGAAACCGTGGGTATGTTTAAAAGCCACATCAAGATGCAGCAATACAATATAAACAAGTGCTTGACAGAGACAATGCAACCAGAGTAGATTAAGAATTTGTTTGTTGCTACCCCAAATAAACTGCCAGCTTTTGATTTGATTGTGGACTTAAAGTTTTCAAGGTACTACTCATTAAGTCTCTCCATTAATTCTGGGTCCATGTTTGACTCGAATATCCAGATTTATCAGATGGAGCCATCAAACATTTATATTCCCAATCACCTATAATTGTCATTTTAATCCTCTAATTTACCAGCAGTAAAAGAGGCAGGAAAGAAACATAATGCATATAGAGTAGAACCTAATGCTTGAATTATTGAGCCAAAAGTGAAAAAGGTTAGCAATGAGATCATCCCTCTTCCACTGACATGAAATAATTAATCTTACCATTAATATTATGTTTCATTTTTATAGTTTAAATACTTATCATGTCTCTTTCTAGTCACTTAAAATTAATGGTCCACGAGTACACTGAGTAAACCATTCGGTGGTTTGGGGATAGCAAACATTTGAGAAATGCTGGTGAGATTGTTGGTGGAAGGAATGGCTAAGGGAATTGGCTAGGCTACAGAAGACCTGACAATAACGAAAGAGCACCCCCAGGTGGTTTTTCCTGGTTGTGGACATGGATAATTGGGAATCAGTGCTGAAAACAGGTGCAAATCCCGGCATTTGCCGTTGATGACGACAATGAATATGGGGATGACTGAATCTTTTGAGACTTAAAATATAAGTGATGGAAATGACCACATTTTTGTAAAATAAATTGCATCATTAGTCACCATTTTTCAATAAAAATTGAGACACTGACAGAATGACAATAGATCAGAGACCCTTTAAATCTGCCCAACGATGCAAACAATTTTTCCTCTGACAAGAAGATTCACTTGCCAAAATTTCAAGATGCAATATTGCTTTTTGTATGGTATTCTGGGCATCTTCTCTCAACGATTACCGTGAAAAAGCTCATTGAGATTTGGGAAAAAAGAAACAGGTGGAAGAACAAATATTTTTGGTATCCACATATTTTGTTAGTCTTAGGTCTAGAAATATTGTCATAGAAAGAAAGAGAGAAACTCCCTAGATACTAAATCTCATAATATTATCACCCTTCAATTCAACCTCATTTTCAAAATTGATTAACTCAATGAAATTGCATCATGATGGGTATAGCTGGTAGGAAAAATTTGTTCTAATGGTATGTTAGTCAGGACAAGTAATATAGCTGCTCTAACAAATCACCCCTGTAGTCTTAGGCAGAGGGAAAATTTGCTCCTAGGAGCTGTAAACATTATAAAATTACTACTTCTTGCTCATATAAAATTTTACTTCTTGCTCATGTCACAGTGTGCTATACGTTGGACCCGCCTCTCCCATGTGGGGATACAGTGATAACAAGTTCTTTGCATCTTGTGTCACTGCCACATTAAACTCATGGCCTCCAAGGTCACCAAGGAAGAGAAAGAGAAAGCATGGACAACCTTTTGTGGAGCTTTGTGGCCAGACCTAGAAGAGGGGTACATCGCTTCTACCCACATCCCATTGCCTAGAACCTCATCACATGACCTGTGTTACTAATTCCAAGAGGGACTAGGAGAGTCTTTCTGTTTGCCCAGGAAGAGGGAATGGGGTTGGCAATCATGTAGTAAGTCTCAGCTAGAGATGGTAATAAAACTACTATTTTACACCAAAAAACAATTATACTATTAAGATCCAAAAAGTATGTAAATTTTTAAAATAAAGCACAATAATTTGAAGAAATTTTGAGCTTAAGGGTTTCGATGGAGTTAAACTATGGGCTCCTGAGAAAACACATTCGCACACTGATGTTTGAAGAGATATCTTGGTAATGAAGTTTGAGAAGTTACTAGCAATGTCCTCAGACTGAGCAAGCCACATGTTTTCATCTTCATCTTGGTGATCAATCAACATCAGAGAGTCAGGATCAGGCACATGATCTGTACACTTAGTACAAACTTCCTCTCACACGTTCCCTCCCATCATTCCATTAATGGACATAACCGACTCATGAAAGATGGAAAGAGCTGAGATGCTGATCTTATTGGCACTGTGATCTGAACAAAGAGACCTCAACATGGTAACCTAAAAGGAGGAGGTGATTGAAGATTAATTGCTATTATAAAAGGGGTGGAGGAATCCAGTCTGTTCAGACTTTAACAATTTAAAAAAAGGAGAGGAGAAACTTCGCAGTGGAGAGGAATATGGAATGATGTTTCACGCGTGCTTCACTCCTGAAATTTGTATGTAATTTTTCTCTTCAAAATAATAGTTAGAACTGCACAAGAATCAAACAAGGAATGCAGCCATTGAACCAAATTTAAAAGTCCCTTCTGAACACTGCAAGGTGTCAATAAACATTTGATGAATTGAGGAAGAGGTAAAGAATTGGATTGCAGTACTGACAGCTCCTGAGTATAGCAACCAGTCATTTTTCATTAAAAAGGTAAAGTCAACCATTAAACTTGCTGTTTTGAGAATTAATTGCTTGGAATTTCAATAGCATTAAACATGTAATCATTACATGACTTCAAGTAGTTACTGTAAGTTTCATGTTGTTAAGTAAAAAGCATAATTTAATACAGTTAGAATAAATACATCTGGAGATAACAGGTAAACATGAAAGTAACCAAACCTTTACAATGAGTGCAGACCCTACCAAATCACAGATTAACCCTATGTGGTTTGCAAATATTTTCTCCCAGAGTGTAGGTTGCCTTTTCATCCTTTTCACAGGGTATTTTTTAAGGCAAAGATTTTAATTTTGATAAAGCCCAATTTATAAAGTTTTCATTTTATAGCTCATGCTTTTGGTTTCAAGTCTAAGAACTCTTCGCCTAGACCTAGATCCTAAGGATTTTCTCTTACTTTCAAAACGAGTTTTACATTTTTACCTTTTATATTTAAGTCCATCATCCATTTTGAGTGAATTTTTGTTTAAGGTATGACTCTTAGGTCAAGATTCATTTTCCCCTGTCGATGTCCAATTGCTCCAGCACCATGCAATGAAAAGGCTATCGTTCCTCCGTTGAACTGTTTTTGCACCTTTGTTAAAAATCATTTGGGGTTATTTGTGGGTCTATTTCTGGGTTTTTTATTCTGTTCCACTAATCTATGAATTTATTCCTCCCCCAATATCACACTGTCCTGATTATTGTAGCTATAGAATAAATCTTGAGATTTGGTAGACTTTATTCTTCATTTTCAAAATTGTTTTAGCTCTTCTAGTTCATTTGCTTTTCCACATAAATTTTAGGATAATTTTCCCTGTATCCACTAAAAACCTTTTAGTAGGTTTTTTAAATAGCATAGTTATTTGCTTACAACTTTAAAAACAAAATATGTGAGAAGTCATTGTGTAATCATTTTCTGTTCACATCAATTGTGTTCCCTTCTTTCTGGAGGATTCCAGTTTCAGCCTGAGGTCTTCAAGCCTGGTAGTTGTCCATCTATGTGGGAGCACAGAATGGCTCCCATCAGAAAGAGATGGAGGTCCTCATGCTCCCTTCCACCAGCTTCTCACCCCCAAGAATCTGCCTCACTTGGCATCCTGAGTATAGTGCTGTCTAAGCCCTTGGTTTGGCATCTTGCTCCTTACTTCTAACCTGCTGCTTTGTGTCTCTATTAGACTCCGTTAATGGAAGTCCAATGCAGAGAATAAAATAACCTAGGAATTATTTCAGCTATTTCTGATAGTCACTTTGCCAGTGGTAGCTGAGAGTTGCCACCCAAGCACTTCATCTAAAGGTTTTTCACAATAGGGCTCGGCAAGGCTTAGGGGCACTTGACTTCATAAATGGCACTTAGACCATTTATGTAAGAGGTTTGAGCATCCCCAGATTTTGGTATTGGGGTTGGGGGAGACCTGGAACAAATCTCCCATGGATAAGGAGGGACAGCTCTGTATATCATATTTTATCACTTCTTTGTGGAGGACAATGACACTGAACAGTTAAGGGATCAAATTAATTATCATCCTCTGACATTATTCAGCTTTAATGGTAATAACTCTTGGCATTTTTCAAAAGTCAGACAATGAAGTAGTAACTTCTTTCGGTGATTATACGAATGCTGCCAGGTTGTTTTACTCTCCTTAAAAATGTAAGGAGACAAAAAAAAGGAGACAAGCTCAAATTAGAGCAGGTCAGATGTGAAAAAGAAGTCCCCAAAAGTGTGATAAGCATGGAAATGTTTTACTGAAAGATGGAGTGTGTTATCTTGAGATGTCTGCAAAAGGTTTAAAGATTGCAGCTTGGAGCAAGAGGAATCGATTAAATTAATTCAGAAAGTCTTTACAGTCTTTAAAGTCTTTTCATTATTAAGGAAATTCTGAACCAAAATTCAGATCCTTGAAAACACATGTCTAAAACCTCTTTGGTTATAATAAGGCAAGACCAAACAATCCCAAATCTCTCTGAATTTGAGGATTATTCAGACAATTAAGATTTTGGTATGAATTTAGTAAATTAACTTGGATTAATGTTGACAATTAGGATTTTATTGCTGATTAAGACCTCCAAAGAAGAGTTGGCTTTGCAGTGCAAATTGCAATGTTAATTCAATATGGCTGAAATATCTTGGACACACACACTCATATACCATACATAAGTGTGTTGCAGATGAATGTGTGTATACTGCTATGTCATTAAAATTCTTCTAAAGTATTTATATAATTAAATGAAAACTTCTAAAAATATATTTTTTATTTCAGTTACATGTTTAGAGATATAAAAGCAAAACATCTGACACCCAAATGTTGTAAATAAAAAAAAAATTGAAAGCTGTGCTATAAACAACACATAACTGCTGAAATCCCAACACTATGGATTTAACTGAATTCAATTTCATGAACATTGAGGGAACATCTTCTAAGTATTGATCTCTATGTTGAGTACAAGATTTTCATCTCATGATGGTGGACTCAGCACATATTGGGCTGTCCTCGGTCATCAGACTCCTCTGAAATAACAGCGAAGACATACAAAGGGAATAAAGGCATTATAGCAAAGAGAATCGCAGGAGAGTTATCAACAAATGAAGGAGACTTGAACTCCAGGACGTTGCTTCAGATGTGTAAGCTCCCCCATCCATTAAACCAGGGGTCCCCAACCCCCGGGCGGAGGACCTGTTAGGCACTGGGCTGCACAGCAAGAGGTGAGTGGCAGGCAAGTGAGAGAAGCTTCATCTGCCACTCCCCATCGCTCCCCATCACTCGCATTATTGACTGAACCATCTCTCCCCAACCCCGTCCATGGAAAAATTGTCTTCCACGAAACAAGTCTCTAGTGCCAAAAAGGTTGGGGACCGCTGCATCAAACCATTGATGTCTCTGTTGCTGACTCTGGGCTCTTTCTTCGGTCTTGAAGCTGCGCAAGGACAGGCCTGTAGGCCTGCGGGGTGTAGGGGGGAAATGAACAAGGCGGGTGATGTGGTGCTAGTTGGCACTCTTGATCCCTCATTCCTTGCCCCCATCAAGGAAGCCCAGACGGAGCAGAACTTATACCCTCACTCCAGGGCAATGAGACTGTGAATAAATGCTCCCGTTTCACCAGGATGTATCAATGGGGTCAAACTGGGAGCTGAACTTCCACTGTCACCTAGACCGGTACACTACACCTAAACTGCGTGACTGCCTGCAAAAAAGAAGAGAAATAGGGTCCAGTACTGATCTTGGGTGGCCTTGGCCTGCAGCAGCTTGAAGCAAGATTTCACTTCTGCTCCCAGAGATTGAAATCAGGCCAAGGCAATAAGAGTGCTGAATCCTAGCCACTAGACCAGTGACCAGTGACAAGGCCCTGGCCTGTTGGCTTTGTAGAAATGAATTCCCACAAAGAGACAAGTAAAGTGAAAGTAGTGAAACAAGTAAAGTGTTTATTAGGAGGGAAAAGGGTACTTGTGGATAGACACACGGGCGGGCTCAGAGAGAGAGTCGTGCCCTCATGGTAGTTTGAATCACTTCTATGGGACATTTCTTCTGGGTTTCCGTTGGCCCATCATCTTGCTTTGCCTGGTTCTGAGTCCGTATTTGGTTTATCTCAGGGTCCTCCCATGTGTGCGTGCACATTTATTAGCAAAGATGGATACTAGCGAAGAGGTCTACGGGTAGGTTGACATCACTTACTGTGGAGTGGCGTCCCCTCCCTTTTTGACCACCAAGGAGCCTTTCTGCGCATGTGTAGTTGGGAAGGTCTCCTTGACTTCGAGAATGAGGAATATGTGGTCTTTTATCTCTTATGTGGGCAGGGCCAAGCCTCCTCTCTTGCTCCTGCTATCTTAGAGTATCTGTCTACAGGGGACAGACTTCGGCTGTTCAGACTGGGGCCCATCTATTTCCTGCCTCAAAAGGAGTCTGAGAAGCAATTTCCTTAAACTATGGGCATTTGGTTGACTTATTTGATTTAAGATTAATTTATTCTTTTGTCTACAAGTTCAATGCATTTTAATTTTCAAACAGTAGTTTGTTCAGCAAGCACTGTTTATATATCCTTACTAAGTGCCTAAAACCATACTAACTAGTTTTGTCCTCTATCATTCAATACTATAAAAAATGTTATTATTAAATCAAATTGTAATCAGACCTTCCTTAGACTTCAACCATAAGTGGAAGCTAAGGTCAAGGCAAAATCTTTGAACTCAGCTGGTAGGAAAGCTAAGTGGTTAAGGCAGCACTGGAAAATGCTCACTTCTTTGACTTGGATTTCCAAAAGACATTAAGAGCTAAGCAGTATGTTTCTCCTGCAGCTCCCCCCCACAACCCCATACAAATTCACAGACCTCACAGAATTCTTTGTAGAGTTCAGACAAATACATGCTCATTCACTTTTCCATAATTGTACCAAAACAGAATTCCACACCTTGTCATGTTAATTTCCACTACCAGAATCCCACCCCTATCTCCTTCCATACTAGACTGAGTTCTTTCTAGGGCAAGATTTGTGTCTTGTACTTATGTAGGCACCATACGCATGTTCTTAGCACCTAGAGTGCCTAGCGTATAATAGGTTTTTTTTTTGAGTAAAAAGTTTGTTAACAGGTTAAAAGAAAGAAGAAAGAACAAGTTGATAAAAAATGAACAACTAGAGATTTTTCTGAGTTATCAAACATCCTCTATAAAAATTCAAACTTCTCCTGAAGGATTACGGGATCACCAATAAATGACACCTAGCTGATTACTTTCTAATACCCAGCTGAAAACAAAAAGGTATTGGAAGTTCTGATGAAAGAGCCTGGGGAAGGATGGAGATGTTGTTTCTGAGCTTGGGGCAGGAAGGAAAAGACAGTGCCAGGAATTGGGAGAGAGAGCAAGAGATGGGAGAGGTTTGAGAAATAATCTCCTTTCCTTCATAGCTCTGCCCCTTACCTACTTACCTGGGAACTGCTAGGGAACCACTTCTTTTTTTAGAGACCTGTGCACAGCAGTAATAAAAGTTGATTGGGTTGATGAATGCTCACCATCACACATCAACCTCATCATCCCACCTTGGAGGGCCAAGGAGGCCAGTGCAAAAACCAGGGTTCTTGTAGCCTGGGTGAGGAATGGATTCTCCGGACCCTTCTTCTTCCTATGATTTCTGTTTCCTGGGTAAGGGAATGTCATCCACTGGGAAGAGCAGGGATCAGCCCTGCAGGAAAGGGCCTCTATTTTCTGTGAGGAGAACTGAACTAGATTGCCAACTTGCATCTCACAGGCAGCCTTGCTTCTAACATCACTGAAGGCGTGGTGACACCACATGGGAACTCCCTCAAGTTCCCTCTCCTCCTTTCCTAACACCTCTCACAGCAGCACCACCTGCATTTCTTTCTCTTTTGGATGGGCAGGTAGAGTTATAGACATGAAAAATGCTGAATCTCACAAACAAGATGTCCTCTAGTAGGTGGATAAATAGACTGTGGTACATCCAGACAATGGAATATTATTCAGTGCTAGAAAGAAATGATCTCTCAGGCCATGAAAAGACATAGAGGAATTTTAAATGCATATTACTAAGTGAAAGAAACCAATCTGTAAAGGCTACATACTGTCTGATTCCAACTGTATGACATTCTGTAAAAGGCAAAACTATGGAGCAGATATCCTAGTTAATGGTTTTAGCGCTGTAAGAAGTTTTGGTCAGGAAAGAGCTCTTTGCAGGAAAGAGCTCTCTACAGGAGGCCCCTTTTGTCTTGTCACTAAACTTAAACCAGACACCCCCATGCTCTATTAGGAAGTTTTCTAATGGTTACTGCTGAAGGATGTCTTGCAATCATAAGAACCACGAGGGCCGGTCCAGTGGTAACATTGGTTTGGAAAGGGGAGAAGTGTGTGTGGACCTCATTAGGGCCCAGGTGGGTGCCCCAGGCATTTCTAGCTGATAATGTTACTATCCATGGGCTGAGACCAGCACAAAGCAGTCGGGGCACCATGGACACACACTAACAATGTTGGAATGGCCACTTCTCACTACGCACTAGAATACTGGCTAGAACATTCACCTGTCTTGAGTGGCACATAATAGAAAATGCAATCCAAACTGGGATAAACGAGAAAGAAGATTTGTTGGTCGGGGTGCCTGGAAAGTCTGGCAGAAGAGCAGGCATTAGACTTCCTGATCCAGCAGCTTAACAATGTCATTGTCATGGGTGCAGTTTGCTCGCACGTCTTTTGCTCTGCTACCCAGAATGTTAGTTCCATTTACAAGCACATCCCAGTAAGTTGGAAGCCGCCTGACTTCCAAATGAAGACTTGCAGGAGAAAAGGTACATCTTCTGCCCCAGAATTCCAGGCGGAATCCTGATTGGACTAGATTAGATCATGTGCCAAGTCTCAAGAAGATGACCATGGAGCAGACAGTCTCATGGTCACAAGTGCTGTACAGCCCTCATTATCAGGGCTCACTGCAGGCTGGAGGGGAGGCTAGTATCCCCAAGTACAGGGTCTGCAAGGGGCCGAGATGGAAACCTGAGTACTGTAAGCAAGAGAGAAGGGGTGACCAGTGCTGGGTAGACCCCCATAAATGTCCACTAAGTCACCCGAGGACACTGTATGGGAACCATGAGTTTAAGTGCGATCAATCACTGGGAGTGATTGAATGAAACCAGGAGTAGAAATAGAATAATGCTGGCTGTGAATTTTGTGAGTACTTCTTTTTAAAAAAATTTTTAATTGAAATATAGTTGATTGACAATGTTCTGTTAGTTTCAGGGGTACAGCAAAGTGATTCAGTTATATATATATATATAACTGAATATATGCATATATATATATAAATTTTCAGATTCTTTTCCATTATAGGTTATTACAAGATATTGTGTATAGTTCTCTGGGCTATACAGTAGGTCCTTGTCGGTCTTGTTGGTTGTCTACTTTACATATAGTAATGTGTATATTTTAATCCCAAACTTCTAATTTATCCCTCCCCACCCTTTCCCCTTTTGTAACCATAAGTTTGTTTTCTATGTCCGTGAGTCTATTTCTGTTTTGTAAATAAGTTCATTTGTATGAATTTTTTTTTAGATTCCACATATAAGTGACATTATATGTTATTTGTCTTTCTCCATCTGACTTATTTCACTTAATATGAAAAATTTGGGGTACATCCATGTTGCTGCAAATGGCATTATTTCGTTCTTTTTTATGGTGGAGTAGTATTCTATTTTATATATATATACTACATCTTCCTTACCCATTCCTCTGTTGATGGACATTTAGTTTGCTTCCATGTCTTGGCTATTGTAAATAGTGTTGCTATGGGAGTGCATGTATCTTTTTGAATTATAGTTTCTACAATATATACTCAGGAGTGTGATCACTGGATCAGGAAAAAGGTATTCCATGCAAATAGAAGTCAAAAGAAAGCTGGAGTGAGCATTTCTTTCTAGAGTTAAGGGCAGTCACTAAGTGTGAGGACCTGTTTGTTTTCAGTTTGAGAAAGAAATCCTTATTTTGGGGAGTCAGATCAGAAATGGTGCCCAGGCTGAGTATGAGCTCTTCCTTTGGCTGAGTAGTTTTCTCCTGGGCTTTAAGTAACTTGGCCGAGAGTGAGGATGAAAAAATCATTGGGCTTCCTGGAGGTCAGCACAGCCTGTGATGCTCTCTGTGTTGGCTGATTTGCTTTCTCAGCACACAGAGAAAATAACAACTTGAGATTCTGCTTCTTTGTAACAAGGAAGCTCATAAGGAGATCTCAGAAGTCAAAAAAAAGAGCTTAAGCCAAGTGTCTGGCAATACTCTGACCTGGGAAGGGAAGCCCGGACCATGGGGAAAGTGTCACTTACAGAGGCTTGACCTCTATTGCCTGGCACACACCTCTCTGCTTTGGGCCACTTTGTGCCCTGAGAAGGATTTGACATATCATGAATCCTGGGTTTCTTCATTGCTTTTCAACAATATTTAAGGAGGAGCCAGAGAGTAGGGATGATAATGAACATGGTGGAAAGGAGAGGAAAGAATGGCTGACGAGTGTGGGGGCATGTGCACATGTGTGTATGAGATGTGACTGGACAAGCAGAGGTGGATTGGTCCTTAGGGGTTACCTCTAGACATAACCCAGAAAGTTCCCTGACTCTGTGTGTGTCCTCTTAGTTTTCTTCTGTCTGTCTGAAGAATCTGGCCTGTAGGTCTGAGTCGCCTGGGCATTAAATTGCTAGAAGGGTGAGCAGGAAGGGAGCAGATAGAGCAAACCACACAGTACCCACATGGCACCCACATGGACACAGTGCCACTGCACAAAGCCAGGGAGGAGCCAGCCTTTCAGACCCAGCCAGAAAGATGGACCATGCTGCTACCAGCCATGAACTCCCACCAATACAGAGGAGGAGGTTCAGTCAGGACTCAGGTGACAAAGAACAGAAACTCTCTCAAGTTAGTGCAGATAAAGGGGAATTTTCTGGACCCCAGGGTAGCATGTACGACCGTGCCTAGTGGGGTCTGGGAGGTTGCTGGGCAGCTGCCCTCTCCACCTCATTTTTCTTGACCACATAGCCCTTACCTTGGGTTCTTTCCATGCTTCTGCTCTGGTCTCCTCTCAGCAAACAGCTTTCTCTACCTTCCCATAAATTCAACTTGTACGTGGCTTGGTGTACCATGGTGCTGATTGATCCCAGCTTGACAAGAGTTTATAGCTCCAATACTCAGAACCCGTGACCACCCTTCCTGTGCCAGTTGGTTAGTTAGTTAGTTAGTGAGAGCCAGCTGCTTTGTGGTCAGGGTGGAGTCCCTTGGCATAAATGTGGCCACTTAGTATGGGCTGTGGGGATGAGGTGGTCATGCATATTGGGGGCATGTTTATATTAAAAACTAATTTCTTATTTACCAGAAATTCAAATTTAACTGGGTGACCTGTATTTTTATTTGCTAAATCTGGCAACCCTATAGGGGGCACTCTGAGGGAGTCTACCATAAGGGCCAAGGAAGCAATAATCTTTCAAGAGCACCTTTTTGTCTTTCAGTCAAGGGCAAATATCAGCTTTGCTGTTTGTAGCAAGTTTGAATCACGTAATTTTCTGAATGTAAGTTATGAAATGGGAATAATTATCTTATTAAATAAAAATAATTAGATAAGATAATTATTTACATTGTTCTGAAATAAAATATGAAATAGAATAAAAAATAAAGCTAATGTGAGTGGGTGGAAGATTTGACCCTATGTGTTCCAGGGACCAGGCTGAAGAATCACCAGGTAAAGTAAGTTAGGCTCCTAACAAACTGTGGAGACTCAGTAATTTTTGGTTCCACTGCAGCTTTCACCTTTCCCCTGCTTTAATCTACTCTTTTATAATGAACAATTCTCATGACTGTCCCATGAACATCCAGAGTTTCTTCTGGGGGCTTCTAATCAGTAACTTGAGAAATACTAATTAGTTGTAAAATACATTTAATAATGTATCTATGGAATGATGGCAACCATGTTTATTTTTTTAGTAAGTGTAAGAATGACAAAGAAAATGCAAGAATTGTTAAGGTAATGGGACGGTGAGGGGTTTCTTTTCTTTACAATTTCATTTACAGTCGAGGTGCTGAGGTAAGGAATACAACTTTATTTGGAAAGCCGGCAGACCGAGAAGATGGCAGACTAGGGTCCTCCAAAAACCATCTTATTGGGTCTGGATGCCAATTTCTTTTATAGAACAGAGAGGAGGAGGAGGTGAGGAAGTAAAATAAAAAGGCCATTTATCTTGCAAAACATCTCCTTGCATGGCCTGCACGGGGGAGGGGATGTGTTAATTTCTTCTTTTCTTCAGCCATTCACACACAGGTGGGCACGGTCAGATTGTCACCCTGTGAGCTGAACAAAGGCACTTTGGTTTAACATTCAGGCAGAGGGGCAAGGTTCTCTGAGGCAGGCCATAATGTATGATTTTAATAACAAAAGCAATGAAAAGCAAAGGTTAAAGTCAAAGAAACAGATACAACATGGAGTCAAAATTGGCTCTTCCCTGTTACAACTGGATTAAAATGATAAAGGGCCACTCTACCCAGTGGAGGAGTAAATTCTTTCTAGAGGAAGGTTAGCTCTTCTGGAGCTTAAACACGGTTTTGTACACAATGCCTGGCAATAAATAAGCATTATTCGGCATGCCAAAGACAGGACACTATGACTAAAACCATGAGAAAAATAGTTATAGAAGACCCACAGGTGATCCAAAGATTAGAGTTAGCTAACAAGGATTTAAAAAGAAACATGATTAATATATTTTTTAAATAGAGGAGGAAATAGGTAAAATAGATGCAAAGATGTAAACTTTCATTAGAGTTTTGGAATATAAAATAATTAAATTAAAATTCTAGAACTGAAAAAATATTATAAAAGAACTAAATAAAAATTTGAACTTTAAAATACAATAACAAAATTTAATAATTCAGGGGTTGTGATTGACAACGGATTAGACACAGCTGAATAGAAAACTAAAGAACAGGAAGGTAGGTCAGAAGAAATTATACAGAATGAAACATGGGGAAAGAAGAGGATGAAAAATACAAAAAGAGGGTATGAGACATAAAGGAGGTAGTGAGAAGGTGTACTATATGCTTAAATGGATTTCCAGAAGGAAAGGAGAGAAAGAAAAGGACAGACACCATGTGTGAGGTGATAACGGTTGAGAATTTCCCAAACATATGAATGATCTTCAATTCACAGATAAAAGAAAAATTTCTGCAAACCCCAAGTATGATAAGTAAAAACAAATCCACACCTAGACACCTCAAAATAAAACTGGTGAAAATCAAAGACAAAAAGAAAATCAAAAAAGTAGGCAGAAAAGATTACCTTTTCTAAAAGATTAAAAATCAAAGTATAGAATTTTGTAGAAAGAGAATAGCTATCAGTCTAAAATCCGATACCTAGCAAAAAGTTCCTTCAAGAATGAAATTGCAATAAAGACATTTCAGATATACAAAACTGAAAGAATTAATTACTAGCAGGCTCTGAAGGCAAAAAGGATATTATTCCTGAATGAAGTTTACCAATATTGGAATAAATAATGAACAATGGAAGAAGGCAAACATACCAGTAAATTTAAATGAATATTGTTTCTATAAGCTAATAATAATAATAAATTGTGACTTATCCATATGTTAGAAAGAGAGGGACACAGAAAGGGAAAGAAGGAAACAGAAAGAGAACAAAGAAAAAAGTAAGAGAGAGAGACAGAGGTTAGGGGAAATTTAAATATATAACAGCATATACATCAGCAAAAGTGTAAAAATTGAGAGAGGGTGAATAAAGTTAAATTATTTGAAGCTCCTTGCTTTATTGGGGAAGTGGGTAAAAAATTAATATTTGTTTTCAACAATTCTAGAATTAGTATTATAGTTCCTAAGAGACTAGTAGAAGAACATATTACTTCTACATGAGCATAGGAAAACAAAAGGAATCATCAAAAAGAATGCAAAAAAAGACTAAAAAGGAAAGGAAAAGGAACATAGAATAGGCAAGACAAATAGAAAGTACATACAAATGTATGTACAAATATATAACAGATAGATATAAATTCAAATACATCAGTAAGTGCATTTAATGTAAGTAGCTTTATATCATAAAAAGGTAAAATAATTCAGACATTAAAAGCAAACAGGGCTTCCCTGGTGGCGCAGTGGTTGAGAGTCTGCCTGCCGATGCAGGGGACACGGGTTCGTGCCCCGGTCCAGGAAGATCCCACATGCCGCGGAGAGGCTGGGCCCGTGAGCCATGGCCGCTAAGCCTGCGCATCGGGAGCCTGTGCTCCGCAACAGGAGAGGCCACGACAGTGAGAGGCCCGGGTACTGCAAAAAAAAAAAAAAAAAAAAAAGCAAACAAAATCTAAACACAAGCTGCTTATAAGTGACATGCCTTAAATAAATAGATACAGACCGTTGACTGCAAAAGGACAGAAAAAAATGCAACTATACCAATATCAGACAAGATAGGTTTTAAGTCTGAAAGCATTACTAGAGATGAAAGGTGCTTCATAATTACAGAAGGTTCAATTCAACAGGATAATATAGCAATTCTGAGTTTGTACGAATGAAATAACATTGACTTAAGATATATAAAGCAAACACTGACGGAACGACAAGGAGAAATCAACAAATTAACAATTATAATGGGAGATTTAACATCTCTCTGTCAGTAACAGCTAGAATAAAGACACTAACTCATTAAAGCTATAGAAGATTTGAACATGATAAACTTGATTTAATGGACGTATCTAGAACATTGCACATGACAGCCACAAATAGACCTTCTAGTGGGTCATAAAGCAAGATGTGAAACAAACTTCAAAAAGTGGAAATCATACATTATATTTTCTGTCCACAATAAAATTAAGCTAGGAATCAATAATAAAATATAACTATAAAACCCTCTTATGTTCAGAAATGAATAAATATATTTCTAAATTTTTAAGATGTCAAGTGGTAAGTTAGAAATGTAGTATCTTGGACTATAGCTCAAAGCAACACTTAAAGAAAAATATTTGTTCTTAAATGAACATATTTGAAAAGAAGTAAAGCTGAAGATTAATGAGCTCAGGATTCATCTAAAAATTTGAAAAAAAAACCCTGCAAATTAAATCTAAAGAAAGTAGAAAAAAAGAAATAATGACAAGAACAGAAATTAATGAAATAGAACAAAAGTGGACTAAATCAGCAAAGCCAACATGGTTTACAACAACCCAGGGGAAAGGAATTAAAATTTACTGCATGCCTTTTCTGTGCTTTACAGTCTGCTAGGACCCTTAAAAATGCTATTTAATTCCTTTTAATAGCTTTATTGAGATATAATTTACATACAATAAAGTTAATCTATTTATAGCATACAGTTCAGTGGGTTTAGTATATTCACAGGTTGTGCAACCATAATCACAATCTAATTTTAGAATATTTTGGTCCCCACACAAAGAATCCCCACACTCCCAGGCAGTGACTCCCCATTCCTTTCCAGTCTCCCTTCTCCTTTCAAGCCCCTAACAACCACTATTCTACTTTCTCTATATAAGTTTGCTTTTTTCTGACATTTCATATAAATGACCTCTTAAAATATACTGTCTTTCATGACTAGCTTCTTTCACATAGCATAATGTTTTCAAGATTCATTCATGCTGTGGTATGGATTAGTACTTCATTCCCTTTTAGAGGTGAATAATATTCCCTTATATGAATTACCACATTTTGTTTATCCATTCATCAGTTGAATGACACTTGGCTGGTTCCCACTTTTTGGCTATCATAAATAATGTTGATGTGAACATGTATGTACCAGTTTTTTGTGGATGCATGTTGGATTTCTTGAGTTGCAGGAGTTCTTTTTGTATCCTGGATACAAGTTCCTCATTAGATACATGATTTGCAAAATTTGTTCCCATTCTATGGGTTGCCTTCTCACTTTCTTGACAGTACTATTTGCAAAACAAAAGTTTTAAATTTTGATAGAGTCTTAACAGTTTGGTAGTTTTAGCAGTTACATTTAGGTTTATGATCCATTTTTTGTTTATTTTTGTGTATAATTTAATGTTTACAACAGCTCTGTAAGATGAGTACTATTCTATTCATTTTATATGAAAAATAACTGTGACTCAGAGTCTAAAGTAGCTCCCCAAGATGAAACCAGCATGCACTGAAACTGGGACTCAGACTCAAATTTCAAATCAAATCCAGATACAAAGTTCACGATACCAAAAAGCCTGACTGGCATTTCTAGCATATGAAATCTCAGTCATTTTTGAAGTTGGCATTTTATTCAAGGGTATACTCATTTCATAAAATGCTGTTTCATTTAGTGTTCAAATTGAAAAAAAATTAAAGCAGTTTGGCAAACATCTTCTGGGGCTAAAGTTCATTAAAAGGACATGTACTATAAGATGAAAATACATACCAGAAGACCAACTAGGCTCTCCAGAGCATGGTTAATGAGTCTCCTAAACCACACCCCATTACAGTTTATTTCTTAATTAAATGCTACATAAACTATTAAAATGCACCATTTCTACTGTAACAGCACTACTATCAAAGGACAGTAAAGAGGTGTCTTAAACCAGATGCTTCATGGCATCAAATAGCTGATGTTTTATTTGGGTGAAGAAAACTCAGATGATGCATAAATGAAAAATAGTTACCAGGAGAAAGAAGAAAAATAAGTCAGGAAGGAGGGAGCCATCACTTATTTTTGAAGGCAAATGATCTAAACAATGTTTGTTTATGAAACTGTCAGTCTAAAATGAGTCTAATGAGCTGGCCATTTAGGAATATGTTTTGCTGGAAAGCTTCAAAACCTTGTACAAAGTGCAGAGAGAGAAAGAAGAGAGGAAGAGGGAGAGACAGAAAGATACACACAAGTGATGAATGCTTTCTTCTGTATAGAAAATCTGATGACTAAACACTTGCTCCCTGATTTGGAGGTGGCCTAGAACTCAACTCTCTTATGGATCTCCCAAGAGACAAATTAAAGTACTTGAAACTACTTCACTGGAAGAAGAGATTGGTAGCAATGGAAAAAGTGAGCCATGCAGGATGTACTGACATTACTAGTGTATTAGCAAGAACTTTAAGGAGAATTTTGCTTTTGGCTTACTGTCTTAGTCCATTTGGGCTGCTCTAACAAAATACCATAGACTCGGTGTCTTAAACAATAAACATTTACTTCTCACAGTCCTGAAGGCTGTGAAGTCCAAGATCAAGTCACTGGCAGCACTGATTCCTGGTGAGAGCTCTCTTCCTGGTTTGCAGAATGGATATCTTCTTGCTGTATCCCTACATGGCCAAGAGAGAAATTATCTTTCTGCAGTCTCTTTTTAAAAGGGCACTAATCTCATTCATAAGGGCTCCATCCTTTTGACCTATCACCTCCAAAGGCCCCGTCTCCAAATACCATCACACCGGAAATTAGGGCTTCATCATATGAATTTAGAGGAGACACAAACATTCGATCTATAGCACTTACTAATACATGAACCACATACTATAATTAGAAATGTAAGACAAATTACCAAGAAGAATTTAGTGAACTTCATACAAGTACCCTAGAGCATAGGCAGTCAAGAAGTGTGTTGTTGTTGTTTTAGTAACAAACAACCTGATTTTCGAATAAAATCTTCTAATCCCTCTCAGAGCTCCCAGTATGTGAAATAAATAAATACAGAGCCTGTCTTCTCTTGGTGGAGGAAATAGTCCAGAACCCCAAATGGTTCTGTCTCCTCCACTTTCATCTAAGATAGCTTTTGTAAAACATCGGGAAAACTACAGCTGCTCCAGCGCAATAAACTTTCTTTATTTTTTTACAGCATTAAAAATATTTTAAATGAAATGGTGGAAATAATAGATGGCAGGTATTTTGTTTTTAAGGCTTTAAGATTTGTCTTGGCAAAAACAAAGCAAAAAAACTGGCAACTATACATCAGCAACTCAACTTAAAAAAAAAAAAGCAATTAAACTGTTATGCATTGAGTTGTGTCCTAGCAAAAAGATGTTGAAGTCTTAACCTCCAGTACCCCAGAATGTGACTTTATTTGGAATTCAGGCTTTTACATAAGTTTCATTTCAAACTAAATTTCATTTCAAACTAAAATGAAATTATTAAGGTGGGCACTAATCCAATATAACTGTGTCCTTATTAAAAAAAGAAAAAGGGAAATTTGGCCACAGAGGCATACATGTGTAGAAGGAAGACAGTGTAAAGACACAGGAAGAAGACCATCTACAAGGCAGGGAACACTGAAGCTACCAGAAGCTGGGAGAAAGGCACAGAACAGACTCTTCCCTCACAGACCTCAGAAGGAACCAGAATGCTGAAACCTCGATTTCAGACTTCTAACCTCCAGAACTGTGAGACAATAAATGTCTGCTGTTTAAGTAAGTCCCCTAGTTTCTGGCACTTCACTATGGCAGCCTAGGAAGCTAATGCACAAACAAAACTTGAAATCTCAGAGTCTGGGGAACCCTGGATAATCAGACTCAAAAGAAAAATAAGACACTGTCTTTTCCCAGAGAAGGAAGACAATCAACCTCAAGGGAGTCCCTCCCCATGTCCCAGGCATTGGGAAAGGTTTGATTTTACTCATTATCACATCTAAATTCTCGTAGCAGCATTAAGACATTGGTTATTAATCCAGTTCTATGGATGAGGAAATTGAAACTCAGAATAATCTGATCTTGTCCAAGATCATACTACCCATAAGTGGTGAGGCTGAGTCCAAAAACATGATAGGTAATATTACTGGACATTTCCTATGTCTAGGAGCTATTATAAGGGCTTTACATGTATTAACTCATTCAATTTTTGTAACAACCCTGTGAAGCAACAATACAATTATCTTCAAGGGATTTTCCACATAGATATCTTGTAATTCTTTCTTAGATTAATTCCTCTAAAATATAGGTTTGTTGCAGTTATAAATTTTTCAGTTGTTTATTGATAGTAGAAATAAGTGTTATTAATTGTTGTGAGTTATAGAACACCATGGTTAGTATCTAGGCTCTAGATCCACACCATCTGCAGTTTCACCCCTTGCTCTGTGACCTTGGGCAAGGTATTTAATCTCAGCTTTGTGCCTTTGTTACTTTATCTGTATAATGGGGATAATAATAACACATAGAGCTGTGTGAATTAAATGAATTAACATATTTAAATTATAAAACTGGTTTATAATAAGTATTATCTCTCAGCATCATTATTTATTGTTATTATCCCATTTTATCTGTAAAATGTAGTTTTTGCCTGTTTGGCCAGAAAAACAGGTTTTCAGGTCAGGCTGACCTGGGTTTGAAATGCAATTCTGTCATCTACTAGCTGTGTGACTTTCACAAAGGTCTTCTCCAGAAGATGGGGAAAAGACAGTCTCTCTAATAAGTGGTGCTGGGAAAAGTGGACAGCTACATGTAAAAGAATGAATTTAGAACATTTTCTCATATCATATACAAAAATAAACTCAAAATGGATTAAAGACCTTAATGTAAGACTGGAAAACATAAAACTCCTAGAAGAAAACATGGGCAGTACACTCTTTGACATAGCCCTTAGTGATATTTTTCTGGATCTGTCTCCTCAGGCAAGGGAAACAAAAGCAAAAACAGACAAGTGGGACTTAATTAAACTTAACAGGTTTTGCACAGGGAAGGAAACCATGAACAAAATGAAAAAACCTACTGAATAGGAGAAAATATTTGCAAATGATATGTCTGATAAGGAGCTAATATCCAAAATATATAAACAGCTCATACAACTCAATATTTTAAAAATCTGATTAAAAAATGGGTAGAGGAACTGAATATACATTTTTCCAAAGAAGACATACAGATGGACAACAGGCACGTGAAAAGATGCTCAGCATCACTAATCATCAGGGAAATGTAAATCCAAACCACAGTGAGATATCACCTCACACCTGTCAGAATGGCTATTGTCAAAAAGACAACAAATAACAAATGTTGGCAAGGACCGGAGAAAAGGGAACCCTAGTCAGTACTAGTAGGATTGTAAATTGGTGCAGTCTCTGTGGAAAACAGTATGGTGGTTCCTCAAAAAACTAAAAATAGAACTATCATATTATCCAGCAATTCCACTCCTGGGTATATAACCCCCAAAAAACAAAACCTAAAACTAATTCGGAAAGATAATGCACCGAAATGTTCACAGCAGCATAATTTACAATAGCAAAGATATGAAAGCAACCCAAGTGCCCATCAACAGATGAATGGATAAAGAATATGTGGTATGTATATATATATATATATATATATATATATATATATATATAATGCAATATTAGGCATAAAAAAGAATAAAAGTTTGCTATTTGCAACAACATGTATGGAGCTGGAAGGCATCATGTTGAGTGAAATAAGTCAGACAGAGAAAGACAATTACTGTATGTTTTCACTCATATGTGGAGTCTAAAGTATAAAAAGAATGAGTATAGCAAAAGAGAAACAGACACAGAGAACCAGTGGTTACCAGTGGGGAGAGGTGTAGGGGGGTAGGGCAAGATAGGGGAAGGGGATTAGACAAATAAGATACAAGGATATATTGTACAGCACAAGGGATATAGCCAATGTCTTATAATAACTTTATTTTTTTAATTTTAATTTTAATTTTTGGCTGCATTGGATCTTTGTTGCTGCGTGTAGGGGCTACTCTACATTGCAGTGCATGGACTTCTCCTTGCAGTGGCTTCTCTTGTTGTGGAGCACGGGCTCTAGGTAGGGGGGCTTCAGTAGTTTTGGTGCATGGCTTAGTTGCTCCTCGGCATGTGGGATCTTCCCGGACCAGGGATTGAACCCATTTCCCCTGCATGGGCAGGCGGATCCTTAACCACTGTGCCACCAGGGAAGTCCCTATAATAACTCTAAATGGAGTATAATCTATAAAAATTATGAATCACTATGTTGTACACATGAAAGTATTATATTTTAAACAACCATACTTTAAAATAAAAAAGAATTAAAAGAATTGCACTGCTTATTTTCTTAAGATTGCCAGAGCATATCTATTTTGAACCAGTGCAGACAGAAGATAACAAAATGACTATTATCTAAAATACCAGAATTAATTTTTTATGGTGTTAAAGAATAAGTTTAGCTTTAGGTAGGAAATGAAAGAGAGAAAGAGAGAGAGAAATAAAAGAAAGTCCAATAAGTTCATTTTAAGTTCAGTTAAATCTAAAGTACTTCATGATGTATACAACTTATTAAAGACTTCCTACAGTTATTAAAACATGCTTTATAAATCTTCACGTTTAGTCACGTATAGGTAAAAGCAGATTTTCTTAAAACAATTTAACATTGTGAGAGTTTGCAGGGACCAGGAGGAGAGCATTGCAGTGAAGTGTCAGTCTGACAGAAGAGGTGACACAACCAATTTTGTCCTACTCTGGATCAACAGGTGGGTTCTGGATTTCTAGTTTTGATTCAGCTACTTTGTCAGCACTGAGTAAGACCTTTGGAGCATAACATCTCTATAAACTAAATACTTTCAGGAGTATTTTCCTTTTCATTTTTCCTTTAATTAAAGCCAGTGCCCTTCTTAAAGGGACATTCCTTTTTAGATTGTGTATTTTCCTTCCTCAAAGAGAGGACTTATTTTACTGTCTTTTATACTTCATGGACTTGTTATAGAAATTAAATGAGATGAGTGTTTGCAAAGTTCTTAGCATAATGGCTGGCAATGAGAAAACAACAGATCTTATTATAATTCCCTGGAAACCAGACATTAACTTTCTGTGAGAAGGAACATAAAGATGATTCCATACTAGCAGCCAGTACCTTTTGGTTTCTTGGGGAAATGTGTCCTTAACTTCTCTACCTTTCTAACTATGAGCTTTAAAGCTTCTTCTCTTTCTTGAAGCCATTCAGCTATGTCAAAGACCTTAGATATTTTCAAAATTGAATTTTCATATTCTTATTTTCAAAGAGCAAACAGTGAATAGAAAAAAACATAGAAGAAAATCAAAAGATATTTGAAACAGTTTGTGACAGTTTGGTCATTGAAAACAGCAACATTTTTGATTCATTCCTGAGTTGGGAAAAGAAATACCATTTATTGACATTGGTGTACATTTGTTTTCTAGAAAAATCACATAAAAATCTTGGAGCTCAACTCCGTAGGGAGTAATCCAACCATCTCACTTCATCACTTCTGGAGAAGTTTGCAATGCTGTCTCCTGAATGACAAACATGAAAGAACAGATGGCATAAAAAAGAAGTTCCACAGAGTAGTAAGAATAATTCCTATTATTTTGAATCAGTCCTTCAAAAAGAAGTGCGGTCACCTCAAATTACTGTGTAATCTTAACCAAACTATGTATGTATGAAAATCTGTATTTATACTCCATCTATTTCTTCCCCCAATTTTAAAGTATCTTAGAATAAAGAACTTTCAAAAAGAATAAAACTTGAATAGAAAAAAAAAGATAATGACATAGGAAAAAGACTACTGCTGATTATCAGGAAATAGAACAGTTAATGTAATTAGCATAACATTTTTAATAAACTTCCTGGAAGCCTAGGCAAAAAAAGCGGTCTCCTTATCAGAAAAAAGGCACATTGCAAGGCTGTTAAAATTGAAAAATGGAAGAAACATGGAGCCACTTATGGCTCCATAGAAAGCATGGTGCTTTCTATGGGAACTTCTCATCCACTAGAAGGTCAAATAAAGCCTTCTGGATGTTAACTCCCAAGTAATCCCATTCAGTATGGTCAAAGATTGAAATAAAAAAGTATATGTCCTGGCTATTGTAAATAGTGCTGCAATGAACATTGGGTTGCATGTTATCTTTTTGAATTATAGTTTTCTCCGTATATATGCCCAGAAGTGGGATTGCTGGATCATATGGCAGCTCTATTTTTAGTTTTTTAAGGAACCTCCATATTGTTCTCTGTAGTGGCTGTATCAATTTACATTCCCACCAACAGTGCAAGAGGGTTTCCTTTTCTCTACACCCTCTGCAGTATTTATTATTTGTAGATTTTTTGATGATGGCCATTCTGATCAGTGTGAGGTAATATCTTATTGTAGTTTTGATTTGCATTTTTCTACTAATAAGTAGTGATGTTGAGCATATTTTCATGTGCTTTTTAACCATCTGTATGTCTACTTCAGAGAAATGTCCATTTAGATCTTCTACCCATTTTTTGATTGGGTTGTTTGGGGTTTTTTTTATATTGAGTTGCATGAGCTGTTTGTATATTTTGGAGATTAATCCCTTGTTGGTTGCTTCATTTGCAAATATTTTCTCCCATTCTGAGGGTTGTCTTTTAGTTTTGTTTATGGTTTCCTTTGCTGTGCAAAAGCTCTTTGAAACACTGTTTACAATAGCCAGGACATGGAAGGAACCTAAATGCCCATCAACAGAGGAAAGGATAAAGAAGATGTGATCCATATATACAATGGAATATTACTCAGCCCTAAAAAAGAATGAAATAATGCCATTTGCAGCAACATGGATGGACCTAGACAACGTCATACTGAGTGCAGTAAGTCAGACAGAGAAAGACAAATATCACATGATATCGCTTATATGTGGAATCTAAAAAAAGGCTACAAATGCACTTATCTACAAAACAGAAATAGAGTTACAGATGTAGAAAATAAACTTATGGTTACTGGCGGGCTGGGTAAGGGGGTGAGGGATAAATTGGAAGATTGGGATTGACACACACACTACTATATATAAAATAGATAACTAATAAGAACCTACTATATAGCACAGGGAACTCTACTCAATACTCTGTAATGACCTATATGGGAAAAGAATCTAAAAATGAGTGGATATGTGTATATTCACTTTGCTGTACACCTGAAACTAATATAACATTGTAAATCAACTATACCCCAATAAAAATTATTTTTAAAAAAGTGTATGTAGCTGCTCAATGCAATTGCTGACACAACAAATTTGATTCGTTGACTTAGTTGACAGGTGTTTTTGTTTCATTGGCTGAAGTGAATTGACCAATGAATTTGATATGATCAGAACCAGCTGCCATGATTTCGGCTGATACATCTGGTTGCATGTAACAGGAACACTACTTATCCGAATAGTCTTATTCCCTACCATGTAAAGAAAAAGATTTATTTTTTTTTCACATGAAAAGGAATCTGGAGCTGGGCAGAATATGGGTTTGGCAGCTTCATGATGACAACAGGAATCCAGGCTCTTTCCCATTTTCCATTCCACCATCCTTAGTGTGTGGTTCGTTTCCTCCTCTTTTCCTCTCTAGGTATATGTCTATGCTCCAGGCAGGAAGAATTGGGGGAGAACAAAGGATTGAGGATAAAAGGCAAAGATGCACGAACTTTTTAACAAGATTTCCAAGAGTCTCACATTCACATGCATCTCATTAGCCAGAACTTGGTCACATGGCTACTTCTAGAGATAATGGGGCCTGGAGAAGTGAATATTTTTAACTGGACATCTTGACATCCCAAACAAAATCGGGTGTTTATTGATAAAAAGGAAAGAAGAATGGACATTGGGTGCACAATTAACAATAGTTGCCATATGGCTTTGACTTCCTTACCTTTAAAAAAACATAAAGTAAGGCATATAAATTTCCTTATTCTCACATCTTCCCTGAATTTCAGGAGGGGAGTGTGTGTGTGTGTGTGTGTGTGTGTGTGTGTGTGCAGGTGATTTCAGAATCTTTCATATTTTTAAAAATAGACAATTTTTAAGCAGTTTTAGATTTATATAAGAAGTGAGAAGATAGTACAGAGAATTCCTACATACTTCCTTACCCAATTTCCCCTAACGTCTTAACAGTATGACACAGTTGTTGCAATTAATGAAATAATATTGATACCTTTTGATTAATGAAAGTTAATAGTTTATTCATATTTCCTTAATTTTACTTAATGTCTTTTCCTATTCTAATAGTCCACTCAGGACACCAAATTACATTTAGTTGTCATGTCTTCTAGGTTCCTCTTGGCTATGACAGTTGCTCAAAGTTTCCTTGATTTTAATGACTCTGAGAGTTTGGGGGAATATTACCCAGTTTTAGGATGCCCCTCTGCTGGAATTTGTCTGATATTTTTCTCATGATTAGACTAGGGTTATTCACTCTTGGGAGGATTATGGCCAGGGTAAAGTGCCATTTTGATCACATAATATCAAAGGTACATAGCTATCAACATGATTTATCACAGTTGATACTGACCTTGATCACCTGACGGAGGTAGTGTTTGTCAGGTTTTCCACTATGAAGTTACTCTTTTAAAATTTTTCTCCCTAGAGATTACTACAAGAAACTCTATGCCAATAAAATGGACAACCTGGAAGAAATGGACAAATTCTTAGAAATGTACAACCTGCCAAGACTGAATCAGTAAGAAATAGAAAATATGAATAGACCAATCACAAGCACTGAAATTGAAACTGTGATTAAAAATCTTCCAACAAACAAAAGCCCAGGACCAGATGGCTTCACAGGCGAATTCTATCAAACATTTAGAGAAGAGCTAACACCCATCCTTCTCAAACTCTTCCAAAAAATTTCAGAGGAAGGAACACTCCCAAACTCATTCTACGAGGCCACCATCACCTTGATACCAAAACCAGGCAAGGATGTCACAAAGAAAGAACACTACAGGCCAATATCACTGATGAACATAGATGCAAAAATCCTCAACAAAATACTAGCAAACAGAATCCAACAGCACATTAAAAGGATCATACACCATGATCAAGTGGGGTTTATTCCAGGAATGCAAGGATTCTTCAATATACGCAAATCAATCAATGTGATACACCATATTAACAAGTTGAAGGAGAAAAACCATATAATCATCTCAATAGATGCAGAGAAAGCTTTCAGCAAAATTCAACACCCATTTATGATAAAACCCCTGCAGAAAGTAGGCATAGAGGGAACTTTCCTCAACATAATAAAGGCCATATATGACAAACCCACAACCAACATTGTCCTCAATGGTGAAAAACTGAAACCATTTCCACTAAGATCAGGAACAAGACAAGGCTGCCCACTCTCACCACTCTTATTCAACCTAGTTTTGGAAGTTTTAGCCACAGCAATCAGAGAAGAAAAGGAAATAAAAGGAGTCCAAATTGGAAAAGAAGAAGTAAAGCTGTCACTGTTTGCAGATGACATGATACTCTACATAGAGAATCCTAAAGATGCTACCAGAAAACTACTAGAGCTAATCAATGCATTTGGTAAAGTAGCAGGATACAAAATTAATGCACAGAAATCTCTAGCATTCCTGTACACTAATGATGAAAAATCTGAAAATGAAATCAAGAAAACACTCCCATTTACCATTGCAACAAAAAGAATAAAATATCTAGGAATAAACCTACCTAAGGAGACAAAAGACCTGTATGCAGAAAATTATAAGATACTGATGAAAGAAATTAAAGATGAAACAAATAGATGGAGAGATATACCATGCTCCTGGATTGGAAGAATCAATATTGTGAAAATGACTCTACTACCCAAAGCAATCTACAGATTCAATGCAATCCCTATCAAACTACCACTGGCATTTTTCACAGAACTAGAACAAAAAATTTCAAAATTTGTTTGGAAAAACAAAAGATCCCGAATAGCCAAAACAATCTTGAGAATGAAAAACAGAGCTGGAGGACTCAGGCTCCCTGACTTCAGACTATACTACAAAGCTACAGTAATTAAGGCAGTGTGGTACTGGCACAAAAACAGAAAGATAGATCAATGGAACAGGATAGAAAACCCAGAGATAAACCCACACACATATGGTCAACTTATCTTTGATAAAGGAGGCAGGAATGTACAGTGGAGAAAGGACAGCCTCTTCAATAAGTGGTGCTGGGAAAACTGGACAGGGACATGTAAAAGTATGAGATTAGATCATTCCCTAACACCATACACAAAAATAAACTCAAAATGGATTAAAGACCTAAATGTAAGGCCAGAAACTATCAAACTCTTAGAGGAAAACATAGGCAGAACACTCTATGGCATAAATCACAGCAAGATCCTTTTGGACCCACCTCCTAGAGAAATGGAAATAAAAACAAAGATAAACAAATGGAACCTAATGAAATTTCAAAGCTTTTGTACAGCAAAGGAAACCATAAACAAGACCAAAAGACAACCCTCAGAATGGGAGAAAATATTTGCAAATGAAGCAACTGACAAAGGATTAATCTCCAAAATTTATAAACAGCTCATGCAGCTCAATAGCAAAAAAACAAACAACCCAATCCAAAAATGGGCAGAAGACTTAAATAGGCATTTCTCCAAAGAAGATATACAGACTGCCAACAAACACATGAAAGAATGCTCAACATCATTAATCATTAGAGAAATGCAAATCAAAACTACAATGAGATATCATCTCACACCAGTCAGAATGGCCACCATCAAGAAATCTAGAAACAATAAATGCTGGAGAGGGTGTGGAGAAAAGGGAACACTCTTGCACTGCTGGTGGGAATGTGAATTGGTACAGCCACTATGGAGAACAGTATGGAGGTTCCTTAAAAAACTACAAATAGAACTACCATATGACCCAGCAATCCCACTACTAGGCATATACCCTGAGAAAACCATAATTCCAAAAGAGACATGTACCAAAATGTTCATTGCAGCTCTATTCACAATAGCCCGGAGCTGGAAACAACCTAAGTGTCCATCATCGGATGAATGGATAAAGAAGATGTGGCACATATATACAATGGAATATTACTCAGCCATAAAAAGAAACGAAACTGAGCTATTTGTAATGAGGTGGATAGACCTAGAGTCTGTCATACAGAGTGAAGTAAGTCAGAAAGAGAAAGACAAATACCGTATGCTAACACATATATATGGAATTAAAAAAAAATGTCATGAAGAACCTAGGGGTAAAACGGGAATAAAGACACAGACCTACTTGAGAATGGACTTGAGGATATGGGGAGGTGGAAGGGTAAGCTGTGACAAAGTGAAAGAGAGGCATGGACATATATACACTACCAAACGTAAGGTAGATAGATAGTGGGAAGCAGCTGCAGAGCACAGGGAGATCAGCTCGGTGCTTTGTGACCGCCTGGAGGGGTGGGATGGGGAGGGTGGGAGGGAGGGAGATGCATGAGGGAAGGGATGTGGGAACAGATGTATATGTATGACTGATTCACTTTGTTATAAAGCAGAAACTAATAAAAAAATAAAAAAATAAAATAAAATAAAATAAAACAAAAGAAACAAAAACAATAAATCTTTGTTGAATCCAAAAAGAAAATTTTTTTTTCTCCCTTTTCAACTCTGCTCCTCAGAAGGAAGACACATTACATGACCCACACTTAAGAAGTAGGAAGTTATGCTCCCTCTCCCAAGGGTAGAATATCTGCAGACATTATTTGGAATTCTTATGCAAGGGAGACATCTATTATCCCTTATTTATTTATTCAATCATTTATTTATATCAGTATGGACTCATGGATATTTTTCATATACTTTGGGTTTATAATTCAATAATACTTTCTTTATTTATTTTGCTCAAATTGTTCCAGGTTTGGTCATTAGAAATTTTTTTTCAGTTGGTTCCTAGGTCCCGTTGATGTCTCCCCATCAATCTAGGTTTTTTGTTTGGTTTTGAGTACTTTCTTATTTTCTGCTACAAAATGCTATAGGATCACCCTATTTGCTGCCCCAGAGCTACAATCAGCCACTTCTCCAATGATAAGGGCAGGATTTTTAAGATATTATTTTTCCCACTTTACAACTGAGATAATTGTGGCAGATCAGGCAACTTATTTAAGTTTCCAGAGCTTACTGTTAATAGAATTAGTATAAGAATCCTAGGATCTTTCCACTAGACCATAATTTTTATCTGCTCATTAATAAATCTTATTAGGATCTATGTAGAAATTTCTAGTAAGCACGAACTTCCAAAAGTCCTTAGTATAAAAACCCCAGATATATCCCTGAGAATTGTGAAGTCATAAACATTGAAACCTAGTGAATATCATACTCTAAAGGAAGAGAAGACATATTATGGGAATACTGAGAAGACTTTCAGGGAAACCTTGGCTAATCCACAAAAAAGCTGTCATTTTTCACAGCATCAAGATTTCTGTGGGAGTCTCAGTAGCTGTTGGAGCAGTGAAGTGCCCCTGTTGGGAATGTAGTCACTGCCAGGGCTGCAGAGATCCTGTGGCTCAAGTCAGAGGGGCTGGGATAAACCTGCAGGAAGCTGCTGTCTATGTAAATCTCAGGTTCCCCTGCACTTGATTCCTAGTCCTCCAGATAGCTTATGGAAACCCTTGGGAGTAGGTAACACAGAAATGGCTCAAAATAATTTAGGATGTTTTAGGCATAAGTCTAGCCTTTTGAATCAAGTTGGGGATTATTATAGAAACAGTGTGATTGAAGCCCTCAGACAGTTTGGAGGCACAGCACAGTACCTGGAAAAGATATTAAAACTGGCACATGGGTATATAAGCATGAAGTATGCTTCTTCTATGATTAAAACTCATTAATGTTCATATCCTGTCACTTGAGGGAAAAAGCATTTGTTAATCAAAATGGACCAGTGGGATCTATCATCCCAGCCTCGGTTCCCCATTGATTTCTTTCCTTGAAGAAATCCCCTAGTGTGCTGATCCAAAAGTCCCACAAGGAAATCCCATTCTCCCATTTCAGTTTAATTTCCTACTGATAGCTTATCGCTGTATTAAATGTACCTTTTTAAAAAAGTTCATTTCATAGAGATTGTGTTGCCCTCTCCAGTGGTTTTGCTTATTACCTTTATGTTCAGAGACCCCACATGAAACATAGGCTAAACATAGGATAAAAGAAGGACACTACATAATGACCAAGGGATCAATCCAAGAAGAAGATATAAAATTATAAATATATATGCACCCAACATAGGAGCACCTCAATACATAAGGCAACTGCTAACAGCTGTAAAAGAGGAAATCGACAGTAACAAAATAATAGTGAGGGACTTTGACACCTCACTTACACCAATAGACAGATCACCCAAAATGAAAATAAATAAGGAAACAGAAGCTTTAAATGACACAATAGACCAGGTAGATTTAATTGATATTTATAGGACATTCCAAGTGAAAATAGCAGATTACACTTTCTTCTCAAGTGCACATGGGACATTCTCCAGGATAGATCACATCTTGGGTCACAAATCAAGCCTCAGTAAATTTAAGAAAATTGAAATCATATCAAGCATCTTTTCTGACCACAACACTATGAGATTAGAAATGAGTTACAGGGGAAAAAATGTAAAAAACACAAAGACATGGAGGTTAAACACTACGTTACTAAATAACCAAGAGATCACTGAAGAAATCAGAGAGAAATCAAAAAATACCTAGAGACAAATAACAATGAAAACAAGACAATCCAAAACCTATGGGATGCAGCAAAAGCAGTTCTAAGAGGGAAGTTTATAGCTATACAGGCCTACCACAAGAAACAAGAAAAATCTCAAATAAATAATCTAACCTTACACCTAAGGAACTAGAGAAAAGAACAAACAAAACCCAAAGTTAGCAGAAGGAAAGAAATCATAAAGATCAGAGCAGAAACAAAGAAAACAATAGCAAAGATCAATAAAACTAAAAGCTGGTTCTTTGAGAAGATAAACAAAATTGATAAACCATTAGCCAGACTTATCAAGAAAAAGAGGGAGAGGACTCAAATCAATAAAGTTAGAAATGAAAAAGAAGAAGTTACAACTGACACCGCAAAAATACAAAGCACCCTAAGAGACTACTACAAGCAACTCTATGCCAATAAAATGGACAACCTGGAAGAAATGGACAAATTCTTAGAAATGTATAACCTTCTGAACCAGGAAGAAACAGAAAATATGAACAGAGCAATCACAAGTAATGAAATTGAAACTGTGATTAAAAATCTTACAACAAACAAAAGTCCAGGACCAGATGGCTTCACAGGCGAATTCTATCAAACATTTAGAGAAGAGCTAACACCCATCCTTCTCAAACTCCTCCAAAAAATTGCAGAGGAAAGAATACATCCAAACTCATTCTATGAGGCCACCATCACCCTGATACCAAAACCAGACAAAGATACTACAAAAAAAGAAAATTGCAGACCAATATCACTGATGAATATAGATGCAAAAATCCTCAACAGAATACTAGCAAACAGAATCCAACAACACATTAAAAGGATCATACACCATGATCAAGTGGGATTTATCCCAGGGATGCAAGGATTCTTCAATACATGCAAATCAATCAATGTGATACACCATATTAACAAACTGAAGAAGAAAAACCATATGATCATCTCAATAGATGCAAAAAAAGCTTTCAACAAAATTCAACACCATTTATGATAAAAACTCTCCAGAAAGTGGGCATAGAGGGAACCTACCTCAACATAATAAAGGCCATATACGACAAACCCACAGCAAACATCATTCTCAATGGTGAAAAACTGAAAGCATTTCCTTGAAGATCAGGAATAAGACAAGGATGTCCACTCTCACTGCTATTATTCAACATAGTTTTGGAAGTTCTAGCCATGGCAATCAAAGAAGAAAAAGAAATAAAAGGAACACAAATTGGAAAACAAGACATAAAACTGTCACTGTTTGCAGATGACATGATACTATACATAGAGAATCCTAAAGATGCCACCAGAAAACTACTAGAGCTAATCAATGAATTTGGTAAAGGTGGAGGATAACAAATTAATACACAGAAATCTCTTCCATTCCTATGCACTAATGATGAAAATCTGAAAGAGAAATTATGGAAACACTCTCATTTACCGTTGCAACAAAAATAATAAAATACCTAGGAACAAACCTACCTAGGGAAACAAAAGACCTGTATGCAGAAAACTATAAGACACTGATGAAAGAAATTAAAGATGATACCAACAGATGGAGAGATATACCATGTTCTTGGATTGGAAGAATCAATGTTGTGAAAATTAATATATAAGCCAAAGCAATCTACAGATTCAGTGCAATCCTTATCAAACTACCAATGGCATTTTTTATGGAACTAGAACAAAAAATCTTAAAATTTGTATGGAGACACAAAAGACCCTGAATAGCCAAAGCAGTCTTTAGGGAAAAAAACGGAGCTGGAGGAATCAGAATCCCCGACTACTACAAAGCTACAGTAATCGAGACAATAGGGTACTAGCACAAAAACAGAAACATAGATCAATGGAACAAGAGAGAAAGCTCAGAGGTAAACCCACGCACCTATGGTCAACTAATCTATATCAAAGGAGGCAAGGATATACAATGGAGAAAAGACAGTCTCTTCAATAAGTGGTACTGGGAAAACTGGACAGCTACATGTAGAAGAATGAAATTAGAACACTCCTTAACACCATACACAAAAATAAACTCAAAATGTGTTAGAGACCTAAATGTAAGACCGGACACCATAAAACTCTTAGAGGAATACATAGGAAGAACACTCTTTGACATAAATCACAGAAAGATCTTTTCTGATCCACCTCCTAGAGTAGTGGAAATAAAAACAAAAATAACAAATGGGACCTAATGAAACTTAAAAGCTTTTGCACAACAAAGGAAACCATAAACAACACGAAAAGGCAACCCTCAGAATGGGAGAAAATATTTTCAAATGAATCAATGGACAGATGATTAATCTCCAAAATATATAAACAGCTCATGTAGCTCAATATTAAAAAAACAAACAACCCAATCCAAAAATGGGCAGAAGACCTAAATAGACATTTCTCCAAAGAAGACATACAGATGGCCAAGAAGCACATGAAAAGCTGCTCAACATCACTAATTATTAGAGAAATGCAAATCAAAACTACAATGAGGTATCACCTCACACCAGTTAGAATGGGCATCATCAGAAACTCTACAAACAATAAATGCTGGAGAGGGTGTGGAGAAAAGGGAACCCTCTTGCACTGTTGGTGGGAATGTAAATTGATACAGCTACTATGGAGAACAGTATGGAGGTTCCTTAAAAACTAAAAATAGAATTACCATATGATTCAGCAATCCCACTACTGGGCATATACTCAGAGAAAACCAGAATTCAAAAAGACACATGCACCCCAATGTTCATTGCAGCACTATTTACAATAGCCAGGTAATGGAAGCACCCTAAATGCCCATGGACAGACAAATGGATAAAGAAGATGTGGTACATATATACAATGGAATATTACTCAGCCATAAAAAGGAACGAAATTGGGTCATTTGTTGAGACCTAGATGGATCTAGAGACTGTCATGCAGAGTGAAGTAAGTCAGAAAGAGAGAAACAAATATCATATATTAATGCTAGTGGAACCTAGAAAAGTGGTACAGATGACCCGGTTTGCAGGGCAGAAACTGAGACACAGATGTAGAGAAAAAACATATGGACACCAAGGGGGGAAAGCCATGGGGGGGTGGTGTGATGAATTGGGAGATTGGGATTGACATGTATACACTGATGTGTATAAAATTGATGACTAATGAGAACCTTCTGTATTAAAAAAAATATGATCAAATGTATTCTATTGGAAAGAAGCAAAAATAGACCATGTTTACTGTCTAAATTATATAATAATTTAATTATATTTAGCATCTATTGCAGAGGTATTTATTATGCAGATTGAATTTGCTTTATCAATGTCTTTGCTTTGGTAATCAAAATAAAATAATAAAATAAAATAAAATCTGGAAAAAAAATCAGATGATAAAACATCTCAATCATTGCTTGTACGAGAGTCTCTGTTTTATTTCTCTCCATGATTTCATGATAAATAAAAGATTAAATATGTTAACATTCTTGATGAATATCACAATTCCCAGGAGTCACATTCCAAGCTCTGAATATATATGATAAATCACCTGAGTTACATAAAATAAATTTGCTCAGTTCTGCCCTTTGCCTCGGGGGTATTTAGCAATGAACCTTGGTAAGTACTGTCTTGGTCAGGGTCCAGTCAAGACGCAGAAAACACACCAGTTATTTCACAACAGAGATAATTTAGTATAAGGGAATGTTAGCTAGGTATCAATAATTGTTAACTAGGTAACTAAAAAGTCAGAAAGAGAATAAGAAAGTATCACAGTGGTAGCAAATGCAGAAGCAGCTACTACCTTGGACTAGGGGTACTAAGGGAAGAGGTTGAGATTATTAAAATTTAGAAGCTTAAAGATGAGCCCCTGCCAAGGTGTAACTTAGATCTCTGAGGAGGGGGCACTGCTTAGCTGGTTCAGGCATTTCTGGGCTTAGCAGAGGGGCCCCAAGGACCTGAGACCCACATATCTGAGGAGGGGGCACCAGCTGACTGGTCCTGGCGTCTCTCAGATGGTACAATAAGTCTGGCTCTGTGAGTGTTGGAAAAACTGCTGCTTCTGAAAAGGAATGCCAGTGCCAGGGGAAAAAAAGACATGTGGGAGTGGGGATTCTGGAACAGAGCCCAGGCTGGGCAGAATGGTGGTTACAAGTATCTGCTCTGGGGTCAGAAGGACTACTTTTGCATTTCAACTCCATCATCTTCTAGCTCTGTGATCTTGGGCAAGTTAGACTCAGTTTTCCCATACATAAAACGGGGCTAGTATACTTTATGTGCTATTCCTTATCTGAGGATCAAGTGTGATGGTCTATGTAAAGTGCTTGGCAAAGTACCAGTACATAAACTCCAATGCACTACTGCTGCAATTGTTATTAATAAATGCATGAGAGTTGAAATTAATGCTTGTCAATCCAGGGTGACTTTGTTCCCCTAAGGACGTTCAGCAGTGCCTGGAAATATTTTTGATTGTCATGACTTGGGAGCAGTGCTCTGGCATGTAGTGAATAGAGGCCAAAGATGCTGCTTAACATCCTACAATGCACAGGACAACAAAAAATCATCTGGGCTGATATGTCAACAATGCTGAGGTTAAGAAACCCTGGTTTAAATAAAAACAAAAACTGTGTTTGAAGAACTATGAAGGAACAGTACTTCAGAGGGAGGAGAGCTCAGCAGAGACTAGAGTAGTCCGGGAACACTGTGGGTAAGGAAGGCCCAGAAGATGAATGGATTTGGCTCAATGAATGGAGTAAGGAGGGCCACTCCAGGCTGGGCAATAACATGAGCAAAGGTGTGAAGGTAGGACCTTTTCTTCTCTACCTTTATTACCAAGTGGCACATCCAAACTCTCACAAAGGTGGTGTAAATCACTGACTCAGAAACAAAGTGTCAAATATGAGTTCTCCATTCAGGTTGCTTTTCTAACAGAAATCTCACATAACCACTTCATCATATGCAGCAGAAGACGGCCTTGCAGGCTAGATCCCTGACCTAGCTGTCTTGCTGATCAGCATTTCACACAACCAACACCACAGGCAGAAATACCTCAGATGAGAGGAGATGGGAGGAGACTCAGTAAACGCAGCTACCTTTTCAGAGTCCTGCCTTCTAAAATCATTTCACCTCTAGCAACTTGGTGACCCTCCTGAGCAATGGCCTTCGCAGAAAGCTGATCATTCTGGCTAAACTGTGGCTTGACAAATCAGCAGGGCTTTGGACCCCATACTTGACCTCATGCAAATAACCTTACACAATTACTATGAAAAAGACACTGATTTAGTCTCACTTGTTAATTTTTGCTTTTGTTGACTTTGCTTTTTGTGTCAAATCCAAAAATCATTGCTGAGACCTATCTCACTGGGCTTACCCCCTATGTTTTCTTCTAGGAGTTTCACTGTTTCAGGTCTTACATTCAAGTCTTTCATTCATTTTGAGTTGATTTTATCTGTATCCCCATGCTCATTGCAGCATAATTCACAATAACCAAGATATGAAAACAATCTAAGTGTCCATCAATGAATGAATGGATAAAGATGTGGTATGTATATATGTGTGTGTGTGTGTGTGTGTGTGTGTGTGTGTATATATATATATATATATATATATATATATATATATATATAGTATGTATATGTATATACATGCAATGGGAATATGACTCAGCCATGAGAAAGAAGGTAATCCTGCTGTTTGTGACAACATGGATGGAACTTGAGGGCATTATACTAAGTGAAATAAGTCAGATACAGAAAGACAAATACTGTAGGTTATCACTTAAATGTGGAATCTAAAAAAGCCAAACTCAGGGACACAGAGTCTAGAATGGTGGTTACCATAAGCTGGGGGTTGGGGAAAATGGTGAGACATTGGACAAAAAATACAAATTTCCGGCTATAAGATGAATAAGTTCTGGGGATCTAATGTACAGCATGGTGATGATAGTTTATAGTCTTGTATTATATACTTGAAAGTTCCTAAGAGAGTAGATCTTAAATGTTCTCACCACAAAAAAGAAATGGTGATAATGTGATGGGCTGGAGGTGTTAGCTAATCATTTTACATATATAAGTAATATATAATAATTTTGCAATAGACAAGCATATCAATCAACACATTTTACACATTAAACATACACGATGTTATATGTCAGTTATATAAAGCTGGAGGAGGGAAAGACCCTGATTACAGTCAAGGTTGTGCCATAAATGGGTTGCCTGAGAATTGTCAGATTTTAGAAGAATGAAGACAACACTCAAGGAAGAAATGGGGTTGAGGATGCAGCTCTGCTACCGATAAACCACGTGACTCTCCTTGACTAAGTCCATGCACATCTCTTTGCCTTAGATTTCCTCACACTGAGAACAAGGTCACCGGGAAGAGGCTTGCTTGGGTTAATTCAGGGTGTACTTTTCTAAGGCTTTATCTTGCTGTTTTTCAGAATCTAAAATTCCCAGGTCTTCTTTACCAAAGTTAGGAAACACAGTGTAGTATTTAGTTTGTTTGTTTGAACCTGCTTTTCCTGCTGGGGTGGAAACTCCACAAGGACATGAGTTCATGGCTGCATCCTCAGCATTTAGAGTAGTTCCTGCCTCGCTCACTGAATATTTGCTGAATGTTGAAAGATCTCAAGTCTGCCATGATTAGGGATAGAGCTAGAAAAAAACAGGGAGAAGAAGAGAGAGAACAGCAGGTGTTTTCCTAGAAAGAGGGTAGAATAAGGAAAAGCATAATGAGATGTTACTGGAGCTGAGTCTTGTAGTACGTGTAGGAGTTTGCATGGGAAGAAGTGAGGGAGAAGGTTTGCCGAACAGAGTATTAGATATGCAAGGGCTCGGAGAGCATGAAAGATCAAAGTTCTTTTCAAAAACTGTAAGTTTGGGGCTTCCCTGGTGGCTGATGCAGGGGACACGGGTTTGTGCCCTGGTCCAGGAAGATCCCACACACCGTGGAGTGGCTGGGCCGATGAACCATGGCCGCTGAGCCTGTGCTCCGCAACAGGAGAGGCCACAACAGTGAGAGGCCCGTGTACCGCAAAAAAAAAAAACAAAAAAAAAACCCCAAAAAACTGCAAGTTTGCCATAGCTTAGGTCTGGGCATAAGATGCAGCAGAGCAGACATCAGGAGTCAATCTGAGAGGAGTGGCAAATAAGAGAGAGACGTGTGCCTGCTGACTCGTCTTCAAGGATGGGGAGAACCAAAGATCTATGACATGACAGACTGGGATGTGATCAAGCTTTTACTGACAGCAGTGGGGAAAACAATTACGGGGCTGAACAAGAGGCGGGGAGTGTGGTCAGGCATGATGTCTGCCTGTGGCCAAGAGGGAGATGGTAGAGAGCAGGTCAAGATCTCTCTAACCCATCCTATCTTCTGCATTAGGTGAGGTAGGTTAAACTAACCATTCACCAGGGGTTTCTCTGCTTTTCAAGACAATATATAAAGTTCTCATAACCTTTGAGACTCAAACACCTTGTAGATTAATTATTTGGTACATTCTGCTAAACTCAAGTGAAATATTGGTTGTATTTCCATTACAAAATTTTCCTCTCTGTAATGTGTTGACTGCTTTTGAATGCGTCTTAAAACAAGTGGGTTGGGCTTCCCTGGTGGCACAGTGGTTGAGAGTCCGCCTGCCGATGCAGGGGACACGGGTTCGTGCCCTGGTCCGGGAGGATCCCACATGCCAAGGAGCGGCTGGGCCCGTGAGCCATGGCCGCTGAGCCTGCGCGTCCGGAGCCTGTGCTCCGCCATGGGAGAGGCCACGGCAGTGAGAGAGGCCCGCGTACCACAAAACAAACAAACAAACCAAAAAACAGGTGGGTTTCTGTATTTAGGTCATATTATATACATTTCTGTGGAAATTTCAGTAAGACATCCTCTTCATCCTCCTCCTCCTCCTCATCAAATTGTCTGGCAGGTTATTACATAAGTGTATATGTTGTTTCGAACTTCAACTTGATGGTGCAAATTTCTCTACTAAACTCCTCATTTCTGGAAAAATAGTATTTGCAATATAATCATTTCTTATTAGGCATTATCAATATTACTAAAGGGGCTCAAGTAAGAACAATGAAGAAAACTTTCTCTGTTTCTCACTGAGATTGACAATGTCCTTTCAGACAAAGGGATACATGTCGCTTATTAAACTTTTATGTTTTCCTTGTCCTTTTGCAAACACTCTCACATCATTTTTAAGTTCTTTTCTCCCTTTACCATTAAGTTGTTTTTCTCTTTCCATATACACCTGTCTTCATATCAAGAGGGGAAGATGAGCCATTAGAGTCCAGATACCCCTCACATTCTTGGATTTATCTTACAGTTTATGTCAAGGGAGATGTAGAAGGTTGACCTTCTTCTTCTTCCAGGGTTTTCTTTCTGTGTGCATAATTGTAGTGTTTTTATATAGTAGAGATGACAAGACCCCTTTGTATTTAGAACTCATGCTCTTCCCCCAATCACAGGTAAGACACAAAGAGTACCACTGAATGGATAACAATGAGTATCATATCATTAGTAATTAGCTACCTCATTACTCTGTTTTAAATAGCCTGTAATTACTTTCAGCTGCTACTAATGAGCTTCAACTGTGGGGAAAAACACATCCTTAAGTAAACATCTGGAAAACTACATTTGCTCACCTTTTCAAGTCAGTGGAGAGAGTATATTGGCAGGTTTATTGGCAGTAAAAGTCAGGATGATTTCTTTTCTGTGGACAATCATGTTGAACTTTCATCAGATTGATCATCTTCACTCCACATTTTGGCTTTTATTTTTCCATGAGATTTTTCTATTCAGGGATCAATCTCTGTTAAGCATCTGTTTAATTTCATTCCGTTCACTAAAATCTGGAGAAGTTTTAGCTGAAGGAATAATTTTTTTTCCCTGGTGAACATCTTCAGCTCACATGTTCAGAATGATTAGTGTAGACTCTTAACAACCTTGGTAAAGCATATAAAGAATTATGAATAATGTTTACTCCCCCAAAAGCACCCTCCTTCATTCCATTCCTCAGGAATTCACTGAGCATTTACTATACGTGTTTTTGCATCACTGGGCTGCTGAAAAAATTTCACTGGTGTTCCATTGCTTACAGAATAAAATCCAAGCCCCTTAGCCTAGTATTGTGGATGCTGCTAGGGTGATTCCACTCCCCATCTTCCCCCAGTTCCTACCAACACACACACACACACACACACACACATACAAACACACATACATGGCCCTCCAAGCATGAATACTATTCCTACTTTTGGACCTTTGCTTATGCTCTGGCTACTGCCTAGACTCCTCCTCTCATCCCTATAGACACAGATCCTCACAATCCTTCAAGGATATCTATTATAAGGAAGCTGTAGTGTGCTGGTAAACATTTCACAATCAGCTCTCCAGAAAACAAAACAAAACAAAACAAAAAAACCCCACCCAACCTAACAAACAAAAAGCCAAAAGCATTTACTGATTTCCATAGAGTAAATATTTCCACTCTCGCCAATTTCAATCTACCCATGTGATGTCACTGAATGCAGAGTTGGGAAGAGATGAGCAGAAGCACATCTTTATAAAGTATTTCTATCATCAGATACAATAAAATAAAATAATCTGAAACATACAGATAATAATAAAAGAAAGTAAAATAATTAAGAAGTAAGGAGTTGAGTATCACTTTTATTTGTAATATATTGAATTGTAACTTTAACTTAATTTTTAATAATGGCTGTATTTAACAACTGAAAACTTGACACTTGTCTCTTGCAAGCTGGCTAAAGCCAGCTCCAGCACACCCCTGCATGGACCCTACCATACTTCTCAAGCCCACAGATATCCCCCTCTGTACACATGTGCCATCTGTATAACTATTTTCATAATTTATTCAAGCAATTGTTTATTGAATGGCTACATGAATCAGACATTCTAGTTCAGGAATTCAGGCAAAAAGCAGATAAAGAAATAAAAACACAATTTCAGGTGTAATCAGTTCCACCAAGAGGACAGTGACTGGGGGGTGAGAGGTACCATTTATAGGGAAGAGAGAGACTAGTGGATGAGCAGAAGTAGGGAGCTGAGGAGAGGAGTAGGGCTTGGTTTTAGAATATGTTAGGTTTCGGATGACTTTAGACACCCAAGGAGGAGACGCAATTGGACAATTTCTATGTAGATTCTACAGCTCAGAGCGGAACCAAGGCTGAGGTTATAGTTAAGGGTATCATAAGCATAAATGGTATTTAAAGTCACAGGAGGTGATGAAATCATACACAGAGTAAAGATGGAGAAGAAAAAAAAGACAGAACCCTGATACGCCAACATTTGGAAACCAGATGTTATAGGATGAACTTTGTCCCCCTAGAATTCTTATGTTGAAGTCCTAATCCTCAGTACCTCAGAGTGTGACTATATTTCTGTTAGCGCAAGTTCGTGTGCCCGATGCACAGTGAAGCCAAACAAACCAAAGCATCAGGGTTTGGAGCAAAGAAATGTTTGTTGCAGGGCCCTGTGAGGGACGAGGCGGGTGGCTCATGCCCTAAAAAGCCCGAGCTCCCCAAAGGGTTTCGGCAAAGCATTTTTAAAAACCATGTGATGGAGGGAGGTCGCAATGTATGTGATCAGCTCATGCACAATTCTCTGACAGGCTGATGGCGAGGGAACAGTGTGGTGTCACAGGGGTTAACATTATCAGTCCTTAAGCTCTAGAAGGCCTGGACCTATGTGCTCATGGCCAAGTAGTTAACACCTTCTATTTGGTGGGGGGTTTTCACATCTGTAAAAGAACTCAGGAAATGTGCATCAAATACTGTTATCTTGGTATTTCAGAGAGGAGTTAAAGCAGAGGATATGGGGGAAGGCCTGTCCCAGAAAGGCCCCCTAGGGGTCTGCTCGGTTACATTTGGAGACAGGGTCTTTAAAGAGGTAATTAAATTAAAATGAGACCATGTGGGTGGGTCCTAATCCAATGGGCCTGTGTTCTTATAAGAAGAGACTTTAAGACACAGACAAGTAGAGAGGGAAACCACGAGAAGACACAGGGAGAAGATGGCGACCTACAGGTTAAGGAGAGGGGCCTCAGAAGTAACTGATCTTGTTGACACCTTTATCTCAGACTTCTACTCTCCAGACTTGGAGTCTGTTGTTTAAATCACCCAGTTTGTGGTACTTTGTTATGGCAGCCCTAGTAAACTAATACACCAGGCAAAGAAATGAAATATATTTTGCCTTCCATCCACTTTTCAAATAGGTATTTCTTCTTTCCTCAGCTAAACTATAAGCTCCTTGAAGACAGGAACCTTGTATCTGCCCAGTGTCTATCACACAGTAGTGGCTCTTATAATTCTTGCCTGTGTGAGGGTTTAATTGGGTCCAATGGCAGCAGAAGAGTGGCTGGAGCCCTTTATAGAAAGCAGAAAAACTGCTGAGAACATCAAGATCTTTTCCATGCAAAACAGCTCTCAGGCATTCACATCATCCCCTGCCAGTGTGCTTGTGTTATAGGAATACTGGAACGTCTTATATGTGCACTGAATTTCTTTCACACATCATCTTTTCCCCCAGTCACCCACCTGCAAGACAGGCAGAGTGTGTATTTTTACCACCATTCTACAGCAGAGAAAGCCGGCCCAGACAGGGACAGAGACTAGCTTAACACAGGTCTGGGGCAAGGTAAGGGATTTAATTCAGGTTTCCTATATCCCTGCTTGATCAGAGTCCTAAGGAGTTCTTGGTAAAAAGGCTGATCCCTCAAGGGAACTCCAGGATCCAAGAAAGTATCAAATTAAAAGTGTCTTCAAGAGTATAGGACAAAGAATTCCCCAGAGAACAAATAGCACATAAACCAAGGAAGGAAGAAACAATCTTTCTACCAAAGTCAGAAGTAAACAAGTTTGTATTATGCGTTATTCAGAAAAGACATTCCCTATCATGACCCAGAGTGTCATTTCACTTTATTAGGCTGGGAATTGATCATTTTAATAATAGACTCAGGGGTTCCAGAGGCAGGAATACTTCCTGCGTTTGTAAATACAACCTAATTTCCTTTCTTTTAGAAATGACCAAAATGCAGGCTTTGGGTACCAACAAGAAAATTAATATAATTTGCTCATAGTATGTTTATCCAAGGACAAACCTAGAATACATATTCTGACACTCCTTCTAACTCATAGTCTCTCCAGACTCTTCAAAGACTGGAGGCAGACTGATCTGTAGCACAATTATCTACCATAAGTTGCTTTTTCATCTTTGTCTTTGCACAGGGTGTAATCCTTACACAGCTGAAAAGCTTGCAAGTGCATATTTGCCCTGCCAACTAGTCCTCCAAGTGTCAGTGGTCCATTTCACAGGAAAGAACACCTAGCAACATGCAAGCCACAGTTGGAAATTTTCTGCACATAAAACTGGTTGGACCATTTTAGAAAGAACTGACTGGTGCATTTACCTTTTTGCTTAGTGTTGTTTTTATTTTTATTTATTTATTAAAAAGCCACATTAAGTTTAGTTTCATTTACTTGCAGCCAGATGCATCCCAAGAACAAACATAATTTGTAAATGTCTTCAGTCTTCTAGTCTATTATTTACGTCTGTAACATGCTATTTTTTTCCATTTTTTCCATTTTGTATTGTGATAAAATAGATATAACGTAAAATTTACTGTCTTAATCATTTTTAAGTGTACAGTTCGGTGGTATTAAGTACATTCATATTGTTGTGCAGCCATCACCATCCATTTTATACATTGTGTATTTTTATATTTTAAAAATATATTTATATATTTTTATATTTCTAAAAATCATCAAATCAATCTCTTAATCAGAAAGTTACATCTGTGATCCACATAACAATCTATATACATCACAGACACAAGAAGGCAGGAAGAAGAAGCGGTCAGAGGGGAGCTGTTGGAGGGGGAGAAAGTGGACTAGTGAAGGAGTTAGAGTTCCCTGGGAGGCTTAAGAATGTTTTGAGGAGGGAGATAAAAAGAGAATGAGAAGGTCATAAATTGTGTTCAATTAGGAAGAGAATGTAGTTTGAGACAACACAGAGGGAAGATTTCAGGAGAAAGTGGAGGTGTGGCCTGAGAGGAAGTAGAAATAGAACAGAGGTGAAAAGTCATGGAACTGAGGAAGTTAGGCAGCAAGTTGAAAAGATAGAAAAATGCTGTCCTGTCTGCTTTGGGTGAGTCATGGAGATGCCCCCCCTCCCCAACCTTGTAGAGAAGCCCTTCCTAGGGTCCAGACTCAAAGCTCTATCAACTGGCCTGTTGCATCCATTCACTTGTGGTGATTAAAGGGCCAGTTGCATCCATTGACTTGTAGCCTTAAATCAGCAAACAATGCTCAGATTGCTAGTCCCACCAAGTGGTACCTCAGCTGTCCTTTTGGCTGAGCTCTGCTGTGAGTCACCAGGAAGATGCAAGGTCTGGTGGAATCTTGATAAAAATGGCTCAAAGCTGTAAATAATTCATGTTTACATGCAATCAAAACACATGCTGCATCACGTAGTGATTCCTGTAACAGTAGCAAGTACACCTAGTCTGAGGAGTCGGGGATCTTCCTCTGAGGAAATGACACTTAAGCTGATATCTGAAGGAAGAGTAGGTACTGAGTGCACTTGATGATGAAAATTTGTACCCTTTTCACTTTGGGGAAATATGAGAGTTCCAGTTGCTTTATAGTCTCACCAACACTTGGGACTTTCAGGCTTTTTAGTTTTAGTTATTGTGGTGAATGTGTTGTTGTACCTCATCACGTTTAATTTGCATTTCTCAGAAAAGTCATGAGGCTGAGTCTCTTTTCATGTTTATCAGTCATTTGGATATCCTCTTCTTTGAAGAGCTTATGTCTTTGCCCTTTTTTTTATATTGCGTTCTTTGTCTTTTCCTTATTGACTTGTAGGAGTTCTTTCTGTATTCTTGTTGAGACTTTTGTTGGATATTATTATTGCAAATATCTTCTCCAATAAATGGCTTGCCTTTTCACTTTAATGGTATTTTTTTTTTTTTTGAGTTACGTGGGCCTCTCACTGTTGTGGCCTCTCCCGTTGTGGAGCACAGGCTCTGGACACGCAGGCCCAGCGGCCATGGCTCACAGGCCCAGCCGCTCCGCGGCATGTGGGATCTTCCCGGACCGGGGCACGAACCCGTGTCCCCTGCATCGGCAGGCGGACTCTCAACCACTGCGCCACCAGGGAAGCCCTAATGGTATTTTTTTTAAAGAATAGAAGTTCTTAATTTTAATGAAGTTCTGTAAATAAACCTTCTTTTTTTATGCTTAGTACTCTGAAGTATTATTTAAGAAAAATTCTTCTACCCCAAGGTCATGAAGATATTTACTTTCAAATTTTTCATTGTTTTACCTTTAGTATTTAGGACTATGATCCATATGAAATTAATTTTTATGTATAGTGTGAAGCATGGATCAAATTTTTTTTAAAAAAATATATGAATATGCAATTGCTCCAAAAACATTTATTTAAAAGACCATTCTTTCTCCTGAATTGTAGTAGTGCCTTTATTATAAAGTGACTAAGTATAGATTTGTTTTTGAAGTCTCTATTCTATTTCATTGGTCTATTTGTCTACCCTTACAACAATACAAATTGTTTTGATTTTTATAGCTTTAAAATAAGTTTTGAAACCTGGTAGTTCAGTCCTTTATCTTTGTTTTTCTTTAAAGAATTCTTGGCAACTCTACATCCTTGAATTTCCATAAATATTTAAAAATCAACGTTTAAATTTCCAACAAAAAACCTGCTGGGATTTTGATTGAGACTGTATTGATTGAGACTGTATAGATCAATTTGAAGGTAACTTGACATCTTAAAAATATTGAATTATCCAACCCCTTAATACAGTTTATCTCTCCACTATTTAGAAATGTAGATTTCTCTCAGTATTGTTCAATAGTTTTTAGTACAGTGGTATTGCATATCTTTTGTTAGATTTACTTAATTATTTGGTGGTGTTTGACACTATTGTAAATTGCATTTTCATTTTCCAATTGCTCATTGCTAGTACATAGAAAAACAATTCATTTTTATATACTGTCCTATGTTCAATGATCATGCTAAAATCAGTATTTAATTTTAATCATTCATCTAATTAGATATTAATTTTGGATTTTTAATAAACAATTATTCCATCTGTGAATATGAAAGTTTTACTTTCTCCTTTCTGATATTTACACCTTTTATTTATTTTCCTTGCCTTATCCCACTGGCTGGGACTCCCAGGTAAATGCTGAATGGACAAACTTGTCTTTTTCTCATTTTCATTGTTTAGATGCACCTGTACCTCCTGAGACATGGGAATACTTAGGAGAAACAAATGGTTTTTTAAAAAGAGGACAAGAATTGGAAGCTGTAGCAAAGTTAAAGAGGACTTGTGTTGACTTGGGATGACTTCATGAAACTTCAGTGATGACTGGAACAAGGAAGGAGATGAAGCTTCCTAGGCTTATTTTGAAAGGCTGTATCTCTTTTGAAAGAAATGTTGATATTTTTAGGCCTTACATGAGGACAGTTATGAAGTATGACTGTGAGTGTGTTGAGGAATGTTAAAAGACTGTTCAGAAAAAATATGGTCAAAAAGTGGATGAGACTTCTACAGAATGTAAGAGGAAACTTAGAAGAGAACTTTCTAAAAAGTAAAAACTCAAACAACAATGCATCTGTGGAAGGAAAAGGTGACAGTAAGAATTCCCACGGAGAACCATACCATCACTCCATAGATTTTTCTCAGAATGTTTTACACACACACACACACACACAATAGTGACAATGGCTTTTAAATACATATTAAACACAGTAAATACATAACTCAATGAATGAACCAAGTCACAGGGACCTTTTTGAGACAGCACACACATATATATACTATGAAAAACACTTCGGTGACAAGGTACACCTCCAGGGATATCTGATTCCCCCTGCTTGAACTATATATAACTAGTAATGATGAAGGTTTATCTGCAATGAATATCTGTTCTTCCTGTCCTGTAAAATTAGAATAGAGGAGCTTCTGTGGACTAGTCAATAACCCTATCTCTTAATTAAATGTGAGTCTGATAGATCAGCCAAAGCAATTTGTTATCCTTAAGAGACCTTTATTGAGTTGTCACTTAATAATAGTGATCATATATGACCAGGTCTGTTGAAGCACTGCTGGGGAGAGTGATACAAATGTCAATTTCTTCTATTTTTAATTTGTTAAGACTCTTGAAGTATTGAGATTTCATACAGCAGTTAAAACTTTAAGGTTAGTCCTTTTAAAAAAGTAAAACTTTAAGTTAACTTAAAAGATAAAATGAACAAGTGAAATTAATTTTAATAAGTTTCATTTAACCCATTTCCAAAATAGTATCACTTAACATGTAATCAATATGAGATATTTTGCACTCTATCATCTCAATGAAGTCTTCAAAATTCAGTATATTACATTATAGCACATCTCAATTCAGACTAGCCTCATTTCAGCTGCTCAATAGCCACATGTGCCTAATATTGGATACTATAGTTCTAGGCTTGATTGGATATAAATATTTTGGCAAGAATACTTCATAGACAATGTTGTACACTTCATATCAGGAGGCCTAGGATGTCATGGTGTCTCACGATTAGTGATGTAAATTTTATCATTTGATTAAGGGGATGATCATCAGATTCCTTCATTACAAAGGTATACTTTCATTCGTACATCAGTGAGAAATCTGTAGGCTGATACTTTGGCACTATGTAAATATCCTGTTCCCCAATCAAATTTCACCTACAGATTTTAGCAACCAGTGCTGATGTTTGCCTTACCATAACAGAGGCTGGAGTCTACTGATTTTAGTTCCATTGTTCTTTTATATTCATTAACTTTACATTTGTAAAGAAGAGCTTTATCTCATCCTTTCCCCCCTTTTTGAGGATCACTATGGCTTGTGGATTTTTATTTACTTGGTATGTTATGATTAAATCAGTTTTTAAAATATTCAAATTATTGTAAATTTTGGTGCCTTAAAGCTTATTTCTGTGAAGCAACTGGTAAATTTGTCTTTACTTAGACATTTGACTAAATAGTAGTTTTCCAAAAAACTTTATAATCTACTTTAAGGTAAAGTACTGATAACATTTCAGAAGAGGAATATTCCATAGTCTGTAACATGTGGCTATAAAACAAAGTTGTTTTTAAAGGTTCATTTCTTATACTAACAGTGGCAGGGATTATCTGTTAGCCAGAATGTAAAAATATATTCCACCGTACTCTGTCTAAACAATGGGGTTATTTATTTTATAAATAAAACAACTGGTGTGAGGCAATCATAGACTGCTACTGCTAATCTTTCACTCTCCACAGACGTGTATCTCCCGACAGGTGTTCCATCAATCGTGGAGATAAAGAAGATTATGATGTCATTCATAAGCTGACTCATGGTATTTTGTTTATTTTGTGTTACCTTATGGGTGATTTTTCACTCTTTCCCCAAACTCATACCTTCCCCCATACTAATAAACTAAGAAATTTATTTCACATCATTTTAAAAGAAGAAAAGCAGGAATCATAAAAACTCTCTTTCCTTTTATAAAGTAAGCCAGGCTTTTTCTGTATGAGCAACTATCCTCATTCAACATCAGGATCATCTGTAGTTCCCCAGATTCACCAGACAAGCATGTTTGGGAAGCTGTACATCCTTCTATGCCTTCATGTTTCTTCAAGATAAACAGTGGAATTTGTCATACGTTTAAGCGGTGATGGAAACATCCCTCCCTTGGACTGGTGCATCCCTGTGCCAGGTTGCATGGCAAAGTAGTCCAGGTTCGTAATAATACACAAAACATTACTCACTTACTTTTACTCCTATAGCCCTCTTCTGACCTCACGGCTACTTGCTTATGTTACTTCATCTTATTCAGCAGAAGTGCTGGATTTTCTCTGAAGCATCAATTCGCATTGTCCAATATTTCTGCACATGGAATATGAGTTTGGTGCAGGGATGGTCCACTGACCCTCAGGAAAGACATGTCTAAGCATCTCTTCTTTTTGAACACACTCTTAGACCAGAACTGGTATAGAGCACAGCTGCAGACTTTGTCTTCCCCAGTCTATTTAATCAGAGCGGGATGAAATTTTGTCATTAGTATTGTCCAGTAAAAATATAACAAATGCAAGCAAACTATGTGATTTAAAATTTGCTGAGGGGCTTCCCTGGTGGCGCAGTGGTTGAGAGTCCGCCTGCCGATTCAGGGGACACGGGTTCGTGCCCCGGTCCGGGAAGATCCCACATGCCGCGGAGCGGCTTGGCCCGTGAGCCATGGCCACTGATCCTGTGCATCTGGAGCCTGTGCTCTGCAACAGGAGAGGCCACAACAGTGAGAGGCCCGCGTACCGCAAAATAATAATAATAATAATAATAATAATAATAAATAATAAAAAATAAAAAGAAATAAAATTTGCTGAGAGCCATATATTAAAGGTATAATGAATAGGTGAACTTAAGTGCAATGATATAGTTTAATAATACATGCACGAAAAAATCATTTGAAGAGATAATAAATATACAAAAATCATTAATGGGATATTTTACACTTTTCAGAAATGATATCTTTGAAATTTGGTGTGTATTTTATACTTACATCACATCTCACTTTGGACCAGTCACACCTCAAGGGCTCAGTGACACTGTGTGGCTAATGACTGCATTAAACAGCACAGGTCTAACCATATTTTCCTCTGAAAAGGAAGTAAAAGCATATTCTTCATTTGTTCCATCTGATGACAGCTCACCAGATAAAACTTCTTGTTATATTCTGCTAACAACTGGTTAGAAGTCTCAGAACCAGATAGATTACAACATGCTAGCATTTGAGGAATTTGACTGTCTCAACTACACTTTGCAGTACAGATCTGGTTTGGGTGGATTAGAGGGATTTTACCCTTAAGGGTATCAAGGGCAATTTCCGTGATGATAAGAAATAGATTGTAGTTTTGCTGTGTTTGGAGAATGCTCACATAAGTAATTCCAATAGGCTCAGATTCCTTAGCCTGCCGTCAGACACTGCCAAGTCTGCATGGTGCAGAAGCATGCGGCTGGATTGCTGGAGGATTACCCTCCTTTCAGCCTCCCAGAATGAGCATTTCCTTGAGACACTCAGAAGCAGCTCACTGGGTGCAAAGACACCTGCTTTCAGTGGGAGTATTCAAGGAGCAAAAACGTTGAGGAGCCTCCAGTGCATTTAATTTGCCCAGAGGTCTCTGCAGGGACAACTAGGTGGCACTGGGGAGGGCTTCCAGGAGGAAGCACACATGGATGGAGTACATCTTTCTAGCCTATGTAGTTATTTGTAATTTGCCTTAGGCGGGTGATAAAAATTTTGTGATTATATTGGCAGCATGGTTTCCCTTGCCCTGGTCAGAACATATTTAGAATAAGGTTAAGGACCGTGATGGTAGCATGACATGCTTGGTGAGGCATTTATTGACTTTCCCTATTGTCCGTACCAACAAGCTTACAGAGCTACCACCCTGCAGCACTCAGTATTGCAGGAAGTTTCCATAGATCAGATGTGTGGGAGACAGTGCTCTTCCTCACTGTGTAAAGACTGCCAGCACTGGACAATTTTCTGAGAAACTTCTGATAACATCTTATCTCCATTTCCCACTAGTTTTGTCCCCTCTCGTCCCACCCCCCATCCCGACACACCCTCACATGTGTACACAAGTTTTTCCCAGAATTAAAGGGCCTGGCTCCTATCACTGTCTGTCAAAGGATTCAGCAGCCATAAAGGTATGCTTTAAAGTCATTAATAATCACACACATAGGGTCCCCTTGCAGAGTTTCTTTTCCACATTTTCTTTATTCTTCACAGTCCTCCTTACAAATGATGGCCTACTGCTGCTTGACGACACTCGAGGGTTCATTTTCCCTTTTGGCAATAATCAAACCTGGGGTCCTTCAACCCATCAAAATTAACTTTGGCCACTCTACCCAGAATTCAGTGTGGTATCATTATTTTGAACACCATCGTGTTTTAGAGCTATAATACTTGGGGTCTGCAGAAATAAATCCTCAGTGTGATACCCAAGTGGTAATTCACTAGAATGTTCACCTAGATAATTACCTAGAGATGGGTCCCAGTCCTCCTCTGTGATGCTGAAAATCTCAAGGTCACACATGACAAAGACACCTGCTCTGTAATGCATGCTGTAGTAAAGTAGCCTCTGATGATGTCTGCTCTAGTCCACGTGGGGCCTTTGGCATCCTTCCAACAAAACAAAGCCATATCAGCACCTCTGAGTTTTCAAGAGGACATATCCGAAGAAGATGAAAACTGATGGTTGCAAGCTCCCATGCTTCTCACTAAAGTGGTATTGGAGAGATTGGACCATACTTCAAATTTATTCCTCCAGCAGCAATCTTATTAATATGCTGGGGTTTCAAAGTAAACACTCTCTAAAGCAATGTCCTCAATACAGGACCGCTGATAACCTCACCCCAGCTGGGAAAATAATGCTTCCTGCTTATGGCAAAGGGGATGAACATAATCACCAAAAGGACTTTAAAATGCCAAGCTTCAGAAATCTCAGGAACATTATCTGTCACGTCCAGCACTGCATTTACTCCTACAGTACCCTACAGAATACCAAATCACTGCTGTGGCTTTATATGCCTAGAGGGATGGGTTAGCTGATCTCAGCCTGGGTGCAGTAGAGCACAAATATTAGCTTTCCATCCATCCTGAGAACAGAGCAGAAAAACATGCCCATTAGAATGAATACAATTTGGCCCTTTTCCAGATCAAAATGATGGTTTTCAGTATCTCAAAGTGATCATAATTAATCTGTGGGTGTATTTCATCTTACTCTGAAAGTAATATAAACTTATGCTATCAGAATGGCAGAATGGGGTGCTATCTCACCCATCTTTGCTCAGTGGTGTAAGCAGATAGCATTCATTCAAACTCCTCTCCCCCAAAGGAATCCCTGGGTTGCAGAGGCAGGGGTCAACGGTGCAGCTTTTGAAAGCCCATCCTGAAGAAAAACTCTCTAGAGAATGTAGTTGACCAGGGACCTAGAGGATATCACCTCACAGGTTGCTCTAATCACAGCACTGCACTCACTCCTCTGAAGCAGGTGAGGCATCCATAGAAGAAAACAAGCACTAAATTCACTGGACACAGACTCCAATGATCTCTGCTCCCATCGCAGCAGGAAGGCCACGTGGAGATGTTCTACAGTACACTGGAAACCCTAGCACTTGACAACTAACCAGGATGGAATGACCCTCCCATCCAGAGGTGGCCATCGGGGAGTCACCAAGTCAGCACACGTGTATTGACAGTTGAGGCTGCTCAGCCATGCACACAGAATAGAGAGCGTCATGTCCACTGCATACATATTTGAAAAGATAGACTTGTCTGAGTACTATCTTTGCAGAATACCAGCCGTAATCAGAAGCTGTCCATTCTTACAGCAATGTCATCACTCTCTCTATGGATCAAACAACTTCTCTTCGTTCCACTGTAAAAGCTCTTCTCTGTCAACTGGCATCATCTGGCCGACCTCTAATATTTCAGAAATCTCATGGACCTACATATTTTTGATTCGGAAGCATTTTCATAAAATGGGGGCGTTGTCCCATATTCCCCAGGAAGCCCAAGGCTCAGAGTGGTCTCTTCCCACGTGATCGTCTGCTGTAATGCACTCACGCTGTCTTGAATTGTGGGTGATAAACAGTCTCAAAGATCAGCACTGATAAATCTGTTTAAATATTATTAAAATTGGTTCTCAAGTTCCTCCTTTAACTTATTCTGAACATGTGTGCTACATAATTTAATATGAGGTGTGTAGCCTGGGTTCTTATATATATTCTAAGTATTTTGGGGATCCAAAAACACATAGATATTTACCCTTCATAAAAGTCCTCCACTTATGCCATAGCAAAGCCTCACATTCATATTTCTCTGAGGAAATACATCAAAACTCTGACCATTCAGTGTCTTTCTTGAAAACTAATCTGTGTGGTATTGTCTTTCCATTGTGCCATTCTGAAAGCTGAGGAGGAGCGGAGATTGTGATGTGGAACAATTCTCATGATGGACAGCTGTGAGAAAAATCTGTGTGCAATTGCGTTGGTGTTTATTCTTATAAGTTACATGGCATTGGCCACAGATGTGAGTCAACCCAGAAACATCCTCATATTTGTCATTCTGTTATAACAATCAGAGTACAAATGTATAAAAATAAATTGGGGGTATCACTGACCCCCCAGAAACAAGGTGTTCCCATTCACTATGGTCACATATTAGCCACATCTAAATGTTCCTCAAACAATTCCCCACCTCTCTGCTGTGTCATTTTTTGAAAGGAAGACCCCCCAGGCCTTGTGAAACACCCCTACCTGGGGCACCAGCAGCATCTTGCTTTTCTCTGGGAATTGCATCAGAGCAGCAGCAAAAAGGAGTGAGCCTCCAAGGGATTAAAACTCACAAGGTGCTGAACATTATAATGAATCACTTGAGTACAAAGAACAGATTTTAAATTTCTATGTGCCCTTCCCTCTGATTATTTACCACCATCATGTTATCCTCCTCAATCTATCATCAATAAGCTTGCTTTACTCTGCAACAAGGAAGCCCACAGCCTGCTGGACTCACATGAGGCCCAGGGCTGTTCACACTTCTCTTGATTATTGGAGATTATTGTTATTAACCTCGAGGTCCACCTCTGCCAATGAGTCTCTGCAAACTCTTGATGGCTTCTATAAATTATAGTGACTGGTTTCCATTCCCAAAATGGAATTTGTGGTCATAGTCAGTACTATGAAAATTTCACATAGAAATTCTCAGTTTCTTTTAAAAAAATCTTTTCGACCTCCCCATCAGCACTCTTGGCTACTTTGGACCCCCTAACATAGCTACTGCATGTTCTCAGAGTCCCAGTGTTTCAGATGTTTTGTTCTGGGGGGATTGCATAGCACATGTCCCCACTATATCTCAAGAAGGCTGGCCAACCCGTTGGCACTTTGGTGCCACTACAGGTGATATCACAGGCTAAAGAATGATCTATGTGGTTCAGAGATGCTCTCTCTGCCCTAGGACTAAGGACTGTATGGTAGCAAGAAATAAAATAAGCTAGCAGCAGGTTTGCCTTAACTGGACCTCTGGGCTGTTGGACATGTGCTCCTTAAAATGACCCTTTAACACCATCTGCCATATTCTTTTTTTTTTTTTTTTTGTGGTATGCGGGCCTCTCACTGTCGTGGCGTCTCCCATTGCAGAGCACAGGCTCCGGTCGCGCAGGCTCAGCAGCCATGGCTCAGCAGCCCAGCTGCTCCATGGCATGTGGGATGTTCCCGGACCCGGGCACGAACCCGTGTCCCCTGCATCGGCAGACAGACTCTCAACCACTGCGCCACCAGGGAAGCTCCTACCATATTCTTAATAATCTGTGTTTCTAACTTCAATTCTGTTATTGTAAGCAGCTAAGCATTTCCATCAAGATGGATGAGAGCTTGCTATTTTAACCCCACAGTGGTTTATTTGCTTTCAGCCATACTACATAATATTATAATCTACATACATACAAAATATATGTATATATTATATATACATATTTGTAATATTAAAATATTCAATAGCACACACCTGTATCACGACTTCCAACTATTAGTAGGCTTATCACTGGCACGTTTTTGTGCATCCAGGGGAGGGCTAGGGGTGGTATTTGAAACTGTTTTCAAATACCACCATTTTTATTGCAGCTTCTCTCATATTCATATAACAGAAGCCATTACCATTATATAGAAGATGGAATATGTGTCAAAAAAACCCCACACATTTCCTTTAAAAAAAAGTTATATACAACCAATTTTAAACATACTTTCCTACCAGCCCTCAAAAAGGAAATGTTTTCGCTTACCTTGTGCTGTAGGTATAATTGGACACATGGGGTGGAAAGGTATCAATACAACAAACCAGCCTCCCATCATTTCCCACCATAATTTATTCAAATGGGTAAGAACTGCCCCATATTCCCTCCCAAAATGTTTGCTTCAGATTACTGGCAGGTGAGATTCAGGGATCAATCAAAGTGACCTGGTGGGATTAGCAGGTGGGCACGCAGCCTCTAACATGGAGAGAAAAAAGTGGGCTCAGATTACCCCTTTATTTTTGTTCATGAAGGCAAAAATAAAGCACAAATTGAGAGGCACATCTTTCCTTCCAAAAACCAGGTTAGTTACTATGCAGACCGTCTATATTTTTGAGTCTTTTCTAGGTTGTCAGGAAAGGACTCTTACCACAAACTGAGGAATAAGGAGGCATTTGAGCCATTTCAAGTCAACAAAGTGTCCTTTATTCTAATGTCCCCAAATAAGATCACCATCCCCACCCCAGGGATTTGTTTGCTTCAGATATCTTTCTGGAGACTTGAATCCTCTTGGAGTTACATGGTTGGTCCAGAGATAGCCCACTCACAAAGCTTCTTTCTTAAATACTGCAGGGGAGATCAACATTATACCATCTGACTGTTAGGAAAATTTATGATCCTGATGACAAGATCACGCCCTTTTTAAGTGGTTACTGGGACATACTTTTGGAACTACTCCATCCATGTTGGTGCTGGCAAACCTTTATCCATTATTTTTCAAATGAAAGGATGCTATGCTCATATGCAGACAAGATACCTCTACATATCATTGACAAAATGTGTTAATAAGATTACTACTCATTCCTACAAAAAGTTATAAAAATACTACTTAGAGTAGCAGAAATGAGTCTCTTGGGAATTATTTTAACCCCTCCCACAGTAACCTTGGGAGTTGATGGAGTGCCAGGATCTATAGATCCAAGTCCTTTCATTCCAAAGTCATGTCTAAAATGAGTGATATGCATGCCAATGGAATGTTTTGTTTTGTTTTAGGTCTCATTGTCTATTTTTTGGAAAAATTTAATTTTTCAGTGGTATAGGAATAGGGGAGGTGTGTTTTTGTATTGCTAACAATTGCCAGAATCATCAAAGGTCAATGGTGAGAATTTTTGAGTCTGACTTTGTAAGAATTTTATACTTTTAGAAAATATGGTCTATTTTCTATATAGTAATTTGTTTAAAAATACTTTAGTAGTAAAAGTGTGGTATAAATCCCTGTTCAGGTTAACCTTATATTATTCAGAAAGATTTGTTTAACTGACAGTGTCACTCCCCGGGAGAACATTTTCAGAAACCCTAGCCAAAGAGTGAAGTTGATTCCCTCTCTCAGACACACAGCATCGCTGGTTGCTGGTTTACATGTCTTCTGGTGTTTGAAGGCAGCTGTTCTCATTAGTACTCACTAGCTGTGAATGGGAGTTAGAGATCACCACTTCACCTGTTTGCTCACGCCCCGGGAATAAGAGAGGAGTGGCTTCATGTTTCCAAAGGAGAGAGGTACTTTCCAGTATGGTTCATAGGGCAACAAGAAGCATTTTTCAGAATAGGTCACTCTTTCACCATTAAATAGGACTGGAACAGCACAGGTGGGCTGTGCACATGGACTCTGTGCCTAGAGAGAAGAGAAACGTTCAGCTGTTTTGTGGCCCTTTCCATTCACCAAGGGCTATAATTACCTTTAGAATAATGGCAACTCCAGATCTATTCTCTCCAGCCAGGAATTCTCACCTGAGCTCCAGACAGACAGATCCATCCAGCTGTCCACTGGCTCTAGTGTCCCACACATGATCATTATTCTCTCCCCAAAACCTGTCCCTTGTTGCTGTTCCTCTTCTGTATCTATACCACCCAGTGTGTCCTCATATCACCCGCCATCTAGAACCCTGTGTGTGTGTCCATACTTCTGAAAGGTGAACAGCTTAATTCAATAGAATTTTGCTTTTCATTCACGGTGAGGGAGTCTGTCTCCTTTCTGTCCAGCTGAAAGATGCCATTTTCACAGGTGGCTCCCAAGGTCTGTCTGGACAAGGACACCCAGGCTTATGACAAGGGCAGAGAGAGTACATTTGGCCTGCAGCCTGTAGTTTGCTGACTCTTGGTTGAGAATGTCAGCTCCATAGAACCAGGAGCCTTACCTGTCTCATTTATATTTCCCGTGTGCTCAAACATATTTGACCTTCTTGGGGAAGAATCTTCATATTGTGTTTGAACTGAGATCTGCTAGGGGTGCTCTTTAGTTCAAGCAGGATGCAGAAGGAAAAATCTTTACTAGACTCTGATGTTTTCTTGCTGATGAAAGAAAGCACTCAGCATATATAAAATAATGTGTTAATTAAGAGTAGACTTGATTTGTGCATTTAAGGCTTGTGAGCAAAATCAGTTTCCTTTAACAAGTATATTTGACCATCTCAATGAACAAATAAAGTTTCCTAGAATAAATGTTAAACAAGTTTTGTGGTTCTAACAAATGTATGGCTAAAATTTACAGTGCTGTGAAAATAAATGAAATTTTTGTAGTTAAATAACTGAATATCTTGGAGAACCGTCAACTTGCTTTTCAACACCCTGCAATTATTGGTGGGAGAGAGAGAAATTTTAATCAAGAGAGAGATGTGTAACTAAGATTCATTGGATATCAGTAGGCATTGAAAAAGGGAACATAATACAGACAGGGATTACTTGGGCCAACTTTCCTCCTAAAAACAACTGCAAATACTATATTTAAAAAATACCTCCTCTGTCTGACTTATTTCACTTTGTATGATAATCTCTAGGTCCATCCATGTTTCTGTAAATGGCGTTATTTCATTCTTTTTTTTATGACTGAGTAATATTCTATTGTGTATATATACCACATCTTCTTTATCATATAAAATATTATATGATATCACTTATATGTGGAATTTATTGATTTAAAATGATACAAATGAACTTATTTACAAAACAGAAATAGACTCAGACATAGACTACAAATTTATGGTGTTCAAAGGCGAAAGAGGCAGGAATAAATTAGGAGTTTGGGATTAACAGATACACACTGCTATATATAAAATAGATAACCAACAAGGACCTACTGTATAGCACAAGGAACTATATGTAATATCTTTTAATAACCTATAATGGAAAAGAACCTGAAAAAGCTGAATCACTCTGCTGACACCTGAAATTGACACAACATTGTAAATCAACTATACTTCAATTAAAAAAAAAAACCTCCTTAAAAACATTGAAGAGTTGACAAGTATGCTAGTTATCAGCGATGTTTAGCACTATTTCAAGTTCTCTTTCTGAGCCCATAGTAGCTTTGCACTTCCCTACCCTCTTGAAGCTGATGCAGCCTTGTGACTTGCTTTGGACATTAAAATATGAGCAGAGGTAAAAGATTTGTACTCTTCTTGGCAGACCTTCAAGATCAATGTGTGATTCACCATGATACCTTCCTCCCACCATGACAGCCAACAACATTGCAGACGATCATGCCTCTGTCAGCCCGCATGGATCCGTGACAAAGGAAAGTGTGGAACACACCACTGCAAACTTGACACAGAGATGTAATCAAGAATACATCTGTGTTGTTTTAAGTCACTGATATTAGGGGGCTTTGTACTGCAGCATGCATTAGTTTATTCTGACTTATGTATTAAGATTGTAAGAAATTACGAGACTAAATTGTAAGGGAAAATGTGAATCCAGATGGCTTAAGCAGGAATAGAGCACGTAGAAGCTGCTTTTACCTTGGAGTCACTTGCTGATCTCGTAAAATTTGAACTTGGTTTTGATGGTCTTGTGGTGCTGGGGATAGAGATCAAAGTCCAGTGACTGTCAAAGGAGACCCCTATCATTTTATCCTCGAATCCTAAAGGAACTACACATTAGGGTAAGGTTGAGTCAGAAGGAAACTCACTCTCTGCACAAGAGACTTCAAAGAAAGTTACCTTAGCATAAAATACAGCCAGGAAGGGATTTAAAACAAAACCCCAAACTCATCCTTGCAAAATTGAAACCAAAATCTAGCCCTGTAATGGATTTATAGTCTAAATTCTCATCACATCACCTAGTGGCACTAGCCTGGAAATGCCTCCTTAGATGTTTTACAGAAGGAAACACAAATTCTTCCTACAGGAAGGATCTTTTATCCTAGACCTAAAAGAACACCACAAGTAATATTTCCAGGACAGTGATAGGTAGTATACAGTAAGATCAACTTTACTAAGTACACAAGGAAGCAAAGCACTATAAGTGAGAGCCAGCAAAAAACAAGAGTTAACAGACAGAGAATTATGAGGACTTCAGATATTAGAATCATCAGAGGCATTTTTGTTTTTGCTTTTAAAGAGGCTTATTTTGTTTAAATAGAGACAAATGTGAAAATAACTGCAGGGAAGAATGCAATGATGTAGAAGATTACAAAATGAATCAAATAGAACTTCTAAAACTGAAAAATGCAGTTCCCTATTGCAGAATATTAATGACCTACCAGACAGGTTTAAAAGCCAATTAGACAATAGATGAAAAGAGAGAGCTAAAAGAGAGGCCAGCAAAAAAGTCATATGCAGCACAGACAGGTAAAATAATAGAAAACATGGAAGTGAGGTTAAGAGATTGAAGGACAGAGTGAGACGTTCTAATATATGTTTAATCTGAGTGCTAGAAGGAAGAAGGAATGGATGGGGCAGAGGCAATATTTGGTTAGATAATGGTTGAGAGTCTTCCAGAACTGATGGAAAAATACCAATTCACAGATCTGAAATTATGATTCCCAAGTAGGATAAGCATAAAGAAATCCCATCCAATACACCATAGTGAAAGTGCATACAGTTTTGCATGCAAAGAATAAATCTTAAAAGCAGGGTCTTCCCTGGTGGCGCAGTGGTTGAGAGTCCACCTGCCGATGCAGGGCACACGGGTTCGTGCCCCGGTCCGGGAAGATCCCACATGCTGCAGAGCAGCTGGGCCCATGAGCCATGGCTGCTGAGCCTGCGTGTCCGGAGCCTGTGCTCTGCACGGGAGAGGCCACAACAGTGAGAGGCCCGCGTACCGCAAAAAAAAAAAAAAAAAAGCAGCAAGTGAAAAAAAGTAGTTTCCTTTCAAAGGAGCAATTTAATTAGATCACCAGCTGACTGCTGAAGATCTTCTGTGGGAGTGTCAGGAGGCAGGAAAGCGTTATCTTCAATGTGCTGAGAGAATGTAAACTTCCCTTCTCAAACCTATAAAAATAATTTTTAAAATGAGATTAAAATTGACATTTTCTCCAAACAAACCGACACTGAGAGAGTTCACCAAAATCTGATTAGAATGAAATTCTATGGATGTACTTTAAGTACAGGTGGAAGTCTGAGGTACCAGATGGAAGGAAGAACTAAGAAATGGTAGATCTGTGGGTAATTCGAAATGGACGTGGACTGTATAAAACAATATCAATGGTTTGTAGGATTTTAAAAATAGAATGAAACCAATAATCTAGGAATTATTAGAGGTGTAAATGAAGTAAGTGCTCTAATGTCCCTGTGTGATCCAGAAGGAGGGTATAAAATTTGATTAACTCCATAGGTCTGTTAAATATGCATGTTTAATTTCTAGGGTCACCACTAAAAGAAAAGAAGCTTCCAAACTATTGGAATTAAAAGGAAATTACCAAAAAAAAAAAAAGAGCAACCCCCAATTAAAACCAGCAAGAAAGAAGAGACAAGGAATATAGAATAAGCGGGACAAATAGAAAGTACTGAATGTATACTGGTAGACTTAAACCCGAGTAAGTCAGTAATCATATTAAATATAAATGTATTAAATGTCTCAGCTAAACAATTAAAAATTGAGAAACCAGGGGATTGACCTTGCTTAAATGAGGACAGAAAAAGGTTGAAATTAAGGAAATAGAAAGATACACAATGCAAATATTAACCAAAAGAAATATAACTACGTTAATATCAGTTAAAATAGCTTTAGAGCAAAAAGCCTTATTAATGATAAAAAGATCATTTTTAATGATAAAGCATTAATTTACCAGGAAATATAACAATTATAAAATCCTATTCACCAATAATGTCACCTCAAAATGTATAAATCAAAAATTTATAATACAAGGATAAATAAATCCAAAATATGGGAACAGATTGTAACATAATTCTGTTAGTAATTTGTAGAAGCAAAAAAATGATTTCTAGCCATATACAAAATTTTAACAAGTTAACAATCCTGACCTAATAGATGTATACATGCTCTATCTGACAAATGCAGAATACATACTATTTTCAAGACTACATAGAATGTTTTTATAAATTGACCAAAATAGGTCCATAGTGTATGACCAATATATTTCAGAGGTTTGCACTCATTCAGAGCATATTCCCTGACCACAATGAAATAAAGCTAAAAATATAACTAGAACATATCTATATTTTGGAAATCATAAACACTTTACATAACTCATGAGTCAAGGAAGAAATTATAAGAGAACTTAGAAAACATTTTACACTAAAAATTAACAAACTATAGCATATCAAATTTGAGATGCAGCTAAAGAAAGACTCAAAGGAAAATTTATCTTTTCAGTGTGCATAATAGAAAAGAAGGGAAGTTAAAAAATTAAAGAGCTAAACATTCAAACAGCAAAATGAATGCAATGAAATTTTTAAATGAGACAATAAAAATTAAAAAATAAGAAAACAAACATACAACAGAAACGTTCTTTGTAAAATTAAGAAAACTAACAAATTCTTAGCAAGATTCGTAAAGTAAAAGAGAGAATTTTACAAAAGAGAGAAATCTCTCATTTGCAGCAACACAAATGTACCTTGAGGACATTATGCTAAGTGAAATAAGTCAGACAGAGAAAGACAAAAACATATGATTTCATTTATATGTGTAACCTAAAAAAAAAAAAAACTGAACCCTTAGATGCAGAGAACAGATTGGTGATTGTGGGGGCAGGGGGCGGGGCATGGGATAAATGGGAAAGAGGGTTCAAAGGTACAAACTTCCAGTTCTAAAATAAATGTGTCATGGAGATATAATGTACAGCTTGGTGACTATAGTTAATAATATTGTATTACATATTTGAAAGTTGTTAAGAGAGTAGATCTTAAAAGTTCTCATCACAAGGAAAAAAAATTGTAACTGTGTGGTGTGGTGTGGTGATGAATGTTGACTAGAATTATTGTGGTGATAATTTCACAGTCTATATAAATATTGAGTTATTATGTAGTACGCCTAAACTAATATGTCAATTATATTCAATTAAGAAAGAGAGAGAAGGTACAAATAATCAATGAGAGAAATATAAAGAAATACTACTACAGATTTTGCAGATATTAAAATATAGTATTATTATAAACAATTTTAGGGCAAAAACTTTAAAAATTTATATGAAATAGACAAATTTATAGAGAAATGCAATTTATCAAAACTGACAAGGAGAAATAAAAACTTTGAATCAGGTGAAAATCATCTAAAAAATTGAAATCAGGTAGTAAAGAACTTCCCACACAGAATACAAGCCCAGCTTATTCCAAATGCAAATTCTATATATTTTTTAAAGAAAAAGGAGAAAAGGGAGGAAGGGAAGAGAAAGGAAGAAGATGAGAGGAAGGAGAGAGAGAGTATAAATATTGGAAAGGAAGGAACAAACTTATCATTATATGAAGATAATGCATATATTTATTTAAAATCTAAAAGAAATCTACTGAAATTGATAAAAAAATTTATCAGGGTTGCCACATTTAAAAAAGTCAATATATAAGAGTGAGCTATATTTCTACATATTAACAAGAAAATTCTAGAAATGACATTTAAAAAAATATTCCGTTTACAATAGGATCAGCATCGTTAGTTGCAAACAATGGAACTGACTCCAGCAATTGGGTAGCTCATGTTGATGCTAAGCTTCTAGGAACAATGGTTTAAAATCATGCAGCAGAAATGCCCTGAAAAGGAGAGGAATTCAACCACTGCTGCCCCAACTGATGCCTTCTCTGCTCTGGAACTCAACCTTGTGACTGCCCTTCAAAGCTGAATAATTCTGTCAGAGTCCTAACCCGTGAAGGGTTTCCCACAGGGGGCCGCCTTCCTCAAGTTGCTCACTTCTAAACTGAAATCTCATGTGGGTGAACCTGGTTGGTGGAGCATAGGTCACGTAAATCTGTCCCAGGTGCAAAGGACACTGGGGAACAGAACTTTCTGTGTTCACTTACTTAAAAAATATGAAGTATCTTGAAAAAAATCTAATAAAATGTGTTCAAGAACTTACAGAGAAATTTATTGGGCTTCCCTGGTGGTGCAGTGGTTAAGAATCTTCCTGTCAATGCAGAGACATGGGTTCAAGCCCTGGTCCAAGAAGATCCCATATGCCGTGGAGCAGCTAAGCCCGTGCGCCACAACTACTGAGCCTGCACTCTAGGTCCCGTGAGCCACAGCTACTGAGCCCACACACCACAACTACTGAAGCCTGCGCACCTAGAGCCCATGCTCTGCAACAAGAGAAGCCACCATGTTAAGAAGCCTGTCGACACAACTAGAGAAAACCCACATGCAGCAACGAAGACACAACACAGCCAAAAAAATAATAATAATAATAAATAAATAAATAAAAAGAACTTACAGAGAAATTTATAAATGTTACTGAAATAAATTAAAACAGGCCTAGATAAATTGAGTAGCATATTACGATCATAGAATCAAAGACTCAATATTGTTAAAATGTAAATTTTTCCCCAAATTTATGTACAGATTTTTATAATTCCAATCAAAATCCTAACTTTTCTGTGGATTCAACAAGATGGTTCTAAGATTTTTTTATAGAAATTGCAAGAATGGGGTAGACATTTTGGTCTACAAGAAATCAAGTCTCATTTTAAAGTTACAGTAATTAAGAAAATGTGGCTTAGTTCAGGGATAGATAAATAGATCAACGAAACAAAGTAAAGAGCCCTGGAATAAATCTATTAATATATAGGCCGAGACACATGATAGAAGTGGCACTGCAGAATAACGGAGCAAGGTCAGTCTTTATGTAACAGGGAAGAACAAATCTGACTCCATATTAGATTTTTTTTCCTGTACTTTAACCTTTGCATTCTATTGCTTTTGCTACCAGTTAATCACTAAAGTGATGTTGCCTACAGTTTAAAATATACATAATGGCCTATCCCCTGGAACCCTGCCTCCCATGCCTGAGTTGAAGCTAAAATACCTTTGTTTAGCTCACAGGAAACATCCTGACCAGGCCCACCTGTGAATGGCTGCAGGAAAGAAGAAATTAACACATCTCTTCAGGAGTCTGGCTGGAACCAGGAAACATTTGCAACAACTTATCAGCTTTTTTACTTTACTTCCACACTCCCTCTCTTTGCTCTGTAAAAGAAACCAGCATCCAAACCTGAGCAAGATGACTCTGCGACATTAGTCTACCATCTTCTTTGTCTGCTGGATTTCTGAAAAAAGTCGCTATTCCTTGCCCCAATAACTTGTTTCTTGGTTGATTAGGCTGTTGTGTGGTGAGCAGTATGAGCTTGGACTCCGTGAATATGGATATGGATAAAAATGGAATTGCATTCCTACCTTATACCATACACAAAGTCAAGTCCATGTGGAAAGCCAGGTTATAAAGGATAGAGGATGATTCTTTCAAATGGTAAAAGGTTAATAAAAAAAGAAGAAAAAGAGTAGTAACAGAGGAAAAGCTTGATATGTTGGACTACACCAAAATAATTATAAAGAGAATAAAAAGGTAAGGCACAGAGAGGGAAAAGGTATTCATATCACATAAATCCAACAAAATACTAGAATCCAGAATACATAGCAAACTCCTACAAGTCAATAAGATAGAGATTAACCCAGTAGAAAAATAGACAAAATTCTTGAACGTGTACTTCACAAAAGAAGAGATCCAAATGCACAATAAGCATATGAAATAGTGCTCAACTTACCAGTCATCAAGGAAATGCAAATTAAGGAGATAACATTGCTTGTCCTCCTGACTGGCAAAATTTAAAACATCTTGCACTATTGAACGGTGGCCAGGAGAGGGAGTCTTAATAGACACCATCATTCTGAAAAACAATTGGGTGTGTTAGTAAATTTGAAGATGCCACACTCCTAGGAATATTCTCTAGCAAGACATGTGCACCAGGATACATGGCTGTTCATGGCATAAAAGAACACACACTGTATGATTCCTTTATATCAAATTCAAAAACAGGCAAAACTGATGTTATTTAGGTCATAAAGTGATAAAGAAAAGCAAGGAAATGATTATGACTCAATTCAGGGCAGTGATTAACTCTTTGGATGGAGAGGTTTGTGATGGGGAAGGGGTACCAGGGGGCTTCTGGGGTGTTGACAATATTATCTTGCTTGACTATAGTGGTAGATATGTTGGTATTTGCTTTATAATTATCACTAAATCATCCTTACATACTATACTTTATGCACTATTTGCATGTGTTACATTTCACAATGAGAAAAGAAGCAGTGTTTTATTTTTATTATTTGTTTGCTTTTAATTATCCTGTATTGGTTTATAACATTATAAAGTTTCATGCATATGATATGATATTCTGACTTCTGTATACTCTACAGCCTGCTCACCACCAAAAGTTTAATTTCCATCCATCACCATTCTGTTCGTCCCCTTTACCCATTTTGTTCTCCCCCCACTCCCTTCCCCTCTGGTTACCACTACTCTGTTCTCTGTATCTATGTGTTTTTGTTTGGTTTGTTCGTATATATTTTTTTGTTTTTATTTATATTCCAAATATGAGTGAAATTATATGGTATTTTTTTAAAGTAAGACCTTTGTTTTACTTGCCTAATCCCCTGATGGTGCTCCTTTTTTCATATCACAAGAGTGCAGATATTCCCTGACTTTCTCTTTCTCATTTGCTGAGAATCCAACACTTGGATTCTCCAAATACTTCCTTCAACAAAATTATTTTCTCTATGAAATATAGTAACATCGCTTCTTTTAATACTTGCAAAGTCTGATTTAAGTTTAAGCTTATCCTTGAATTCCACGTACAGTAGGTGCTTAAATTTGTCAAATGAATGCATATCCCATCCATACAATCCTTTTCAGTATAAAGAGTCTATCTCTTTTTTTCTCCTAGGAAATATCCCTTGATTTTAATTAAGTTGCACTGGAAGCCTCTGTGGGGACTTGTAAGCTTGTTGAAAGTACTAGAAACCAGAGTTGAATTAATTCCATTTTTTGTAAAGAGGGAGAAAGCGGATTTTGCAAGTCTCTGACAGGTCAGGATGAGGTCAATTCAAAGCAAGATTCTGGGAAGGGTTGATTGTGATCATATAGATTTGATTTTAGCACTCTTAATAAAACAGGATGTGAACATTTTCTTGTAGAACTAAATAGTAGACAAAGCTTTTTTCCTGCTAGTAACCAGCGTGAATGTTTTTTCAATTTCGATAAGAATTATGTAGTGTACTGTCTCAAATTTTACTGTAAGCTCCTAGGAAATAGCTTTAGGCTCTACATGTCAACTATGAAAACCTTTACAGTCTGCACAATTGCATTCTATTTTCTGCCTTTGGTCAGTCTTTCTATTCTGATTTAGAACTCCTTGGTCCTGCTTTATCTTGCTTATTTGTGCTCTATCGTTACAATGTATGTTTTCTGTATAAGACACTTTCAAATCCTTAGTAAAACAAGATAAAGGCAGCAGGAAGAGAGAGGAGGTGAGAAAGGAGGCCAGGGAATGTAAACCTGGTAGAGAAAACCATGACCCTAGGTTCCAGCGTGGTTTCTTTGAGCAACAAGTCATGGTGGACAAATCTAATTTCCTTCTTTAATAATAAAGAATTAGATGGGAGAAATAGATAAGGAAGGTAGGTAGCATAGGTACCTCTGTTTGGGCAAGGCCTTACCGGAAGTGCCATGATACCCTTCTTGTCGGCATGGAGAAATCTATAACAGAAAAACACCAGGGAAATTTAGAACATTTGCCCTTAAGTCAAGAAGGTGACCCAGAGGGAGTTTCTGAGTGGCAAGGCTTGTGCTTGGACCCAGGCCCTGGCCATAGGCTCATTATCTTCACTAGTGACTTGGGTAAAGACCTAAATAGCATCCTCATCAAAGTTGCTAACATAGTAGATCACAATCAGGACCATGCATGGGATGCAGTATATCAAAACCGAACGAGGCATGGAGTAGGAGTGAAAAGATGCTGGTTTCAAATTCTACCTCTGCCCACCTATTAAGGTGTCATCTTGGGCAAGTCATTGATGAGCCTTTCTTTCATAACCTTTAAAATGGGAATGTTAATAATATTTACCTTGAGGCTTGTTATGAAAATTAAAGGCAATATATACAGCACCTGGCATAGAGTAGCTACTCAATAAATGTCGAATATATTTGATTGCATAATTAGGATCAGAAAATATTCGGCAGGCTGGAGGGATGAATCAAATCTAATGAAATAACATGAGATGGTTTTATTTTGTAATTCAGATTTGGTTAAAAACAAACAAACAAGCAAATACATCAAAACAGCTTGCAAAAGTTCAGGAAGAGAAAGCTGTGGGCATAGCTCTCTCTACAAAACTGTGCACTGGACTCTGACCGGGTCGCTTTGTGCAAACCTTTTAGCCAAAGCAGATCTTGTAAAGAAACTGGGAGCTTTTACTCAAAAAGCAAAATCCCCATATGTCAGTTGTGTGATCTGGCACCACTCCGACAACAAAAGCTGGTGGTTATTCTGCCCTAGGAGTCTGCATGGCAACCTTCCAATGATGGAGACCATAGATCCCACCACAGTCATTTACAGCCCCCAGGGCAGCACATGGAAAGCATTTGCGAAATTGCATCTCCCTCACTCTGCTTTTCCTAAATCCATCTCATAACTGCTTCGAGCACATTCCAGGAAAGCTCTGGCCCTCCTTAGAATTCAGAGGTAGAACTTATTCTTGGTGAGGACCAGAGATATATTGGATTAATATTTTATCTAGACAGATTCATGACAGCTTCCAGTTCATAGAGAATAAAAGTAATCTCTTGAACTTCTTTATGCCTGAAGAGACCAGGAGGCTTAAGAGTTTCGCACAAATCCCCTTCACCGGGTCTGAGGAGAAATGTAAAGCTGGCCTTTATTTTTTGACCCCATTTATTCAACAGAATTTGGTGTGTAGCCACCATGTGTCAGGAATCACATTAGAAACATAAAAATTGTCCACCAAAATAATCAATACCAATTTATGATAGAAATAGAAGAGTTTTATTTGAGCCAAACTGAGGAATATAGCCTGGGAGACTCAGATTCAAGAAGCACTTGAACTGTGTTCTGCCAGACTACAAAATGGGGAAGACTTATAAAGGTAAAACCTACAAAATTATCAATACCTAAGTTGCTTGTCAAGAATTATAATTGGAGGGGCAAGAAGTAAGGGTGCTTGTTAAGCAAGGATTGATTGGGGTCTGAAATGTTCACATAGTTACAAGGGGAGACCTTGAGACCATAAGGTTGCAGTTGGCATCTTCTAACAGATACTGTTTTGAGAACGGCTGGTGGCATCTTTGAATCTGATACAGTTCAGAAAGTTCAAGTTCTCAGTGATACAGGAACGTGCCTGAAACCATGTCCACAATGGCCTCTCAACTCTATATTAAATGAACCACAGTTACTCCATTTTTATTTTTTAAATGCATTCTTTTCTTTAATGGGTAAAGCAGATGTATAATGCAGGCTTAATAGGCCATAAACAGGCTGTTCTGGTTGGCCTAAAGTTCAAGTTAAATCATGTGTAAGCCAGAATGACTTCCCCATAACTCAATATGTGAAAATTTTTTTCAGTCAAAAAGAATAACACTGTCTCATGTTGGTCCCTTAACTGGCCATGCCCAATCATGCCAGTGGTCACAGACACCCCGTGGAAAAGCAGTAAGCTCATCCCTCAATTCTGGCTCAACTCCTCCAAGCTCATATACCCTCCACCCACTGTGACAGTCAGTTCTCTGAAATCCCCAACCTGCTTGCTTGTTTAACGCCTCATCTATTCTCATTTGACTTACACACTGGACTCAGACTCTTACCTTGGCTCTGGCCCAAAGTCCACCCCAGGCTGCATCCAGTGACAGCCTCCACATCCCACGCCCTGTGCCACAGGCAAGTCGAGCCCAGGCCTGGGTCGCTGCAGGTTCGCCGGCAGCCTCCCCTGCTCCTTCACCACCCAGGAAGGGAGAAACAGCAAACCTCAGCAGATCTGTCAACTCCCAAGGCCCTCCAGACCTGCCTGCCCATCCTACGGCCAGCACAGCTTGAAGGCTTCCTCACAGACCCTCCTGGGCCCCCAAGTGCAGACCAGGTGGGCTCTCTGTATTCTCCTTGGGAAATAATCCATGCAAATGCACAGATATTTATTTATTTATTTTATTTTAAAAATATTTATATATTTATTTATTTTTGCGGTATGTGGGCCTCTCACTGTTGTGGCCTCTCCTGCTGCGGAGCACAGGCTCCGGACGCGCAGGCTCAGCGGCCATGGCTCACGGGCCCAGCCACTCCGCGGCATGTGGGATCTTCCTGGACCGGGGCACGAACCCGTGTCCCCTGCATCGGCAGGTGGACTCTCAACCACTGAGCCACCAGGGAATCCCGCACAGATAATTAATACTGGTATTCACGGGGCTCCCAGGACCTGTAAGGGATAGCCAACCTGTTGGATCTCTGCTTGCGTTTCGCTGTTGCCTCACAGATGACAAGCCTGCACCTGCTTCAAAGCCAGCCGAGCCTCTGCTCTGGACATCCCACAGCTGAGCTGCACAGCTAACTAATGGTCCACACAGCTGGGTGCCTGGCTTCCAGGTGACTTCTGCCATGAGCAAGTCTCAGCAGCATATGCTCATGCTAGAATCAAGGAGCCTTTCATAGGAACTCAAACTGTGGCTGCATTTCACAGGCAGGAACTCTTCTTTTCTGCCATTAACCTATCTCATCAAAAATGAGAGTGTTATTCCCCAGGCTTGAAGGAGCTGAAGTGTTTCTATTAAGAGAAATTGCACAGTGTAGCCAGAAGAAATCTGGACTAAGCAGAGAAAACTAAAATTTATTAAGCACCTACTACTTTCCAATACTTTAATCTTCATCACAATTCAACTTGCTAAATATTTTTACCTCCACTCTACCGATAAGGAAACTTTGAGACTCAGGAAACTTCGAGACTTTGGAAAACGTGCCCAGTACCATGTGGTTGGTAAGTGGCAAGGTCAGGATTTGCACCTAGGTCTACCTGGAAAGCTTATCCACCTGCTCCACCACCAGCCTCCTTCAAGCCAGGAGCACTGGGGGGCCATCTTGGATGGTGGCTGTCACACACCACATGGACCAGCCTCTTTTAGTCACTTGTCTTTAGTCACAGCCCACTGTCTCCTGTCTCAAAGGGGAATGGCCGACTTCACAGTACTTGTGATAATCAAATGTGAAGGCATTTTAACAACTCTGAAGCCCTGAGGCCTGAACTATATCCTTGAGGTAAGAGCTGTTGACACCAGGGAATCTGCATGTGCCCTCAGTGGCTGGGACCTTAGGCCACAATTTAGAATGGAAAGGCAAGTTCCCCTAGGGTAGGCAAAGTGAGGGACACAGTCAGAAGATTCAGGTGCCCCACTTCACTCGTCCTTGGATGTATCTCTACATGGGGACTGGAAGGCTGTGACTTAAGAGTCCATCTTGTCTCAGCTCCTGGGCTAAAAACCTGGGTGATACCTAGTGCGATCCAGGTATAAGTATGAGTCTTAGGGAAAATGTGGGGTTTCTTCTTTCTGAGTAAGGGGGGAAAGAGGATCCTGTAATCACTGAGAGAGAGGAGTAGCAGCAGGGAAACCTGGTGGTACTAACAAGGCCAATGGGCAAGACCCAGAGGAGCCTCCTGCCTTCATGAGTGGGGATTACAGTCATTCAAGAGAGGCAACGCCGGGATGAGGGCCTTCCAGGAGCAGCTACAGAGAGTGTGAGAGTAGGGGAAACCAAGGAATCCTCATAGGGACTCTCAGAAGGGGACCTTTGCCTCAGGCGTCTGGGGCAAAGGCACAGGATGGATTATAGGGTCACCTTTGTATTGGACTGTCCAAATTAACCACAGAAAAGAAATTCAACTCCTTACGGTTGGTTAGGATACATCTGTATGTTAAGTTGTTGGGGAAATAGTGGATCTTTCCAACCTGACCAAGATTCATATCATCTCTACAATTCATGCCTTCTACATGAAAGAGGTTAAGCTGATTTTTCTTGTGAGGGTACCAGCCAATTTGCATATAAGTGTATGACACCAAAATGAAGCAGTATCTCCATCATTTTAAATCAGTGATAACATTTTCTCCCCCTTCTATTCATGGAAGAAAATTAAAAGATGCAGACAAGTGAAAAGAAGGAAAAAATACCCATTCTCCTGTGACACAGAGATGGCCCCTTGGGGGAATCTCTTGAGGGATTACCCTTCCACATGTATTTTTACACAAATATTTTCTAGAAGTAAGGTCACGCTATCCTTGCTGATTTATGTGCCTTTTATTCACTCAACAATACGTTTTTATAATATCAATAACTATTCATCTTCAACATCATTTTTGATGATGGCATACTATTCTACAGCATTGATATAACTTGATGATTTTTCTACTGGTTGAATATGTAGAGAGTTGACAATTGAAGTTTTAAATTTTGGGTGGCATATTTATTTATTTATTTATTTATTTATTTTTAAACATCTTTATTGGAGTATAATTGCTTTACAATGTTGTGTTAGTTTCTGCTGTATAACAAAGTGAATCAGCTACATGTATACATATATCCCCATATCCCCTCCATCTTGCGTCTCCCTCCCAACCTCCCTATCCCACTGCTCTAGGTGGTCACAAAGCACCGAGCTGATCTCCCTGTGCTATGCAGCTGCTTCCCACTAGATATCTATTTTACATTTGGTAGTGTATATATGTCAATACTACTCTCTCACTTTGTCCCAGCTTCCCCTTCCCCTTCCCTGTGTCCTCAAGTCTATTCTCTATGTCTGCATCTATATTCCTGTCCTACCCCTAGGCTCATCAGAACCATTTTTTTTTTAGATTCTATATATATGTGTTAGTATATGGTATTTGTTTTTCTCTTTCTGACTTACTTCACTCTGTATGACAGACTCTAGGTCCATCCACCTCACTACAAATAGCTCAACTACATTTTTTATGGATGAGTAATATTCCGTTGTATATATGTGCCATATCTTCTTTATCCATTCATCTGTCATTGGGCACTTAGGTTGCTTCCATGTTCTGGCTATTGTAAACAGTGCTGCAGTGAACATTGTGGTACATGACTCTTTTTGAATTCTGGTTTTCTCAGGGTATAGGCCCAGTAGTGGGATTGTTGGGTCATATGGTAGTTCTATTTTTAAATTTTTAAGGAACCTCCATACTGTTCTCCATAGTGGCTGTATCAGTTTACATCCCCACCAACAGTGCAAGAGGGTTCCTTTTTCTCCACACCCTCTCCAGAGTTTATTGTTTGTAGATTTTTTGATGATGGCCAGTCTGACCAGTGTGAGATGATATCTCATTGTAGTTTTGATTTACATTTCTCTAATGATTAGTGACTTTGAGCATTCTTTCATGAGTTTGTTGGCAATCTGTATAACTTCTTTAGAGAAATGTCTATTTAGGTCTTCTGCCCATTTTTGGATTGTGTTGTTTGTTTTATTGATATTGAGCTGGATGAGCTACTTATATATTTTGGAGATTAACCCTTTGTCAGTTGCTTCATTTGCAAATATTTTCTCCCATTCGGAGGGCTGTCTTTTCTTCTCATTTGTGGTTCCCATTGCTGTGCAAAAGTTTTTAAGTTTCATTAGGTCCCATTTGTTTATTTTTGTTTTTATTTCCATTTCTCTAGGAAGTAGGTCAAAAAGGATCTTGCTGTGATTCACAGCATAGGGTGTTCTGCCTGTTTTCCTCTAAGAGTTTTATAGTGTCTGGCCTTACATTTAGGTATTTAATCCATTTTGAGTTTATTTTTGTGTATGGTGTTAGGGAGTGTTCTAATTTCATTCTTTTACATATAACTGTCCAGTTTTCCCAGCACCACTTATTGAAGAGGCTGTCTTTTCTCCACTGTATATTCTTGCCTCCTTTATCAAAGATAAGGTGACCATATGTGCGTGGATTTTTCTCTGGGCTTTCTCTCCTGTTCCATGGATCTATATTTCTGTTTCTGTGCCAGTACCATATTGTCTTGCTTACTGTAGCTTTGTAGTATAGTCTTAAGTCAGGGAGCCTGATTCCTCGAGCTCTGTTTTTCTATCTCAAGATTGTTTTAGCTGTTCGAGGTCTTTTGTGTTTCCATACAAATTGTGAAATTTTTTGTTTTGGTTCTGTGAAAAATGCCATTAGTAGTTTGATAGGGATTGCATTGAATCTGTAGATTGTTTTGGGTAGTAGAGTCATTTTCACAATGTTGATTCTTCCAGTCTAAGAACATGGTATATCTCTCCATCTGTTTGTATCGTCTTTAATTTCTTTCATCAGTGTCATAATTTTCTGCATACAGGTTTTTTGTCTCCTTAGGTAGGTTTATTCCTAGGTATTTTATTCTTTTTGTTGCAGTGGTAAAAGGGAGTGTTTCCTTAATTTCTCTTTCAGATATTTCATCATCAGTGTATAGGAATGCAAGAGATTTCTGTGCATTAATTTTGTATCCTGCTACTTTACCAAATTCATTGATTAGCTCTAGTAGTTTTCTGGTAGCATCTTTAGGATTCTCTATGTATAATATCATGTCATTTGCAAACAGTGACAGTTTTTCTTCTTCTTTTCTGATTTGGATTTCTTTTATTTCTTTTTCTTCTCTGATTGCCATGGCTAAAACTTCCAAAACTATGTTAAATAATAGTGGTGAGAGTGGGCAACCTTGTCTTTTTCCTGATTTTAGAGGAAATGGTTTCAGTTTTTCATCATTGAGAACAATGTTGACTGTGAGTTTGTCATATATGGCCTTTATTATGTTGAGGTAGGTTCCCTCTATGCCCACTTTCTGGAGAGTTTTTATCATAAATGGGTGTTGAATTTTGTTGAAAGCTTTTTCTGCATGTATTGAGATGATCATATGGTTTTTATCCTTCAGTTTGTCAATATGGTGTATCACATTGATTGATTTGTGTATATTGATGAATCCTTGCATTCCTGGAATAAACCACACTTGATCATGGTGTATGATCCTTTTAATGTGCTATTGGATGCTGTTTGCTAGTATTTTGTTGAGGATTTTTGTATCTACATTAATCAGTGATATTAGCCTGTTGTTTTCTTTTTTTATGACATCTTTGTCTGGTTTTGGTATCAGGCTGACAGTGGCTTCGTAGAATGAGCTTGGGAGTGTGCCTCCCTCTGCTATATTTTGGAAGAGTTTGAGAAGGATAGGTGTTAGCTCTTTTCTAAATATTTTATAGAATTCGCCTGTGAAGCCATCTGGTCTGGGCTTTTGTTTGTTGGAAGACTTTTTGTTTTAATATATTTATTCATTTATATATTTATTTTTGGCGGTGTTGGGTCTTTGTTGTTGCACACGGGTTTTCTCTAGTTGTGACGAGTGGGGACTACTTGTTGTGGTGTGCAGTCTTCTCATTGCAGTGGCTTATCTTGTTTTGGAGCACAGGCTCTAGGCACACGGGCTTCAGTACTTGTGGCATGTAGGCTCAGTAGTTGTGGCTCACAGGCTCTAGAGCGTAGGCCCAGTAGTTGTGGCACATGGGCTTAGTTGCTCTGCAGCATGTGGGATCTTTCCAGACCAGGGATCAAAGCTGTGTCCACTGCATTGGCTGGTGGATCCTTAACCACTGTGCGACCAGGGAAGTCCCTGTTGGAAGATTTTAAGTCATAGTTTCAATTTCAGTGCTTGTGATTGGTCTCTTTAAATTTTCTATTTCTTCCTCGTTCAGTCTTGGAAGGTTGTGCTTTTCTACGAATTTGTCCATTTCTTCCAGGCTGTCCATTTTATTGGCATATAGTTGCTCCTAACAATCTCTCATGATCCTTTGTATTTCTGCAGCATCAGTTGTTACTTCTCCTTTTCCATTTCTAATTCTGTTAATTTGAGTTCTTCTCCCTTTTTTTCTTGATGTGCCTGACTAATGGTTCAATTTTGTTTATCTTCTCAAAGAACCAACTTTTAGTTTTATTGATCTTTGCTATTGTTTCCTTCATTTCTTTTTCATTTATTTCTGATCTGATCTTTATGATTTCTTTCCTTCTGCTAACTTGGGGTTTTTTTTGCTCTTTTTTCTCTAATTGCTTTAGGTGTAAGGTTAGATTGTTTATTGGAACTTTTTCTTGTTTCTTTAGTTAGGATTGTTTTGTTATAAACTTCCCTCTTAGAACATCCGTTAGGATGTTCTAAGCATCCCTTAGGTTTTAGGTTGTCGTGTTTTCATTGTCGTGTGTTTCTAGGTATATTTTGATTTCCTCTTTGATTTCTTCATTATTCTCTTAGTTATTTAGTAGTGTATTGTTTAGCCTACATGTGGTTGTATCTTTCAGAGTTTTTTTTCCTTTAATTGATATCTATCTAGTCTCATAGCATTGTGGTTGGAAAAAATACTTGATATGCTTTCAATCTTCTTAAATTTACCAGGGCTTGATTTGTGATCCAAGATATGATCTATCCTGGAAAATGTTCCATGAGCACTTGAGAAGAAAATGTATTCCTTTGTTTTTGGATGGAATGTCCTATAAATATCAATTAAGTCTATCTTGTCTAATGTGTCATTTAAAGCTTGTGTTTCTTTACTTATTTTCATTTTCGATGATCTGTCCATTGGTGAAAGTGGAGTGTTAAAGTCCCCTACTATTATTGTGTTACTGTCAATTTCCCCTTTTATAGCTGTTAGCATTTGCCTTATGTATTGAGGTGCTCCTATGTTGGGTGCATAAATATTTACAATTGTTATATCTTCTTCTTGGATTGATCCATTGATCACTATGTAGTGTCCTTCTTTTCTCCTGTAATAGTCTTTATTTTAAAGTCTATTTTGTCTGATATGAGAATTGCTACTCCAGCTTTCTTTTGATTTCCATTTGCATGGAATATCTTTTTCCATCCCCTCACTTTCAGCCTGTATGTATCCCTAGGTCGGAAGTGTGTCTCTTGTAGACAGCATATATATGGGTCTTATTTTTGTGTCCTTCAGGCAGTCTATGTCTTTTGGTTGGAACATTTACATTTAAGGTAATTATCGGTGTTTATGTTCCTATTACCAGTTTCTTAATTGTTTTGGGTTTGTTTTTGTAGGTCTTTTCCTTTTCTTGTGTTTCCTGCCTAGAGAAGTTCCTTTAGCATTTGTTGTAAAGCTGGTTTGGTGGTGCTGGATTCTCTTAACTTTTGCTTGTCTGTAAAAGTTTTAATTTCTCTGTCGAATCTGAATGAGATCCTTGCTGGGTAGAGTAATCTTGGTTGTAGGTTTTCCCCTTTCATCACTTTAAGTATGTACTGTCACTCCCTTCTGGCTTGCAGGTTTTCTGCTGAAGTTCACCTGTTAACCTTATGGGGATTCCCTTGTATGTTATTTGTTGTTTTCCCCTTGCTGCTTTTAATATTTGTTCTTTGAATTTAATTTTTGATAGTTTGATTAATATGTGTCTTGCCATGTTTCTCCTTGGATTTATCCTGTATGGGACTCCCTGTGCTTCCTGGACTTGATTTACTATTTCCTTTCCCATATTAGGGAATTTTTCAACTATAATCTCTTCAAGTACTTTCTCAGACCCTTTCTTTTTCTCTTCTTCTTCTGGGACCCCTATAATTCGAATGTTTGTGCATTTAATGTTGTCCCAGAGGTGTCTGAGACTGTCCTCAATTCTTTTCATTCTTTTTTCTTTATTGTGTGGTAGTTATTTCCACTATTTTATCTTCCGGGTCACTTATCCATTCTTCTGCCTCAGTCATTCTGCTATTGATTCCTTCTAGAGAGTTTTTAATTTCATTTATTGTGTTGTTCATCATTGTTTGTTTAGTCTTTAGTTCTTCTAGGTCCTTGTTAAAATTTTCTTTTATTTTCTCTATTCTATTTCCAAGATTTTGGATCATCTTCACTATATTACTCTGAATTCTTTTTCAGGAGACTGCCTATTTCCTCTTCATTTGTTTGGTCTGGTGTGTTTTTACCTTGCTCCTTCATCTGCTGCTTATTTCTCTGTCTTCTCATTTTGTTTAACTTACGTTGTTTGGGGTCTCTTTTTCACAGGCTGAAGATTCATAGTTTCCGTTGTTTTTCATGTCTGCCCCTAATGGGTGAGGCTGGTTCAATGACTTGTGTAGGCTTCCTGGTAGAGGGGACTGGTGCCTGTGTTCTGGTAGGTAGGGCTGGATCTTGTCTTTCTGGTGGGCAGAGTCACATCTGGTGGTGTGTTTTGGGCTGTCTGTGAACTTAGTATGATTTTAGGCAGCCTCTCTGCTAATGGGTGAGGCTATGTTCCTGTCTTGCTAGTTTTTTGGCATGGGGTGTCCATTGCTGGAGCTTGCTGGCCATTGGGTGGAGCTGGGTTTTAGTGTTGAGATGGAGGTCTCTGGGAGAGCTCTCGCCAATTGATATTACGTGGTTTTGGGAGGTCTCTGGCGGTCCAATGTCCTGAACTTGGCTCTCCCACCTTAGAGGTTCAGGCCTGACACCAGGCAGGAGCACAAAGACCCTGTCAGCCACAAAGCTCAGAAGAAAAGGAAGAAAAAAAAAAGAAAAATGTTATTAAAATAAAAAAAATAATTAAAAAAAGAAGAGAGCAACCAAACCAATAAACAAATCCATCATTGATAACAAGCACTAAAAACAGCACTAAGATAAACATAAGTATCAGAAACTCTTCTGTCGCACACAGCAAACCCCAACTCTACAGTTGCTCCCAAAATCCACTGCCTCAATTTTGGGATGATTCGTTGTCTATTCAGGTATTCCACAGATGCAGGGTACATCAAGTTGGTTGTGGAAATTTAATCCACTGCTCCTGAGGCTGTACAGAGAAATTTCCCTTTCTCTTCTTTATTCGCACAGCTCCTGCAGTTCAGCTTTGGTTTGGGCCCCGCCTCTGCATGTAGGTTGCCCACAGGCATCTGTTTCCTGCACAGACAGGAGGGGGTTAAAGCAGCACCTGATTAGTGTTCTCTTGCTCCCTAATGCCAGGGAGAGGGAGGGGTACAGTAGTCATAATTGGAACACGGGGCAAGCCTGTGGTGGCAGAGGCCAGCATGATGTTCCAACAGCCTCAGGCATGCCGTGCGTTCTCCCAGGGAAGTTGTCCCTGGATCACAGTACCCTGGCAGTGGCAGGCTGCACAGGCTCCCAGGGGTGTGTGGATAGTGACCTGCGCTTGCACACAGGATTCTTGGTGGCAGTGGCCACAGCGTTAGCATTTCATGCCCGTTTCTGGGGTCCAAGCTGATAGTTGCGGCTCTTGCCAATCTCTGGAGCTTGCTTAGGTGGTGCTCTGCTTTCTGTGGGCATACAGTGAAGGAATCTCCTCTCCTTGCGCACCCCGAAACAATGGTCTCTTGCCTCTTCGGCAGTTCCAGACTTTTTCCCGGACTCCCTCCCAGCTGGCCTTGGTTCACTAGCCCCCTTCAGGCTGTGTTCACGCCGCCAACCCCAGTCCTCTCCCTGGGATCTCACCTCCAAAGCCCGAGCCTCAGCTCCCAGTCCCCACCTGCCCTGGCGGGTGAGCAGACAAGCCTCTCAGGCTGGTGAGTGCTGGTCGGCACTGATCGTCTGTGCAGGAATCTCTCCGCTTTGCCCTCTGCACTCCTGTTGCTGCGCTCTCCTCCATGGCTCCAAAGCTTACCGCCTACACCCCCGTCTCCGCCACTGAAGGGGTTTCCTAGTGTGTGGAAACTTTTCCTATTTCACAGCTCCCTCCCAGAGGTGCAGGTCCTGTCCCTATTCTTTTGTCTCTGTTTTTCTCTTTTTTCTTTTACCCTAGCCAGGTACATGGGGAGTTTTTTGCCTTTTGGGAAATCTGAGGTCTTCTGCCAGCATTCAGTAGGTGTTCTGTAGGAGCTGTTCCACATGTAGATGTATTTTTGATGTATTTGTGGGGAGGAAGGTGATCTCTACATCTTACTCCTCCATTATCTTGAAGGTCCCCCTGAAGCATATTTAAAATAGACTAAAAATATTTTAAAAATTGCACAAAAATATCCAGGTGAAAATTGCATTTTGACTACTATAAAATAGATCAAAATTCTTGTAGTTAAATCTTTGTGCTTATCTTTAATTACATTACTAATATAAATTCTTGGAAGTTAACTACTGTTTCAAGTTGTGTGCACATTTTCTCCCAAATTTTTATTTTTAAAATATTCAAATGTAGAGAAAAAACAAAAGAATAGGACAATAAACATATAACTTTCACCAAATTCATTTCACCACATTTGCTTTATCTCTCCCTATAATTTTATTTTGGAAAGTATTAAATACTACAAACATGATGTTTCACCCTTGTCTACTCCAGTTCACATCTCCTACGGACAAAAGTCACTAACCCTTTAACCACAACACTAGTAGCATGCCCCAACTTTTGACATTGATTCAGAAATGTTACCCAAATTTCCACAATTATCCTCCAAATTCCTGTTAGCTGTCACCCGCATTTCCAGGATTCAATGACAAGTTATGCATTACATTTGGTTGCCATGTTCTTTTTGTCTCCTTTAATTTGGAATAATCCCTTTGCTTTTTATTTTCTTTCACAATGTATTTTTTATCTACTGCTATATAATAAATTACCCCAAACTTAGTGATTTAACTCCAAACACTTGTTAACTCACATTTTCTGTGTGTTAAGAATTTGAGAATGGCTTAAACATGCAGTTCTGGTTTGGGGTTGGTCATGAGACTGCAGTCATAAGTCACTTGAGGATGCAGTCATCTGAAGGCTTGAGGCTGAGGGCTCACTTCCAAGGTGGCTTATTCACATGGTGGACATGATGCTCTGGCTGTTGGCAAGAGGTCTCAGTTCCTCACTACATGGACCTCTCCACAGGACTATTTATGTGTCTTTCACATGACATGGTGATTACCTTCCTCCAGAACAACTAAGAATATACAAGGCAGAAGCCACAATGTCTTTTATGACTTGGCTTTGGAAGCCATACATAGTCAATTCTGCAATACCCTATTATTTACACAAGTCAGCCCTAGTCAGTGTGAGAGGGGACTATACAAGGGCATGGATACCAAAAAGCTAGGATCACTGTGTGTGGGGGGCATCTTAGATGGTGGCTATCACACATGACATTGACATTTTGAAAAGTCCATGCCAACTGTCTTATAGGATACGACACGTTCTAGAGTTGTCTGATTGTTTTCTTCTAACTAGATTCAGATAATGTGTATTTCCCATTGTATTATATTTGGAGATGCATAATGCCGTTTGTTCTCTTACTGGGTCATGTTAAGTTTGGCTACATAGTTGAGATATGCACACTAAGTTTTTGACTCACTATTACCTTCTTGACCATCTCTCTTGGCAAGGCATCAAAATCACACATGCCAATGTCTGGGCTGATTTCTCCACCAAAAAATGGAAAGTTTCCTTGTATTTTGGTTACTGAACCAAACTTTGGTCTTCTTACCCAAGCAGCACAGAAAAGCCAATCTATTGACACTGGGTTGTGGTGAAGGAAAGTAAAGCATTTATTACAAGGTACCAAGCAAGGAGCATGGGCAGCAAATGCTCCAAAGGCCTGAGCTCCCAAATGGCTTTTGGGGAAGGGTTTTTAAAGGCAAGGTGAGGGAGAGGGTTGCAAGGTGCCTGATCAGCTCATGGATATTGATTCTTCTAATTGGTTGGTGGTGAGGTCACTAGATGGCATTTGGGGAATCTTAATTATCAACCTTCTAAACTGGTCTGGGATCTATGTGCTGGTGGGCAACAGTTAAGTCCTTCCACCTGGTGGGGCTTTTTAGTATATGCAACACAACTCAAGGATATGGCTCAGGATTTTACCCATAGCTCATAAGGAGGAACTAAATGTCCTTGACTTTGTTTTATGGCTAAACAATTATTATTTTGTCTTGACTGTTTTCCTTTGTTTCTGCATTTTCTCACTTCTCTGATTAAATTTGTCTTTGGAACTTGGGGGAGGCCTAGGAGGCTAAAGTTTTTCTACAAAGAAGAAGCAGGGGAAAGGGGTGGGGAAGGGAATGTCTGTCCCCAGGAAGTTCCCACAGGGTCGTGCTCGGTTTCATTTTTACACTACTAATCTTTTAGTTAGCAACAACCAGCTCTGTGTGTGTGTGTGTGTGTGTGTGTGTGCTGTGGGGAGTGGGGTGTTTGATGTTGATATCGATGGACATTCTGAACTGAAGAATGCCATTTCAGTAGGGAAGAGGTGAAGGGACACACCAAGGAGTGAACTCTGTTTTATTTTTCTTTGTATTCTGATTACCTTATACAATGTTAGACAAATACGGAAATAGGCACTTAATAAACATGTGTTGAATAAATGCAAAAACAAACAGGAAAGGAAAGAAACCAGGAGAAGTAGAAAGGCACTTTCTAATTTATAAAAATGTAGAAACCAAAATATTACTTTCCACCAAAATAAATGATTAAGTCCCTCGGAAGTGCAGCCCCTCCCATTCCCATCTCAGGGTAGTTTAAGTCTTCCATCCCTCCTGTCCTCAGGCCCTGCCACCATGAGGGCTCTGACTTCTGACAGTCCAAGTCTACAGTCTCCATGCTTCTTTAGAAAGCACACTACATTCTAAACCCACTTTTCCTTTTCTGTACCATGATGATAAACTGCTCGCATTGCATCTTGAGTCTTGCTTGACCACTTAGTCACCCCAGGAAGGAAGTAAAGTATTGAGTAATGATATTTTCTTAATGGTGAGAGCCACGGTAAATGGAATTGCCTGAGCTAATCTGAATGCACTTCTGTGTTCAGAATTACCCTCTCACATTCAATTCCATTTTCAATTCATTTTCTCTGTGCCATATTGATTCATGAGACCTCCCTGTTAGTTGCATAAAACTGTAGTAATGTGTCCCATGGTGAACAAAATAATTAAAATGGAAGGTCTCAGTTTGTAACAACCTTTTCTATTAGAGAAAAAGAATGTGGAAAAGCACCAGGTACCATGGAGTTAAATGCCCCCTCTTCAAGCCTACCTCAGTCAACACCCTATTACCAAGCTAAGCTGAGTCAGTGGAGGATGACCCTCTTAAACATTTTCTTTCTCTGATCCATTCATATAAATGCAAGAACTGAGAAGCCAGAACAGAGCAGAAAGAAGAAATGAAAGGAAGGAAGGAGGGATTTACCAAGACTACTGTGTCCAGGCACCATCACACAAGGTATTAATACCTCACTTGAGAGATGTGGGTGGAAGGGCATTAATAACTTGCTCAAGGCCTCAGGTAGTCAGGAAGTGTCAGGTGGAATTCCAAAGCTAGGTTCTCTCTGCTGCCAAAGCCAGTGCCCTGAATATCACACCATCACACTATTATGCCTTTTTTCACAAATTGGGATAAAAAGCCCTACACCTCCAACTTTTGGGGGCTTATCTCCCATACCTCCACCTGCCCAACACAGTCATACACACCCTGAACTTCAGTCATAGTAGACGATTCTCTAAATACACGATACACTTTAAAGTTATCGAAGGGTGTATATGTACAATGGAAATGAAATGAGGATCTCAAAGAGATATCTGTGTCCCCATGTTCATCACAGCATTATTCACAGTAGTCAAGATATGGAAACAACCTACCTGTCTGTTGACAGGTGAATGGATAAAGAAAATGTGGTGTATGTGCACAATGGAATATTATCTAGCATTTAAAAAGAAGGAAGCCTTGCCATTTGCAACAACAAGGGCGAACCTGGAAAGCATTATGCTAAGTGAAATAAGCCAGGCATAGAAAGACAATACTGCATATCTCACTTATATGTAACTAACCTAAATGTCAAATTCATAGTAGCAGAGAATAGAATAGTGATTACCAGGGCTTGTGGGGAAGAAGGAATGGGGAAATGTTGGTCAAAGGGTATAAAGTTTCAGTTATGCAAGACAACTATGTTCTGGAGATTTAGTGTACAGCAAGGTGACTACAGTAAACAACACTGTAATTTATATTTGAAATTTGCCAAGAGGGTACATCATAAGTGTTCTTGCTACAAAAATAAAAATGGCAACTATGTGAGATGACAGATATGCTATTTAGTTTGATTGTGGTGATTACTTATTACACTATATATACCTATGTCAAAATATCAAATTGTATACCTAATTGTATGCAATTTTATCTGTCAATTACAGTTCATTAAAACTGGGGAAAATTTATCTGACAATGTTTGACAGGTAATATGGTTACATTCAAAAAGTATATCAAGAACATCCTCCTGTCCACTTCTGCACCCCACCTCCCAGTTTCCCTCTTCTGAGTCTACACATTTTGTTTCTTGTTCCTTTTCAGAGACATCTTATGAATACATTGCTGCATATTTCTGTTTATTCTTTATTCTATTTTGTCCACTTTATTTACATAAATAGTGGTCTTCCCTACCTGCTGTTCTGCACCTTGTGCTTTTCCTTTATACTATATCTTGGAGATCATTCTATATCAAATTATAAGGAGACTTGTCATTCTTTTATGGTGCCATACTGTTGCATCGTAGGACAACACTGATGTTTCTTTTCACAGTCCCCTGTGACATACATTAAATTGTTTCCAATCTTTTGCTACTACAAACAATGTTGCAATAATTAACCTAGTATGTTTTGCACACGGATGAGTTTTCTCTAGGACAACTCTCTAGAAGAGGAATTGCTAGATGACACGTCGGTGCCTTTGTAATCATGAGAGATCTGCCAAACTGTCCTCAGTAGGGCTCAGCCAACCTTACACTACAACCAGCAACACACAAGAGGGTTTGTTTCCAGCACTGCTGCCCGCATGGTAGCATATACATTTTTTAATCATTGGCAATCTGATAGGTAAAGAAATCAGACTATACATCTCAGGCATCTGTGCCATTGATTTCGCAGATTCCTCTGCCTCTCACACCCAGCTCCCTCTGACTGGTGGCCTATCTACTCTGAGCAAGCAGAGGACATGTTCCCACAGCACGTTGTCCTTTCTGTTATTACATGCTCTACATTATTTGTTTAGGTGTCTATCTTCCTGACTATTAATTTCTCTAAGACAGGAGCCTTAATCACCTTGGGGTCCTCAGCACCCAACACCAGGCCTAGCCCATATGTACTTGTTTAATGAACACTAAAAATATTTTGGTTGCATATGAGTCGGTGACAAAATTAGCACACTAGATTTTCGTAGTTTGAAGTACTTTCTCCTCTCTGATATATTTGGGTGATGTCCTGCCATACTGGAGCCTCTCTGCATCAGGAGCCTCCCCTGCTTTGCCTCTTAGTACCCATTCTGTGCAGACAACATGGAGATGGTGACTGGGAAAGAACTGTAGAGTCCATCATCAGACCTGACTCCATGCTTCCTGGAAATGGTCTGGTTTTGACTTCTGAATGCATGTGAGCAAACTGGAAAAATACTAAATCCTTTCTGCTGTCATGACTGCCAGGCTTCAAGGGAACTCACCCCATCCAAGACTTAACTAGAAAGGTGTTATAGCTTTAATATTTCAGCCATTGCAAATTTCTCCCAATTTTCCTTGCAAATGTTCATCGCTTAAATAAAAGGATATATTATTGTCTGATAGAACAAGGCAGATTGCTTTTAACTGCAACCATGGAGCTAGTTTGTACAATAAATATGAATTTTAGGTTCATGAGAACCACTCCTGACTACCCTGAAAAGGAAATGAATGTGACTTTATCACCAACTCTGTCCATTTTTCTTATTATGCGATGTGTCTTCCTCCTAGCCTACTTCTAAGCTAGGTTAAATGAAGAGAAATGATGATGTATCACATCTATTTACCTTAATTTCATTGTTTCTCATCATAAGCCATTTATATGAGAATGGACATTAATTAATTCCACCTTCATCTATCATGTAGCTCAACATTTAATCTAGTCTCATGTATCAGATAAAAATATAGTATTCTAAATTCTGGAGTTTTTATCTTGAGTGAAAAAGGAGGTCATAAATCTAAGACAGCACTTGTGTCTCTTCCTTTTGCCTGCCACTCCATCAACTGTAAGTAGCTACTGGCTTCAGGAAAGTTCAGGAGACAGAGCCATCAAGATTGATGGACTTAATGTGGAGGTGTGTGTTACTGTGACCAGACTCTCGGTTCCTAATGACTCTCAAAATATGAAGTCTATTCTGAGGAATATTATCAGAAATTCTAGAAGCCTTCACTTTGAGTCAATACTATTTCTAATATTTCTTTATTATTGTGGATTCCTTTTTTTGAGCCGCAATCCAGACCAAGCACATCCTGACTCTACAGCTTTGGAGAGCCAACCAAGAGGTTAAGGTCTGTAGCACTTTCTCAATTACCTGGAATGGCACCAACGTCTACCTGTGTTCCCTCCCTACAGCCTTCTTACCCAGAGCTCAGAACACTTGACCCTCAAGTGTAGGCTTGGACCTACCCCTCACACTGCTCAGTGGTCATGTTATAAGTGAGTGGATCTCTTATCTCTGTTCTAAAACTGGGCTCTGCCTTTTCCTTTACAGGTCCATGGCTGTGGCCCTGTCATTCTCCCTGACTCAAGTTTATGTGTCCTCTGAAGGTTCTCATTTGCTCTTGTCACCTCCCTCTGCTCCACCCTAAGGGCTGAGACCCTTCCCTTGCACTTGAGGCTTTGGCTAGGCCTCTGATTGCTGCTGCCAAGCACATTCCAGCCTACACTCCTAGCCAGCCACCCGGGGGTAAGCATATCCTGTACATCTCTGGGACCACAGACACTGGCGGTTTGCCTCAACCTGTTACCTCTCACCATTGTCCTTGAATACCTGATTCTAGGTGTTGGATGTACTTCTTCCCAGTCCTATCAATGCAACAACATCTCCCTCACCCCATCGCTCTGTTAGTACATGCAGATCCAAAGAGTTCATCCAGACCCTGCTCTGTCTGTTCTCTTTTGCTGTGGTTAAGCCATCTTTGCCCAGTGATATCATGATAGATGACAAGTCCTAGCCATGTAGTAGACTTAAAAACATTTTTGGGAAATTTCCTGGTGGTCCAGTGGTTAGGACTCTGTGCTTCCACTGCAGCGGGCACTGGTTTGATCCCTGGTCAGGGAACTAAGATCCTGCATGACGTGCAGCATGGCCCTCCCTCAAAAAAATTTTTAAATCTTTAATTGTTATTAAATAAGACATCCTCACATTGAAAAAACCAATAAAGAAGTAAAGTGTAAACTGAGGGTCTCTCTCCTTCAACCACAGTCCATCCTTTTCTCCAAAGGTAAAAATTTGGTAAATATATCTCGAGACTTTTTATTGTGTGAAACACATTATAAGCAGATGAACACACATAAAGAAGATATATTTGGGGGGGGGAATGATACCATACTATACATGATTATCTTCAATTTGTTGTTGTTTTTCATAATGGACAGAATTCCATGTTGGTATGTAAATCTATCCTTGAACACCTACATAATATCCCACAGTTTGTATGTACTATTTTCTAGTTAGCCATAATTCTGTTGATATAGAATCCAATTTTTCAGCACTACAAATAATGAGGTGATATACATTCTCATACCAATGGTACAAATCGTCCCACAAGTTAAATTGTTAGGTACGTACATTTAAAAGAGAAAGAGACAATGGAGCAGCTGATCATGCAGTTGGAGAGAAAGGCAAGGAAAAAATCATGAAGAGCTTGTGAAATTCATAAATGTGAAGACATACAAGAATGATTTTCATAGGAGGATGAAATAACCATTTGTACATTTTGGAAAAATCACTTTGGCTGGATTATGAAAAAGAGATTAGAAGGGAGTGAGATTAGAGCCACAGCAATATTAAAAGATTGTTGCCACATAACATCCAGGCTATTGTGATATGTATATATGTGGAGGGGGGGTTGTTCACACATCATGCAATAGGTTAAATAGCCCTTCAAGCTACATTAATAATGATTCATCATTTTAAAAGGCAAAATAATTAATTCACAAATACATTGCTAGTGTATTGATTTTTATCGGTAATGAGGTAAAGCAGTCAACAAAGTATGTACATAAATAGGAAATTGGGCAATAAAAGTTGCCTATAAATAAACTCCTAGAAAGATTTTTCTGAGTCACCAAAATAAAGGATACTTAATCTCAGGCTACATTTTAAATTCCATCCAACCTAATCTTCTCCCTGGATGAAATTTTGAGAGGGGACATCGATAATTTTGAGGTCTAAAACACGACTTTAGATCCAATCAGTTCTAAACAATGATTCTGGCTATGGTATTGGGATAACTGGTGAGGCAGGCAGTGCCCTTCAAGGGCTCTTGAAAGGGGCTCCAATCAGATTGGGGTAGGGGGTGTTCCCCACTTAAGCAGCAGGGATCTGAAAGCCAATATGCTTAGAAAATAGTTCATCTCCACTTGGCCCTCAGGATACAACCCATTTTCCCTCTGCATTTTCTTACAGACTAAGAAAGAACACGGGCATTTCCTTTTGTGCTAGAAATGTTCACCATTGTCTTTACGCAAATTTTTATTTTATATTCATTTAATATCAATTGATCAGTTAATATTTGGCGAGAATCAAAGAAACACCCCTGAACTGGTTCTAACCTCCAGCTGGAAAATTTTCAGTAATTCATGAGCAGATATCGTCTATCTCAAGATACTAAAATCTCAAGGGAAGAGAATTAGACGGGAAATCTGAGGCTAAATCAAATGGGAGTCATTGGGCAGGTTTGCATCGTCTACCTTTCCTGATAATGGTTCTGCTACTTGTCACAGGATGTGGTTGTTATAGTGACAGCATAGAGGATTGGGGGGAGTAGAGAGGGCAAACTTGGACAGCAGAGTGAAATGTAGCAAGGTAAAAGAGCTGTGGGCATATGTGCTTCTTCTCATTTAACCTTGCTCAAGTCTTAAGACATCCATAGCCTGCTGCCATGATGAGGCTAAGAAGACCTTGGATTGGCTCCTTTATCCTCCCTGTCACTGACATGCAGGCATTCATGCGGGTTGTGTCCCACTGCGCCTGACGCCTTCCACTCACTTTTGATGATGTTTCTGTCATTTCCCCCAGCCATGCTATCTTGCTTCCATCACAACCACTTCAGCAGTACATCAACCCTTGTCTGTTTATGCTTAAGCTTTCATTAGAAACAAGGTGTCTAGATACTGTGTAGTGTGCTGTCACCTGTTTTCCCCCAGCAGCATATCCAACTAAACCTGAGCTCCATTCAGGCAGGATCACCACTACATAAGGCACCCAGCACAGTGCCTGGGACACATTTCAAGGGGGATTTATAATAAAGGGAGGAAGTAGATAAATGTTTCAACACACTAAACCAGAGTTACAAAAGATAGAAAAGAGAAAGACAGCTATAACAACAGGACAGGACTATCCCAGGATACCTAACCTGATGAGCTTTGGTGTGTGGATTTTGTGTGTGTGTGTGTGTGTGTGTGTGTGTAAAGAATACAAAACAGACTAAAAAAGAATCACCAAAGACTTTGAAAAGAACTAGAAGTAGCCAATTTGGTAAAGCCAAATGCAATTCTGAATTTTAATGGAGGTCTAACTTTTATACTTTTTGCCTAAAAGGAAAAAAAATAAGGATTTTACATTCCCTTTGACTTGTTCTCCTTAAACATTTTGGAAATCTTTAAAAGCACTTTTAGAATGAGCTTGTTGTGCCCTGGTCATGTGCAAGGCCCAATGTTGGCATCTTCAATTGAAATATAGGAGGCACTGAAGACAGTGACAAAATAAATATATAAACAGCTCTAATATGAGGCAAAGTAAAGGAGGTAACAGGAAGAATGTGTGTATCCAGGGGGATGGCATTTCAGAGAAGGGAGAGGCCTCAGAGCTTGAGGGAAACATGCATAACCATGTGTGATCATGGTCTCTGAGAAAGATAGGATTCAAGCAGGCAGTGCAGGCAAAACACAGGGAATCCTGTCTAGTGGTGGACCTCAGATGGTTGGGTTTGGCTTGATGCTTGTCAGCTCTGCAGAAGATCACCAGAAGGCCTCTTGGTCAAAGCTAAGTTCATGCAGCCGGCTGCAGGAAGGGAGAACACCACATTGACAGACTTAGTAGTATCTCAGAAGGGGGAGGTCAGGGAGGGCATTTGTAAGGTTTGGGGGGTCTGCGTTTAAGTGGTTTAAGGTGAGTCTTTCACGATGGATAATTAATTCGAGGTAACAAGTTTTGTGACATAATAGTTTAGGAATAGCAAGTCTTGATAAGTAAACGGTTGCCTATTAGGAAGCTTTCTAAGGTGCTCAATATATTAAAAAATAATACTCTAGTTTCAGGAAAAGGTTTGTAAAGCACATGAGTTTTCTCTCACTCTTGCTTACCATCGTTTCTCCTGCATTATATATGAAGTTCTAGGGATGGGACAACTACTTTGCTGAACAAACTTGTGCCAGGCCCTTGACTACCTGCAGTCATCAATTCTCCCCGTGAGCATTGCAGGTGGTTATTATCCTCCACATTTCACAGATTAGGAGCCTGAGGACCCTCTGATGCGGGTCAGAGAATTTAGACAATGAGTAAGTTCTCACTGCTGGTAAGTGGCAGGTCAGTATTGAATTCCAGATCTGTTTGATCGCCAGCCCATGCTGCCTTTCAGAGGCTCAGTGCACAAACCCAAAGTGCAAAGGGTCCCTCGGCATCTCCACCTCCATAGCAGCGTGCCTTCATCCTTCTGATCCTTCCTCAAGGGACAGGCTGCTCCTGGTGACCAGCTAAGTGTCCCCCTTGGAGAGGCCTTCTACCCACACCTCTCCTCTTGCAGCACAGCGATCCTGTTGTTTATTGCTGCTACTGTCACAACCCCTGACACTCTCCACCCACGCTCCACCACCACCTTTGGCTACATTCACGAGCACTTTCTCTGGATGAGGCTTGTCTAAGTGCTCTGCAAACCGTGTTACGTTGGGTTCTCACAGAAAGCCTTGCAGGGGGATGGGGAGTGAGGCATTTGAAGGACTATTTCAATGTAAACCTTTAATGGGTTGAATTCTTCCATTTCTCTTGCAAGCATTTGACTTCAGGTGGACAGAAGCCAGCATGACTGGTTCTGACAGATCCACCGTATCATTTTCTTGCAGTTTTCCCTTGTATCAGTGGATTTTCTCTAAACCTAGAGACCATAGTTTTCACATTACCCGGGATAGTCTGATTTGGACATATTGTCTTTACAGAATCATTAACAGTTCCTCTCTCATTTCCAAAAGCATATGGTCATCCTACCTAAATCTGCCTTTGCAGCTAAGGAGCAAGGCTGTAGGGCTCACCGCAGTCTGTAAGTTCGCGCTGGTCTCAGAAAGCCTTGCCCAGTGGCAGCATCTTTGCAACCAGCAGGTGCATCCCAGCTGTTTTCTTCTCCTGGCCCAGGACAGGCTTTGTTCAGATGAGTGATGCTAACTGTGTGTGTGCACAGTGGCTATCTCCGCACCTGATGGGTCAGGCTAGCCCAGGAGTGGGCTAGAATTCCTCTTCGTATGATGAAGATGAAAATGACGTGATTTGCAATCCATGCTAAGGAAAACAGATGGCCAAAGGAACACGAGGGCTGGGGAATTTTCATGCCCCGCATCAAGACGAATTTCCCTGTTTCTTTAAAATGCATTCATCATCAACAGCAGTGTACGGGCTCAGGCTGTGGGCTGTTGGCGGTACAGAACCTGATTTGGAAATTGCAACTTGGTCCAACGTTAAGAAAGTTCTGCTTTTTTTTTTTTTTTTTTTTTTTTTGCGGTACGCGGGCCTCTCACTGCTGTGGCCTCTCCCGTTGCGGAGCACAGGCTCCGGACGCGCAGGCTCAGCGACCATGGCTCACGGGCCCAGCCGCTCCACGGCATGTGGCATCTTCCCGGACTGGGGCACGAACCCGTGTCCCCTGAATCGGCAGGTGGACTGTCAACCACTGCGCCACCAGGGAAGCCCAGTTCTGCTCTTTTAAACTCCCATACACAATTAGAAAAATGTGCTACCATAGCTATTAAAGAGAATTTAGCCCCTGAGAAGGGGATTATTGGGAACAAAGAGCCCACTCAGAGATACTCTGGATAATGAAGCAAAGTTAAGAGTACTTTGAAGAAAAAAAGATGCTTGCATAGAGATAATCTAAATTGATACCCATGTCAGTATGCCTGCCAAACAAATAGGTATCTTATGAGATATTTACACAGAGGAGCTTTCCATGATACGGACCTTATTTTCAGCAGTCACATGACGTGTCTAACTAGTCTAGTCTTACATTACTCCTGTGGTGGTGGGCAGATGTGATTGTTCGATTTTATAGATGGGGAGACTAAGGCTTGGAGCGTGCCCTGGATTCTTCCATGTGAACTGACACCTCCTGCTGGGGGCCAGCTCCTCCATCCCCCCCCTTCACTGCCCCTCTCTACCACAGAGGTGTGGAGACCAAAATAGTCAGGGGTTTAGAAGGAAAGCCTAGAAGAGTTTTCTCCTTGCTTTTTTTTTTTTTTTTTGCGGTACACGAGCCTCTCACTGTTGTGGCCTCTCCCTTTGCGGAGCACAAGCTCCAGACGTGCAGGCTCAGCGGCCATGGCTCACGGGCCCAGCTGCTCCGCAGCATGTGGGATCTTCCCGGACCGGGGCACGAACCCATGTCCCCTGTATCGGCAGATGGACTCTCAACCACTGTGCCACCAGGGAAGCCCCAGAGACGATCTTCTTGTATTCCCTGTAGAAGTTCTGGTCCAGGATCCCATAGACGATGGCATTAAAGCAGCTGTTGAAATAAGCCAGGAAGTAGCTAGTGACAAAGAGGCCCTCTGGGACCTAGGGAGCCACTTCTGAGTCGATGGCCACAGCAAAGCTGATGTAGTTCAGCGGTGCCCAGCAGATGGCAAAGATCACAAACACCACGAACGTGGTCAGAAAGCTTCAGATGTTACTGGACCACAGGCATGGATTGTTCTCCGACTTGACCTTCCTGCAGGCCTGGAGCACCAGCACCCAGATGCGCAGTTAACAGAAGCACACAACAGCGATGGGGAGAGGAAGTGGACGACCACCACTGCCACCGGGTACCAGGCACTGGCCGTCTGGATGAAGGTGCAGGAGTAGATGTGTGGGTCATACTCCAGGAACCCCACGAAGAAGCTGGGTACCAGGGCCAGCAGGGTGAGGAGACAGACAAGGCAGATGTAGAGGGGGGTGTGCCAGTGGCAGTAGATGCGGTGGTAGGTCACGCCGTGGCAGACGTAGCAGTAGCAGTTAATGGCGATGGCGATGATGTCGAAGATGGAGACGATGATGCTCAGGCCTATCACAAAGGCGCTGGCCTTGCAGCGCGCCTCCCCCAGGGCCCAGCCGTCGTGGAAGATGGCCAAGAGGATTAACAGGTAGGGGTACAAGGCCAGGTCAGCCAATGCCAGACTCACCAAGAACAAATTACCTGGAGCGGGAAACAGGAAGCAAGAGTCAGGACAAAACCCCACGATGTCTATTCTGTAGAACATTATAGCCTTTGTCCCTCATAGGAGGGACTCTCCCAGGACACTGATGCGCCACAGCCACCATACGTCTGTGGGTACTCTGCGGAGGCTGCTGTGACTACCTCTGGGGTCCAAAGCATGAGGCAGAGGGAAAGGATCCAGAAGGCACAGCAACCAGAAAAGTCAGGCTGTGGTCTGGCTTCAAGGGGGTTTGGAAAAAGGGAGCTTCAGAGCCACTCAGCGGGGAGTTCCCCTGAATCAGACCCTCAGGTGAAGCAGACTCTGTACTTGCAGCTACATGCAAACCCACAAGGTAGAGGAAGGGCGTTCCCAGCCCTCCCTGTCCTGACACACAGTCTCAACCCATCTCAGGGAAGACTCCATAGGACGTGCCCCTGGGAAGCTGGGAGACCCACAAGCAGCCTTCGTGAAGTGCCTATTTTCGCCTCAAATGCTTGGGGTGACTCCACTTAGAACTGACCAAAAAGACATCTGCTAGCTCCCTGGGAGTTCTCAGGACCCAACTGCTCCTGAGTCCAGAGCTAGGTTAGGGCCCGAGGGAGACAGGATGTAACTGAATAGAAAGGAGATGATTTGGATACTTAAAGTGCTTTCCAGGTAGTGAGCTTCCGTGTCTCTCGAGGTATTCAAGTACAAGTTGGATGGTAAAGGAGAAGCCTGCCTCAGATTGAACTGCAAGATTCCTTCCTATTCTACTATCTCAGGGATCTATTTACTTAATGGGAGAAAAGCCCCCTCAAATTCTGTATGGTTGGCACTACAAGGCAAGAAACATACATCTTAGTACCTGCTTGGGATGCGGGGGAGTCTCCTTCTTGTTCATTTAATTCTCAGCCTGTTCCCTGTCTCCACTGGTGGATTTCAGGTTTTGACTCCACTACTGAGAACTTACTTGGTCTCAAGAAAGAGAGGGACTTCCTCTCTCGAATTTCTTGTTTTCACCTGAATCAGGAGCCCTTGTCTCTTTCTAGAATTTTAAGTGTTCTTTTTGGTTAATTAAAGTATAGCTGATTTACAATATTGTATTAGTTTCAGGTGTACAACATAGTGATTCAGTATTATTTTTTTCATTCAACAAACCTTTATTGATTAACTGGGAGGAAAGTGATACAGACACAAGACATAATTCCTGCCTTCAAAAAGCTGCAGAGACAGATAAAGCAGATGAAAAATCAGATAGTATTAATGAAAGTACAGAGGTAACTCAGTATTTTTATAGATTATACTCCATTTAAGGTTATTATAAAATATTGGCTATATTTCCTGTGCAGTACTTGTAGTTTATTTATTTTGTACATAGTATTTTGTCTCTCTAAATTCCTTATCACTATGTTGCCCCTCCGCCTCCCCTCTCCCCACTGATAACCGCTAGTTTGTTCTCTATACCTGTGAATCTGCTACTTTTTTGTTATATTCAATAGTTTGTTGTATTTTTTAGATTTCATATATAAGTGATAACATACAGTATTTGTCTTTCTCTGTCTGACTTATTCTACCAGGCATAATACCCTTCAGGTCCATCCATGTTGTTGCAAATGGCAAAATTTCATTCTTTGTTACGGCTGAGTAATATTCCAGTGTGTGTGTGTGTGTACACCACATCTTTTTTATCCTTTCATCTGTTGATAGACACATAGGTTGCTTCCATACCTTGGTAACTGTAAATAATGCTGCTATGAACACCGGGGTGCATGTATCTTTTTAAATTAGTGTTTTATTTTTTGGGGGATATATATGCAGCAGTGGAACTGCTGGATTTTACGGGCAGCCTACTGAATGGGAGAAAATTATTTGCAAATGATATGACTGATAAGGGGTTACTATCCAAAATATAAATAACTCATGCAACTCAATATCAAAAAAACAAACAACCTGATCAAAAAATGGGCAGAAGACCTGAATAGACGTTTTTCCAAAGAAGACATCCAAATGGCCAACAGGCACATGAAAAGATGCTCAACATCACTAATCATCAGGGAAATGCAAATCAAAACCACAATGAGATATCACCTGACACTTGTCAGAATGGCTATGATTTAAAAGAACACAAATAGCAAATTCTGGCGAGGGTGTGGAGAAAAGGGAACTCGTACACTGTTGGTGGGAATGTAAACTGAAGCAGTCATTGTGGAAAACAGTATGGAGACTTCTCAAAAAAAAAAATTAAATGTTGTTTTGACATTGGGAAGTGGCGCTGGAAGTTGGAGTGATCTGGGGTAATCTCAGTCCTGCCACTTTGAACTTGACCTAGTCACTGAACTTCTTTTCTCTGTGAGTATTGTTTCTTCCGTTCCCTTCTTTTCTTTTGGAGCCCTCCTTCCCTCTCCTCACACACACTCCACATGATTATTTCTGTGAAGAAAATCCCTTCTTTCCCATGTGGGAATACTCGTCTCTGCAGCGCCCACTGGCTTCCTGGCTGAGTGGCAAAGAACCTTTTGGCCCTTGCAAGCACATGTGGAGAAACTCAAGAGTGGCTGGGTGTGGGTGCCAGATCAGCCAGCTGTTCCCGGGAAAGCAAGTCAAGCTCTGCCGTGTTAATGTGGCTCATCCCCTAATAATGCCCCAGAAGCTGGCAAACAGCTTGTAAATAGTGGGAAGAACACATTCAACTCCATGTGGAAAGTGTTTCAATTACTCTCCCCCATTACTCCTGGGGTTTCTATAAGGCTGAAATCAAACAGTTTCTGCTGTAGATCCATCTGCCCTCAGACGTCATACCATCTCCCGACTTTCTTGACACAATTCCAAGTTAGACAAATAAAATTCTTGCTTTGTCTCCCATCTGTAAGAAGCCAGACCCTGTCTAGATGACAGTCAAAGGGAGAGCGAGTTCTCTATTCATGTTTTCCCCAGACAGGTGAGAAATCAACCAGGACACAAAGCACTGCTTATCATCCGGTGCACAGGCTTCTAATGAATATTTATATCACGAGTCTTGGCATGACTTATTTCCATCTGCCTCTATCAGACAGGGCGTATTAGTGGAGACAGACCTCAACAACAAGGTTTTGTACTAATATGGAACTCCCTTCCCTTTGCATTCATATACAAATCACATCCCTCCACACATACAGCCACCACAATCCCCTCCCCACTGGCCTATTTTCTCCTTCTTTTTGGGAAATCTAGTCCTTAATGGGAATCTGGAAATCTGAGAAGGAGCCAGCAGATGTTCAGCTGTCTAGTTTTCATCAGATAGGAGAATTCTGGAAGGTAAAGCTACCTTTATCTTGCTCTTCCCTGTACCCACCCTATTTTCCTAGAGGAATTTCTTGGTTTTAAATTGTCTCTGGTCATTGAGCTAAAATTGGCAATGTAGAAATAGATAGTCATTGAGTCATTTGCTCAACAAATATTGCTGAGTATTTACTAGGTATTGGCTCTGGCTTATGCTGGGGCATGGTGAGCAAGAGAGACACATCCCCTCCTCTTACAAAGCTCGTGGTCTCATAGAAGAGACAATTCAATAAAATCAAGATGTGATGAGGGTTATGATAGGGAAGTAAACAGATGATCTATCATTTCTAACAGGGTTAAACTTTCCATGCCTTGAGGTCTTCTTCCATCCTCCACTTGCTCAAACGTGTAATATATTTACTGAGCACCTATCACACTTGGGTAGGGCGCAGTGATGGGTGAAAGACACGCCCCTGCCACTGAGATGCTAACAGTGCTGTTGGGGAAAGAGTCACAGAAACAGTGGCTCTTCAGTGTGGTGAGAGCTGGGTTGGAGGCTAGCACAAGGTGGTGGGAATAGTGGGGAAGAACTAAGTCGTCTTGGGGCTGAGGGCAGTACTGGAGGATGGGGCTGGTCAAGCAGGACAATTCAGTAAGGGGTCGGACAAAACCACAAAGGCCCTTGTCACAGGCCTGCCTCCATCCCGGGATGGCTGTTCACCTCAAATAGGATCCTGCATGGGGAAAAATTTAAGACATAATAACAGTCTCCAAATGAATGTGAGATATACTTGTTAGTTATATTCTGGGATAGGCATTTGAAGTAACTGAACAGATAATTTATTAAAAATGTGTTTCCTCACAAATAGTATTTCCTCACTAGTATTTCCTCACAAATACTAAAACAATGCACTTTTATATTAACATAAGCTCCTAATTAGATTCCCAAATTCTTTGAGGGTGGAGATTGTTTTCTTCCCAGATCACATTGTTTGTGAAAACCCTGGAGTGTGTGGATGAATCATACAAGGGCTGAGTTGAAATCAAATATCACGTTAATTTAAAAAGAAAAGGATTACTAAGCAAGCTAATAGTATAAAAAAATATGATGGGGGTATTTTAACCACTTAAAAGAATAAAATATATTTAAGAGCATAAGCATCCATTTAAATAATTAACTGAGATGCTTATTACAAAATCATATTCCATAACCATCAAGGCATTGCTTGGAAACTGTTATGGAATCATTTTATTACTTTAATTATAACAACCCCCACACACAATTGGTATAGTACCTTGACATTTATAATGTGCATTCACGTAAACTGACTCAGTTGTTTCTCACAAGAATCCTTTAAGGTTGATTGCATGATTTCCATTTTACAGATCAAGAAACCAACACCCAGAATATGTGAACAGAGAAAGAGGGAAAAAAAGCAAAAAGAAAAACAAGAGGAAACCAGGAAAAAGAAATGTCAAAGGGATTAAGGGTGTAGAGATTTTGGTTATCCACAAGAATGAGAAAGAGCAGAAAAGTGCCCATGTCACCTGCCAGTTAGGAGGTCAGCAGTGATGTTAGCAAGGGCGAATTCTGTTGAGTGTTGGAGGATAAACTTTTGCACTGGAGGCTGCCCTCCCACCCAGCTTTGCCTTCAAAAGAAACGGAGAGAAATGGACTGGTACTTGGAAAGGGCTATCCTTTGATGGAGAGATTGTGTAAGATATTTTGTTTTCTTTTCTCTTTCTCTCTCTTTTAAGTGAGAGAGGCTTGTATCTGACACATAATAAGCACATAGCAATCTTTTTCTCATTGGAGTATAGTTGATTTACAATGTTGTGTTAATGTTTGCTATACAGCAAAGCGATTCGGTTATACGTATATATACGTCCCTTTTTATATTCTTTTCTATTATGGTTTAATCACAGGATATTGAATATAGTTCCCTGTGCTATACAGTAGGACCTTGTTGTTGATCCATTCTATATATAATAGTTTGCATCTGATAACCCTACACATAACAATCTTAGCTATTATTTATTATTGTAATTTTTATGTTATCAGCTGCATTATTATTTATATTATTATTAGTTTTTATATTATTATAATTATATACAATAACAGTTTTATATTATTATTACAAAGAACAAGAAAGAGGATCATAAGTTTGGACTAAGCTCCCTGGGAGATAAGACGTGAGAAGTCCTATAGGGTGAGGACGATGAAGAAATTAGGACATTGCATCTAGAGTGTAAACACCCTCAGAACTGCAACTTTACTTCCCAATTCCCTAACTTTTCCTCTTTCAGCCATAAGTATTTTAAACTGTAAGACCTAACAGCAGCATCAGGATCTTCTGAGTTTTGCTGCATATCATGCTAAATACAGACTCCGACTTTGTGCAGGGGAAGAAAAAGACAGTCTAACATGAAAGTGTTCACACACAGGGCTGCTAAGGACTCTATGGGAGGAATTAACAAGGATTATGCGCTTTCCTGATTATTTGGCTAAAGACATAATTAAGAGATTTAAAATGCTTTCCTTTTTGCCTGGTAAAGAGAAAAGAAGTATTCAGAGCCAAAATGTGAAGTTGGAAAGTTCAGGCAATATCAGGGAAGGAGTCCAATGTAGCCCAGTTTGGTTTTCAGTTGATAAGAAGCCCTCCGAAGCCTGAAAGCTAAGCAGGTTAAAAGACGCCTGTCACCAAGGTGCATCTCCAGGAGTACTCGGCGGTAGGATAGAGCCTGGATGAAGTGGGCTCGACCTTACCTTGTAACACCTGAAGGGCAGGGGCTGTGGGTCTATTAAATATTTCCTCCAGGCCTTTCAAGAGCTTTTGCCTAGGGCCAGCCTGCTTATTCAATCATCATTTACCTCCTCGATCAACAAGTGGGAGGAAAAGGGGCCGCGTGGCGGGCTCTGCTCTAATGTAACTGGGGATGCCAACACGTGCCAGGCTGAAAATCCCCATCAGGAAGTCTGCAATGCAGTCATCGGTTCTGGATAAGAGATGATGCAGACTCCACGCATCACTGGGCATCCAGAGGACAGAGTGGATTCCGGACGAGGACCTGGGTGCTCAGCAAGCAAATCCTCCATGTTTTCCTGTCAAATAGTCCACATCCTTTTTCCTTACAAATCACAGGGATGTCCTAGGTATGGATATGCATCTGCTCACTAATAACACCTCTCCGACAGCCTCTGAATCCATCTGCAGTACAAACATCCATTGTCAGACGATGGCTCTTGATCGTCACCAGGGAAATTAGGGTCCCTGTGCTGATGGGCCAAGAATCATGAATGCTGTTGTGCTTTCCCCTTGCTGATGGAGTCTATCTCGATGTTACAGTAAGGACACGTTTCTCTCAGCTCTCTTCTGTGTGGCTGACAGTCAGGATGGTGCAGGTAAGGGCAGGAGGCTCAATTTTACAGGCAGTTTAAAGTGGGCAGCCTCCAGCCAGACTGGCAAGAGGCATATACACACTACTATATATAAAATAGATAACTAGTAAGAACCTGCTGTATAGCACAGGGAACTTTACTCAATACTCTGTAATAACCTATATGGGAAAAAATTTAAAAAAAAATGAGTGGACATATATATATGTATAACTAATGCACTTTGCTGTATACCTGAAACTAACACAACATTGTAAATCAACTATACTGCAATAAAAATTTTAAAAAAAAGACAAACTCCCGAAGGAGTCACTGGGGCACAATTTTAGGGAGCCCACGGGCCACACAGGAACAGCAGGGATCAAGATACACCCTAGTGCAGGTGCCAGTCAGTGTCTGAGGACAAGAGTCAGGTGTACTTTGGGCTTTCAGTGCTCCAAGCAATTCAGTTCCATGAGAATTGTACTGATGGCGTGAGCGGTGCTGAGTAGCGGTGCATGAAGCAAAATTAATACTTTCTGTCTCACTGCTTTCCTGGTATCTTGTCCACTTCAATTTGTTTCAGTAAATCTATATTCAGTTTTACAAATGGAATAAAAGTCTCTGCTTTCAAGGATCTCACAGTCCAGTGGGGAGAGAAAAAAAACTAAGAGCAATACAGTGAGGGAGGTGTTGTATGGGGAGGGCATGCGGGAGCCTGGGCTGGGCCTGGGAGGGGGGGAAGACAGTAACCACACCTTTTATACTATTAATGATAAAAATCAACCACCAGCAGGGGAGCTGAGGAAGGGGTTTGAAAGAGATATTCAATAGCCGAAAAGAGGCAGGGAGCTTCCCAAGATGAGGATAGAGCATCGACCTAGATGGATGGGATGGCGGGGGGCAGGGAGGTCCAAGAGGGAGGGGATATGTGCATAAATATAGCTGATTCACTTCATTGTACAGCAGAAACTGACACAACATTGTAAAACTATGCCCCAATTAAAAAAAAAAGAACACAGACCGTGTGGGAGCGACAGCAGCTCGTGTCACATTGAGGGGGAGAAGTGAGACAAGTCTGTGACATTGAGGGGGTTAGGCAGGTCCCGGAGGCTTGTTCCAGCCGTGCTCTGGAGCTGGACACCGTTCTGTAGATGGAGGGTGGTCCCTGGAGGCAGGGGTGACCCTGGCCGTGGTAACAGGGTGGGTAGAGTAGTGGGGAAAGCTGTCTGGTGACTATGGACATGGTTTGCTCAAGGGAGGATGAGGGTGTAAATTGGGGCAGTAGGAGTAGGGGGCAGGAAAGGGGGAAATGGAGAGACACTATGAGACAAAAATCAGGAGGGCTTGAGGAATGAAGGAACCAAAGAGGACTCCCAGGGATCAGGTGTCTGAGAGAGGAAGAGAGGAAGGAGGTCCAAAAACTAGCATCAGATAAGCCGAGGGAATGGAAGGTCTCAAGGAGGGAGTGGCCCTCAGTGTCACACACAGCATAGAGGGGCATTTCCCATGAGGGCAGACCCCAGGGGGCTGAGGAAGAAATGGGAAGCAATGAGCTGATTAATGGATGTAAACTGTTATATTAAGATGTCTGGCTGAAAAGAGAAGGAGAAAGATAGCCCTGAAGTTGGAAATATTTTTTTCTTTTAAACAAAGGAGCCCTGTGTGTGTGTGTGTGAGCTAAAGGGACAGAGACAGAAATTGAAAATACAGAAGAGAGAGAAGGAACTTGATGGAGGAAAGTTCTGTGAGAGCAGGAGAGGAAGAGAGAGAAAATACAGGGATGAACATTGGTGAGGTCCGGGGTGGGGATGAGTGACAGGGGCGGGCACAAGGAAAAGTCCTCAGACGCTGTCAGGAGAGCCTGGAGTGTGGCAGGCCTCAGAAAGCACACACTGAGAAATATGAAATGCCACCAGTGCCACGCAATGTGTAAGGCTCTGGAAACATAGCAAAGAGTGTAACACACACCTGGCCTTACCTTCTAAGTTGGGGCAGTGCGCTGAATCTGCCCCCATCTTCCCTCCATCCCTTCCTGTCTGCCTTGCTCTAGTGCCATTTCTGAAAAAGTCAACCCAAACCATGAGCAACAGAACCTGAAGACAGGGGAGTTCCTCCCTCAAAAAGGACAGTTAATCTAATCACCTACCCCGCTATCAGGAACATCCCTGTTATGAATGATGAGAGTCTGCTGCACGGAGAAACTGGGTTTGTAATAGTCAAGTAGAGGATACTGACACCTGCTAAGAATGCTGCTGTGACTTCAGTATGGGCTGTGTGCCTTAGTCATTGGAAATACACATGTTCTCATTGTCACAGCCCTATTTTCTTTTTCTTTTTTTTTTTTTTTTTTGTGGTATGTGGGCCTCTCCCTGTTGTGGCCTCTCCCATTGCGGATCACAGGCCCCAGATGCGCAGGCTCAGCGGCCATGGCTCACGGGCCAGGCGCTCCGCGGCATGTGGGATCCTCCCGGACCGGGGCATGAACCCGTGTCCCCTGCATCAGCAGGTGGACTCTCAACCACTGCGCCACCAGGGAAGCCCCCTATTTTCTTAATAGCAATGAATTAAGGAACCAGACTCAATTACAGAAAGCTCTAAGATAAATGTTTCTTAAAGTAAGTCCATACTCTTCAGTAAGAGAAGACATGATTAATAGTGGAATGGGTGCTAACTATTCAAACTGCTGTAGGTTTTCAGGCATCTTTTGAAATCTCAATCTGCCAAAGTTATTTAGTTTACATTAATACGATGATTTTTCATAGTATGTATGACTATCATCAATAAAGCCATGGGTCAAATAAAAATTGGTTGTGTGACCGGAACAGCCTTTAATGAATGTGTCAGGAATTAATATCATTTAGATAAAGTGTTAAAATTTTTTCTGGTGCTGGGCTGTAGCAGACTCAAAGGGAGTTAGGAAGGATAGGACATACGGTGTGCCAGCAATTTAACATGCTCATTACCCACCCGGGCCAAATCAATAAGGTTTCCATGAACTTCGCTAGGAGAGCAGAAGAGGCCAGCCCTTCTCGGGACGGAGGAGGGGAGAATAAGCTTGTCTCCTTCAGGCAAAAGGAAGAAGCACCCTCCACCTTCAGCCACCCTGCCCGTGGTAGGCAGCCCACCGGGTCTCCTCTAAACACCCTGCTAGTCAGGAAGAGAGGCCCTGCCTCCTCCTTGCCTCCCTGGGCAGGAAATGAATTCTTGTGGCTGCTACAAAAGGGCGATAGGATGGAAATACTAAGCACAGCTTTCTGATAGTAACCTGCTCTTTCCTAGTAGATAAGCCTCTACTCAAAGGACACAGTAATATCTTGAAAAAGTTACTGTAGATAATACCAGCATCCACTACTGAAATGACTGAGTTAGAAAGCTTACTTTTTTCTTCCAGTTTTATTGAGATATAATTGACATCCAGCTCTGTATAAGATTAAGGTATACAGCATGATGATTTGACTTATATACACCATGAAATGATTACCGCAATAAGTTTAGTGAACATCCGTCATCTCATATAGATACAAAAAGAAATAGAAAAAAAAGACATTTTTCCTTGTGGTGAGAACTAGGATCTACTCTCTTAACAACTTTCATATGTAACACACAGCAGAGTTAGTTATATGTAGCCTGTTGTACATTACAACCCTAGTATTTATTTATCTTGTAACTGGAAGTTTGCGCCTTTTGACTGCCTTCTCCCAGTTCCCTCTCCCCTCAGCTCCTGCCTCTGGTAACCACAAATCCACTCTTTGTCTGTGAGTTTGTTTGTTTGTTTTTGAAGTATAATTAACCTATAACAATATGTTAGTTCCTAGGGCACAATACAGGGATTCGATGCTTCTTAACATTTCAAAATGATCACTGTGATAAGTCTAGCTACCATCTGTCACCATACAGTTACTTCTTCTTAATAATATGAAGTTTCCAATAGTATGCACAGAAGCTCACATTTTTATTTTTTGTTTGTTCTTTAGATAAAAATCATGGAGTCACAGGGCCACATAAAATATATATAACAATTTGTTAAAAATAGCCTTTCTGAATGGTCAGCCTCCTTAGAAAAGCATGCTTAAGCTATATAGTTGGCTTTCTGCTATCTTTTCATTTTAATTCACTCTAATATTTGAGTTGCCCCTAAGACCCAAACTGGGAAATAACAAATTGACAAACAGGTCATTGAGCTTCTCCCCAAGCAGGAATGGTCAGTGTGCTCCAGTGACCCTCAGGGCGAGAGTTTAGAGGCTCCCTCCCTCTGGTTTTGTTCCCTGGTACACCTGAGTATGGGAAAGTTGAAATGAGAGTGGATTGAAAGCGGAAAAATATTCTCAGGATTGCAACACTAAACCCCCAAATATTCTCAGGATTGACCACGGTTATCGCAAAACAATTTAGTTCCATCCAAGCAGAGGCTGCAGATGTCTGCTTTTGGCACTCTCTTGTTCGGAACCAAGATGAGGAGATACGTCTAGGATGAAAATTCACTGGAGCGTTTCCATTAATTCACTCATTGTCTCAGCAAATATTTCCTAAGCACCTACTGCGTGAACCACAGTGCTTGGCAGGCGAGGGAGGGGTTGAAGATGGTGAGATTTCTGTGGCCAGGGAGGGGCACCATGGGGACCTGCACACATTGGAGCGCCTTGGAGAGCTATGGCTTCCAGCTGCTTGGATTTCCACAGCGCCCCGGTCTGCCGAAAAGTGCACAAGAAAAACTTCTCCCGATTCACGCTGGCACTGATGCGCCAAGTGCTTCCTGGCCCATTGGCTACAGCCGCAAGTCGGGGAAAGGCAGCAACTCACCCTAACTTTTGAGTTCAAGACCAAACTCGGGGACTGGTGAGAGAGAAGGGAACGCGGTGCGGGGCCCTGACGAGGGACAGGATCAGGGTCAGGGGCAAGACCAGACACCAGAGAGGGGCCCGACGCAGCAGCGGGCGTGGCGCTCACCTGCGTTCCGGAGCTTGCGGTTCCCGAACACCGAGAGGATGACCAGGAGGTTGCCCACGACGGCCACCGTGGTGGTGACGATGAGCACGGCGGACAGCGCGGGTGCCACCCAGGGCGGCCTGGGGGTCCCGGAGGGCCGCGCGCCTCTTGCCCCAGTCCAGACCCGGCTCTCCGCTCGGCCGCCCTCCTCGCAGCAGTTGGCGAAGGAGCCGTTCTCAGGCATCGTGGACCCTCCCGCACAGCGCCAGCCACCACGCACCCTGTCTCTCCGCAGGCTGGGCGTGCAGTGCTGAGTCCGGCGCTCCTGCCACCCCCTTCCCTACCCAGGTTGGGGGGCCAGGGAGGAGGCCAGTGGAGAGGGGCCTGGAAGAGATAAACATGGGCAAGGGAAGGAGAAAAAACGTAGGAAAGGGAGGAGGATTTGGGGTGCAGGCGTTGCCCAAGGAGCACGTCCCCCCCTCGCTAGCTCAGGAGCAGCTGCGATGGCGCCTGGAGCCCAGCACGTGCCTGGCCCAGTTCGGGCCTCAGTGCCTGAGCGCACTGTCAGAGAAGCTGTGTCTAGGGACACCCAGATTTTCGGACTAGAAAAGGTGCAGTTTGTCGGGGACCTGCTGATTGGTTGTCAGAAGGAAACCATAAACAAGACCAAAAGACAACCCTCAGAATGGGAGAAAATATTTGCAAATGAAGCAACTGACAAAGGATTAATCTCCAAAATTTACAAGCAGCACATGCGGCTCAATAACAAAAACAAACAAACAAACAACCCAATCCAAAAATGGGCAGAAGACCTAAATAGACATTTCTCCAAAGAAGATATACAGATTGCCAAGAAACACATGAAAGAATGCTCAACATCATTAATCATTAGAGGAATGCAAATCAAAACTACAATGAGATACCATCTCACACCAGTCAGAATGGCCATCATCAAAAAGTCTAGAAACAGTAAATGCTGGAGAGGGTGTGGAGAAAAGGGAACCCTCTTGCACTGCTGGTGGGAATGTAAATTGATACAGCCACTATGGAAAACAGTATGGAGGTTCCTTAAAACACTACAAATAGAATTACCATATGACCCAGCAATCCCACTACTAGGCATATACACTGAGAAAACCATAATTCAAAAAGAGTCATGTACCAAAATGTTCATTGCAGCTCTGTTTACAATAGCCAGGACATGGAAACAACCTAAGAGTCCATCGACAGATAAATGCATAAAGAAGATGTGGCACATATATGCAATGGAACATTACTCAGCCATAAAAAGAAACGAAATTGAGTTATTTGTAGTGAGGTGGATGGACTTAGAGTCTGTCATACAGAGTGAAGTAAGTCAGAAAGAGAAAAACAAATACCGTATGCTAACACATATATATGGAATCTAAGGAAAAAACAAACAAAAAAAGGTCATGAAGAACCTAGGGGTAAGATGGGAATAAAGACACAGACCTACTAGAGAATGGACTTGAGGATATGGGGAGGGGGAAGGGTGAGCTGTGACAGTGAGAGAGTGGCATGGACATATATACACTAACAAACGTAAAATAGATAGCTAGTGGGAAGCAGCCGCATGGCACAGGGAGATCAGCTCGGTGCTTTGTGACCACCTAGAGGGGTGGGATAGGGAGGGTGGGAGGGAGAGAGATGCAAGAGGGAAGAGATATGGGAACATATGTATATGTATAACTGATTCACTTTGTTATAAAGCAGAAACTAACACACCATTGTGAAGCAATTATACTCCAATAAAGATGTTAAAAAAAAAAGGGGCAGGGTTTGAGGTCCCCATGGGGCTGTACAGCCCCAAAGAGGTGGTGACATCAGGGTATGGGGACAGATCCCAGAGCAAATAAGGTAGAGGGTTACACTCTAGGCAGCTGCAGGAGAAAGATGAACCTGTGCTATTTATTGAGCACTTGCTGTTTATGTGGGAAGCATTGGTGATGTCTCTGCCCTGTCCTCCTTAAAAAGCCATGACAGTAGTTAAATAGATTTAAGAACATCTATTTAAACATGATAATACTTAAATAGATGTATGGTCAATACTGGGGGTTATTATGATGTGGTTTTTGGAGGGTTAGAACAAGAAGAATAGTGCACTATGGTTATAGGAAAGAAGGAACTTAGATGCCCTTCCTTTAAAATGTCTGAGCACTTTTACTCTGATAATAACAACTGCTCATCCCTCTTGAGGGTAAATTTATGCCAAGCACTGTCTTAAGCTCTGTTTGCATCACTAGAATCAAAATGACTGATTATCTATCTGGTGAAGAAGTAAAGTACCTGGAACTCTCATACATCACTTTTATGAGAATGCAAAATGGTACAGCCACTTTAAAGTGCTTGGTAGTTTGGTAGTTTCTTACAGAATTAAACACATACCATCCTATGGCCAGAAATGCAAAGAAAATGAAACATATGCCCACAGAAAGACCTGTGCACAAATTATCCAGAACAGCCTTATTTATAATAACCCAGACATGGAAACAGCCCAAAGGTCCCTCGAGAGATGAACGGGTAAACAAATTGTGGTAATTGTGAATACCACCCAGCAATAAAAACTACTGATATACACAACAACATGGATTAATCTAAAAAAAAACATTATATTGAGCAAAAGAAGCCAGATACAAAAGGGTACATTCTATACAATTCCAATTATAGAATGGCCAAAAGCAGGAAAATATCATCTATGGTCATAGTAATCAGAGCAATGGTTGCCCATGGGGGTGAGGATTGACTGGAACAGAACATGAAATGAATTTCTGGGATGTTATTTGTATGTATGTTGTTATATGTAAATTATACTCTCCCACCACCCCCTCCCCCAAATAAAAACAAAAACAAAAATGAATGCAGTGGAGAGGAGGGACTCTAATGGCGTGATGATGCAGGAGAAGATAATAATTAAAGCAATAAACTCCTTGAGAGGTGAGCCCATCCAGAGCCCAAGGAAGGTAGATTATTGTTAGGAGAGAGAGGCTTTCTTCTCTACAGTAGAAATGAAGCAGAAGCCAGTACAAATTCAGAAGTGTTTCTAGATTGGCATGAGATGAGGGAGTTCCCCTCTGGCTGCTGTATTCTCAGGGTGCTTGACGCTACCTCATTAGCCAGGATTCAGGGGGAAAGAGTGTGGAAGATTTGAAGACAGGAGAAGGTCTGAAATGTCATTACAGAAAAGAGAAACTTTAACTAGGAAAGCATGGCAGGTGTGTCAGGAGAACATGCGCCACTGTACAGCTTAAGATGATGGTTTGAAATGGAGCCAATCAGCCATGTTGGTGGTTATTAAGCAGCAACTTGGAGCCGCTCAGGATAGACACAGAGAAGGCAGAGTGAAATTCGCTCAGGATTTCGATTTGCCGGTGAGGAGTAATTAACAAAAGGAAGTGTGAGGGTGTGATGGGAAGATGGACCCTAGGAGGACATTAAAAGAGAGAAGTTGAGAAAACGGGGATGGGGGGGCGCTGGTGGGTCATGGGAAAGAGGCGGGATCAAGGGATGGGAGGGGTTGAATTCAAAGAGTTGTGGTGGATGAATCGGAAAACATAAATTGTGGTATTGAAAGAGTAACTTGTTTGAAACTGAGATTTCTGAGGAGTGTGGATTTTATTGATATGAGGGCTCTGAGGTGATGATGGGAGTGGGTTGCTGGACGAAGCTTGTTGGAAATGAGAAGGTCGAGGACCTGAGAAGTCACGGGCTGAATATTATGGTGGTGAGAGAAAAGGAAACCCATGATTTGGGGGAGAATCCCCAATGAACAAGGAGGAATGAGCAGCTAGTCGGTAGGAGAGCAACAGGAATGAGAAAGAGACACAGCTGGATGGTGTCTAGGGGCATTTTCAAAGAAGGGACACCCATGCTTGCCCTGTTCATACAAGTGCACATGTAGCAAACATAGAGTTGCACTTCTCTGGCTCTCAGTGGCCCTCAGAGCAATAGGTAAGTTAAATACAATATATGTTGCCTCAGTTCAGACACACCAATAACACACAATTGGTTAATTGTGTATGAAACACAGGGTATTTGCCCTGTGCTGCCCTGGTCTGGGATCATGCACATAGACACAACAGATAGCTCAAGATCTTTGGACATTGGAATTGGGGTACTTGCTGCCAAGAAGTCCATGCTGTCTCCTGGCACAGCTGACCAGGCTGTGCCTTAAAAGGTCAGAAGAATGGTATAGCCAATTTGAAAGACAGTTTGGGACTTCTCTGGTGGCGCAGTGGTTAAGAATCTGCCTACCAATGCAGGGGACACGGGTTTGATCCCTGGTCTGGGAAGATCCCACATGCCGTGGAGCAGCTAAGCCTGTGTGCCACAACTACTGAGTCTGCACTCTAGAGCCCAAGAGCCACAACTACTGAAGCCTGTGTGACTAGAGCCCATGCTCCGCAACAAGAGAAGCCACTGCAATGAGAAGCTGGCACACCGCAACCAAGAGTAGGCCCCACTTGACGCAACTAGAGAAAGCCCGCGCACAGCAACGAAGACCCAACGCAGGCAAAAAATAAATAAATAATAAATAAATTTTAAAAAAAGACAGTTTGGCCGTTTCTAACAAAACTAAACACACTCTTATCACATGATCCATAAATTGTACTCCTTGACATTTCTCCAAAGAAGTTGAAAACTCATCTCCACACAAAAGCCTCCACATGGATGTTTATAGCAGCTTTATTCATAATTTCCCAGAACTGGAAACTACCAAGATGTCATTCAATAGGTAAATGGATAAATAAACTGTGGTACATTCATACAATGAAATATTTTCCAGCACTAACAAGAAATGAGATATTAAGTCATGAAAGGACATGGAAGAACCTTAAATGCATATTACTAAGTGAAAGAAGCCAATCTGAAAAGGCTAGTATGATTCCAAATATATGACATTCTAGAAAAGGCAAAAATATGCAGACACTAAGAAGATCAGTGGTTGCCAAGGGTTAGGGGAGAACGAGAGATGAATAAACAGAGTACAGAGGATTTTTAGGGCAGTGAAACTACTCTGTGTGATACCACAATGGTGTATAAATGTTATTACATTTGTCCAAACCCATAGAAAGTACAACACCAAAAGTGAGCTCTAATGTAAACTATGGACTTTGGGTGATTCATACATCTTCACGCGAAACAGAATCCACCCTACTATCAACAAGACAAACTAAAGCAAATCTAGGGAGAGAAGTCATGATGATGGGGAGATTGGAGCTATGACATCCAAGGTGATGGAGAGGAGTGCCCAGATTTAAGAGAGAGGGTATCGCATTCAAGGAACTGAGAAGACATCCCGAAAGAAGTAAGTTCAGGCCTGAGAATCAGGCTAGACAATAGGGCAGGAACTGGTCCAGGGAGGCCTCAAGTTCACCTTGAGGACTCTGGACTTGATCCCAAGCACAGTAGAATCTGTTGAAGGGTTTGTCAGGCATCTGCAACCTGCCCCACTCTGGCAGGTTTCCCTTCCAATGCAGAGAGGATGTCTGCCACAGAAAGTAATTTCCATGTTGACGTCCAAGTGTAGAACAGTGGTGATTGCTTCCAGTGTTCCAGGCTCATGGCCTCTTAACATAAGAGGATTCTTTTCATAATAGGTGAAACCAATAGTGGCTGCCAACAGTGAAATTAAATTATATGGGAAGAAAATTCAAACCCTAGAGAAGGGAAAGGAGAGAGCCAAAGGAGAGAGGTTCAAGATTCCTAGCTGGTTTCTTTAAAAAGTAAATCAACATTTTGAACACCTATGGAGTGTCCTAGGGCTACAAAAATGAGCAGGACTGGCATTCTTTATGCCTGCCCCCAAGTTCAAATGCAAATCAAAATATGCTCACAGAAGCTCAGCTTCCCACATCCCAACAATAATATCTTTCACTCTGGATAGTACTTGAAACCTTTTCCAAACCACTTTTACCCAGGCCATCTTGTGTCTCCTTTCAACAGCTCTGTGAGGCCTGGTGGGCAGGTATGATTGGCCCAGCTGGAAAAGAAAGGAACAGACTCTTGGAGATAAATAATGTGCCAAGGTTGGTGGCTGATGAATGGCCAAGGTGAGTCTGTAACCCAGCTGTCTAACAGAATCCAATTCTTCTTTTTTTAATAATTAATTAATTAGGTTGCACCAGGTCTTAGTTGCAGCAGGTGGGCTCCTGAGTTGCAGCTCACGGGCTGCTGAGTTGCAGCTTGCTGGCTTCTTAGTTGTGGCATGTGAACTCATAGTTGCAGCATGCATGCTGGCCCCATGCATTGGGAGCACAGAGTCTTAACCACTGAGCCACCAGGGAAGTCCCAGAATCCAATTCTTTGATTGAATGTCTAATGGCTTATATTCCCCCATATGAAATATACAAAGCATATAATCAAAACTTTCTTTAGGTAATCAGTTTGCCACATGGTTGAAAGGGCCACTTGCCCTTTTAGTAATACCAGAAGAAATAATCATAGTAGCCACAGCTAACACTGAATGTTTTCTATGTGCTAGGAGACATATGGATACTTTCATTTAACCCTCCCATCTCAGTGGGATGGGTAGGATTACTGTCTACTGTGAAGAAACTGAGATTCAGCTGGTAGGTCTCAGAGCTAGGATGACTCCAAAACCTGGTCCAGTTTTTCCCTTGCATCGGGGAAAATTAAAACCTCTGGGCTCTTTTTCACCTCAAGAGAAGGGGAGCTCGATGATGTTGGGCAGGTAGAACCCTGGAAGAAAAAGCTTGTGTGAGTTTTGAAAAAGATGGCTTTTATTTAGATAACTTAGAAGATATACCACTGCTTAGCATTGAGAAGCTGCCTAATCTTTTCCTGAAGTGTAACCTGGAAAGGGGGATATTGTACAAGAAAGGGGTGAAAACAAGACAAAACAACAAAAACAACAAAAACCCCACCCCTGGACAGTCTCCCTCCTGTTACCCAGCACAGGCTCATGGAAGAGACCAATAGAGTGATCCAGGGACCCAGCTGGGCCAGGCAAGGTCAGAGCAGCAAATTCTCTCTGCTGCTGGTTGCATGATCTTTACCTTTTCTGACTTTTCTTTCCCTTCAGGGGAAGCATCAGTCTAAGAGTTACTGTCCTGGTTACTTCAGATTTGAATCAAATCTAACAGCTCAATGTTCAAGTAGAAGGGGTTGACCCTTGCCTTGGAATCCAGTGAACTCCAGATCAGTGTTTATTATCCCACACTATCTAGAATGAATTATTTAGCATATATATATCATTTATGTATTTATATAAATAATTTAAATTGTTTAATTCTTGCTTTATTGGAAGATTTTTTTGTTTATAGTTTACATTGAACCAGAACAGTATATTTTCCTAGTAAAAATAAATTGAAGCAGAAAATCATAAGCATTCCAATGAAAGATTCCAATGAAAGGGCTACACCAAATTTGGGATGGTTTTGACTTCTACAGAAGGAAATTTATCTTGGAATCTTAATGCTTTCTTTTAAAACCTGGGGACAAGGAGACCCAGCCACAGGGAAATTCATTCAAGGGACAAGCTGTTAAGGAAGAGAGGTCTCCGAGATATTAGGGAAGTATGGTCCAAAGGCCAATGTGGATTCCATTTCAGGGGACAGAGGGTGCTGGTGTACCCTCCTGGAGCCTCAGCTGGGTGGGGTGTGTAACCACTCTCCTGTCTCAGGGGGGCGTGTTTATTTTAGGAGAATACCCCTGTGTTCCTGAAGAGATGCTGTTAGCAGACCAGGCCTCTTCCCCAGAAACTGGCTGTTATCAGCCCCCAAGGGCCTCAGTCAGTAATGTCGTACCTTTGCCTCCAAGGCCAGTGAATGGGACACTCAGCCTGGGGCAGAATTTTAAACATGAGTGACTTGCTCTATGTTCTCCCTGTGATTGCTTAATTAGTGCTATAATTTTCCAGCCAAGTAAATTTGCCAAGGCCTGGCCTCATCCCCAAACTAATATCCACAGCCAGCTGAAGCCTTCTTGATTATAGAGAGTTGAGTCTGTTCCTGTACTTGGAGAAGCAGCCCTCCATAATGCATGGCAGTGTCTGTATCTTTGGCCTAAAAGTCACCTAGACCAGACAAGCCTGGTTATCATTAAAGAACATATGGATTAAACATGGAAAACCAGCTTGTTTGGAAGGGCCTGTCATCACCTGCGCTACCAGGCAGGGGGCAGAGTACTGCCAGCCACCACTTGATTAGTTGACTTCCTGTGATCTGTTGTTGAGGACATGAATGATTTGATCTGGAAAGTGGACTGTCCTAAGATGAGACTGGATTCTTCATCCTGTGCCCAGGAACATCATGGGAATAGATGGGCACTTGACTGAAGTTCCTGAGAATTCACTGTCCACTGTTCCACCCAGCACACACCTATCCCCACTTTTGGTCCCCGCCTCCACTCCCTATACACAGGATCCTCTGGCATTCAGGACATACCTTCATCAATAGGAGAAAGCAAAATAAGGTTGGTCCTCTTGTGGAGTCTATATCCCCAGGCCTCTCATTGTCACCCTTTACTCCTACATCTCTTCTTTTTATTTCTGCACCTACATTCCCTAGCCATGGCTGCATCTAGTAATAATAGTTGTTTATTGAGCATATTTAGATAATGTGTTATGACTTCCTGTGCATTACTAAACAATAACTCTCTGATATAGATAAGTTTATTATCCATGTTTTACAGATGAGGAAACTGAGGCACAGAGACATTAACTAATTTTCCCAAGGCCATGGAGCTAAGAACTGGCAGGCCCAGGTTTGTCTGATTCCAAAGCCTCTTGTCTTCTTGGTTAATAATATCTCTGAGATATATAGCATAGTAGTTAACCCTAGAGCCAGACCACTAGCTGTGTGACGCTGGACAAGCTGTTTAACCTCTCTGTGCTTTAGTTTCCTCATGTAAAATATATAAAATGTAAAATCTTCACATGCAGATCCAGAAATGTCCTCATTTGACATTGAGGTCCTGCAGGTTAGTTGGCCTGCCCAGGATTTTGCGTCTGGTGAGGAAGCCAGTCCAGAGGCAACTTCTGGACCCCTGCAATGGACCTCTCCTCTCTCACTCTGTAAGTATACTGAGACAGGTGGCCCAACCCGGGTTCAAAGACATCTCCTCAGGAGCCAACCTCGTGAGTTTGCTGTGTGCAGGCTCACACAGACAACTGACTCAGCAGAACTGGCTAGTTCTGAATGTCTAGAACCAGATTCTACAGGCAGGAAAAAATATAACCAGTGAAGTCACAAATGCCCATTGCACGCCTACAAATGTTTCTAAGATCCGAACCTTGGAGTGACTATGTCTGACAGCCTGGTCTCTAAGGATGTGATGTTGAGGGTCTTACCCACAGTCCTTCGACACTCTTAGGGTAAGGGAGCAAAGCCTGGAGCCTTGACTAAATTAAAGCTAACCTACAGCTGATGATGACTCAGGCCCCACCCTCCTAACATGAAAATGAGACATATTCTGGGCATAAAGCTTCTGCTTACCCCCATCCTCAGGATGCACCAGGCACCTCTTCACCTCCCCTGCCCTCTGCTTTCATATCTTCCCTTTTTAATGAGCCTTCTTTTTTGGTTACCATAACCAATCCTAGAACCTCGACTCTTTATGACATTCCTTTATGGTCAAATATCTCATTCTGTTGTCAGACCTTGGGTTCCTCCCATTCTTGGTTGGAAAATGCAGGCAGCACACCTTTGTCACCTTTAGCCATTACCACTCTTTGTGGCACAGGCTTAGGTAACCCTGGCTGTGTTTCATCCTCATCTCGGAGAAAACACAAATAGGACTACAAACGCATTGAAGAGGACTGTAGATTATTTTTTAAATGTCTTGGGTGTACAGGGGATTATGTACATAACACACGGCAAAATATGTTGAGGTCCCTTTAAGTTTTGCCTTCTCTTTTCCTAAAGTTGTTTTTCCTTCATCAACTGAATCTCTTTGCTGCTGCTTATTGTCCCCCTTTGCCCAAGCCTTTCTCTTCCTCTCCAGATTCTCTGGCCCTGAGTCCATTCTAGAGAAATATAGGTCTCTACTAACCTCCTTAACTGGTCACCCTCATTAGCAAAACAAACTCTCAGTGTTTCTTTTCTTGCCCACTTTCTTTCTCCAACTGGAGGAAGGGATTTCACCCTTCTTAGATAGGAGTAGGAAAGATATGGAAAAATATTGTTTCATAATGAGAAAGAGGAAGAGGTTGAACATATATCATACAACCATTATATGCCAGAGATATTCTCATTTCCTGCCCAAGTTAGTATGTGTTATATTCATCCAGGGATACGGCAACTTGCTTAAGGACAGGGCCCATTTCTTCAGGGAATGAAACCAGGTTGGCTTGGCCACAGAATTATGGCTCCAAAGGTGTTTTATATTTTAAGTAGATGCCACCATTACAAATAAGATCTGACCCCAAAAAATTGACATCTGGCTTTGCTTGAAAAATTGGAGTTTTGGCATGCCTGGCCTGACTATAGTCAGAGCTTAGTTGGAGCTGCCACTCCCACCTTCCTTAGATGGGGCCTGCATGCCACAGGGAACCACCACTCTCTATTGTGCTCTTCATACCAAAGGAGAATCAATTGCCATCTATCAACATGCTTGTACTATTTCCTTATGATAAATAGAAAATTAAATTTAAACATAGGTAAATAAGAGATCTCGGGGGTTGTGCCCCTTACTCCTACCCACTAGTTCATTGATCTCACCTGCCTGGCCCCTGTAAGCGCTCAAGGTTGTGAGCCTACATAACTGAATGCTTCTTTCCTAGCTTCTCATGGTTCTGGTGCCGATGTGTGGCAGACATCCCACAATTCCTGATGGATTGAATGACCAAATTAAATCCCACAGGCCAGGGGACAGCCTTGCTGTCTAATGTCTGCTCTCCTGCATTCTCCCTCCCTCTTTCCTGCTGCTGCCCAAGAGAAGTAGCCCCTTCTTGGTCCTTCGACAAAACTTGGAGTGCCCTTTTGGGCCAGCTAGTCCAAAATCTTCTGAAATACCTGTGACTATGTAAGCAGGAGAAATATTTCAAAAATATCTTAGCAGCACGATATCAATAAACCACGGTAGAGAGTTCCCAATTGCTGGGTTGTTATAAGCCAAGTCTAAGTTAGATATAAATAGCTAACAGTTTTGTGAATCAGCCAATTTAGTCCAGAGATTGATTTATAATCTTTTAAATCACTCAGCTTAGGCCCCCTTTCTCAAAGAGAATTGGCCAAGTAGGGGTGGGGTGGGCAGGAGAGGCACTGACAAAGCAACAAATAATATTATAAGGCATCTGTTCTAGATTTTCCAGTACACATAATTATGCCTTTTTAAATATGGCTAATTTATTAATTGGGCAATCAAATGTGATCTAATTCTTATGCCTTTATAAATATTTTCATATAAATAATTTTAAGAATTAGGGAGAAAAATTCATTGTCACACTATCTGTCTAGATTTTTTATGATAGTTAAACTATACAGCTCCTTTCCCAATAAAATTGGTACTTGCTGGGGAAACACAAAGAATCCTGAGGCTAAGGTGACTGGGTGATGTTAGGGTTGGCGAAATAAGATATGTATTCCTCAAGTATCCTTGGAAAAATGATGATTTTATTTCTTATTTGTGCCTACCTCTCTCTCTAGTCTACTTCACCTTTATTTTATACCCCATTTAATTCCCTACTGGTTTCTAATAAATGTACCCTCTCCCTCTCATTAGACCAGAACAGTTTGAGGATGGAGTGTACCTTCTTTTCCTTTTTTAGCCCCATTAGTTCCTCACGTAGTACCCAACATGCAATAAGCTGAAAATTGCTCTGCGAATGAATGAAAATATTTTTCTGCTGAGTAGAAACTCTCACACCTTCCATCACTGTCCCCTCTCACAGCTATTCCTCACTGCTCCCTCCTCATGTGGAGGGAGACCCTGAGTGGCCTGAGGACACTGGAAGAAAGAAGCCAGAACCAAACCCACCTACAGTTATTCCCACTTCTGAAGGAAGTGGGGTATGCAGGAGCATCATTGCATCATGACTGTGATGCTGGTGTGAGCTAGGGGTGTGGGGTCACAGGAAAGGGTGGCCAGCTGGACACCTGGTCCCTCACTGCTGTGCACCCACTGTAAAGACTAACCCAGCTATTTTAATGGATGCCCTCAAATAGCCTCATGCCCTCCTCAAACTAGTCCACTGGAATCTTATCCTTAATGCTTTAAAAATGAAGTTACCACAGCCATCCCCAAACCTGCAGGTTCTCTTTCATCTCCTTGTAAGAAGACCTCCCATATTGATCCAATGCTTTCCATTCGCTGCCACCATCCTACAGGTGTTACTGAACTCAGGTTCCGCTGCTCAACAATCTAATACTGAGAGACAAGTGTTGCATAAAAGGAAAGATAGCTTTATTGAGGAAACCAGCAATCTTGGGAAGAAGGTGGACTCCTGTCCCAAAGAACCAACTCCCCACTGCACAGGTTTTGTTCAGAGATAATAGAGTAAGTCCTCTACATACAAATGATTTCTGTTGTGAGAGCACGTTCATAAGTCCAATTTGTCTGTGAGTCCAACAAAGTTAGCCTAGGTACCCAACTAACACAATCAGCTATATAGTACTGTACTGTAATAGGTTTATAATACTTTTCACACAAATAATACATAAAAAACAAACAAACACAAAAAGTAAAGAAAACATTTTTAATTGTACAGTACATTACCTTGAAAAGTATAGTAGTACAGTACAACAGCTGGCATACAGGGGCTGGCATCGAGTGAACAGGCAAGAAGAGTTACTGACTGGAGGAGGGAGAGGAGGTGGGAGATGGTAGAGCTGAAGGACCATCAGCAATAGGAGACAGAGGGCAAGCTGCAATTTCACTCACACCTTACGTCGACAGCACAGGTTCTGGTTCCTTGCTGGATTCAATTCTATCTCCCCTCTTGGAAAAGCGATCCAGTGATGTCTGGGTAGTAGCTCTTCCTTCCTCGTCATAGATGACACGGTAGCACTGGATTGCTTCTGAACGGCTGCTGCAAACTTTGTGTACCATTCTATGTTTGGGTCCTGTGCCTCAAGAACTAACAATGTCTCCTCAAATAAAGAAAATCCCCTAGCCATTTCCTGTGTTGTGAATCTCTTCAGTTCTTCCCAGTACCAGCTACATCACTGCTGCTTTTACTCTTGCTTCCAGACATCCTGGGCTTGAAATAAAGTTACTGTACTACTGTACTCTCTACAGTACTGTACAGTACAGTACACAAAAGCACAACCACTTGTAGAGGAGGCACGCACATGACAATGTACGGCAGACACGTGAACTAACTTATGTGATTAGACATGTGAACGCATGTTCGCATCTTTGAAAGTTGGAAACTTGAAGGTTCATATGTAGGGGACTTACTGTATAGGGAAAAGAGGAAGAAAAGGACTACTCACTGAGGAGAGGGTTGAGGGGTGAGTGATTGGCTTGAGGACATTCTTCTGATTGCTTGGTTGTGAGGTAACCGGGAGTCAACATCATCAACCTTTTGGTTCTAACTAGTCTGGGGTCTACGTTCATATAGTAGACTTGGTGGGAGTTTCAGTATCTGAAAAACAGCTCAAAGGATGTAGCTCAGAATATTATCTAGAGGAGGAACCAAAGGTCCTTGACTTTGTTTAATGGCTAAACTATTATTATTTTGTCTTGTCTGACTATTTTCCCATGTTTTTGCATTTTCTCACTTACTGATTAAATTTATTCTTTGGAACTCAGGAAAGGCCTAGGAGGCTAAAGTTTTTCTATAAACAAGAGGCAGGCAGAAGACATGGAGGGGATCTGTCCAGGGGAGGATCCTGCTCGGTGACAATAAGGATAGGGTGACAATTCAAGAGCCCCAGATTAGTCAGTCTCCCTACTCCTACCTTGCCTGTCTCCAACCCTTTTTCCATTTAGTAGGCAGGACTATTTTTTTTTTAATGTAAATCAGCTAATTCCCCAGCTCAGTACCCTTCAATGGTTTCCTTTCACACTTAGAATGAAAACTCCAGGCTCCTTCCCCTGGTTGCATGATTTGACCTCATTTGCTACCAGTGCCCCCTTCTCCCCATCATTCTAGCCTCCTGGCCTGCTCATGGGCAGGGTCTCTGTTCTCTCTGCACTTTCTCTCTGAAATGATTCCCTTTCACCCTGTCTTTGGAGGCTCCTTCCTAAGAGAGGAAGCCCCCTTGCCACCCCCAAGCACCACCACACTGCCCTGCTTCATTTTCCTCCTGGCACTTAGTATTAACTGCAATTATCTATTCCACTTATTTCTTTACTTGTTTATTACCCACCTCCTCCATGTTGCAAGATGTAAACAGCACACAGATTTCCAAGTACATTGTTTGGGGTCTTTCCTTGCCTTTGGTGAGAGGATTCCTGAAACTGTAGTTGCATACATAAACTCTTTAAAGATGAAATCAGCAACCTCAGAATAGTTCATTTTAGTCAGCAAAAAGATTAAAGAATTATTGTTAACTTTTTCAAGGAATGACAATGGTATTGTGATCATATATCTAAAAAGTCTTGATCTTTTAGAAATATATATTAAAATATTTAATACTTATATATTGACATGAGACAATGTCTGAGAATTGCTTTAAAATAAATCAGAACAGGGCAATGGGGGATGGAAACGGATAGGAGTGTTTATGAATTGGCTGTAAATTGATAATTATGAAAGTTGAGTAATATATGCATGGGAGTTCATTACACTAGTCTTTCTACTTTTGTATATGTTTGAAATGTTTTAAAATAAAAAGTAAGAAAGAAAAAAATTCTTACAACATTTTCTGAAACCTGTCATAGACGTAAAGGCTCTTTCATTTAGACAGAGACACACTGTCTGCACTTCAGATCATGCCAACTCAGCTTCATCCTTGGATTGGGTTATGCACATCTCATTTTAACAGCTGGCAGAGGTCCACGGTGCACTTCCAGAACGTAAACCCTGAGAACAGGGAACTTACGTGGTGCTCCTGGATGTACTCCAACCTCCAGACCGGTGCTTGGAAAAAACCAGGCACTCAGTAAACATTGTTAAACACATACATAAAGTACCCATTTCAGTTCATGTCATCCTTATCTTCCCAGTCACTCAGACTACAACTTCGAAATCACCACTGCCTTCCTTCTCTGGACCGCCTCTCTCACATGGGGCCCGTTGGTACATCCCAGTGTCAATGTCCTTCATCACCACTCATCTCCACCATTGCAACAGTCCAAACTGGTCTCTTTATTCTAGCCCTTCCCCTCGCTACAGCATGCTTTGAATGTTACCAGAGAGTTCTTTCTGAAGCACATTGAAAAATCTACTTGAAAACTCCCTGGTTCCCCAATCTCGCCCCTTATTAGTAATAAACATATTTTATATTTTCACAATGTCTTATAGATGGCAAAGCTCTCTCACATGTCTTTTGATTTAATCCTCATGGTCCTCTGAGGCAGAAATCTCTCTCCCCATTTTACAGATGAAGAAACTGAGACTCAAAGACTCAAAATTAAACAGTGATGGAGTATAGACAGGAATTCAGTGCTCTACAGAATAAGGAGTTAATGGGAAGGAATGTGACTTGGTTGTGGGTTGGAGTAGGATGTAGATAGGGTGTATTGTTAGGTTGTTCACATCTTTTGTGGATTCTTGTATTGTGTGTGTGTGTGTGTTTTATTATAATGAAGTAGAAATTTTCACTTGAGTTCACTTGACTCTCAGGAGGGCTTGTTCTTTTAGCAAAGCTGCCAGGTAGGAGGTGAAGCACACACTTTCCTACAGGTGGGCTTTTTTTTTTTTTTCATGGCTCCAGGAAGAGCTGTCAAATTTATTTAGATTAACAAACAATTACAAGGAGATCAGATAAAAGATAACCATTTCAAGTCAACTTGACTTCTCCTGAGAAATAGGAGTAATTTAAACTAATTTTGTTTTTTTCTTTAAGCAATTAGAAAAAGTCTCCAAGCAATTTCCGCTTTGCATAACCCATCCCAAGGGTTATGCAAAGAGGCTGGGAGGGAGAGCTTTCTAGCAGTGGCTGAGCGTGGACCTCTCAGCCGGGAGTTGTGTCTACACAGGCCCTCCAGAGTCTTGCTGTGTGGTGTGCTAAGCTAAGGTAGTTCTCTCACGGCTCCTTCAAAGAGCCTGCAGTGAAGACTAGCAGGTCACAAACTGGAGGCTGTGAGCCAAGTGCTATTGGCAGCTGTGATTTTTTAGAAGTGTAAAAAAATTTCTGAGCCAAGATTTACAAATGTCTAGAGTCTACGTGGTTTAAAAATCGGAAGATCTGGTGTCCAAGGCTCGTCTTCCAGCACACCCGCCCTGGGCTGAGCCACGTGACAGCTGCCTTCTGAGAAAGGGCTGAGTCTCAAGCCCAGACTAAGCTGATCAAATTCTCCATCATGCCTTCTGGTTCCTGCAAGCATCTGAGTTTGGGACCCTAAAGCTTCATTAGCTTTAAGACGTTTGGAGCAAATGCTACCTTCACATTAGGTGGGGCCAGAAGGTTGCAGAGGTCTTTGGGTTATTGAATCTTTTCAATGAGAGTATATTATCTGTATGTAGAATCCATGTGGATAAAGAGAGAAATAATCATTGTGTGCTCTTCCTGCCAGTCCACAGCTGCCTAACTCATACTTCTACCTTATGATCCAGCACACTTCCCTGTGACTCAGGCATTCGGGGTGTGCCCATCTACCCGGGTCCCTGTCTCTGAGCTCATGCTATCAACAGGAACATCCTTCCTGCGCACTGGAAGCCCATGTCAGATTCATCTTTATTGCAAACATATCCATATATGATTCTTTTTAACCTAAAAGAGGTCATACTTTAAACACTGATCTTCAACTAGAATGCAAACTCTTGAGGACAGGAATTTTGCCTGAATTGTTCATTGTTAATATCTCATGTACCTATACCACTGCTTGACATATAAGTGCTAAATAAATATTTGTTCCATGAGTGAAGTGAAAAAGTAAACTTGTTTTCTTGCTCATAATGTCTGAGAGACCTTTCCATGCCAGTAGATATACAGATCTATTGAATTCTTCTGAATGGCTGCATACCGGTCCATGTTATCAGTTACTGTAAATAAACACCTTGGTGGCATTTATATTCTTTCTGAATTTTCATTATTTTAAGCAGCATTGGGAATGATTGTTTCTCCTTATGCATAATGTGACTTGTGCAAGTAATTTTTGTAGAAATAATTCTTGGAAGTGAACTTTTGGGGTCAAATTGTAAACTTTTGGGGTCAAAATTTAAAAATTTTGAAATATAGCCACTTGGTGCTCTTAAAAGGCCAGGCCAACCTATGGTTGCAACAGCAGAGTATGAAAAATGTCTTCTTCTCTATTGCCTTGCTAACCCTAAACATTACCTATCTGTTTTATTTGGCCAAATGGATTTTAGCACATTTATTTTCCAGGGGAAGAAAAGGAGGGAAGACAGAAGGAATGTGGGAAAAGAGGAAATGAGGCGGATGCATGTGAAGGAAGTGAAAATGTGCCTTGTTGAAGTCCATGGGGAAAAATTGACAAGAGGTATTTCATTTTGATTCTATAAATTTTATAAGATTAATGCTAAATCTGGAATATATTATTGGCCATTGGTGCTTATCTCTGAAATACTTCTGGGAAAGTTGTCAGAACATAGGAAATTGTTGCCAAGAAAAAAAAAAAGAAGGAAAATTGTAATTAGATCTCTATAAACATTGCAAGATTATCACCATACACTTGAGGAACAAAATTGTTTTCAAGGAAATTTTAGCTACTTTGTTGTATATGATATTCACAAGAACCTGTAGGTGTGTTTCTCCATTTTTATTGATTATCTAAAGCACAGAAAATCCAAGCGATTAGCCTAGCATCACTCAGTCAAAGGCAAAGACAAGACTTAGAATCCTGCTTCTGACTCTCAGCCCAGTTCTCTTTCCTCTGTGGTCTGCACAGTTATTAAACCACCTTTCAGTCAAATGTGGCCCACAGAAGCACATCAGAGATTTTTTTCAGCTATTGCAACATGACACCTTCAACATATTGTTTAGAGCTGGTCAGTGCTGACATGATATGGTGGCTCTGAGAAGGAGAAAATGGTGAGTTACTAAGAGCTTCTGTGTGTGTGCTTAACTCAAATCTATTATATCTCAAATGGTGTAGAGCCTCTGGAATGATCATTGTGCTCCATAAAATTAATACACGTAGCTTTCAGATGCAAGTACTCCTCAACTTGGGGTCCAGTTTTAAAACAAAAAATTTAAATAAACAAACAAACAAAATACTTGACTAGATGATGTTCTTGAGGGCAAAAATGATTTTATTCACCTTTGTCTTGCCAAGCATGTGCTTGGCATACAGAAGGAGTACAAATGTCTGTTGAATAGTTACAATAATAGCATGCTCATATTTAAAAACATGAAAAGCAATAACTTCTCTGGAGTTGCTGAAGAGGAAGACAAACAGTTGCATAAAGATTCTTGCATACGTGCAGAGTCTCTGCATTCTCTGAGATGTGTGGATATATTGATATAATAATTAAGAGCAGTGGCTTTCAAGCCCAGATTTCTACAAAAAGTCTGTTCAAGGCAATTTAGGATTTCTCTAACCCTCTCCTCAAAATCTTCCCAGCCTCCTTCCACTGCCTGCACTCCTACATTTTTAGATATTTATTTCAGCCACACTTCGTTTCCAGGTACCAAAGTCTATATTCGTTACCTGTTGCTGCCTTAAAACTTATCATAAAATTAGCATCTTAAAATAACAAATGTTTACTGTCTCACAGTTTCTGTGTGTCTGGAAACTGGTGTGATGAGCTGGGTGTCTCACACTCAGGGTTTCTCACAAGGATGCAGTCAAGATGTTGGTTGGAGCTGCAGTCGTGAAGGCTCACAGGGATGACCCGCTTCCAAGCTCACTCACTTGACTGTTGGCAGAAATCAGGTCTTCTCAAGTTGTTGACCAGACATCAAGACCTTGCCACACCATCCTCTTGATGGAGCAGCTCACAACTTGGAAGCTGGCTTCCCTCAGAGCAAGAGTCAGAGAGCAAGAAGGATGCTCAAGACAGAAGTTACAGCCTTTTTGTTACCTAATCTTGGCAGTGACACGTTACCACACTTGCCATATTCTGTTCATTAGAAGTGAGTCACTAGGACCAGCCCACACTCAGGGGAGGGTCACACAAGGGCACGGATACTGGAAGATGGAGTCACTGGGGGCCATCTGCCACTTACACCAGCTTAACATATGTACCGTCCATTCTTTCCTCCTTCCTTTTCCCATCCTCCCTCATTTCGTCTCTACTTTCTTCCAGCACTTACTGTGAGTCTACCGCCACTAAGGAGCTACATCAGGCTCTGGGAACACAAAGCCTGAGAACACGGAGGTGCCCAGCCTAGAAAGAGCCAACAAAAATAACCATTTCCCAAGCTCAGTCCCTCACTCATTTGGCCATACACATGGACGTCCTAAACCTTTTCTTGCTTGCTTTCTTTTTTTCAAATTGAAGTATAGTTGAGTCACAATATTGTGTTAGTTTCAGATGTACAGCAAAGTTTTTCAGTTACATAATACATATTTTTTTCAGATTATTTTCCATTATAGGTTATTACAAGATATTGGATATAGTTCCCTGTGTTATACAGTAAGTGCTTGTTGCTTATCTGTTTTACATATAGTAGTTTTTATCTGTTAATCCCATACTCCTAATTTATCCCTCCCCTCCTTCTCTTTCCCCTTTGTGGAATCTAAAAAGTATTACAAATGAATCCATGTACAAAACAGAAACAGACTCACAGACATAGAAAACACACTTAGGGTTACCTGAACATTTTCTTATTCAATGTTTTCTTTAAGCTGATTCGCCTCTAAACTCTGACCTCATCTTAAGCCAGCTCTTAACACCGGCTGTCCTTTAGCAGCGCTTCAGGAGGTTCTTTAGCCTATGGGTGAAGGAGATGTGGTCCACATGGGGCAGTTCCTCCCATCACCCCACAGTTGCTTTACCACCCACTTACTCCCACCTCTCCCCGAGGGGTCACCAGCAGGGAGGTGGCGGCTTCCCTGGGAGGAGCCCGCTCTCCTGCCCTGCAGCTCCAAGCTCCGCCCCCTCTTATTGCCCCTCCTCACCCGCGCTGTCCCCGCACTTGCCCCTTTCATCAGCGAAGGGGCAAAAGGACCTTGCTGCAGCCACACACAGCTCTCATTTACGAAAAAGAAACTCCTTTGCTTTCTTAGAAAGAGATGGAGCATTACTGTGGGCGCTTGTGCCCCCCGGTGGTAGAGAAGGGAAAATACAAGCAGTGGAGTCTAGGAGGCTGGAAGGTAGCGTCTGTCACCTATGCCCTGGAGTCTCCACTGACACTGTGCACAACGGTGCCCACAGAGGGTGAAAGCAACACACACACAACGATGAAACACCCTGCCTTTCACCTCGTGTTAAGCAGCTTTATTCACTTCTAAGCAATCAGCACCTCCACTAGTACAAAAACGTCCAGAAGATACAAATGCCCCTATTGTATCTGCATTTTTGTCCCCAGTATTTTGGAGTAAGATGTTGGAGGAGCTTCTCAAACTTCCCAGGTACCCTACTGGCCAGGAGGACTAATCTATATCTCTGGGGGCCTGGGAGGATAGTCCTAAGCTGCAGTAGCCAAAACAAAATTGTTTTGAAGTTTCATGATTTATTATAAAAAACTCATGTGAATGCTGCATTCCAATGCACTAATATATCACTATATGTAACATAAAATGATATTTTACCCAACTCTCTGAATAAAAACAACTCTACAGAAGGATTCATCATCTTTATGCAAAGCACCTTACCCATGACCCCTGGGCCTAAGGGTCTCCAGTGTGAAGGGCATAGAGATCATGGTCCTCAAGGAGCCAGGCTCCTCTGGGTCCAATCCCAGCTCTCCTGTTTCCTGTCCATGTCACGCTGGCAAAGTAACTCCCTGCTCTGAAACACAGTTTTCTTATCTGTAAGAGCAATGTGAAGCTCTGAGCTCTGGAGAGAGCCAGAACTGCTGAGAATGGTGATACCATTATCCATACAGGGTTTTACAAGTTACCAAGCATTTCCGTGTGTTACCTTATTTGGATCAGGCACCTCGATGTGTAAGGAAGCCAGAAACCCAGGCTTGTGCCCAGAGGGACTCTGTGCTCCCCGGCAAGTGATTTCACCTTTGAGAGCATCTATAGCCTCACGCATGAATGACCTGTGATAATGATGTTGCAGGTTATTGGGATAATTAAGCATAATTTCCCCCCTACCCTTCATGAGTTCTTTTGGCTGGCCTAATGATTAAACTGACACAAGACAGCTTAACAGGAGAAAAGAAAAAAAAAACAAATTTAATTCATATGCACAGAGGTCTTATAGAAATAGGACAATAGGAAATGACCAAAGTATCATTTTTGGACAAAGAAGCTATTTGTGAAGATTTGACAAAACAAAGGGGCTTGTGCTTGGGGCAGCAGACTAATGAAGAAGTAACAAAGTCTGTCTATACAGCTTTCTTAGCCTTGAATTCCCTGACTCTGGTGGTAAGGATGCTTTTTGTCTTCCTGGTGTGGGCAGGACACCTTTACACGGGAGATTTTATTTCCTGCATTTGGGGGAAAGAGAGGGGTCAGGTGTTTTGGGTTTTGTTTTTTTAATCTCATTTTTTCCCCCACAGCCTCCTTCTCAAGTAACTTTAGTTCGAAATAATCGATATGACATTGAGGCATATTTGGGGGCAGCCTGCCCTGGGACCCAACAACATCTGTAACGTGGGCAAATCTCAGTAAGCAGTCAGTTTCCCAGGTGCCTGGAAGCAGCTGCAGAGTGTGGGTAAGCACACCAGCTCTGCAGCCAGAATGGCTCAGCTCCTACTAGCTGGGTGACCTTGGGCAAGTTACTTAACATCTTTCTGCCTCAGTTTCCTCATCTGTCAGAGAAGTATGAAAACAGCATCCTCTCGAGGGTTGCGAAGATAAAAGACGCACTCACAATAGTGGCTGGCCCATAGAATGTTAAGGATTCCAGTAGGTATTTGTGTGTAGTTGATTGGCCATAGGGAAACAGAAGCTCAGAGAGGTTCCCCTCAAAATCAACACGCCTTCCTTTCCCCAAGTGGAAGATCCAGGATTTGAATCCGGATAAAGATTCCAGATCTAGTCATATTTTCACTGTTCTCTAGCAGGGTCTCCTGGGAGTAGGGGCTGTGCACTCTACATTAATTTATCCTCCACTGGAAGCCTCAACTCCCTGGAGTGGGCCCATGGAGGACAGGGTTCACACAGTATTCCCTAATATAAACAGCAAATCGTCTCAGGCTAATTACTTCTAGTTCATGAAATAATGCATTATTGCCTCCTGGAGAGGTTGGAAGATAGACAAAAGCCCTGTGTTTAATGGAATTTCTTTCTGAGACTAAGCAGCCCTCTCAGTTACCTTAATATACTATAGGGAGCCAACACCATTGTTCTGATACCTAATACCTGCCTGGGCTCAAAAGAGTTATAAAATGTAAAAGTAGAAAGAGATTGTAGGTCATTTCCTCCAAACATAGAAGGGGATTGAGGTCCACCGCACTTAGAGCCCTGACCCACACTCTTATATCTGTTTTGATCTATTCTATGTAATAACCAGAGACTTCCTCATCTGGGATCCACCAAACACTTTCCCCCACTTATTAACACTGCCTACACCCACCCTCTGTCATTCTGTGTCCAAATGTCTTCTCATATCCTTGAAAGACTCCAAATCTCCCTCTGCTCTTGCTCTCTCCATGACCTTCCTCCTACTTACTACAGAGAGAAAGTAGAAGCCATGAAGGGAAATGCCTGTAACTTCCACGGATGCACAAGCCTCTCCTTGCCTGTCCCTGGAGAAGAGGGGTCTCTTCCAGTGCAGTGTCTGGGTACCATGCCATCCTGCCTTCTTAAGGAACTTATACCATATTGGTTTCCTCGCTTTCTCATAAATCTCCCACATCGCCCTCTGCTGGTTCCTTCTACAGTAAGTCCCCTATATACGAACGAGTTCTGTTCCAAGAGCGCGTTTGTAAACCCAATTTGTTCGTTAAGTCCAACAAAGTTAACCTAGGTACCCAACTAACACAATCGGCTATATAGTACTGTACTGTAATAGGTTTATAATGCTTTTCACGCAAATAATACATAAAAACAAACAAACACAAAAAACAAAGAAAATGTTTTTAATCTTACAGTACAGTATCTTGAAAAATACGATAGTGCAGTACAACAGCTGTCATACAGGGTCTGGCATCCAACGAACAGGCAAGAAGAGTTGCTGACTGGAGGAGGGAGAGGAAGTGGGAGATGGTAGAGCTGAAGGATCGTCAGCAACAGGAGGCGGAGGGCAAGCTGCAATTTCAGTCACGCCTGACGTTGTTGACACAGGTTCCGGTTCCTTGCTGGATTCAATTCTATCTCCCCTCTTGAAAAAGTGATCCAGTGATGTCTGGGTAGTAGCTCTTTTTTTCCTCATCATAGATGACACAGTAACACCTGATTGCATTCTGAATGGCTGCTGCAACCTTCGTGTACTAACTGATGTGATTGGACATGCAAACACGTTCGCATCTTTGGAAGTTCACAACTTGAATTCATATGTAGGGGACTTACTGTAATCAAAATTCACACATGGTTCTGCCTCTCCCATCTTTAAGAACCAATGAAAATCTTCATTGATCTCACACCTCCCTCCAGCCACTTCCTCATCTTTCTCTTCTCCAGGTTTCAGCCAGTTTTCTCCAGGTTGTCCAAGCTCATGGCACTCCATTTCTTCATCTCTCATCCTTCACAACCCCTTCAGTCAGCCTCACACCCTCATTGCACAGCCAACAGGGCCGTCACCAAGGTCACCAACAGATGACCGCTATGTCAATTTATTCATGAATTCAAGGTATGTATTGGAATATCTGCTGTGCTGTGGACACTGTCCCAGGCACTGAGAATACACTGTAAACAAATAGCAAAGATCCCTGTCCTCATGTGGCTCACCAGCTGGTCATGTAGGAGTGCGAAGATCACATTTCCGTCTTCATTTTCTTACCAAAACTCAGGTCTGGCTGCTCACCACTCGAAAGCCCATACTCGAGAGGCAAGTATTGGTAGAAAGGAAAGTCTACTTTATTTTGGAGGCCGGCAACAGTGGGAGAGGCAGACTCATGTCCAGAAGCCAACTCCCCACTGCTGATCAGTGGGCAAGAGCTTTTAAAAGAGAGTTTCAGGAGCGTATAGGAAGAGGGAGGGGGCTACATGCAGAAACAGTAGAGTCAGCTCCGACAGTCATCTTGAAGTTAATCATACAGTGGTCTGGTCAGTGTCGTCTTGATTGTTTTAAGTACAGTTAATCTTCTGTTCCATTTCTTTGAGGCCAGTTCTCAGAATAATGTCAGCTTATGTAACGGTTACAATCTGGTCATCATGTAGTTAACTTCCACCTGGTGGGGGTTTCAGTATCTACAAAACAGTTCAAAGGATATGGCTCAGAATATTATCTGTAGCGCTTGAGAGGAACTAAAGGTCGTTGACTTTGTTTAATGACTAAACTATTATTATTTTGTCCTGCTTGACTGCTTTTCTTTTGTTTCTGCATTTTCTCACTTCTCTGATTAAATTTATTCTTTGACTAAAGTTTTTCTACAGGCAAAAGGCAGGCAGAGGACATGCAGGGGTGGTTCTGCTCTGGGAAGGCCCCATAGGGTCCTGCTCTGTTTCAATTTTACTTCATCTTCAGTGGAATCTAATCACTCACTTATTTTTTTTTTAATGTCTTGTGCTGGGCATCACTTCTCTTAAATGGCTGATATAGCTCAGATTCCTTATCATCCTATCTGCTTTTAAATTTTTTCATTCAACAAATTTTTATTGACTACCAAGTATGTGCCAAGCACCCTTTCTGGTGCTAAGAAAGAGCAATGAAAAATCGAAAGACAAAAATCTCAGCCTTCATGAGGCTTATGGTTTAGTGGGAAGGTAGATGGAGAGTGCCAGGTGCAAGTGGGGTTAAATAGGGTGATCAGTGTCACTTCACTGATAAAGTGACATGGAACTAAGGAGGCAAACTATGCAGCATCTGAGGGAAAAGCATTCCAGGCAGAGGGAGCAGCCAGTACAAATGCCCTAGTGCAGAGTAAGAGAGTGAATAGTTGACAATAAGGTCAGAGAGGAAATCAGGTGGGGGAGTGTGTGTTAAATTGTGCAGGGCCTTGTGGTCCACCACCCTGAGTGAGCTGAAGGCTATTGGAGATTTTTGTGCCAAGGAGAGAAATGATCTGACATGTGTTCTAAAAGGAACACCCTGACTGCCTTGTGGGGAACAGGGATGATGGTGGCTTGGACCAGAGTGATAGTGGTATAAGGATGAGAAGTTATGGAATCCAACAGGGCACTGTGGAGCTCCGCAGGACTAATCTCCCTGCTGAGAAGAACCCTGACATCTCTTTCCCAAGGAGAAGAACTCTGACCTCTTCTCCCTGAGGAGAATCGTGACCTCTTCTCCCTGAGGATAGGAATCACGACTTCTTCTCCCTGAGGAGAACCCTGACCTCTTCTCCCTGAGGAGAAGAACCATGACTGCTTCTCCCTGAAGAGAAGAACCATGACATTTTCTCCCTGAGGATAAGAACCATGACTTCTTTTCCCTGAGGAGAACCATGACCTCTTCTTCCTGAGGAGAGAGCCCTGTAGTGAGATGCCACTTGGGTGACCCCATCTCCTTCCACAGCTCCAATTGCCTTCTGCTCAATGACAGGTCCTACCCAGGCATCTTCTCTGAGCTTCTTCTTGGTGTTTCTATCTGGTTCTTAAAGTCACCTCCAAGTCTGCATGTCTTGCCCCTCTTAGACATGCTACCACCCACCCAGTTGCTAAGCCAGACATCTGGAAATTCACCTTTGATACCTCCCCCTGCTTCACCTCCACATTCACTTAACTCCATGCCTTGGAGTCACCACTTCTCTCCACATCTTCTCTAGTCCACCATTGTGTTGGCACTAGCCTCCCAACTGGACTCACAATGTCCACGCCTGTGCCTCCAATCCCCACCCCTTTCCTAAGCTGAAGCAAAGGGAACTTTTAAAAATAAAGATTTCAACAGATCATAAACCTGCTTAAAATCCTTAAATGCCTTCCCATGGCTCCTAGATAAATCCTTACTAAACAAAATCCTCACAAAACAAAATTCCAATCATACCCTGAAGCACCTCACCCCTTCCTGCGTCTCCAATCTTTCCCCATACCCTCTCCATCTTTCTCTCTACTCCAGATGTGTTAACCTTCTTTGGTTGCTTCCCACTTTAGGGCCTTTGCATGTGATGTTTCTTCTGCCTGGAAGACTCTCTGTCACTCTCTTTACTTTCTATATCCTCTAGGTCTCAGCTCATGTAGCTTTCCCAGGAAGACCTCCCACAAACCCTAGATGATGTCAGAGCTCTCTCTCCATATACTCACAACATCTTGGATTTCTCTTTCACAGCATCATCACAATTGGAGGAAATTATTTAAGTAGCTGTTTAATGCTTATTCATATGCTATGCTCTGTATCCTGTCTGTCTTCTCATCATGGTATCTCCCATGTCGAGGACAGTGTGGGCAACAAAGAAAGGGCCCTTAGACATAAGCAAGAAGGTCCCTGCCTGGCTCATGCTCCTGCCCTGCTCCAGTGATACCTCTTCTCATGGCTCAAGGAGTCTACAGGACCAAGGGGATTGTCTATTCAAGGCTCTGTCCTCCTTCTGGATGCCCAGGACCCTGGAATTATTTACCTCAAAGACCTGGGATCCACTTAGATTGCCCCTGTAAACACCTCTTACCTGAGTTTCCTTTCACAAGGGTAGATGATGCCATCAGGGTGAGCCCCCCCTAGGCCTGGGGTGGGTGAAGCTGCACAGTGCAGTTGGGATATGAAAGCTAGAGCATCCATATGTCTGTGTGCAAGGACACAGTGTGCAGACTGACCTGGGATGGGAAGAGAAGGTGTCAGGCCATGGGCGGGGTCAAGGTCAGCAGTCCTGCCACATTTGGGCACAGAACTCTGAGAATTCCAAGAATTCTAAATTCAAACCAGGCTTTCCAGATCAGCTTGAAAGCAAATAAACCATTTTACGTAATGACTTGTTACCTTGATTTAGAATTGTTGAATGGACACATGCTATGTGGATCTCTATTTGTATTCTAGCCCAGAGCCTGATAATAAGTTTTGTTAAATGAATAGATTTTATCCCTGGATCTCAGCTCAACTCATGGAGTGACTAAATGAAAAACGTATGGACAGTTCATGCAAATCAATCCCCTCAATAGCAAATGCATTTTATTTATTTAAAGTGAAGATCCGAGTATAATCTGAGCTGCCGAGTATAATCTGTCTACAGTGGGTGAGATACTTTTCTCGGGGCAGCTCTGACTTGGATGTGTCCTTTCCATGATTCAGTGACAAGCATAATTAATCACAATAGCTAACATTTATTGGGCCCTTATGTTCAGGCACTGTTTTAAGCTCTTTACATGAACTGATTCATTTAATAGTCACAATCCTATGAAATAGGTACTGTTATCATCCTCTTTTTACAGATGAAAAATTGAGATTCAGAAATGTTAAGTGACTTGCCTAAGGTCACACAGCTAGTAAGTAGCAAAGCTAGAGTTAAATTCCCAGCAGCCTGGGCTACGTATGTGCAGAAGCCCAAGTCTCCCTGTGCCTCTCCCTTGTTATCAATCCCTGGGAGCTCTTGGAGTCTAAGTCCGAATCTAAAGGTGTTAGGGTCGCACTCCCTAATGCTGAGTTGCCTTTGCAATGCGTGAGAAATAATAAGGGATGAAATATGGAGTTTAATTAGCCAGGTGACTAATACCACCCCCACAAGGGAAGCATTCCACCCAATCTCTACATTCAGTCTCCTCTTGTAGCCTTATAGGAATGCAGAGATAGGACAAAGAGCATCTCATTTCTTTTCAATAAAGTTATTGGATTTTCATTTAATAATCGTGACATCAAGGGGCCTGGATGGGGGAAAAAATCATAGTTCCTTAAAGGTGAATTTTTTACAGGCTGTAAATTTTAATTAGCGAATATACTGACTCCTTGAAAATGCTCTAGTCTCACCTGAGTAGATATTTATTGTTAGGCTGGGAAAACCCAAATCCCAAAGTGAAAACAGAGAAGCCCCTTCCTGTTCTCAGGCAATAGGATCACTGGTAGTAGCTCCAAGGACCCCCAGGGGGAGTCTAAGCTTCAGGGCTGGAGTAAGAGAACTAGGATGGGGGAAAGAGAAGGGACGCAGGACATAGACTCAGAGCTGTGGATCCTTCAGAGAATTATGTCCCCAGCTGCATATTTTCAAAAGATGCTCACAATCTCTCCTGTGTGTTGTGGGGAGTAGGGGAGAATGAGGCCATGACCAAGGTCAGGCTCAGGATCAGACTGATATGCGCCCTGCCCTCAGGGATATTAAGAAACCCCTAGAGGAATATGGGGTAGCTTCAGACAATGTCAATATTAATCAACAATTTAGAGATTTTGTATGACAAAAATGTTTTTATTTTAATGTTATTCTCTGCAACAATATTCATAACAGCAAAAAATGAGAACACCTTTTGAACTCTGTGATTGGTGCTCAGCGAATATCAATTCTCTTTTCCTCCTCACCTCTCATCCTGACCTTCCACTTCCAATTTTACAAACCTGTGTTTCACAGAGTCATTCGTTATGAGCATAAAATGAAACAAAGCCTTGCTCCGCTCAACACAATTGCCATTTACTAGTAACCATGATTTGTTGAAATGATGTAATGTAAAATTTCCTAACACATGGTAAACATTTAACACATTTGCTAAACAAAACAAAAATGGTTAGAAAATGGCTAAACATAAAAAGACAATGCTCTCCCCTTCCAAGCTTCTGTGGATATGTCCCAAACCAGAGTGATGGAAATAAACCAGACTACAAGCTTGGGATAATCCCAGTGATTTCAAAGCAGGTAACAAAATCCAGGCTTTGGCAGCAGTGTTCCTGAAATAAACTGCACACAGTTCTCAGAGGAGAGTTACCTCTGGTCCAGAAATTGGCTACTTTCTCAAATGTTATTCAGAAGGTACATTTCTCCTGCACCAGCAAGCACTGGCTGTCTCCATGGCTGTATCTGATCTACTCCTTGACATAGTCACCTCGTCTTCCCCTCTCTTTGGTCTCCCACCCTGCTACACAGATGGTTCTTCCCTTGTTGTCACACAGCCTACTTTGGTAGGTAGATCGCATGGGCCTGGACTTGGGAAGCCTGGAAGTAGATTCTGGCCTTGTCCTGACCCTGTTTTAGCAATTGACCCTCAGCTAGCTGTTGGCCTCTCTGTGCTTCAGTACCTACATCTGCAAAATAGTAATGGTCTGGGACTTCCCTGACGGTCCAGGGCTTAAGACTCCACACTTCCACTGCAGGGAGCGCAGGTTCTATCTCTGGTCTGGGAACTAAGATCCCACCTGCCACATGCCATGCACAGCGCATCCAAGAAAAGAGTAACAGTCTGGTCACTGTGTGACTTTCATGTTTGAGAATCTCTTTCCTGAAACGTTTACTGAACCCTCCCACTCTCTCGCCTCCAGTTTGCACTACCCTAGCTGTGTATTACCTCTCAATTAAAGCACTATGGATGCTTTGGTTTCATCTTTCTTTTTCTGCATCCCTGGATCTCAGTCTCCTTAGTGCCTGGACAGAGCGATGCTCAAGAACGTTTGATGAATGGATGAATGAATGAATGGGAAAACACTAAAAAGCACAATGCTCTAAATCAGGCAAACTTATCTATAAAAGTCCAGAGTTGGGCTTCCCTGGTGGCACAGTGGTTGAGAGTCCACCTGCCGATGCAGGGGATGCGGGTTCATGCCCCGGTCCGGGCAGATCCCACGTGCCACAGAGCGGCTGGGCCCGTGAGCCATGGCTGCTGAGCCTGCGTGTCCGGAGCCTGTGTTCCACAATGGGAGAGGCCACAACAGTGAGAGGCCCGCGTACCGCAAAAAAAAAAAAAAAAAAAAAAATGTCCAGAGTTCAGGCTCTGTGGGTCTGTTGCAACTACTCAGTCGGCTGGTGTGTCCCAAAGCAGGCATTGACGTAGGTAAATGAATGGATGTGACTGTGCTCCAATTAAATTTTATTTATGGACACTGAAATTGGAATGTCTGTCATCTGATTTTCACATACCATAAATCATCCTTTTTTTCTTTGATTTTACTCAGTCATTTTAAAATGTAAAAGTCATTCTTTACACACGGGCCACACAAAAGCTGGTGCAGGCCAGATTTGATCCACGGGTCATAGTTGGTCAAGTTCTGCTCTAAAGTAATAGTAGATATTGTTTTTATTATGGGTGATGCTGAGACTGCCCATGGGTCCCTTTCCTTTCATGTGGATAGGCACGGAGATCTGCCGAGTGTGTGACATCAGGCCTGTGTCTCCCCACCATCAGTAGGGAGGATCCTCCTGTCACCTGCTGCCTTTTCATCCTGAGGGTCTGACCAGCCACCTTTCTCCCTTCACTCTGTCCCTTCAAAGGATCTGTGACTTTCCTACCCCTGGGGTGCCTGGGCTGGTTTTCAGCACACAAGTCATCTTCCCAGCAGTGCGTCATATGTGAGCAGAACGAGGGTTATGGGGGTTCTGACATTCTTTGGACATGTAATTTGGTTAAGAATTGGGGTGAATTTGCCTCTATCCTTTCTTATTCATTGTGCAATTATAAATAATGATTCATATTACAATTATAATGATTCATATTACTTTCTTATTCATTGTGCAATTATAAATAATGATTCATATTACAACACCTTTTATTTATTGAGCATTTACTATGTGCTCAATCAACGCTGTGCTAAGGGATTTTTCACGTCATACCTCACTTATAAAATGATTTCAAAGTAGAATTGGTTTCTTCATCATCATGATGGGCTTCTCTCTCTTTGAAGACCTATTTAACAGAGGAAGGTTGGTAGGAACCAGCTTTGGAAGTGTAACAGATTTGTTGAGAAGGAAGGCATAATAAAACCATCAGTTACTGAGAGTTTAATATATACCAGGCACCATTCTACAGATCCTCCCATGAGAGGATCAAAGCAAATGTAAGAGGGTAGATAATATCATTATTTCAATTTTATGGTGTGAAGCAAGGCTTATGAAGGTTTAACTGTTTGACAGTCATTTATCTATAGGAAGTAGTAGAGTGAGGTTTGGCCCAAGTGGTCTGACTCCAGATCCTCCTAACTTCTAACAATTCTGCCCACAACCTTAAAGTCGTAAGTGTATTTCATCATTTTCCACCATCAGCATAAAGTATTGGCAAATTCCCCTCCTTCCTTTATGTTATTTTTATATCATTCCATATTCTTTAAAAAATTCCTGTTTCTTCCACCATTACCATTGTTTTTCCTATCTCTTGTTATGACCTTGAACTTGAAATCATTCTATCAATTCGGTGCCACAACTTGAAAAAAGTATTGGAGGAGAGAGGACCCTTCAGAAGTTTTCAAAAGATGACCTAGTGACCTTTATTTCAAGCTCAAAGGATCATTTAAATCTCCTTTTGGTTAGGGTCCCAGCCTATTCATTATGATTGAAAATATCCAGTGTGCTCTCATAGGCCTACATGAAATGCCACTTCTACCATAAAAACCTGAGAATAACAAAATATACTTGCATTATATCAGGAAAGCAATATTCCAACGGGTTTTCTGTATCTCAGCAGCTGCAGCTGTAAAACAGGATTGTAACAGTGTCCAACTCATAGGGTTATAGTGAGGATGAGATGACGCAATGCATGAAGAGTGCTCAAAACTGTGTCAGAAGGTCAATACATACTCTTTTTAAAAAATATATATATTTATTTTATTTATTTATTTTTGGCTGTGTTGGGTCTTCCTTGCAGTGCGTGGGCTTCTCACTGCGGTGGCTTCTCTTGTTGCAGAGCACGGCCTCTAGGCACGTGGCCTTCAGTAGTTGTGGCTCACGGGCTCTAGAGCGCAGGCTCAGTAGCTGTGGCACACAGGCTTAGTTGCTACGCGACATGTGGGATCTGCCCGGACCAGAGATTGAACCCATGTCCCCTGCATTGGCAGGTGGATTCCCAACCACTGCACCACTAGGAAGGCCAGTACATACTCTTTTTTTTAATTTTTTTTTTCTTTTTGCGGTATGCGGGCCTCTCACTGTTGTGGCCTCTCCCGTTGCGGAGCACAGGCTCCGGACGCGCAGGCCCAGCGGCCATGGCTCACGGGCCCAGCCGCTCCGCGGCATATGGGATCCTCCCAGACCGGGGCACGAACCCGTATCCCCTGCATCGGCAGGCGGACTCCCAACCACTGCGCCACCAGGGAGGCCCCCAGTACATACTCTTAATGATTCTTGTTATTTTATGGGTAACCCAGTCTTTGGGGTGACAAGTCTAGTGGTGATCTTTGCAGTTTACAGTCAGGCTCTTGCTTTGTTCAACAATCATCAGAACAGGCTGAAGGTATGAGTCTTTTATCTTCCCAGTCCAGACCCAAGATGGGGATCTACATGGATCCAATGGTCAGAGACAGGGCACTGTTTTGTGTTTTAATGGTGTGAAAAAAGGACAGCAATAGCTTACATTAAAAAAAAAAAACTTTATTCTCACGTTTACAGAGTCAATAGGGTTTGAAGGGGTCATTTCAATGTCCCAGTTATATTCATACTATATTACAGAGAGGAAATGATAAGCATATATCCTATACGTACATACATTATATGTAGTATTCAGAAGTCTGGGGATTCAAGGTTTGGGGACATCTCTTGTGATTGTTAAGTGCCAAAGATGAACAGGAATGTGACTTGTTTCTTTATGTAAGAAATATGACCTCCATGGGGACTGCTCTTCTGTACTATTTTTCTAGGCTCTAAACCATTATTTTCCAAACTGTATTCCTTAGTACATTAGTTCCATGAGTGGTTAATTGTGTACCTCTAAAAAAGGGTTCCCCAATCAAATACATGGAGTGAACTCTAAGATGAGTCTTCTTTCTATGAAACAGGGTTCCTATAGAATCTAAAGCATGGATTGTTCTGTTCTCATCACTGATGAGGCTGCTGATCTACCCTGTGCTAATGAAGACAAGTTCTCCCGCGACTACATTTTTATTGGCTTCTCAGGTATTTAAATTGTATAGATTTTTTTTTTTTGGCGGTACACGGGCCTCTCACTGTTGTGGCCTCTCCCGTTGTGGAGCACAGGCTCTGGACGCGCAGGCTCAGCGGCCATGGCTCATGGGCCCAGCCGCTCCGCGGCATGTGGGATCTTCCCGGACTGGGGCATGAACCCGTGTCCCCTAGCATTGGCAGGCAGACTCTCAACCACTGCGCCACCAGGGAAGCCCTGTACGGATTATTGTTCAGCTGGGGCACTTCTCCAGAACATTAACTGCACCAATTACTAATGAATTTTCTCATTGTTTCTTCTTTTTCAGTTTCATTTTCTGAGGGTTAGAAAAATAGGTTTCCTCCATATGCTGACAATAGCCTCAGCTCACCTGCCTAACCTCACCCTCATTCTTTCTGTTTTCATTCCTTCTGTTCTTGCCAAGTCTTTTGACTACTTCAGTGCTTCACCAAAGGTGGCGACCTTGACCTTTTCTACTTCATGACATCCCCCTCTGCACCCTCATTCTTTGCATGAAGGCTACAAATGTTTATGGCCTTGTTAAAGTAACTTCTCATTCATTCGTTCACTTGTTAAACATTAAGGACCTACTATGGGCTGGGCACTGTTGTAGGATCTGATTGAAAGGATCAATAAATGAATGGATTTCCTCCTGCTGGAATTTGGGAAGTTCTATTAAGTAATGCATGGCTAGGTATGTTTATCTTTTTGGGAGAAAAGTGCTCTATAAATCAGGGAACTATTATAACATTTGCATATTGGTCCCATGAAAAATGATTTAAGCAGTTTCCCTATAATACAAATCCTGATAATTTGCATTTATATAGCACATTATTGGCAAAACAACAACTTTGTCCCTCTGAGTAGCTCCACTTAAAGTGGCTTTCCTTTAATTATCTCTCACAGCAACTATAAAATTATTGTAAAGCAATTTGCAAGTATGAGTGTTATCCATAAATGCTAAATAACAGTTACATTATAAACACTACGCAGTGAATCTGACATTCCTCAGGATAATATTTTAGATGTTCACCTGATGTACTGTCAACTCCGGAGCATTAACATCTGGATCAGGACATATGTGCATCTGGGGAGGTAAGGAAGAGAGTGTGTTTGCCTCAGGAGCAACCCAGAGGAAGGAGAACCTTGCTTTACCCTCTAATTGTTTTGTCTGTATCTTACTGTCTCTCAGTAGACCAAATGAAATGATTTCCAAAGGAGACCAAGGTAGTCATAAAACATGTATGTGTTCAAGGGCTAACAGCATGATTTCAGATTTATAATATGCTTTAAATATTAACTAACGGGGCTTCCCTGGTGGTGCAGTGGTTGAGAGTCCGCCTGCCGATGCAGGGGACGCGGGTTCGTGCCCCGGTCTGGGAAGATCCCACATGCCGCAGAGCGGCTGGGCCCGTGACCCATGGCCACTGAGCCTGCGCATCCGGAGCCTGTGCTCCGCAACGGGAGAGGCCACGACAGTGAGAGGTCCACGTACCGCAAAAAAAAAAAAAAAAAAAAAAAATATATATATATATATATATGTAAACTAACGAATCGACACAATAGATACCTGAGTACTTCCTTTGATCCTTCATTAGTGGACTCTATGCAAATCACTGTGAATGGCATCTTGGAGACAGCAGTGAATAAGTTCATCATGATCCATGAGCATCCATCAAAAAAAGGAAACTCCTGATGATATTTACATAATCACTTTTCTCCTCCAGTGCTCTGGAGGTAACATCTATTTTTGCCAGCATTGCAGAGTTAAGTTTAAAGTTCTCAGTCTCTACTCACTTTGAGTACAGTTGCTCTGTGGATCCCTCATGGACCCTACAGTTTCACTACCAACCCATTGGCTGATTCTCTTAAGGACTGGTGGAGGGAAAAGCAGGAATGTTTATCAGTCCTATTCTACAGGTGAAGAGCCTGCGATTCAGAGTGTCAATAGCTTATGCAAATTCACACTGATAAATGAGAGAAAGAACCTGAACGTAGATTTCTAGAATCAAGGGAGGGAAGGGTGCTCACATATATGGGATATCCACAAAATGATTTTCCCTATAGCATATGCTTCACAATGAAAAAAGTTACAATTGGAAACATGTACTTTCACATTGCTACATGAATGGATGAAAGAAGGAACGAATGGGCAGTTCTATGCTGACATCCTCCACCGACTTCTCAGATTCTTGCTGGCTTCAAAAGGAAATCCCCCGGGGACATTAACTTTACCTGTGTCTGTAGCACCTCTCTTCTAGCCATGCCACCATCACCCCTACCTCATCCTGTTTCCTTCTCCATCCCTGTTGAACCACAGATGAAAGGAGCCCCTCCTTTGTCCCAGTTCTTCCTCTGGGACACTTCTCTGAGCAGGGTGTGGGGCTGGAGAAGGGGAAGCCTTGAACAGTTTCAGTCTCCATCCTGTGCTGCCTCTGGGCTGAAGTTCAGAATTCACTTGCTTTTGGATTTATACTTCTATCTGGCTTATGATCCAAAGTGAGTAGAGATTGGGAGACTCCAAATTAACTGCAGTCTTGGCAGAGAGATGTCACCCCTAGAACACTGGGGAAGAAAAGCAATTATTTAAATAAATATGACTGGGAGCTTCCTTTGTTGGATGAATGCTCAATAGAGGCACCTGTGATCAAGTCTGTCAGCAGGGTCTACCGAAGGCTTCTGTTCCCACTGCCTGTGTACAGACCTCTGTATTGTGATAGCCTACTGTGTGTGGGTGTGAGTGTGTCACCGTAGCTGCCTGGGACTGTGAATGTGTCACATTAGCTGGCCTGGGAATTCCTAGAGGTGCGGATCCTTCTTGAACCATGCCTGACATGTAAATGTTTATGTATTCAAATCAGATTGAATAGGACTTGCCTGAGACTCAGTTTTTAAATCTAGGATGAGGTGCTGCACTAGAATGATGCCTAGGGGACTTCCAGAAGGTAGCATGTCCTGGCTGTGGTAAGTATGTTGTTTTTAGAAAGGAACATGTCTTGATTAAAATTCCACCCCTACTCCTGCCTGTATGCTGGTTGTGTGGTCTGGACAACTCATTTTACTTTTCTGAGCCATATGTGAAATGGAGGTTAGGCAAAAACAGCTTTGGGATGGGGATGCAGTAACACAAAGTGCTCTGGAAATATTTGTTGAATGACTAATGCTCAGAGAGTTCATAGGAAAAGCTTTCCATTTTAATAGGGCTTGACCAGATCTTCCCACACTGCCCTTCCCCTTAAAGTCGTCAAGCTCTGGAACTTGAAGGAAAGGGCCCTCTCCCTTTGTCTCTGTGCAAGGAGTTGTTTGAGTAGAAAATCACTAATTTAGAGTCACTCCAATATCCAGTTCTTTGTCTTCTCCGGTGCTTGAACTCCAGCTCCTGGGGTGTGGCTGGATGAGCCTGGTCTTGCTTCCTCCTAGCGTTGTTGAATCAGGGAGAGCAGATATCCTAGTCCGCCTCATGCTTCAAGAACACCATGGGAAAGATGCTCTGTAAGTATTTGTGCAAAGAAATAACTCCTTCTTTCTTAGCATTTGATTTCCTATTTTTGCAGGTCTGCAAACTGGATATCTCCATATTCAGGTGATCAGACCCTGGGAAAGTCAGCTTTCCCTTCTTTTCATGCACACACTTGAAATTGGACTGAACTAAGTCAAAACAATTCTTTTTTTAAATTAATTAATTTTTTAATTAAAATATAATTTGTTTACAATGTTGTATTAACTTCTGCTGTACAGCAAAGCGATTTCAGTTATATATGTATATACATTCTTTTTCATAGTCTTTTCCACTATAGTTTATCACAGGATATTGAATATTGTTCCCTGCGCTATATAGTGGGATCTTGTTCTTTATCCATTCTATATATAATAGTTTGCATCTGCTAACCCCAAACTCCCACTCCATCCCTCCCCCACCTCTTCTCCCCGTTGGCAACCCTCAATTCTGTTCTCTATGTCTGTGCATCTGTTTCTGTTTCATAGATAAGTTTACTTGTGTTGTATTTTAAATTCCACATATAAGTTTCAGGTGTACAGCACAGTGATTCAGATATATATATATATATATATATATATATATATATATATATATATGACTGAAATATACATATTCTTTTTCAGATTCTTTTCCCTTTTAGGTTATTACAAAATGTTGAGTTCAGTTCCCTGTGCTATACAGTAGGTCCTTGTTGTTTATTTTATATATAGTTGTGTGTATCTGTTAATCTCAAACTTGTAATTTACCCCCCCTTTCCCCTTTAGTAACCATAAGTTTGCTTTCTATGTCTGTGAGTCTATTCCTGTTTCGTAAATAAGATCATTTGTATCTTTTTTTTTCAGATTCCACAATAAGAGATATCATATAATATTTGTCTTTTGGCTGGCTTATGTCACTTAGTATGATAATCTCTAGGTCCATCTATGTTGTTGAAAATGGCAGACTTCCGGGTAAGATGGCGGAAGAGTAAGACGCGGAGATCACCTTCCTCCCCACGGATACACCAGAAATACAGCTACACGTGGAACAACTCCTACAGAACACCTACTGAATGCTGGCAGAAGACCCCAGACCTCCCAAAAGGCAAGAAACTCCCCACATACCTGGGTAGGGCAAAGCGGAGAGATTCCCGCACAGAGGATCGGTGCCGAGCGGCACTCACCCGCCCGAGAGGCTTGTCTGCTCGCCCGCCAGGGCGGGCGGCGCTGGAAGCTGAGGCTCGGGCTTCGGTCAGAGCGCAGGGAAAGGACTGGGGCTGGCGGCGAGAACTCAGCCTGAAGGGGGCTAATGTGCCACAGCTAGCCGGCAGGGAGTCAGGGAAAACTCTGGAGCTGCCGAAGAGGCAAGAGACTTTTTCTTCCCTCTTGGTTTCCTGGTGCGCGAGGAGAGGGGATTAAGAGCGCCGCTTAAAGGGGCTCCACAGACGGGCGCGAGTCACGACTGAAAGCGCAGAGCCCAGTGACGGGCGTGGGACGCTGGGGCTGCTGCTGCCGCCGCCAAGAAGCCTGTGTGCGAGCGCAGGTCACTGTCCACACCGCCCTTCCGGGAGCCTGTGCAGCCCGCCACTGCCGGGGTCCCGGGATCCAGGGGCGGCTTCCCTGGGAGAACGCACGGCGCGCCTCGGGCTGGTGCAACGTCACGCCGAACTCTGCCGCTGCAGGCTCGCCCCGCACTCCGTGCCCCTCCCTCCCGCCCGGCCTGAGTGAGCCAGAGTCCCCGAAGAGCCTGCTCCTTTAACCCTGTCCTGTCTGAGCGAAGAACAGACGCCCTCCGGTGACCTACACGCAGAGGCGGGGCCAAATCCAAAGCTGAGACCCAGGAGCTGTGAGAACAAAGAAGAGAAAGGGAAACCTCTCCCAGCAGCCTCAGAAGCAGCGGATTAAAGCTCCACAATCAACTTGATGTACCCTGCATCTGTGGAATACATGAATAGACAACACATCATCCCAAATTGAGGAGCCAGGAGTCAGTGCTGTGCCTCTGAGGTGGGAGAGCCAACTTCAGGACACTGGTCCACAAGAGACCTCCCAGCTCCACATAATATCAAGCGGCGAAAATCTTCCAGAGATCTCCATCTCAACACCAGCACCCAGCTTCACTCAACGACCAGCAAGCTACAGTGCTGGACACCCTATGCCAAACAACTAGCAAGACAGGAACACAACGCCACCCATTAGCAGAGAGGTGGCCTAAAATCATAAAAAGTCTGCAGACACCCCAAAACACACCACCAGACGTGGACCTGCCCACCAGAAAGACAAGATCCAGCTTCATCCATCACAACACAGGCACTAGTACCTTCCACCAGGAAGCCTACACAACCCACTAAACCAACCTTAGCCACTGGGGACAGACACCAAAAACAACGGGAACTACGAACCTGCAACCTGCAAAAAGGAGACCCCAAACACAGTAACATAAGCAAAATGAGAAGACAGAAAAACACACAGCAGGAGAAGGAACAAGATAAAAACCCACCAGACCTAACAAATGAAGAGGTAATAGGCAGTCTACCTGAAAAAGAATTCAGAATAATGATGGTAAAGATGATCCAAGATTCTATTTCCCAGATCCAAAATCTTGGAAATAGAATAGACAAAATGCAAGAAACAGTTAACAAGGACCTAGAAGAACTAAAGATGAATCAAGCATCGATTAAAAACACAATACATGAAATAAAAAATACTCTAGATGGGATCAATAGCAGAATAACTGAGGCAGAAGAACGGATAAGTGAGGTGGAAGATAAAATAGTGGAAATAACTGCTGCAGAGCAAAATAAAGAAAAAAGAATGAAAAGAACAGAGGACAGTCTCAGAGACCTCTGGGACAACATTAAACGCACCAACATTCGAATTATAGGGGTTCCAGAAGAAGAAGAGAAAAAGAAAGGGACAGAGAAAATATTTGAAGAGATTATAGTTGAAAACTTCCCTAATATGGGAAAGGAAATAGTTAATCAAGTCCAGGAGGCACAGAGAGTCCCATACAGAATAAATCCAAGGAGAAATACGCCAAGACACATATTAATCAAACTGTCAAAAATTAAACACAAAGAAATCATATTAAAAGCAGCAAGGCAAAAACAACAAATAACACACAAGGGAATCCCCATCAGGATAACAGCTGATCTCTCAGCAGAAACTCTACAAGCCAGAAGGGAGTGGCAGGACATAATTAAAGTGATGAAGGAGAAAAACCTGCAACCAAGATTACTCTACCCAGCAAGGATCTCATTCAGATTTGATGGAGAAATTAAAACCTTTACAGACAAGCAAAAGCTGAGAGAGTTCAGCACCACCAAACCAGCTTTACAACAAATGCTAAAGGAACTTCTCTAGGCAAGAAACACAACAGAAGGAAAAGAACTACAATAACGAACCCAAAACAATTAAGAAAATGGGAATAGGAACATACATATCGATAATTACCTTAAATGTAAATGGACTAAATGCTCCCACCAAAAGACACAGATTGGCTGAATGGATACAAAAACAAGACCCATATATATGCTGTCTACAAGAGACCCACTTCAGACCTAGAGATGCATACAGACTGAAAGTAAGGGGATGGAAAAAGATATTCCATGCAAATGGAAACCAAAAGAAAGCTGGAGTAGCAATTCTCATATCAGACAAAATAGACTTTAAAATAAAGACTACTAGAAGAGACAAAGAAGGACACTACATAATGATCAAGGGATCGATCCAAGAAGAAGATATAACAATTGTAAATATTTATGCACCCAACATAGGAGCACCTCAATACATAAGGCAAATACTAACAGCCATAAAAGGAGAAATCGACAGTAACACAATCATAGTAGGGGACTTTAACACCCCACTTTCACCAATGGACAGATCTTCCAAAATGAAAATAAATAAGGAAACACAAGCTTTAAATGATACATTAAACAAGATGGACTTAATTGATATTTATAGGACATTCCATCCAAAAACAACAGAATACACATTTTTCTCAAGTGCTCATGGAACATTCTCCAGGATAGATCATATCTTGGGTCACAAATCAAGCCTTGGTAAATTTAAGAAAATTGAAATTGTATCAAGTATCTTTTCCGACCACAATGCTATGAGACTAGATATAAATTACAGGAAAAGAGCTGTAAAAAATACAAACACATGGAGGCTAAACAATACACTACTTAATAACGAAGTGATCACTGAAGAAATAAAAGAGGAAATTAAAAAATACCTAGAAACAAATGACAATGGAGACACGACGACCCAAAACCTATGGGATGCAGCAAAAGCAGTTCTAAGAGGGAAGTTTATAGCAATACAATCCCACCTTAAGAAACAGGAAACATCTCGAATAAACAACCTAACCTTGCACCTAAAGCAATTAGAGAAAGAAGAACAAAAACACCCCAAAGTTAGCAGAAGGAAAGAAATCATAAAAATCAGATCAGAAATAAATGAAAAAGAAATGAAGGAAACGATAGCAAAGATCAATAAAACTAAAAGCTGGTTCTTTGAGAAGATAAACAAAATTGATAAACCATTAGCCAGACTCATCAAGAAAAGAAGGGAGAAGACTCAAATCAATAGAATTAGAAATGAAAAAGGAGAAGTAACAACTGACACTGCAGAAATACAAAAGATCATGAGAGATTACTACAAGCAACTCTATGCCCATAAAATGGACAACCTGGAAGAGATGGACAAATTCTTAGAAATGCACAACCTGCCAAGACTGACTCAGGAAGAAATAGAAAATATGAATAGACCTGTCACAAGCACTGAAATTGAAACTGTGATTAAAAATCTTCCATCAAACAAAAGCCCAGGACCAGATGGCTTCACAGGCGAATTCTATCAAACATTTAGAGAAGAGCTAACACCCATCCTTCTCAAACTCTTCCAAACAATATCAGAGGAAGGAACACTCCCAAACTCATTCTACGAGGCCACCATCACCTTGATACCAAAACCAGGCAAGGATGTCACAAAGAAAGAAAACTACAGGCCAATATCACTGATGAACATAGATGCAAAAATCCTCCACAAAATACTAGCAAACAGAATCCAACAGCACATTAAAAGGATCATACACCATGATCAAGTGGGGTTTATTCCAGGAATGCAAGGATTCTTCAATATACGCAAATCAATCAATGTGATACACCATATTAACAAGTTGAAGGAGAAAAACCATATGATCATCTCAATAGATGCAGAGAAAGCTTTCGACAAAATTCAACACCCATTTATGATAAAAACCCTGCAGAAAGTAGGCATAGAGGGAACTTTCCTCAACATCATAAAGGCCATATATGACAAACCCACAGCCAACATTGTCCTCAATGGTGAAAAACTGAAACCATTTCCACTAAGATCAGGAACAAGACAAGGCTGCCCACTCTCACCACTCTTATTCAACATAGTTTTGGAAGTTTTAGCCACAGCAATCAGAGAAGAAAAGGAAATAAAAGGAATCCAAATTGGAAAAGAAGAAGTAAAGCTGTCACTGTTTGCAGATGACATGATACTATACATAGAGAATCCTAAAGATGCTACCGAAAAACTACTAGAACTAATCAATGAATTTGGTAAAGTAGCAGGATACAAAATTAATGTACAGAAATCTCTGGCATTCCTGTACACTAATGAAGAAAAATCTGAAAATGAAATCAAGAAAACACTCCCATTTACCATTGCAACAAAAAGAATAAAATATCTAGGAATAAACCTACCTAAGGAGACAAAAGACCTGTATGCAGAAAATTATAAGACACTGATGAAAGAAATTAAAGATGATACAAATAGATGGAGAGATATACCATGCTCCTGGATTGGAAGAATCAATATTGTGAAAATGACTCTACTACCCAAAGCAATCTACAGATTCAATGCAATCCCTATCAAACTACCACTGGCATTTTTCACAGAACTAGAACAAAAAATTTCAAAATTTGTTTGGAAAAACAAAAGACCCCGAATAGCCAAAGCAATCTTGAGAACGAAAAACGGAGCTGGAGGAATCAGGCTCCCTGACTTCAGACTATACTACAAAGCTACAGTAATTAAGACAGTCTGGTACTGGCATAAAAACAGAAAGATAGATCAGTGGATCAGGATAGAAAGCCCAGAGATAAACCCACGCACATATGGCCAACTTATCTTTGATAAAGGAGGCAGGAATGTACAGTGGAGAAAGGACAGCCTCTTCAATAAGTGGTGCTGGGAAAACTGGACAGGGACATGTAAAAGTTTGAGATTAGATCATTCCCTAGCACCATACACAAAAATAAGCTCAAAATGGATTAAAGACTTAAATGTAAGGCCAGAAACTATCAAACTCTTAGAGGAAAACATAGGTAGAACACTCTATGACATAAATCACAGCAAGATCCTTTTGGACCCACCTCCTAGAGAAATGGAAATAAAAACAAAGATAAACAAATGGGACCTAATGAAACTTCAAAGCTTTTGCACAGCAAAGGAAACCATAAACAAGACCAAAAGACAACCCTCAGAATGGGAGAAAATATTTGCAAATGAAGCAACTGACAAAGGATTAATCTCCAAAATTTATAAACAGCTCATGCAGCTCAATAGCAAAAAAACAAACAACCCAATCCAAAAATGGGCAGAAGACTTAAATAGGCATTTCTCCAAAGAAGATATACAGACTGCCAACAAACACATGAAAGAATGCTCAACATCATTAATCATTAGAGAAATGCAAATCAAAACTACAATGAGATATCATCTCACACCAGTCAGAATGGCCATCATCAAGAAATCTAGAAACAATAAATGCTGGAGAGGGTGTGGAGAAAAGGGAACACTCTTGCACTGCTGGTGGGAATGTGAATTGGTACAGCCACTATGGAGAACAGTATGGAGGTTCCTTAAAAAACTAAAAATAGAACTACCATATGACCCAGCAATCCCACTACTAGGCATATACCCTGAGAAAACCATAATTCCAAAAGAGACATGTACCAAAATGTTCATTGCAGCTCTATTCACAATAGCCCGGAGCTGGAAACAACCTAAGTGTCCATCATCGGATGAATGGATAAAGAAGATGTGGCACATATATACAATGGAATATTACTCAGCCATAAAAAGAAACGAAACTGAGCTATTTGTAATGAGGTGGATAGACCTAGAGTCTGTCATACAGAGTGAAGTAAGTCAGAAAGAGAAAGACAAATACCGTATGCTAACACATATATACGGAATTTAAAAAAAAAAAAAAGTCATGAAGGACCTAGGGGCAAAACGGGAATAAAGACACAGACCTACTTGAGAATGGACTTGAGGATATGGGGAGGGAGAAGGGTAAGCTGTGACAAAGCGAAAGAGAGGCATGGACATATATACACTACCAAACGTAAGGTAGATAGATAGTGGGAAGCAGCCACAGAGCACAGGGAGATTAGCTCAGTGCTTTGTGACCACCTGGAGGGGTGGGATGGGGAGGGTGGGAGGGAGGGAGATGCATGAGGGAAGGGATGTGGGAACAGATGTATATGTATGACTGATTCACTTTGTTATAAAGCAGAAACTAATTAAAAAATTAAAAAAAAAAAATACATTACTGAAAAAAAAAAAAAAAAAAAAAAAGAAAATGGCATTATTTCATTCTTTTTTATGGCTGAGTAATATTCCATTGTATATATATACCACATCTTCTTTATCCATTCCTCTGTCGATGGACATTTAGGTTGCTTCCATGTCCTGGCTATTGTATTAGTATTAGGTGTTGAACCTTTACCTTTAAAGTTCCCCATGACAAACTCCAGTTTGTTTCACTTTGTGGGTTTCTTCTAAAATTTACTGGTACTGTTGTGCAGACTTAGTCTATGTCTGCAATGGGTTCTGTCTCTAGTAAACCTGAATAAACTTGGGAGATCTCATAGCTACACCTCTGCTCACTAACTCTAAAGACCAATGGGCTTTGGTTAATAGTTACATAGATAAATTAATTAATAGGTGTATTTAGTTCATATGCCAATATTGGTCACATTGTCTAGTTTTTTATGAATCAACCCTCTCTGGAGTAACTTTTCACTACAAAGTCACCTCTTCTTGTATTTATGCAGTTGCCCAACAAGCACATCTTGATCATATAACTTCATTTGTCTCCGTGAATTCTCATTGCATTGTGCTTGTCATTCTAAATGATTTTATTTCATCCCAACTCCTCTGAAGCCTGCATTACAGTCACTATAGATTCACTTCTAATTCTTAACTGTCCCAGTCCAGAAACCCTGATGACTTTATGCTTATACATTGTAAATACTATTTCTAATAAAATGATAATGAATTGCCAGGGTCCTTCGAATTTGTAAACAATGGGAATATTTCCCTAGTGACAGCCAATTACACTAGGCTGGGAAAGTCATTCTATCAGGAGCACTTACCCTTCAGCTGATTTCAATGTCAGAAAACCTCTTCATTCTGATTATTCTTTCAGTTCTGAGTCAGCCAAGCCACAGAGATACTATGTAAATGGCTTAAATGGAAGAAGTATAATAATAATAATTCTTAATGAGGAGACAGTCTGGCTCAGCAGAAGCCTGGAAACCCAGAGACTAAGGGGTATCCTCCTGTTTCTTCATTTATGTGTTCCGTGACCTTGGGCAAATTGTTTGGTCTGTATGTGAGTACTTCACCTCTTAGTGAGTGGAGTCTGGCAACACAAGACAGGGAGAGGAAGACAGGACCATAGTAGATACTGGTTATGGATCACTTGCCACGTGCCAGGCACTGTGCAGGACGATAAAGTTCAACCTCAAGCAAAGCAGGAGGTAAATATTATCCCCATTTTACAGATGAGGAAACGGAAGCTCAGAGATAGAAAATTCACATAACTGGGAAGTAGAAGAGGCAGGATTTAGACTCAGGTCTACCTGAATCTGAAATGCAATTGTCTTGCATTCTTAATTTGCCTTTGTGCTATTTCAAAGAGGCCAAAACGAGATGGTACTATAGTCTCATTGTAAGACTAGGGAATTTCAGATCCAGACCAGGGAGTGATCAGCTCAACTGCACCAGGTGGAAGGGCTGCAGAGTCAGGAAAGAGTCTAGACTCTGACCCTTTAGAATTCACTGCAGGGTCCTCTGGGTACTCTTTCAGGGGCTTGAGCTTACTTTGGGAGGAGGGAGAAGATGTTGACAAAGTCATGTGTTCATCTTGATGGCAAGTGGTCCCCCCTCTCTTTTCTGACCCCCCCTCTATTTATGTGGCATACACATCAGTTGCACCCCTTGGCTGAGGCCCCATTCCCCACTGCCAGGACTCCTGTGGTGGCTTCCTAAGGGGCTCCCTGCCTAGAGCCTCAGTCTCTCGGAGCTTCTCATCACTGAAGGAACAGTTTTTCCCCCAAGGGCAATAAAGGGTAATCAAGAGATTGAAGCAGAGGGATTACATAATTAGACTTACAGTCTAGGAAAACTAAACTCTGAGGAATTAATGCATAATGATATTCCCCCTTCATCTCTTTAGCCATTGTTTTCTCCCATCCACTTCCTGTCCTCTAGGCAAATGGAGTACAGAATTGTGTTCAACTGATTATTCTGCCTGACCAGCCCCTCCCTCCTCTATGGGCCTTGAGATGCCATGGTCTTGAAGACCTGTTAAAACTTCTTTGTGAAGAGGTTCTCGTCACCCCACACACTTGGGAACTCTCCAAAAGAGCCTCATTCTCAGCCCTCGGGACACACTCATTACATGGAAATAGTTTCTTTGTGGTCTGTCTCCCTTACTAAAGTGTGAACCCCTCAAAGACAGGGGCTGCATCACTCACATTGAATCCACAGCTCCCAGGGCAGAGCTAAGCAGTGGTCCCTCTTACGTGTTAGTGGAATGAATCAGTGGGCTCCATAGCTCTGCTTCTTCTCTTGTAAAAAGCGACTGGGTGAGGGAAAGTTGTTAATAGTGGGGGACCAAGGAGTTGCAGAACCTTTGGACAATCCTTTGAATATCTTAGACCTTGATTCTTCTATAAAATTGGGGAAGGGAAGGGAAAGGACAGATGTCTCCTGAGGACCCCGCTTCTCTGACATTCTAGCTTTTTGGTCCTTTAGGGGTAAAGGTGGGAATGATGATTTAAGAATGAGAAATGGGCAATGCTCAAGGAGGTGGCCTTCAATGGGATGGGGAACACTGAAAGTCTAGAGTATTGGCCTCTTGCCATCCTGGGTCCAAGCTTGGGCTGGGGAGAGGGGCTGGAGAAAGTCAGCATTGACCGTGTGTGAGTGATTGAGCTCTGCTGAGAACTTTCCCCGGGAGTGATGAGGACATGCTCAGGCTCGAAGAAAACCCCAAATAGCCACAGCCAGCCTCAAGGCAGTCCCACAAGCTCTCCCTCAGCAATCCCAGACTGCTGACTTGACGGAGCCCCAGCTGGGATTGCTGTGCATCATGGAGCCTGAGAGCTTTCCCGAAGTCAGGCCATGACTGCTTCCTAATTTGTAAGCCTCAGCCTCCGGCACAGTGTTGAGCACTATACTTCTCAATAAACTGCTCAATGAATGAATGAATGGCCACAACCTTTCAGCACCTTAGTCTTGGGAAGTCGCATGCAAAGTTTGGCACCATGCAGCATTCATTCCCGTCAAAATTATTTATTTCTCTCTCTTTCTGTTTTTTTCCTATTTCCAAAATCTTCCCTTCCCCCACTCCACCCACACACTTTCTCACTCACCCTCTCTTCACCCATATATTCAATCAGTCTGAGAAGTAGTCTGTGCAGCTGGGCTTGGTGGTAGGGAGAGGCATTACTTAACCAGTTCCAGCGCTGGTATCAGATTTGGGTGGAACCAGAGGAAGGTCCAGTGCTAGGTTTATAAAAGCAGGAGGCACAGCTGCTGCAGCTCTTGCTGGATTAACTTTGTTTCTTTTTCTCTGGAGGTAGGGGCTTGCATGGGGCAGGAGAGAAGCTGCAAACTATGGCTTGTTGGGGTTTCTTGTACAGGAAGTGTGCTGGGGGTGAGGGTTGGATGGGGGGATTGGAAGGATGGGAGGAAGTGTGGGGGGAAGGCCCACACAGGAGAAAGGATGGATGGGCCAGGACTGCTTGGAAGTACCAGCTATGGCCCTGGGATCGTGACCCCTGCCAGGGCGTGAGCCTGGCAAGTCTTTTACTTTTCAGTTGATGCTACCATGTCCCCGGCTCCGGGCTAGGCTGTGAAGTGGGGATGGGGGTGCTGGGCAGGAGCAGAGTGGAGGGGAGGAGAGGAGAGAGGCAGGCCTGGAACGCTGTGGCCTCACCCGCCCCGTGCTCCCCTCTAGCAGTGACTGAAGGAAGGAACCCGCCGCCATGGGCAAAGAGAAGACCCATATCAATATCATTGTCATTGGCCACGTGGACTCTGGCAAGTCCACCACCACCGGGCATCTCATCTACGAGTGTTGGGGGATCGATAAGAGGACCATCGAGAAGTCTGAGAAGGAGGCAGCCGAGGTAAGGCACCCACGCGCGGTGTTGGTGTCTAGCAGAGGGGGCGGGGAGGATTGGAGGATGGATGTCCCTCTTCTGGGTGGGTCTGGTGGCAGAGCGTGGACAGTAGGGTGCGCTGTAGGGTGCCACTGAATTCTCTGGGATAGATCCCTCTGCTTGCTGTCAATGCACACTACTCACTCCCCACCCCTCCAGAGATGGGTAAGGGCTCCTTCAAGTATGCCCGGGTGTTGGACAAACTGAAGGCAGAGAGAGAGTGTGGCATCACCATCCACATCTCCCTGTGGAAGTTTGAAACCAGTAAGTACTACATCACCATCATCGATGCCCCACGAACATGATCACGGGCACCTCCCAGGTAAAGCAGCCCTTGTTCCCAGGGCTCTCCCTTTCAGATGGGGGCGGGGCAGGCGCAGAGGAAGGGAGGAAACTCAGGCTTTATTTCCGGGGCTCTGGGAAGGAGGATATCATAAGCCTTAGAAGGTTTTCCTCATCCATGCCAATCATCAATTCTCAAAGAACCAGAGGAAGACAGACTCGGTGAGGCTCAGATACGGTCCCCCTTTCAGGCTGGAGCAGGGTCCAGGTTTTCTGATGCCCAGACAAGTAGATCACTTGGGGTCCGTCTGGGAGGAAGGAACTAAAAGTTCATTTATGGGACTAGGTGAGAGTTTAACTGGGAGGCAGGACCTCTGTGCACAGCAGTAACCAAGGGACCCATGAACTTATCAACTTCTGGGGAGCATCCCGTCCCCGAGCTTTCCAAAGGGACCCGGGACTGCCCGAAACTCTAGCAGGCTTCCCAGCCCGGCCAGCGCCCCCTCCCCTAACTAAGCCCTTGACCCCGTGGTGTCTGTGTCCTGAAGGCCGACTATGCAGTGCTTATCGTGGCCAGCGGCATGGGCGAGTTCGAGGCGGGCATCTCCAAGAACGGTCAGACCCGCGAGCACACGCTTCTGGCCTTCACCTTGGGCGTGAAGCAGCTGATCGTGGCCATCAACAAGATGGACTCGACCGAGCCCGCCTTCCAGGAGATCACGGAGGAAGTGAGCGCCTACATCAAGAAGATCAGCCTGCGTGGCCTTCGTGCCCATCTCGGGCTGGCACAGCGACAACATGCTAGAGCCCAGCAGCAACGTGAGTGCGGACCGGGTCAGCAGGTGTGCGTCGTGGGTCTTGGTCCCGGTCCCGGTCCTGTTACTGGGGTGGGCGCACCGGGAGCCGTGACCCAGGCTCACCTCCGCTCCACATCCCCATCCCCCTTCCCTGTACGTGCCCTGGTTCAAGGGCTGGAAGGTTGAGCGACGCACCACTGGGGTGACTCTGCTGGAAGCTGTGGACTCCATCCTCCCGCCCATTCGCCCCGCCAACAAGCCCCTGAGGCTGCTTCTGCAAGACGCGTACAAGATTGGAGGTGAGGTGACAGGGCTTCTTAAGGAATAAAGGAGTTGAGAATGAGGTCTGGTGTCTGACTTGCCAGGGTTCAGATCCTGACTTTTAAGGTAGGATAAAGTGCCAAAGCCCCCAGCGTTTCCAGTTTATCTGATAGATACATAGCATAAATAAGCCAGTCATGGGTCCTGGCGCTTCCTACTAGTCCCGTAGGTGGCCTTGGTCCTTGCGCCCCAGGACAAGGGACTTCCCCAGAAGCCAGTTCTCACTGGGTGGCTCTAGAATCTTTCTGAGTGCCCTTCCCATTGCACAGGCATTGACACTGTGCCCTTGGGCCGTGTGGAGACGGGCCTCCTGAAACCTGGCATGGTGGTCACCTTTGTCCCTTGCAGCATCACCACTGAGGTCAAGTCTGTGGAGATGCACCACGAGGCCCTGCCCGAGGCCCTGCCTGGTGACAATGTGGGCTTCAACGTGAAGAAAGTGTCTGTGGAGGACATCCGTTGTGGCAATATGGCCGGAGACAGCAAGAACGACCCCCCTGCCTCCCATGGAGGCTGGCAGCTTTGTGGTACAGGTAAGCTGCGTGGGAGGCCACAGGCCTTGGAGCTTGGTGGTGATGGAAATGCTTCTTAGAAATTAACCTTGACTTCTACAGAAGGCACAGGTTGGCCGAGAGTTGGCCCCAGATCACAGGTGCCATCCGATCTCTTCTAATTCCATCCTCCTCGCCTCACCAGGGGATCATCTTGAATCACTCGGGACAGATCCATGCTGGTGCTGGACTACCACATGGCCCATGTCTCCTGCAAGCTTGCTGAACTGAGGGAAAAGATTGACTGGCGCTCAGGCAAGAAGCTGGAGGACAACACCAAGGCCCTGATGCAGCCATAGTGCAGATGGTCCCCAGCGAGGCCATGTGTGTGGAGACCTTCTCTGAGTACCCACCTTTAGGTGAACCAGGGACTGATGGCTGCTGAGTCCTGGGAAGGAAAGCACCTCTGGCTGAGGCCAAGGAGCCTTTCCTTCTATGCTTCTTTCTAGAAATTTCACTCTTGCTTCTTCCTTCCTTCCTCCTCCAGGCTGTTTTGCTGTGCATGACATGAGGCAAACATTGGCCACTGGCGTCATCAAGGCCACGGAGAAGACAGCATCTGTGGCCAGGGTCACTAAGTCAGCAGTGAAGGCCAGCAAGAAATGAAGCATGTCCTTCTTCTCCCTGCAATTTAGTTTCCTCAGCAACCTCCACTATGTAGATTAGATACTTCTGTGTATTGACTGAAAAAAATTAATAATAAAATTTAGACTAGCTGTCATGGTTTCTTCCAAGGAAGAAAGCGTGAGGTCAATGACGAACCTCTGGGTAGATGAACAACTAACTTAAGGCTCATAAGCTTCAAAGCAGTTTTATGCTCTGGTTGGTGAACACACCATTCAGGTCCTAACAGCCTTCTCCTACCCAGGGCTCTATCCTATCCTTCTCCTGTTTCCCGTAAGGAAGTATTGTTTGCGGATGTGATAAAGTATAATCACAATGGCATAGGGTGGGATCTCAGTGCCAATAGGTTAGTCAACACTACCATGTCCTCGATTCTTGGTGCTAGGTGCTTTAGCATTCAGAATCCTGAAAGAGTCAATGTGAATTTCTCTTAGGCAGAAGGGAGGCACTATATATGGATGTTTGGGCTCAACCTGCTGCCCACCATGTTCATTTAGGTTAGGTTACTATGCCTAGAGGGTGAGGAATGAATGGAGCTCTGTAACCTTTTGTTCCCTAATTTCTGTTTTCCATTTTTCAGATGCAGCAGAGTATCGCCTCATGGCACTTAATAAGCTAAATTACATGCTCATTCATCATACACTGGGAATCAGGCCCCCAAGGTCTGCCTGTGGTGTATTCATCCATCCATCAACTATTGGCAGAATTTGTGCTAGATGTTAGTCTGACCCCTTAGACTTACTTAGTGTGTAGAGACAAGTAAATATCAGGTGGTGATAAATGCATAAAGCAAGGGAGCAGTGAGAATGGTAGAGGTGGAAAGTAGACCATGAAAGATGCAAGGCAGTGAAGATTTCTAACCACCCAAGCAAGATGGCAACTTGGACCAGGAGGATAGTCATGATGGAGATAAGCAGTGAGAAGTTCTGACTATATTTAGAAACTGACAAATATCTAAAAATTGGATGTGGGATATAAGGAAAGGGGGTTAAAGGTGACATTTACATTCTTGGCCTGAGGAATTAGAAGGGTGGAGCTTCTATGATGAGAGGTGGGGGTGGATCGCTAACTAAAAGAGATGCTGTTCTGGAGAGGGGAGAGGTCCAGGCTGAGATAATCAGGGGCGTAATTAAAACATGGAAGTTTGATCCCTTGCCCAGAAGCATCTGCTAGGAGGTGCTAGGACATGCACATACACTCAGCCTTCCTGGAAGTAAATTAATCAGCTGCATGATAATTGCAATCAGTTCTCTATTGGAAAAGTCATTAATCTTCAAACATTGAGAATGCTATTAAAAAGTATCAAGGTCTAAGGGGGCTGTTGGAGTCCTTTCTGTAGCCGTGTTGGAGATGGGCAGGAAGTGATATTCCTAATCACTTTGGGACTTTGATGTCCAAGATTTAGACCAAGTATGCAGTGATCTATTTTTTTTTCACTGATCAATAACATTACCTGTTCCTGCCTATCAAGTTGGCTTCCTTTCATGTGCAAATCCCCCAGGGAAACCCCACACCCAGCACAAACCTAGAAATAATAGTGGGATGACACATCAGAGCTGTCACTGTGTCAGGTATCAAAAAGCTCACCTGTCTCCAGTGCTGGGAAGCCTGTCAAATTCCAGCTGCTGTCAGCATGACTCTGCCTAATGGAACCTGGACCAGCTTTGGAGCACCTCAAGCTTGTCAATGTCAAAGGCTACCCAGACCCAGGCCAGTGCAGGAGCTGTGGCTGGGATAGAGTGCAAATTACTCACCTGTTGGATTCCTCATGCCTCCTGGGGTCTGTGGAAAATGGCTAGTCCTTTTTGTCCTCAGAACCCTTTATTTAAAATGCTCAAAATCATAACCATAGCTTTGCTTAAAATGATTGAGGAACTAAACTTCCAACTTAGATGTGTCCTTAATATGTACTTGGAAAACATTGGTTGATTCGTGAGTGAATGTCAACCTACTTTTGTTGAAATAAGTGAATGTTTGAGTGTAAATTTATTCAATTTTCAAGAACACTCGCCGTCTTGACCTCGTTTCTTAAAGATTTCTTAAATTCAATTTGAAAAGAAAATTAAAAAGTGTCACAGTTAATCCTCTAAGTACCATATTCTCTACTGAGTAATTCCACCCTGGGTGGGAGTAATTCCACTGCTGGTAAGTGAGAGAATCTCATCTCATTAGAAACTCCAAGAGCCTATCTATGCAGCACTGCAAAGAGCCAACAGAATTGGCTGAGCCACCAGAATTGGCTGAGCCACCAGAGTTTGGCACCAAACTATGGCTATGGCAGTTCAGGCTTGTAGTGAGAGCTCTGGCATTTTACCTGAGAAGTCATTTCTGCTGGCCCAGGCCCCCTCCTTTAGTCCTTAACATGATGTTGCAAATGGACCTAAGGCACCCTGTTCGTTCACAGTGATTAGGTTCTTGGTTGGCAGGTATTGGAGGCCTCTACTTGTTAGATATCACACCCACCCCTGAGACCAGTTGGTACAATGAACCAAGTCTCAGACAATTCCTTCACATATGCTTCTATTAGCAGGCATAAAACAATCACATGTCTGTTGTAGAGTTTGATGAAGTCTCTGAGCCACCAGAGACCTTTCAGTCTCTGATGAGCACCTGGTATGCAGGTGGATGACATCCCAGCAGTAGGTTTCACCTAGCCTTCTAGTGGGGAAGAGAACCCCCTGAAAATGACTCAACACAGGATAGAATCCTTAGGCTCTGGCTGCCACTTGAAAGGGTCAAGGACCCTGGGTTCACCTGCTCATCCAGGAAGATGCCCGTACAATAGTTCTAGTCAACCCATGTGTCAACTCTGCTCACTTCACCAGTGAACACTCTTTATTAATACCCATTACAACAAACAACACACCCTCTGGTGCTGATTGGAGATAAATACTGTTGAGACTTGTGATTATGCTGTCCCCTACACCTCTGAGGTCAGAGGGGCTTCTGATTACTCTTTCAAATGCTAAATAACCATCTCTAGAGTCTGTTGTCCCACTTAGGGGACTTCAAATATTAAACAACCACCCCTACTGTACAGACTAAAACTACCCTACCCCATCACAACACTCCACCTTGGGCCCACGCTTTCCTGAGAGGTCACGTTGCCCCAACCCAGCCTCCTCTCTCCCTTCCCGGGAGCCTTGACTCACTTTCCTGGCAGCTGCTTCCCTTCCAATCATGGATGGATGCTGGGGGAGATTCCCTGCTGTCACTGGATCACCCAAAAGCTTCAGACCCAAAAGGAAGCACCCTGGCTCTGAAATTTCAGTCTGTGCCTGTGTCAGACTCCAGGGCTCTAAAAAGCTTCCTGTCAGGTCATCTGTCAGCCCATCTCCTCAGGCCAAATAAGGAGGCTCAGCAGCTCCCAACTCACTCCTTGGGGAGGTCTGTGCTTTCGTGAAGGGAGCTCTTTCTGCGCTGACACACAGCTCTCACCGGGTCCCAGCCACTCAGCACACCAGGCTGCGGCTGATAGCCCCCGATTCTGAAGACTCACTGTGGATGCCCTGCTTCCTCCACCTGGGTGAGGCCAGGAAGACACAGAGTCACTTATTCTTTCATTCATTCATCCCCTCTTTCACCAGATGTTCATTGAGGGCAAGTGGGGTTGAACTGGATTGTACACTTCATCCTGCTCACTTAGATCCCACCATCTGGCAAGGGAGACAGACAAGTGAATAGAAAAGTATGACATGATGTAAGAAAAGCGGTGACAGGGCTAACTTCAGGACGCTATGGAGAACACAGGAGGAGCAACAACAAAGCTTGAGGAATCAGAGAAAACTTGTTGGAAATACTGACCTCTTAAAAAAATACATATACAAAGGCCCAGAGGGAGCTGAAGCCCGGAGGGCAGGATCGTGGGCTTGTGAATTGGAAATATCAAGAATGGGCAGGTCTTTGAAGGGATGTGATGTCAAGCTGGGGCATCTGGACTTGGTGGTGAGGGCAGTGAGAAGCCCAGCTCAGGTGAATAGTCTTTCTCTGCATGAGAAGTGTAGGCTTTGAGCTGCCTCGGAAACTTATCTTGGGCTCTAATGCAAAGAGAACATGGTGACTAGATCTAATTTGATACTCCCCTCCTCTGCTAGGTGGTCAGGGTACACCTCTGCCCACTTTCATCAAGACTGAGAGGGCCTCGTAGTGAGGGCATCCATGTCATTGGCATGGAAATAAAGGAGCAAGTCTACCAGACTGACAGGGTCCCTTCCCAGGGTAGAAGCTAAATTGGAATTCTAAAATGACTCTCTTGTCATTTGTCTGAATACAATGGATTTCTTCTTGTTACACTAAACCAAGTCCCAGACTCCAGACACACAAATCCAAGCTGCCATTGCCCATTCATATAAACAATTGGTATTTTGGCCATGTAGGGTGATGCACCAGCTCATGTTTACAGAGTTGTTTGCATTTAATGATGACAATGTAACACAACTGAGAAAAGCCACCCTATGGAAAATCTGTTTTCTTTCTGTTCTGAAAAGAAAAATCCCACCACATCAGACAGAACAAACATGTCCAGCATTCACAGATAGCAGTAGAAAAATCTGCCCCCCTCGTCTTTACTTATAGGTCAAATTGAAGTTGGAAATATTTCCAGAGAAAAACTTCATACCTTACTCACTCACATTCCCATAATTAACCAAGCCCTAATTATTCTCTGTATTGTCTTTGGCGCACTCCTTTTATGAGACAATGGCGTGTAAGACAATGGTTCATAACTCAAACACAGGGCCAATCTAAATGAGAAACTGGGGGAGGGCTCATGGGACGATTACATTATTCATGAAAAGACATCAGAACAATTGGAGGATAACATTAGATTTTAAATCACAGCGGCAATTACAAGACAATTATCCAAAATGGTGTAATTGCCACAGCTACAGGGTGTGTGGCAGAACCTACACAGTGTTTGTGCCACTTTCGTTTAGTACCATGATTAAAACTGGTCTGTTTATTGTAAGAGGAAATTCTACAGAAGAAAATATTTGTATTCCCTCCTTCTATGCCCCATAGAGCTGGCAACCTGAGCCTAAGTGAAAAATGGAACCAGAGGCCACGCTCAAGTCTTTCAGGACCCCTGCTTTGCTTACTCCAAAATGTGCCGCTCTCAGTTACTCTACCTTGTCCTTGAATTTCAGTCCAAGTATAGAACCTGAATTCCACTTTTTCTAGATGATTTCCCTCAGCCAAGGACACCCCATGTTGGGCAGTGGGAAGTCACTTGCTTAGCAGGCAGCAAACTGGGGTGTACTCACTCTTCCAATACTTACTGACAACCCAATTTAGTATCTGCTATTATAAAGGCAACTACCATGTACTGAGTGCATACAACATGCAATATGCTTTTCATATCTTTTTATTTATTTATTTATTTATTTATATTGAGTTATAGTTGATTTACAATGTTGTGTTGGCTTCAGTTATACAGCAAAGTGATTCACTTATATATACATACACCCCCCACACATATATATATATATATTTTTTTTCAGATTCTTTTACATTATATGTTCTTATAAGATGTTGAATAGAGTTTTCTGTGCTATACAGTAGGTTCTTGTTTATTATCTATAGCAGCATTATTTACAATAGCCAAGACATGGATGCTACCTAAGTGTCCATCAACAGATGAATGGATAAAGATGTGAGATATATGTATACACACACACACACACACACACACACATGCACGCACAATGGAATATTACTCAGCCATATAAAAGGATGAAATAATGTCATTTGCAGCAACATGGATGGACCTAGAGATTATCATACTAATTGATGTAAGACAGACAGAGAAAGATAAATATATGACATCACTTATATGTGGAATTTAAAAAAAATACACATGAACTTATTTACAAAACAGAAACAGACTCACAGATGTAGAAAACAAACTTATGGTTACCAAGTGGGGAAGGGATGGGATAAATTAGGAGTTTGGGATTAACAGACACACTACTACATATCTTTTCTTATTTAACTTAACCTCTTGGTTTTCTTTGTATTATTTATTCAACAAATATTTCTCTATCTAGCCTCTTCTTTTTAATCAGGCTCTGTTTGAACAGCTTGGGTTGCATCAATGACAAAACAAAGCCCTGCCTTATTAGAGCTTACCTCATGGGAGTCATTGTGCACAACCTCATGGTTACTAAGTAATGTCTACAGCATGGGCAGAGCCAAATTCTGATTGGTTGCCAAACATTGTCCACCTCCTTCCTAATCTCCCTCTTTCCTTCCCTTTCCTTTTCTCTCTCCTTTCCTTCCAGGCTGAATTTGCTTCAGAACTCTGTGTCTTTTCAGATCAACTCAACAAACACTCCTTAAGCACCTATTAATTTGATAAGGAAGGTCTAGCAATATTTAAATTGAATATATCTTTGATCTTATAATTTTGCTATTAGATCTTTATTGTACAATATTCTTGCACAGGATTGCTAAAATGTGTTCAATGTCCCAAACTGGAAACAAAAATATCCATCAATAAGGGAACTGTTAAATAAATTAGGGTGCATCCATGCAGCAGGATATTATGCAGCTGCTGAAAGAATGTACTGATTATAGGAAGATGTCCAGGGACTCCCACAAAGTGAAAAGGGCATGTTTCAGAACAGTGTGTATCATTGGGTCCCATATTTGTAAAACAAATTTCACACATTTTCATTTCATTATTTTAAAAAGACCAGAGAATATGAATCAAATTATTATATGGAGGTGACTTTGGGGAGTAAGTTGAAGATAGGAAAGATTTTAGCTTTCTTCTCTACTTGTCTTCTGATTTTAAATGTGTGTAGATAACTTTTATAGTTAAAATAAAAACATATGAAGAATTCAGAGATGACTAAGAGGGCATGGCTTTCTGCCCTGGAGGAAGTTAACATTATGTGTCAATTTGGCTGGTCTATGGTGCCCAGATATTTGGTCAAACATTATTTATAGTGTTTGGTTAAACACTATTTTTGTCAAGCAGTATTCTCTGAAGGTGTTTTTTTGGATGAGATTAACATTTAAATCAGTGGACTTCAAGTCAAGCAGATTATCCTCCATTATATGGGTGGGTCTCACTTAATCAGTTGAAGGCCTTAACAGAGCAAAGACTGATCTCTCCAGAGCAAGAAGAAATTCTGTCAGCAGACTGCCTTTGGACTTGAACTATAACTCTTCCCTGAGTCTCCACACTGCTCGCCTACCCTATCAGATTTTGGACCCACTAAATCATCACAATCACATGAGCCAATTCCTTAAAATAAATCTCTCTCTCTATGCCTCCTGTTGGTTCTGTTTTTCTGGATAACCCTGACTAATACGAGGAGCATATGGTTTAGTGGACTAATGACTCTCCCAGGGGAGGGGTGGATCCTCCAGGCAGTCATTGAGGCTAAACATGTGATCAGTGAGAACACCAACATGGTGGCTTGGGGGGTGTTTAGAGCTCCATAATTTTCATCCACCCCAAATAAATGTGAAACCTAGGAGTGTGCTTGGCCTGCAAAAATAGCTTCAAGAAAGTCTTCATAGGACCTTGTGGAGATTGCCTCTGAAAAACAAGGCATGGAGTTTTAGAAAGCACCCATACCCATTCCTCATGACCAGCAAGGCCCTGGGCTTTGGTCTCTAGGTCTCCCAAGGCCTCATGGAAGCATCCATGTCTCCAAGGGGGCTCATTCTCAAACACAAGACCCTCCCAACCCAGTGGACAGGCTCACGATCCTGGAATGTCCAGAGAGAAGGAGCCCTCCTTCTTTCTGATACCAGCCTCAGAAGATTCAAGATTCTTCTCATTCTCCCCTCCTCTCAGCTTTCCCAGCTTGGAAGCTTTGTTTGCCATGAATTCATCCATGACCCTCAAATATAAAGAAGGTAAATTATTAACACTTAATTATGATGCCTTTGTAGAAGCAAGAAAAATATTTAAATATAACGGAGTGAAAAAATAGAAGATGAAATGATGTCTATACTGTGATTACAATTATGAAACATTATGCAAATGAATGAAAGACTGTAAAGTAATCATAGAAAATGAAAACAGAAATTGTTAGGGTAGTAGTAGTGTGGTGAGTTCTCTCCTGCAACAAAAGCTTATTTCATATTGCTCTTGCTGCTTGTCAATCAAAAATTTCCAATCAGAATGAAAGAACAGTCATTTCGCCTGACGAGGACAGGGTTGGTTTTCTCTACTGGGTTTGTTTCTTACCTCTAGGCCTCCTGCAACTAGAAACTAGAATCTTAGCGTGTGCCAAGCACCTATCATGTTTGTACCTGTAAGCAGCATCTCATCCCAATTTTGTAAGGTAGATATGGTTTTTTAACACCAGATTTCAAAATCCATGTGTCAGCTGGGTTCGTTCCTTCTGGAATTTCTGAGGGCAAATCTGTTCTGAGTCTCTCTCCTAGTTTCTGGTGGTTGACAAAAATCCTTGGTGTCCCCTGGCTTGTAGTCATGCCACTTCAGTCTCTGTCTCCGTCCTCATATGACATTCTCCTTGTGTGTGTGTTCTCTTCTTATAAGGAAAATAGCCATACTGGCTTAGGGGCCACCCTAACCCAGTATGACCTCATTTTAACTTGCTTACATCTGCAATAACCCTATTTCCAAATGAGGTCACATTCACAGGCACTGGGACTAGGACTTCAACATCTTTTCAGGGGACAAAATTCTGAGTGGGACCTTCTGAAATCTTGATAGTACAGTTAGAGATTTTATAGGTACAAAATGAGGTAACAGATATTGGAACGTCATTGTAACTCTCTTGAAAACGCATGTCGGATAATTGATGTTATTAAAAAGCATCTCAAGTACCCTTGGAAATATTTAAATAAGCAATGCCTGAAAGAATGTGAAAAATGGGTAATTTAAGTACAGTAGATTGTAGCACATCTTCTGTGAATGCTGGGTTCATCAAAAAGTGAATTTTTTAAAAAGTGAATTTAATTTAAAAATTTTAACTCTATGAGTACTAATTGGGGTCTAAAAAACTGTTGATAGCCTCTTCCTGTCAAGGAAAGAGGGTTTAATTTGGTGGTAACTCAATATAACCTCTATTATATTCAGAATAATTTATTCATCCCCTTTGTCCCAGGGCAAGTAATGAAATAGATTCACACACACACACACATGCACATAGTAATTACAAAGAGAGCAACATGGGCAACTTAGTGTTAGAGAAAATGAGAGTCAATTGTAATTTGTACATTTTTCTCTCAAGTATTTTTCAGCTCTAACAATCATTTCCATGATTTAGATTCAATCATTTGATCCTAATTTTTGCTGGAAAATCAAAATCAAAAGAAATAATTTAATTTGCTCACTGCACTGTCTGAACATTGCTCTTTACATTATCCAAATTCAAACTCTATGCCACATGACAGGAAAATTAAACTTTCTCATTGTTAAAAATGATCAGAATAATTCAGAAGCATGCCTCCAGGTTACGGTTTCTCTAATTACCTTGTATCTTGAATTCTTAATTAATTATATTCTGAGACATGGAAAAGTCCCTTTGTGCTCAGAGCCCATCCTAAGCTTTTTTCTGTGCTAGGTGAATTATTTACACAGTAAATCTTATCAGTGCATTTCAGTTTTGTCCCTGAAGTTGCTGCCCTTTTGGTCATTTTAATCTCATTCCTCTCAGAGTCAATTTCCTACCATTTAGAACAAGCATCCAGACCGTTAACCTCCCCACGTACCAAGATCTCGTCACCTGTCACTGAATTCCTTTGTGACCTAGTTAAATGACATTTTTGTTGTGGGGGGCGTCACAGTAATGATACAGCCTTAAAAATCTCTGCCTGCGGCTTCCCTGGTGGCGCAGTGGTTGAGAGTCCGCCTGCCGATGCAGGGGACGCGGGTTCGTGCCCTGGTCCGGGAAGATCCCACATGCCGCAGAGCGGCTGGACCCGTAAGCCATGGCCGCTGAGCCTGCGCGTCCGGAGCCTGTGCTCTGCAACGGGAGAGGCCACAACAGTGAGAGCCCCGCGTACAGCAAAAAAAAAAAAAAAAAAAAAATCTCTGCCTGGAGAAGGAGCTCCTGAAATTGATCAGGGGCTCTGCTTCACTAGAAAATAACTGGGTGAGAGAAAGGATGAACCTCAACATGGATGTGCATCAAGGCCCCATACCTCTTATCTGTGCAAAACACATTTATTTAAATAAGAGGCTGGATAATGCTCCAAAGAGTTTTCCGGCAAAGCATGACTCCAGAGAACACCGGAGCATTAGCTCAAAGGATTTGTCTTTTTTATTAATAGCTTTAATCTTTATGAACTGAACTGTTCCTCCAGCAGCCAGACTAGTTGGGGCTCTTGGAAATGATGAAAGCTGCTTCTATACAGGAGGACCAGGATGAAAATCAGGAAAAATCATATGTGGCTACGATGTGAGTGTTTCTTATTTGTCAGACACTCTGTATGCATTGCATCATTGTCTTCCTGTAACCTGCCTGTCTTGCAGATGAAGCAACTGAAGTACATATAGAGTGATTAAGTAACTCACCCAAGTTCACACAGCTGGTATGTATCAGAGTCCAAGTCAAAAGTCCAGCCGTGCTTCCCAGACATTCATGTACATACATACGTATCACCTGGAGAACTTCTTAACGTGCAGATTCTGATTCAGTGGGGCTGGGATTCTGTACTTCTAGCAAGCTCCCTGCTGAGGTTGACGCTGCTGGTCCATGGACCACTGTTTGAGAAGCAGGATGGTAGAGCTTAACTCCACAGCCTCTAAAGCAATACATTATAGTTCCTGTCGATGGTCCTTTTTTGTTTTCAACTGACAAAAGCTCATATGGAAATTCATGTTTTAAGGCTTCCTTTGAGTTTTTCTACATCACACAGATAAACAATCTTCAGGTTCAAGGTTGTGGAATAACGATGGCTCAGACACGGACTGATGTTATGAGAACCTCAGCGTTCAAGCTCTGTAGAATCTGCTTACATTTTTCTTGCCAAAATCTGTCTTGCCTGGACCCTCCTGTTCAAAGGTACAGCCTGAAACCCAGGCATTTAGTGCTTCAGTGAGAATGAGTTCTTGGTGGTTCTGCCAGTCAGCTGTCTGGCCTCCCTCTGTGAGCACTGCCTTGCACAGGCAGAGAAGAGTGGCACATGTGACAATATTTATAGAAGATGAGACTTAATGGGTCATTTCTCATGGTGGCAGCAAGTTTCCATAGCAGTCCCCAACCTAGGAGCTCCTAAGAATCTAGAGCAGCAGTATGGCCTCTGGAACATGAGGCCAGCTCCATGTACTTGGTGGAGAGAGTGAGTTATATGTTGCTACATACTGTGTGTAACTATTGGTGGGATTATTATTTGATGAAACAATTTCAAAAGCAATTAAGGTGGGAGAAACACTCAGACTTAAAAATGGACATATTCTTTGACCAAAAAATTCTGCTTCCAGAATCCATCCTTCAGAAATCCTAACGCATGTGCACATTTACATAAGAATGTTCGTGGGAGCCTTGTCTGTAATACCCAAACATTAAAGCAGTCCATCTAGGAGAGCATTATTAACTTGTATGTGGAATCTAAAAAGTAAAACCAACGAATGAATGTAACAAAATAGAAACACATTCACAGATATAGAGAAGAAACTAGTGGTTACCAGTGGGGAGAGGGAAGGGGGAGAGGGACAAAATGGGGGTGTGGAATTAAGAGATACAAACTACTATGTATAAAGTAGGTAAGCAACAAGGATATATTGTACAGTGCAGAGAGATATAGCCATCATCTTGTAATAACTTTAAATGGAGTCTAATTCATAAAAGTATTGAATCACTATGTTGCACACCTGAAACTAATATAATATTATAAATCAACTATATTTCAATAAGAAAAGAAGGGCATGATTACATAAAATTAAGGATAATCATGTTGTGGAAAACAATGCAGCCATTAAGCACAAGACAGCACTGACCTGTGAAGGTATCTAAAACAGGGTGTTATGCGAACACAGCAAGTTTCAGGACAACATATAAAATAGGATCCTATCTTGTAACTCCTTCCCATCTACATATGTGTATTTGTACATATACAAGAAGTCTTCATTATCTGAACCTCTCACTGTTAGGAGGTCGAGTGGGGAAGCAAAGGTGTTTACACTAAGGAAACATTCACCAATGAACTGAAAACCTGTAGAAATCGTTTCTACTTCAACATCTCTCCCTGCTTAGCCCTGGAATCAGGTTCTGTGACACTCTGGCTCTAGCTGATCATGGGTTCTGTATACTTAGTGTCAGTTCAATGCAACTGACTGCCAAATGAAAGGGCACAACTCAAAAACGATGCAGGATTTCAAGAAGCTTGAGAAAGGGACATGGGAGGAGAGCTATTTGAATCTTGGGGAATGTGGTAGACAAACGAGGGGCTTGCAGATCAGAAAACATATAAAAAGGAAAGATCACAAAAAACACTTGATAGAGAATAATTTGAATAAAAGGTTTTAAAAAATGCCCCCTACATTTCTAAAGAAATGATCCTGTTTGTTTTGGAGGTAGAGGTCGGAGGGTGGAACATCAGTTGAAAGTGAGGGGGACCATTCATGATTTGCTTTGGATGGCTTCGTACTGTTTCTGTCTTTGCGTAAGAAAGCAGTCATCTATTACTTGGAGCAATATTCTTTAAAATTCCAAAAAGTATATTCATAAAGATTCTCCTTTTAAAAAAATGTTAATATATGTCTATATAGACAAAGTCATAAAATAATATACTCTGATATACAAGCGATCATTTTTAGAGATATATGTAAGGGTTATTTAAGACCTTCCTTTGCCTGTCTTCATTTTTCTCAGTTTTGTAATGAAACTGCACTGGTTTGGAAGTAAGAAAAAGTAAAGATGAAGAAAGGAAGGAAGGAGGAAGAAAGAAAGAAAAAAAAGAAAGGAAGGAAGGGAGCAAGGGAGGGAGGAAGGAAAGGAGAAAGGAGAAAGGGTAGTACAAGAAATTAAAGGGATATTTTAAAAACTGTTTTAGAATTTTCTATTTCTAATCCACTTCTTCCTGCTTGGTTTGTTAGGCTGTTTTAATTTGGAGGCCAGTTTGTTCCAAGTTATCATTTATTGTTAGATACTTACATTGTTCCAAAACTTCTTTATTAAAAACAGTACAGGGCTTCCCTGGTGGCGCAGTGGTTGAGAGTCCGCCTGCCGATGCAGGGGATGCGGGTTCGTGCCCCCGTACGGGAAGATCCCACATGCCGTGGAGCGGCTGGGCCCGTGAGCCATGGCCGCTGAGCCTGCGCGTCCGGAGCCTGTGCTCCACAATGGGAGAGGCCACAACAGTGAGAGGCCTGCGTACCGCAAAAAAAAAAAAAAAAAAAAAAAACAGTACAGAGCAGGCATAATTGGCTGAAAATTAATTGGAATTTATTTAGTTAATTTATTTATTTTGAGTTTCAAGGTATTAAGTTTTGGAATTTATATTCTCCATACTCCCTGCTCTTTCACAATGCAGTGAGCAGGGGAACGAAATGCAAGAGTTTATAATATGTGTTCTATTTTTATTTACTTAAATAAATCCTTTAAATCTTACTATGCTTCAATTATCTTGTCTACAATGTAGGTTTATTAATTTTAATTCTAATAGCATACAACAGGATTAGTGTCTCTGACACTTAAAAATATAATGCTGTGAAAATAGGAAATGCTAAATATGAAAGGTAGGAAACCGACCTAAGCGCAATGGCTGCTCAGTATCCTGGAATTGCCTTGATTACTGTATTTTCTATCTTTCTTTCTTTCTTTCTTCTTTCTTTCTTCTTTCTTTCTTCCCCTTTCTTTCTTTCTTTCTTTCCCTTTCTTTCTTTCTTTTTTTTTAAACATCTTTATTGAGTATAATTGCTTTATAATCGTGTGTTAGTTTCTGCTGTATAACAAAGTGAATCAGCTATATGTATACATATATCCCTATATCCCCTCCCTCTTGTATCTCCCTCCCATCTTCCCCTATCCCATCCCTCGGGGTGGTCACAAAGCACTGAGCTGATCTCCCTGTGCTATGTAGCTGTTTCCCACTAGCTCTCTATTTTACATTTGGTAGTGTGTATATGTCAATGCTACCTTCTCACTTAGTCCCAGCTTACCCTTCCTCCTTCCCATGTCCTCAAGTCCATTCTCTACATCTGCCATCTGCATCTTTATTCCTGTCCTGCCCCTAGGTTCATCAGAACCTTTTTTTTTTTTAGATTCCATGTATATGTGTTAGCATATGCTATTTGTTTTTCTCTTTCTGACTTACTTCACTATGTATGACAGACTCTAGGTCCATCCACCTCACTACAAATAACTCAATTTCGTTTCTTTTGATGGCTGAGTAATATTCCATTGTATATATGTGCCACATCTTCTTTATCCATTCATCCAATGATGGACACTTAGGTTGCTTCCATGTCCTGGTTATTGTAAATAGTGCTGCAATGAACATTGTGGTACATGACTCTTTTTGAATTGTGGTTTTCTCAGGGTATATGCCCAGTAGTGGGATTGCTGGGTCGTATGGTAGTTCTAATTTTAGTATTTTAAGGAACCTCCATACTGTTCTCCATAGTGGCTGTATCAAATGACATTCCCACCCACAGTGCAAGAGTGTTCCCTTTTCTCCACACCCTCTCCAGCATTTACTGTTTGTAGATATTTTGATGATGGCCATTCCGACCAGTGTGAGGTGATACCTCATTGTAGTTTTGATTTGCATTTCTCTAATGATTAGTGATGTTGAGCATCCTTTCATGTGTTTGTTGGCAATCTGTATATCTTCTTTGGAGAAATGTCTATTTAGATCTTCTGCCCATTTTTGGATTGGGTTGTTTGTTTTTTTGATATTGAGCTGCATGAGCTGCTTGTAAATTTTGGAGATTAATCCTTTGTCAGTTGCTTTGTTGGTAAATATTTTCTCCCATTCTGAGAGTGTCTTTTCATCTTGTTTATGGTTTCCTTTGCTGTGCAAAAGCTTTTAAGTTTCATTATGTCCCATTTGTTTATTTTTGTTTTTATTTCCATTTCTCTAGGAGGTGGGTCAAAAAGGATCTTGCTGTGATTTATATCAAGAAGTGTTCTTCCTATGTTTTCCTCTATAACTGGAATTTAAAAAGCAAAAGAATGGAGACAAAAATGGAAGAATTTTGAGAAATAGTGCAAAGTGCTTCAAGATGAATATCTAAGTTGGAAAACTGCCCTGTTGTGCACCAAAACCAGCAGTTATATAAAACTAGTGACCGGAGATGACAATTTTTGCTGAAATCACTACTGCATAGCATCATCTATTGATTGGGTTGCTTTCACCCAGTTGTTTTGGCAGAATTGCGTTGGTTGGATCTTTTGCTTCCACAGAGAAGGGCAGGTAAAGATTTGAAGAGCCCCAGGCCACACGGAGTGTCCCATGAAAAATAGAGGTTGTTAATTGCTAAGAGTTTGGATAATCAGGGGAAGCAACAATTTAGCAGAAATTTTGGAGGGTCTTTGTGGGAACTAGCAGGGCTGATGCTGTTCTCTGAAAGCCCTGCTCACAGGTGGGCCCTTGGTTTGTGTTTGGGAAAGTGAATTTCAGGAGGGGTTCCCACCATTTCATTTATGCTGAACACCTGTATTCCTTCTGGGAGTCTGGAATTTTGGTACAACCCAGGTGAAGGCTGCTGACAAGACCAGCCTTCAATGATACCCTGAATGATGAATGTCTAATGAACTCCCCTGGTTGACAGTATTTCATAGCTATGAGTAGAACTCTATGTTGAGTCCTGAATTGTCCTAGGGAATCACTGAACCTTGGCACCTCTGACCCAGGCACAGAAAAAGAAAATTACCTTTCCATAGAGACCAGTTTCCAAGCTAAAACCAGCCCCTTTATTTCAAAGAACCAGCAGAGAATGGAGATCGACATAAAAAATCCTTTCCTTTTCCTCTTTCCCTAGCTGGACCAATGTTATTTCTTAATTGACATCTCTGGGTGGCCTTACCATTTTGGAGGTACAGATGGAGATTGAAACAAATTCTCTTTCTGCTAAGGGTGGTCATGGGAGAGACATGGACATGAATATTTTCCTGCTGCTCAATTTACAAACACATCACTGTGCTGTTGGGTTGAAAGTCAGGAGAGTTCAAGCATTCTCAACACTTGTGTCTCTTGAAATCTTTCTCACTGCAGTTACTAAGTTCACCAAAATGAGGAAGGATTTATAAGATCAAGGGGATTTAGCTGGAGACATCACTGATTAATTTTTCAATCAAAAATGTCTAGTAAGGGCCTGTATTATACTGGGAACCTGGGAAACAAAGACAGTGAAGGCTCAACTCTGCCTTCTGGTCTAATGGGGAGCCAGTGGTCTGCTGGTGTTGGCTTATACTGATTTTCTAGAGCCCAATGTTAGAGTCTCAGGAATCTGTGAGCCAGTTCACGTTACCTTGGTAGTTTGGAACCAGCCATGATACAAGTGTTTATACTGAAACCCAGCAGGACGCTGTGGGGTTCCTGGGCATGGAAGCCTTTCTGTGTCCCCCGCTTCTTGTTTGTAGGGAATAGGCTTCAGCCTCCATGACCTTTCCTGAGTTCCAAAGGGTAGGTTCAAGCAGTTGCTAATCAGGGAAGGGAGGGGATGCAGAGACAAGGGAGAAGCCACCAAGAAACAATAGTTCAGCCTTGGGACAGGATCCTGGTTCTGCCTCAAGGGATACACATAACAGTATCTTTGAGTTCTTCTGCAGAACTCAAAGCCCCCAAAAATGGAAGATGTTAACTACTTGATGAAGTATTCTTCATTCCAGAGAGAAGGTCACAGTTTGAAAACCTCAGGAGAACCACAGAAGCTCATCAGGAGACCACCTGAGACCAGATTAAAGGATTACACGCCCTGATTCTCATCGGCAACCCCACCCTTGAACCATTGCTATAAAACTCTTAAGCAAATTCCCCCGGGTTGGGACACATAGTTTTGAAGGGCATGAGCCCACTGTATCCCCCTTTGCCTGGCAAACAATAAAGCTCTTCTTTTCTACTTCACCCAAAACTCTGTCTCCAAGATTCAATCTGGCACTGGTGCACAGAGGCTGAGTTTTCAGCATCGATACCACGGAAGTTGGCAAATGCAACAAATTGGTGCACTCTCTCTTTTATCCAGTTCTTAAGCATTTATGTGCCTACCGATACGTGGATGGACAAGTAACCAGAGGATGAAGCACACCTAACTCTGCCTACATGGTAAAGATTTCCAGTAAGAAGAGACTGAATGCCTAGTCAGAGGAGAGTGGCTCCAGGGCTCCAAGATCCTGGTCAGGGGCAGGTAGGTGGAGTTTGCTGCTGGTGCAGGCAGGGCCAACTCCAGGGGTGGCCCAGGGCCTGAGGAGGGGCTTTTATGCTGCTGGTGCTCAGACAGTGTGGTTCTCACAGGAGGACCTTGCCTTCCCTCACCAAGGCTGGGAGGAAGGTGCCCCTCCCCTTCTGGAGTCCTTCCTGGTCTCAAGCTAACCTCTTGTAATGTCACTTCTTTGAAAGGTCATCTTTGAAAGGTCAGTTTGTCCCTCCTCCCCAACTTGTCCTGTATATATTTTGACTTTCACTCTGTATAAAAAATTTCTAGGGCTTTCCTAGTGGCGCAGTGGTTGAGAGTCCGCCTGCCGATGCAGAGGACACGGGTTCGTGCCCCGGTCTGGGAAGATCCCACATGCCGCGGAGCGGCTGGGCCCATGAGCCATGGCTGCCGGGCCTGCACGTCTGGAGCCTGTGCTCCGCTCTGCAACGGGAGAGGCCACAACAGTGAGAGGCCCGCATACCGCAAAAAAAAAAAAAAAAAAAAAAAAAATTTCTAGAGCTCTGGTCTTTGGAGGAAAACTCAAGTGCTAACTGTGCCCCAAACTTTTGGATTTATTTTATTTTATTTTTTTGAGGGGGATGAGGCTTGTTGGAAAAAGCTGCCTAGAATGCGTGGGGATGTGTTTACGAATGACTTCTGCAGAAATGTGGCTCGATGACCCTTATTTGCTCAAATCTCGAGCACTGTTTTCGTTCTCATCAGGAGAAAACCCTACAGGGTGTGTGCCCAGTAAGAAGCTACATAAAGTTCCAGCACAGGTTCACCAGAGCCAAAGGAAATCTTTCTGGAGGTAAGAAGTTTCTGAGAAAACTACCATCCCTACAAATATAAGTGCCATGGGAGCAATTAGCTGAAGACAAATAAAAGGCAACACTTAAAAAGAGTCAACACAGGGCCTCCCTGGTGGCGCAGTGGTTGAGGGTCCGCCTGCCGATGCAGGGGACGCGGGTTCGTGCCCCGGTCTGGGAGGATCCCACATGCCGCGAAGCGGCTGGGCCTGTGAGCCATGGCCGCTGAGCCTGAGCGTCCGGAGCCTGTGCTCCGCAACGGGAGAGGCCACAACAGTGAGAGGCCCGCATAACACTAAATAAATAAATAAAAATTAAAAAAAAAAAAAAGAGTCAACACAATTGCTAGTTTCATTTTTTTCTTTTTACTTGAAAACTTGTTTTAACCATCAAATTTTGGCAGTTACAAACCTGTACACTGTTGGTTTTTTTTTTTTTGGCTGTCTTTTTTTGTTCGTTTTTTGTTTTTCTTTCATTTTTTAGAAAAAGAACATAAGACTGAATACTGCCAACAGCATTAAATGCACAAAAAATCTATTTCCATAAGGGACAAGACTCACTTTAAGTGTTAGCTTTCCCTTTGCATAACGTTTGGTGTGTGATGTGTGTGCAAGTTTAGGTGAGTGCACGTGTGTGTGAAGAAATGATGTACTTCATTCTGAATCTGAAAAGGCATAAGAATCAGGTATTTAGTAACTGGGCAAAACACACTTATTTTCTAAAATGTCAATGAAAGCATTTTCTTGGAAACAGAGAGAGTTAAATGAAAATAGTAGAACCAAAGAAAGGTTATAGTACTTTTGGAAATGTTTAAAAAACATCATTTTCAAATCTAAAATGCTTTGTGTGTGTGTATAGTTACCTCAGAAGTTTGCAGATCAACAGCATGGATGACTTAGAATTATATTCGACCCCCCAAATTAAAGCATCCTGATAGGCATCAAATACAGTATATCTACAAAAGCCTGGAAAATTGAAACCATTATATACAATTTTATAAACATTTTAAACACCAAAACATACATCTTTTACAAACCAGGCTGTTTGTAACAGGTAAATTTACAAGACAATCTCTCTGATACAGTGCTTAAAAAGAACTGCTTCCATTTCCAAACACATTTGAACACGTTTGTCACTTCCCGAAATGCAGTATTATGGGCTCATAAAATTGTTAAATAGTAGCAATTCAGGTATTTGTTTGCCAGAAGGGTACTACAGTACATACTAATGGGTCCAAACACGCTCCAAATGACTCTATGATTCTCGAGTGCATTCTAAACACTGGAAGAGACTAATTATGGCCTTTGTGTAATATTACATACTTGTAATTATTGCTTTTCATTATTACATAAGGAAAGAAAATCTTATTCTTTTCCTATCTCTTAGCTAGCTGGCTAAATGTTAACTGGTGCCAAATCCACACATGGAGACTTTAAACCCTAGAATTATACAACCAGAAGCTTAAAGACATCGTGGATTTCCACCAGAATACTGTGCAGTTGAACATTGCAGGACAAAACCCAACACAAACACAGAACCCGCCTTCTCACAGACCACACAAAATGATGACGTTAAAGAAATGTCTCTTCAAATCTCCATTTCTCATGGTTTGAAGCTAAAAACATAAAACATAAAAGCCTAACCACTTTAGCAATATCTGTGCACTGGGGGGGGGGCAGCAGAGTGGAGAGCCCAGACAATTATCTGGGCAACCCATGCAAAATGAACACCAGATCTTCCTGAATTATTTCCCATGAAAGTGCTTTCTGGGTCCTAAGTGATTTATTTTGCTAATGTCTATTCCCCGACGTTGATTATGTAGACTCAGCATTAGTGGGGGCAGTGGGCGGGGTGAGGGTGGGAAGTAAACAGGAGTTGGCCAATAGTGTTTTCCTTGCTTTTTTCCCCAGATCTGCTAGTGATTCCCTAGGGTGGTTCCAGGTAAGTTCCAGGAATGCATCATCAATTCCCTTTCTAGGTCTTCACCCTGATTGTCTGATAGGGTAAACCTCAGATGCATAGACTTGACCTATTTATATCACTAAGTCTTCCTCAATGGCATTTCATGAATTGGCAGGATATGAGTACATGGAAAGCTGGCATGGAATGAAATTCAGCAGAAAAATACTCATAGAAGAGAGCAAATAAATTCAACACCTATTTTATTTATCTTTTACAGCCCTATAGCTTCTGCTTATTATATGACAAACATCACTAGTCCAGCTATTCTCAACCTAATCAGAATGTGTGCAATACAAGTAAAATGCCTACAATAGTCTATGGAAAATGGCTTCCAGAGGTAGAACATACATGTTAGAAAAATATGTATGGGAAAGATACTAATTGGCTTAAATCTTTCCCATGTGGTTCAGCATGGTGAATGGGTTAGGAATAAACACCAGGGAGGGGAGAGGGGAAAAAGGAGAAAAATAAATGCACCTAATAGGTAATATAATCAAAGTTTTACTGAATTTGCTGACTGGTCTTAGTTCCATCCTGTGATTATCATTCCATCCTCATTTTAGTAAACATTCATTTGGCGAAAGCAGTTTTGATAGATGCCCAAAGAAATGTGTGAATTCTGTAACTGCACCTTTCCTATGGGAGCTGCAAGGAAACCTAGGATCATGAGGCTTCAAGAAAAATACTCTCCATGAGGTTTCTCTTCTAGTATATTCCAAAGCAGGAATGGTGAGAAATCAGAAGGTCTAGCAGAAGCAGGCAGATACCATGCCCCAGGAAGTTTAGTGGTGAACAATGTTAATAGAAAGAATATTGGCCAAATGGATGGGTTCTAGTTCTTGCTCAGCTACTTACCTTCCTGTGTGAGCTTGGGGAAGTCCCTTCCCCTCTCTGGGTATGTTTACTCTTTTATAAAATAAGGGGATTGGACAAGCAGACCTTAAGGACCCTTCCAGCACTTGAATCAGTGGTCACCCCACCTAGTTCCATCTTGGCCTGACTGCAAACCATTTCAGAATCTACTGGGAAAGCTAATTATCCAAAAAGTGAAAAGATATCACGTGTTTAAAGATAATGAATCAAAGTATGACACAAGGTTATCTGGGATACATTTAGCTACAGAGCTACTCTGCAGAAAATCAGGGGAAGATATCCTGAAGAAAGAGGTATTTTATATAGGTCAGAGCCAAGAGTGGGCACAATTTTCATGGGTGACTTCACAACCGCATTAGGATGTATTTATTCCTTCATTACTGTGTTGGTCAGGCAGTCTGCCTGGAGGGGATGCTGTGTAAGCAGGACTGACTCATGGGCATTAATCTCCTTCTAATATTTCCTGGGGGCAAGAAATGAATTGTTGGTTTTACTTTGATTGTTTTTATGTCATTGCATTATCGAAAGTGTAGCAGCAGTTCTATTCTAGACCATTAGTTCCTCATTTTCTCCATGATTCTTGCAAATGGTTTCTTACATAAGAGAAATATCAAAGACTTTATTCTCCCAAGCAGCCTTAGTGAAATTCATTTATTTCAAGACCACAGTGCGGATAATGCTTCCATGAGTAGGTCTGACTAAGAGATAGGAAGAGGAGAAAAGCTGAAAAATCTGTGAAGTTTATGCATATACTCAGGAAGCTTGGGAATGAAAATGAGTTTTTCTTTTTTTTCTTAACCACGAACTTTCAGAAACACTGACTCCTGCAGAGAAGTGGATTGAACACAACTGAAGCAATTAAAAATATGTCTGAGTGGATAACACACAGATCAGGACAGTACGGTGGACACACCAATGCCATATGTCATCAGAAACTGTGGACACACAGATTTGCTCATATGCAGAGAGTGCAAATATGCATTTATTTAACCATGGCCACTGCGCCCGTGGCCACGATCTGATTGAAGCAAAAGAGGAAAGTCACTCAACTCGTCAACTTTAAGCTTCGACTACCGGGTTATTATATTTCCAGTGGGCTGATTCTCCTGTCAAATTTGGAAACTCAAGGCTGAAGCCCACAGGTCAGGTGAGAGGAGAACCCCAGGGTGTAATGAGACTTTACACATTTTTCAAATGAGAGTTTAGTTCTGGAAAATTATAACAAAATAGTTTTTGTTTTTTTGTTTCCTAAGAAAGCACAGTTTTGCTTCAAGTTAATATAAATGGCAGTACCAAAATAAAGTTAACTGAACCAGAATAAAATACAGCATTTGGTGTTTCTCTAATATCATCAAGATCAGAGAAATTGGAAGGTTGGCCTCATTGGCAGGATTTTTAATATAGTCCATATCCTAAAACCTTCCCGTCAGCTTTCCTCAAGAGCAGCCTTATTGAGTGCAAGCACATATTTGTACATAGGACCAGAAACACACAGTATTATAATTTACACACAAGGACTATCTACTTTCTTCTCCTTTTTAAAAAACATAATTGCATTTATAGTGATGATGCTAACAGTTTAAAACAACATGTACCTTTTATCTGCATTATCAAGAATTGTGATTATCTAGCTGAAAACTTTGAAAGTATTATATTGTCTTTTTTTCCCTGAATTTGTGAATTCGGCTTAAACCTCTCAATATCTCTCATTCTAGAGAACAATGTACCAAAATATTCCTTTATTTGTCTTTTTATTTCCTGATTCTCAGAACAAAGGCCAATTTCTGCAGCAATGTTAAAATTAAAGTTACAGCCAAGAATATTTACTGGAAAACACAAAGACAGATAATCACATTCTTTCTAATGTTTGCACAACCTACAAAATGGTACCCAAATATCCTCACGTATTCCTCTTCATTGATATCTTTCTCAAAGATCATAAAATCCAACTATATTATATTGGATGCTTAACACAAACAAACAAACAAAAATAACTGAGCATACTAAACATGTTACCCAAACCTAATTTTATAGCTGAAAATTGGGCAGCTTATTAAAAAAAACAAAAAAAGAGAGTTGATTTGAAAGCCTTCATCCCATTTTCTTATTTAATAATATTTATTCCTCTTTTCTTTTGCCTAAGAGACTAACTTTTCCAACAATCATAACTACTATTTTCATTCCCCCCTCCCCATTGGCTCAAAATTACATGCAACAATGCCTCTTGGCTTGTTGCCAGTTATTAATACTGCAAGGACCGATGCTGTAACACTTTCCAGGGCACAGTACTGCACAAAGCCATACAGATGGACTGTATAACAATGGGTGAAATTGTTTCCCCCTTTAAAAACTAGGTGCATCTTGTCGGTCATGAGCGCAGGGACGCACTGCCAGGGTGATGGGTCACCTCTCAGAAACAATTTCTGAACCTTTCCTTTTCAGCCAGCTAGAGTCGAGCTTGCTTATGACAGTATGGCTCGGGAAGAAGTTCCCAGAAGAAAATACCACATTTCCTGCTCGCTCAACGCAGGACCCTTCGTGGAGATGTGAGCCCAGCCAGTCTCCCTCCGCGTTTCTGTAACAAACCACGCGCATCACCGGGCGCATCCTCTACACTTGGGTCTGGTGCTGGGTCTCCATAAAGGGAATGTGAAGGCTGGCGAGGCTGAGCTCCCCGACGCTCTCATAGTCACTCATGGCTACTTCGGAGTCGTCGAAGCCGCAGCTGGCTGACACATCCGAGGACGAGGTGCCTCTGGAATTGTGCAAGGAGAGAGACACTCTGTCTGCTGGGCCCGCTGCTGTCTCTGTGCCCTGGTTCACGCTCACGGCAAAAGTACTGAATTCACAGGTGGCGGGAGGGCCCACCAAATCCGTTTCGTTGGGGAAGGGGTGGGGAGGGAGGTACTGGCTGGGATGGAACTGGGGCCTTCTCCTGCAGTCTGGGCTCAGCGTGCTGGCCAGTGAGACCGGCTGGGAGGGCGGCAGGGCCTCGTACTGGTCCGGGAAGTCCTCTGGCAGGGGTGGGGGCAGCTGGTCCTGACTCAAGAACTCCTCTTCGTGGGGGGGTGGGTACTCGCTGTCGATGTCATAGCCGCCCAGGTAGTAATCGCTCTCCAACTCCCGCGTGCTGCCCTGGTGCGCCGAGCCTCCCTCCTGGTTCTCGTAGTTGGGTACCTCTTCTATGTCCGACAGGCGGGCCCCCGGCATCCAGTCAGAGGTGTCCCAGTGATAGGCTGTGAGAGAGAAGCCGTGTCAGTTAGTTTCCTCCAGAATGGAGCTGGAGTCAGGGCTCAGAAAGGAGCAGGCAAGGAACCTGACATGCAATTCTTAACATCCAGGAGACCCTAAGAAGCCAGGGTCACCCACATGCTTTTTACAAGGGTCTCTCAGGACCAGCCATGCTCTGGCCCGGGAAGTACTAGGCAATGGCAACTCTGAGGATGACACCTGGTTGCTGCAGCATCTCCCACTCAGCCATGACGGAAGCAATGGCCAGCGAGGGCATGCCGAGCAAACAACAGTTCTAGAACCCTCTCTCCTCTTCCTAGCCATAGGCTAAGTGCACATCCAGGCTGGCAACATGCTCGAAGAGGGAGATGCATCAGCCGTCCTGTGGACCACGGGAGGCAGGGAGATGTGCGTGCAAACGAATGAGTTGCTGGAGCAGGGGAGAAGCTGGGGGAGGGAGGATGCTGGGCTGGGGCTTTCACCTCCAGTACCAAGCACACAAGACACCTGGAACATGCAAAATTCAGATCAAAGAAACTCAGAAGAGATGGAAGGAGGTGACAGGGTAAGAACAAACTCAGCAATTCCAAACGCATAAGTAACATGTTATGCTGGGGGCATGGCAGAATCACCTCGGTTGTAGTTCTGTCCTTGATCCGTGACAGACACTGTTTAAATACAAAGTGAGAAGTAAAACTGACAGTCCAAGTCATGTGAAGAAGGTGCAATAGAACATTCTAGATGATGTAAAAAATGTTCCTATTTCTCCTTGTTGTTATTTGCGAAATGAAAAGATATGTCGCATCTGTACCAGGCCCTAACAGTATTAAATCACTAATAAAAGTTACCCGATTGAAATCAATTCCCATAATATTGTAGTTCTGAGTGATTTCTTAAATATCCCCAGCTCACAGTAGGTGCTCAATCAATGCATGTTGAATGTAAGAGTGAATTTAGTATTAATCTGGATTTTGAATAAGTGGGTACTCTTCTCTCGGAAGGGATTTTATAAAAAGAGTACCTCACACATTAAAAGAATTATGACCTGGATTTTTTTTCGAAATTGTAAAATTCACTCCAATCCAGAGAGAGACATTCAGCATCTCATTGAAACCACCTGTACCGCCCCCTCTGCTGCCGACTGATTAAAATCACCTTTAGTTCATAAAATAAATAAGCTACAAAGCTATATTGTACAGCACAGGAAATATAGACAATATTTTACAATAACTATAAATGGAGTATAACCTTCAAATATTGTGAATCGCTATGTTGTACACGTGAAACTTATATAACATTGTACTATACTATACTTCAATAAAAAAAAAGTCACCCCTAGTTCAAAGTAACAAGGAAGTGATACTTCCGAAAGGTTAACTCTGCACAAAGAAATGCTATTGAAGAAAACAGTAAATACCTTCATTCTCTATAGTGTCAACTACATTGTTGACAAGCTGAATGACAGTCACTATGGATGCTTGTGGCCAGGAAAAGAAGACAGGAGGGAGGAGAAGGACAGCTTCAGGTTAGTTATGTATTTTAAACATACATTCACTTGTCTTAACAACAACAATGGTAACAACAAAGGCACAGCATGCAAACACCCAAAGCTTCCCATAGTCCATCCATTGGACTCCAGTGGACACTTTCATCCCCCTGGCTTCTTGGAGGAAGGGAAACAGCAGCAAATCCAGGGCCAGTTCTCCTGAAAGGCATGATCGGCAGGAATTGCTGGGTCATAAATTCACACCTTGTGGCCCAGTGAAATCAATCTAGGAAGGCAAAGGCCATAAGCTTATGCTAATTTCTCATTAGTGACTCCCAAAGGCTCCAAGGAAGATCTCACTATTCCCAGGGATAATTACTTGCTGGTCAGCCATGCTGCTCCAAGCCAAATGCCAGTGATGAAGGATAACCTTTGCAGTACTGATGGTTTCACACTCACATGACGCCACCGATAGCCTAGAACGACCCGAGGCCCAGATCCCACCCGTAAAGTGTAGATGGGAGTCAGCATTTGGCCTCTGAAATAGTCAGAAACTGGGAAGGAGATTTCTGTGCTCATATGGGTTGCCTTAGCACCTGATACCAGTAGCTTCTGGAGAGGTGATCAGGCACTTTAGGAAGCCTGCTTTAGTCAGGACCAACCTAGAATGCTAAGCCTGAAAGCCCAAGTGTGTGATGAAGAAGAGCCTGTGAGAATAGTCAACCAGGCATCATCGCTGGAGCTGCTGCCTGGAGTTTGGAAACACTACGTTCTTGGCTGCTTCTACATAAAATGCAAACCAGCGACAACTTTTCTTCTGGCTGGGGATGAGGAAGGGAGTAAACACCAAGGCAAAGAAATCTGGAGGCCTGCCTCTGACCTTCTGAGACTGCTCAGAAGAAATCCACTGTTACATGGTTTGTTACCCCAGTGGTCAGATGCACTGAAGTTTCCACACCTCTCAGGAGTGCCAGGGACTTGGGATGGAGATGGAAGAGATTTGGGGGTGGTGATGGGGAAAGTAGACTATTTTACTTCCATGACTGCTTCTATGGCCTTGGGGCTCCTTTGTTCCTATCTTTACCTGGGGCGGGCCGGGGGCGAGTGGTGGTTGGCAAAGACTATGTCATTTTCATTTTGTTCTTCAGGGTACAAAATGTCCAGCACAGGATTCAACATTCAGGAGAAACTCAGCAAGGGTTTATGGGGTGAATGATTACATAAATTATAAATATTCAATTTTGCCAATTGTTGATAAATGGGAAAATAGCATAACGTATAGACTAAGGTAAGCCTGCCTGTCATCGTCAATGGCTCTTTGAAATTATCCTTTGTTCACCACCATGTGGTAAATTCTCACTGTTTTATGACTATTTCTGTACCCTTTCCCTGCCCTGGGGAGACCAACCCATCCTCCAAAGCTGGTTCCTCAAGCTCAGAAAACCCAGTTCTTCATTAACGCCCTCTCCATAAACATGGGTTCACAAGAGGTAGAGGCTGCAGCTTTGGAGTGTCAGTGAGGTTCATGAACCCCACGGAATTGTATGCAACATTTTGGATGTATGTGCATTTTTCTAAGGAGCTGATCCATCGTATCTAAGATAAGATTCTCCAAAGGCCCATGATCTCAAATGATTGAAGAAGAATGAAGATACCACCTCTCTGGGAAGGAGGTTCTACGAGAAGGAGGTCTTGCCTCTGAACTAATTTCTAATGATGGGGAGGTTGGATGGATAGTGAAGTGTGAAGAGATCATCATGAGCTAGAATAAAAAAGGAAACAAATCACACTTTGCTAGAGAGTATCCTTTGGGATGAGGTAGTTCCATCATGAACCAAGTCAAAGAGGACGCATTACTGGAGGTCTGCGGGAACTTCCTCTACTTCTGTGCCTGCTCCCAGCTGTGGCTCAATGAGTGCTTGCTTTTTCAGCGGACACGCAACAGTGGAGCCCAGCGAAAGCTGTGAGCTTGAGCAAAAGCCCACGCCTGGGCCAGGAAACAGAATGGGTCCCAAAACCTTCCTCTCAACCAGTGATCGCCAGCACAGGAAACAGAGCCCACCGGTGTCGGGGGGGACAAATCCCATGACTTCTTACCATTGTCGTCGCCAGAATCTGACTGGAAGGAGCTCAGGGACTGAACTTCTGAGTTGCTGCCTTTATTACTGCCTGCAAAGCAGGTCACTTCTCCTGGGTCATCAACCCCTTTGTCTTCGTGGACAGCCAGAGAGAAAGCAGAAATGACACTGGTTACCTTGTGCATATTTCCAGTCCTGCCCCCTGCCAGAGTTCACTTCTTGGGGCACTTTCATTTGCTTAGAGAAAATAATTTAGTGCACAATAGAAAATTGATTGTACCATCAGGGGCAAAGGTCTGTCAATCAAGAAATTTACATTATGGATTCGAAACCCTTAACCTGTGGTAAGTGAGCTTCCAAATAGCTGACAGCCAAAAAGTCGCTGTTCCATCCTCAAAGGGAAGCGACTAAGTGAAGAGGGAAGCTAGGATGAAGTGGCTGAGTTGCTCTTTGCCATTCAGAGTTAATTTAGATCATTTACATGAACTGATGTGGTGTCAACACCAGGTTAAATGAGACTACTTTAAAAATAGGGGTATAAATATTTTATAGGCAAGAATGCCATTACACTTATCCAAACTTCCCTCTCTGGGGAGCGGGTGGAGTTCTCAGCTTTGCCTTCTAGAGGGCAGCGCCACATCATTTTTGGGAAAGACAGCATCGGGCACTCCGGAGGACAGCAGTCAGCGGTGTGGATGTGCTCTTAGCCACACACTTCTCCTTCTTTGCCATACAAAGAGAGCCTGCACACACACACACACACACACACACACACACACACACACACTACAGGGCTACTTTCTTATTTGATGGACTAAAAGAAGCAATAAAAACCCATTATCTTGAAGTTGTCAAGTGAAAAATGAATTAGTCACCCAGAGACTGTCTTGCCAGCTAGCTCTGCCTTGCTTAACAAAGGGGGAAATGTAGTCGATAAAAGCTCAACAATACTTTGGGGGCACACGTGAGTTTTGGCCTGAGGTGGATTCTGGAAATAAAGCTGTCACATTACGAAGTGGGTGGAGGGAACTGATCACCAGGAAAAGCTTCAAATCATCACAGAATGTGACGGTATGAAGAGACGGGGACTCGTGATTAAGGGAACAGTTGTTCTTTTTCATGACTAGAGAAATCGCTGTTTCTTCCACAAAGCGTGCAGGCACTGCAGCTCTGCATCTGCCATCAGATGCTGAAGCCACAGCAAAACGACGAGTTGGATAAGCAACCGATACAAGTGGACAGAGATGCCAGGGAGATATTCACCTCCCAACAGCCATGTGGCAGAAAACATGTGCCTTGGAAAAGCACAAGGTGGGCACCAGGCTTAGCCCTGAACACAAGGAAGGAAATGCCAAATGATCCACCCTGGTGAGTATAGTGCTGTGCACAAAACTCCTTTCTCCACTCTTCCATTTATTCAAAATCTTCATTGCTAAATAAAAGGAGGCTTTCTACTAACCAGGGGATTGGCAAGGCTGCAGTGAAGTCTAACTCTACCAATAATTCGAGAGGGAATATATTTATGGTTAAAATCCAAGGGGAAGGACTTGAAGTATAAGTGTGTCTACTCAAAGCTGGAGTCAGCAGGGAGCACAGTTGGAGTGGTACTAGAATAGAGGCTCTGACCTCCATCATCAGAAGACCCTCTCCCTCTCTTGTCCCTCTCCCTCCTCCCTGGTAAAGCTCCCAAGAGCGGTCTGGGTAAAAGCACAGGCTGTGGACCCTGATGCAACAGATGCTAATCCTCATCCCTCCCTTTCCTAGTTACTGCTCTAAGGCAAGTCATTTCACTTATCCACTCCTCCAATTGGCACCCATGTGGGGCAGCTGTGGGGATTTAAGGAGATGATCCAGCACACGGCAGTGGTGGTTTTTCATGTTCATCTGCTGCCTCTGTTTTCTCACCAAATCTCTTCGTCCTTAACCCTTGCATGCTGAACTGTCTTGAGGACTCATTGGGATATTCTTGAGATCACTAAGAAACTTCTAGGTGGCAAGTGCAGTATTTTTTTAAGACTGTGTCTTCCTTGATGGTTTTAAGGTGCTCAACCCTGCTGACCGTATTGGTTGGCTTCTGCTTGGCTGCCCTTTCCGCTTTCCTTGCTCTCTTTTTGTTGACATGTGTTTGTTTCCCTTCCTGGCCCCAACTCCCTGCCCACCTCCCTCATGTAGGCATCTCTAAGATTCTTTCTGAGGCCCAGATTGACCATCCTCTCTCTGTTCCTGCTCCCTCGGTGAGCTCACACTCTCAGAGATTCAATCATTTTTCATGTAGTCGGTGTCCAAACTTTCACCTCTGGCTGCCTTCCTCCTGAACAACAGAGCCAGACACCCTCAGGTAACCCCTCACGTGTCCCCTGCATTAACTGAGCTGCTTCCTGTTCCCATTAGGCCCTCTCCAATAGTTTCCTACTCAAATCTTACTCATGCTTAAAGACGCCAGTAGGAATGCCTCCTTCCTTCATAGAGACGTCCTGTATCTCTTGGATGCATGTGCTTTCTAGCTCCATTTGAAACAGCCTCCCCCCTCCCCCTTTACCCTGACATACATCATAGTACTGTAATCCTAGCCTTTGGAAACTCCTGCTACCCAGAGTGTCACTGCTACTCAAATATAAAGCCATTAGGCCTGATGAAAAGTCATAGGATACAATGGAGCTTGCCTTAGTTTCATTCTGACTGATGTTAGGACAGAGAAAACGATCACCACCTCTCCCCAGATGTTCATATAGGACAACGAAATGGTCTCTGCTCCCTTCCCTCTTTGGTCCTATTTAGTCTCTTCTCCATGGATCAGTCAGAGCCATCTTTTAAAAATGTAAATTAGATCAAGCTACTTACCTGATTAAAAACTGCGTTACTGTTGCTGTTAAAATGTATCCACTCTCCCCACTGCTCACCAAGCTCCAACTACATTGACCTTGTCTATGTTCTTCAATACACTAAAGTCTTTCCCACCCCAGAGCCTTTGCACTTGTGGCTCTTCTCTTTGCCTAGAATTCTGCTATATGAGGCCAAAAGGAGAGGGAAACACTAGCATCTGGCCTGGACCACTTTTCCTGCTTGTGGTTCACTTTCTTGTTTCCTGAACCCTGCATTCCAGCCAAACAGAAGGACTTGCTTTTCTTCTGATCATGTGGGTGCCTCTATGTGGAGGAATGCCCTCCTTTTTCTGGACCTCTGATCCACCATGGTCCAACTCAAATGTCCCTCTGCTCCCCTCAGGTCTTCACCCTAAGACTAGAAATACTCTCTTCTGACCTTCCATAGCACACTTCCTGTATATCACATAAGTGGCTACGCTGCTTGTTTTATTGCCAATGGTGTGCTATTGTGAGAAGAGCATGCGTTCTACCTAAATGGGAAAAGAATTTGAAAAAAATAGATAGATGTATATGTACAACTGAATCACTTTGCTGTACACCTGAAACTATCACAACATTGTTAATCAACTATACTCCAATATAAAATAAAAAGTTTTTTTAATTAAAAAAAAAAGAAGAAGAGCATGGGTTTTAGAGGCTGGCAGCCCTGTATTGGAGTACCAGCTTCCTCTTACTAGCTGTGTGACCTTGGGCACCTTATGTATGTTCTCTGAGCCTCATTTTCCTCATCTGTAAATGGGGATAAGAACCAAGGCAATATTTCAGCGCTGGTGTGAACATTTAGGGTCAGAACATGTCCTACTGAGAGCTCTGTGCCTCCGGGGCGCTCTCCCTTCCCGAATTTCCTTCCAGCAAACAAGAGCGGAAGAAATAATGATGCATTACTACTTCCGACTCACTTTCAGTTCCGGCATCCCAGCCATTCTTCCGGATGGAATCGCAGTCAGAACGGCAGGGGGACACGGCAGGGAGGTTGGGGGCCACACTGCAAACGACCACACCCCGCCTGGTCGTCAGGATGCGCGGTGACTCGGGGTGAAATGTAGTCATCTCCTGGTGCTCGCCGCCCAGCCCGTCCACGATCTTGTCCAGGTTGCTCCTGGAGTCGCTCTGGAAGCACGGGGTGTAGGCCATGGGGCGCACGGGGACCTGTGGGGGCCCCACCTCCTGGTAGACGTTGCGGCTGTCCCCGCCGCCCCGCAGGTTCCGGAATGGAATGCCGTTGCTCTTGTTGAGCAGGGCGGCCGTAGCAGGGTCCTGCACCAGTGTGATGTTGTTGCGGGAGTAGTTCTTGCGGAAGACCTTCTTGCGGAAGATGATGAAGAGGACGATGAGGACGAAGATGACGCAGAGGACCACGGCGATGCCGATGAGCTCCTCCTTCCCCACGTAGGAGTGGCCGGCCTGGATGTTGGGTACCACGACGGGGCGCAGGCCGCAGTACTGCCCCACGTAGCCTGGTGTGCAGTTGCAGAGGAAGGAGCCAAACACGTTCACACAGGCACCGCCGTTCTCACACTCCTCCCGCTCGCACTCGTTGACGTCCTCCTCGCACCTTCGCGACAGAACACACAAAACCCCCCTCAAACATCAGGACCTGTGGACGTTCCATGTGAAACCGACATCTTTAAAAGAGAAGAAGCGGGCTTCCCTGGTGGTGCAGTGGTTGAGAGTCCGCCTGCCGATGCAGGGGACGCAGGTTCATGCCCCGGTCCGGGAAGATCCCACATGCCGCAGAGCGGCTGGGCCCGTGAGCCATGGCCACTGAGCCTGCGCGTCCGGAGCCTGTGCTCCGCAACGGGAGAGGCCACGACAGTGAGAGGCCCGCGTACCGCAAAAAAAAAGTAAATAAATAAAAGAGAGAAAGCACCTAAAGGGTACCTGAAGCAAGACAAAAATGACGTGATGCAGTGTATATGGGAGGTGGGTGAGCATTTATGTGCCCACCGTAGACCCCGGTGATCATCATGCATTAAGAGATTTCTCCCAGTGCAATCTCTCCCATATTCTGACCCTAGCGGGTCAGAGGAAGAAAACGGCTGCCATGGGAGAGAAGAGAAGGAGCAGAAAAAGAAACCACAGATGCTGTTGAAGACGCACTGGTCTCCAAAATGCTCAGGGCCAGATGCATCTCAGAATGTAAAATTTTGCAATTTTAGAAATGACATACAGTACATATCTTTCATATTATGTAGAATACCCAGTCCATCCCAGGAACTGGTGCTGACATAGGACCCATAATCAAATATGCCAGTGTTTCTACAGTAAAACATATGTATATTCACACTAAATGAGGGAAATAAAGACTAGAAGTAGCCTCAGAATGGGTTTGGCTGATTTTGCCACCAAATTAGTTTGCCACGAATTTATCCTCAGTCCTTTTAGTTCTCAGAGCTTCTGGGATTGAGAGCTACACTTAAAGAGCTGTGAAGCTAGATACCCTATAATAGAGTTTCCAGTGAGGAGAATGTTTTTGGTTCTGACATTTCTCTCTAATGGATACAGTCATTTTTGGTCTCTCTGGGAAGCAGGGGTAATAGGGTGTATGTAGGTAGTGGGTGGAGGGTTACATAGCATCGTATCTTCTGGATTGTATGCTTATGTTAAAGGCTAATGCTAACGCAGATTATCAGGAAAAATGATTAAAGCATTCTAATGAAAAATAAATCAATTTTATTCTCTTTAAAGCAATCCGTGACTTGTTTTGAGTATAATTATAAGGCAAACATGTAAGTCTTACTCTTTCTTAGTTTAACATTATTTAAGGACATAGATCTTTCTTCTTCCTGTCCCCTACTTCCCAAGTTGTTCTGATATGTTCATTTTAAAAGGCCCGATCACTTATATCTTTGGTAGTCCACCTTTCAAAATGTAGTCAAATGTCCCTAATTTGAACAGATTGAGGCCAGGTCAGCTGGAAATTAGTCAGAATCACGAAGTATTTAAAAATAAATGCAGCTTTATTACTTTAAATTACATCCAACAATTCAAAGCCAGCTAAGTATTTCCTGGTAAAGTCCTCAGGAGATTTACTTTAATGAATATGTAAGACTGATCTGTAATTAGAATATCACTTTGCTTGAGATTACATATATATATACTTCTAAAACCATCAAGGATGGTTGAAAGCGTTGTTTTACTAAGAACTTAAAACATTCCCTTTCCATTCGGCTCACACTTTAATTTCCCTCTTCCTTGGGGGAAAAAAGATTTGCAAAGGAAACATAAGTTTTCAGTTTCTCAGAATGATCATAAAACGCTAGAAAGTAGAGCCCAGTTTATGAGTTCTGGGGAGATGGATAGTATATCTGCCTCAGAGCTATACTGGAAATATTAGGGGTCAGAGAAGACTTTCTTTAAAAGGATTATTTTTCTGATTACAGAACACATAGTAATTGTATAAATTTTTGAAAATATAGAGAAGTATAAAGTAAAAATATAATTAACCCATAACCCCACTACCCAGAGATAATCCCAGATAACATTTTAGTCACTTGTAAGCATGCTTTATATTAAGATATTAACCCTTTGCCCATCCTATTAGTGCTGAATATTTTATGCCAGTTAGGTGTTTTTTTTAAAAAAAATATTTATTTATTTGGCTGCGCCGGGTCTTAGTTGCAGCATGTGGGATCTTCATCGCCGGTGCGGGGTCTCTAGTTGCAGCGTGCAGGATCTTTTTTAGTTGTGGCATGCAGGATCTAGTTCCCTGACCAGGGATTGAACCTGGGCCCCCTGCATTGGGAACGTGGAGTTTTAACCGCTGGGCCACCAGGGAAGTCCCAATCTCAGTTAGTTTTTTACTGTTTGGTTTTCTTAGCAACAAGAAGCAGCGTAGAGAAAGACTAATTGCACAATCTCACTTACGTGACTCCAGTGAGCCCAGCTTTGCAATTGCAGATGAAAGTGTTTCCTATGGGGTCACAGGAGCCTCCATTCCGGCAGGGGTTTGGGAAGCAGGCTGTGATCTCCGATTCACAGTTTCTCCCGGTGAACTGGGAGAGACAGGTACACTGATAACCTGGAGAAACAGAGGAACTCATGAGCCATGGATGCCACTGATAATGCTCAGAGTGCACGGACTCGGCCATACATGGCCTAATTCCTCTGAATCAAATCTTAGGCAGGGCCCAAATTCCCAAGATGATTAGCAAATTGGTTATTTTGAACTTGGAACCCATCTTGCCACAAAAATGCCAAGTAATGGTTTGGAGCTTGTGCTAGTCCACAAAAATTCCCCTAATTAACCACATACATGAATGCTAGTGAGAATGGTAAGCGACACCCAGAGAACAGATCCCAAGAACAGAAACCAGGATAGGGCGGAAGATGCTTTCCCCACCAGGCTGCTACTGTAAAAGGCAGGATGTCTCCATGAAGGAGTTTACCATAGGTACCATACTCATTTCATTAGAACTCATTCTACAGTAGCTTCCTGAGAAGGGGTTTATAAGAAGTCAATGTTGTGAGACCTTGCACATGTTTTTACTCCACCCTTACACTTCTTTGATAATTAAGTTATGTACGGAATTCTAAGCAATTCCCTCTATGTTACTTTTGAGAAATCCAAAGTTGTTTTGGTTCCTGAACATTGTGTGTGACCTAGTTTCTTTGTGTCGCTAAGAGTTTGGAGGGGTTTCTCCTGCCCCCAACAATTTTCTGAGCTTTCACAATGATGTACACTTAACTTGAACCAGTACTGGGCTCTCACAATCTGGAAATTGTGAAACTTTGGGAAATTTTCTTTATTGCATTGATGATTTCCTTTGTTTTCTCTATTCTGTTTTTATGGAAGTTTTATGGTTTGGATCTTAGATCATTTGGATCTTCCTTTAATTTTATCTTTCTCTCACATTACACTTCTGTGGGGTTTTGCTTTACTTTCCGAGAGAGTTTCTCATCTTTTGAAACTTTTATTGAGATTTTCATTTATGTTGTCATAAATAGTTTCTTCCAAGTTGCTTTTCTCTGTTTCTGTGATTTGGTCTCTGTGAAGGTAGATTTTATGTATCAAGCTGATTAGGCTATGGTGCCCAGTTATTGGTCAAACACTAGTCTAGATGTTGCTGTGAGGGTATTTGTGGATGTGATTAACGTTTACAATCAGTTGACTTTAAGTAAAGCAGATTACTCTACATAATGTGGGTGGATTCTATCCATTCGAAAGAAGGCCTTAAGAAGAAGGAATTCTGCCTCAAGACTGCAACACAGAAATCTTGGCTGAATTTCCAGCTATGAGGATTTCAAAGTAAAGACTGAAAAATCTACTCTTCATGAATTTCCAGCCTGCTGTCCTGCCCTATAAATTTCAGACTTGCCAGCCCCACAATCTTGTGAGCAAATTTCTTAAAAATCAATCAATCAATCAATCAGTCTATCTCCCTCTCTCTACCTACCTATCTATAATCTATCTATCTATCTTTCCATCAATCAACTATCTATCTCTCTATCGTATTGTTTCTGTTTCTCTGGAGAACCTTAATACAGTCCATATCTTTCACATGAGAGGATTTCCTTTTTCTGGTAATCCTGGCTTATCAGCTCATATTGAAGAGTGGGGTTGAAGAAAACTAGAAATCGAAATCTGATAGGAAGCTCTAAGCACATCAGTGGGGCTTGTCAACAACAATACTGTGTCAGTACCCTTGGGTTGGTCAAGGTTGGTTAATTTCCACATTAATGGCTCTATCATCTGCCCAGAGGGAGGGTAAAGGCCTGGTTTCTAATGTTTGGGTGAGTGGGTGGTAGTAGAGGAAGAGTATTTGTGGGTCTCCGCATCCAACAAGCATATCATATTTACTTTGGTTTGCAAATAACCATCCTCACTCTTATTTGAAGGGCTCTTGGGCTAACCTCTGCTCCCCAAGTGGTCAGTGACTGATGCTGGGATATTGTAGATTGATCTCTATAGGTATAAGATAGCTAATAATCTATAGATTGAAATACAGCATGCTCTCATGGACATTTTACTGAATCCACACTCCAGAGAACTCTCACATACAGGAGGACATTATGACTGTGTGTGGGTGTTCATAGGTTGGGAGAGAGAAGGACTCATCTTCAGGAGGCAAGTGGAAGAGGCAAGAGAGAAATCTTTACATTCCTAAGAGGAAGGAACTGGGTAGCCCCAGTCTCCCTGGCACTAAGAACCCAGAGGGCCAGAGGTTGAGGCTCTGAGAGAGAGACATAATACTCTTGAATGCAACACCAATGAAACACCAGGGAACTAATGTATAAGGAAAGACCACTGTTGATGCAAACTGTGTCCAGAGATGGGCAGCCTGAAGTCTATGGGCAGGATGCAATATTCTGAGGTCTGCTTGCTTCAAATTATGCTGCTGACTTGGGGTAATTTTTTTTCCAATTTGGGCAGTTGCTCACCTAAATGGAAGTGGGGATTGCTGAAAGCAGTTGGAACTGGGAAAAATGATTCTTTATGTCACCTGGCTAGTCTTTGGTGAGGATGGCATGCCATTTAGAGGGAGAGTGACTTGTGAGAATGAATTCAATTCCTTTTAAGACTAAAGGGCGGGGCGGAACAACCATAGTACAGGAATCTGCAAAGCAGGGCAGTGATGAGGAGGGAGGGCAGTCAGGAGGGGGAACCTAAGGTGAGGTGGGTCAGCTCAGGTACAATTCCTCCCTCTCCAGCTCCTATTTGACAAGCCCTGGCCTTTTCTCACATAACACCATAGCAGCAGTAGTAGGGGGCCAGGGAGGGGCAAGGAGGAACTGTCTGGAAATAAGGGACATTTGAATCACTATCATGGAAACTGGATTCTAACGAGGGTCATGGATTTGATTACTTTGATTGGGTGTCTTTTTGCCTTGGAAAATCAGAATTTAAAATGAGGCACTCTCTCTAGTGCACTATTTTACTCTCACACATTTCCTTCTGCATTTTGTCATTTTCATTATCTTCTGTGGGATATCTAGTGCTACCTGATGCAGCCACCAGCCTGACTGATTAAACTATTCACTGAGTGTCTAAGCCATTGGCAGTGGTGTGCTGGAGCCAGCTCATCTAGGGTTGAGGGTACTGAATTTTAAGTATTCAGGAATTTGGCAGACAGTTATTAAACCACTGGTAGCCTGATGCCAGCAAGGCTGAGAATATTTACACCACAGAAATCAGCAAACATTGCAGATCAGGGCTTTTGTTTTTAGAGACTTGGTTTTCCAGCACACTCCTGAAATAGGGACTGGGGATACAAAGACAGAAAAACACCATCGACGAGCACAGAGAGCACTACAATCTTTGCACGAGGGAGAAGCCCTGTTCTACCTCTGAGAAAACTAGCTGTCCATTTTGAAGAAGATGATGATGATGATAGCTAACAGTTAGTGACATTTATTATGGACCAAGAACAGTTCTAAGCACTTTACATGTATTAACTCATTTAAATCTTAAAACAAGCCTGCAATGAAGGTACTATTATTATTCCAATTTTATAGATGAGGAAACCAGGGTACAGAGAAGTAGATTACTTATTTGCAGTCATGAAACTAGTGTAGACTTGAACCCCTGTAGTCTGGCTCCGGAGTCCTGAGTTGTTCAGTATTATCCTGAATTGTAAGTTTAACAATCATACTTTATTACACTCTCTATCTGGATTTCTCTGTTTATTAAAAAGAGAAGCAAACTTTCTAGAATCTGTTCTCATGATGTCAAACCCATGGGACAAGGGAAGCAGAGACACTTTTGAAGAAATCTTGCCTAAAAGCAAGAAAAAACTTTAAATTTTGAGGTATTTTTATGTCAACATGATGAAAGGGAAAAGCAATTGGATTTTAAAAAGTGGTCAGATTTTCTTTTTTAAATGAAAGAAAAGTTATATTTGCTATTTAGCCTTTGTGAAAGAGGCTTGTTGATAAAATTAACCTGTTCTAATGAAGCATTATTTATGACCTCATTATCCTGGCCTGGGCCTTATTATTAATAATTTTTAAAATGTCAACAAGTCTGCCATAATGATAATAAGTGATGTAATGTCTAAAATCACTTTGTCATTCTATGAAGGATCACAATAATCCCGTGAAAGGAAAATAAGAGGCCCCATTAACATCCCTACTCCACGGGGGTGTTGGAGAGAATAGTGGCTTAGTTCAAGTATGTATAGCTAGTAAATGATGAGTTTGAACTTGAATCCAGGCTTTCAGATTCTCAAATCTTTCTACAAGACTGTATTGGCATTGGAACTTGTCAGTAAGCCAGAACTCACAACTTACTAGGAATCAGGAGGGGCTTGTAGTTACTCCCCACAACTCTCCAGGGAGCCAATGAGATGCAATGAGATGGACAGCATCAGACATCCTTCTGGGAGCCAAATAATCATCAAATAATAAAGATAATAGCATAATAAAGCTTCTGCTCTCCCAAAGCATTACCATATGTTGATATAAAACACAAATAGAGGGAATCGAATTCCCAAAGATAGTCAGGCATTATTTGATCACAAATAATATTTTAACACTTTTGTGAATGTAAAAGAAAAATATAATTCAGTGGATAATCTCAAAGTCTTATGAAAAAGAGTAGATTTTTTTGTCTTGGGTTGGGGGAGAATGTCAAATAAGTAAACTATCACCAAGAACAGCAGCTTATTATGCACCAGGAAAAATGCTAAGAACTTTCCATGCATTATCTCACTTAATACTTGATAACAACCCTCTGCTGAAAGTACTATTATTTTACAAAAGGGGAACTGAAGCTTACATAAGATTGTTTGCCCAAAGTTACACAGTTAGTAAGTGGCAGATGCTACTTCATACCAGTTTCCAGATTTAAAAAAGATAACTGTCACACTAGCACTGAAATACATATTAAAAACAAACAAATAAACAATGCCATAGCTTCTCTCCTCTCAAACCCTTGTGAAATGAAAAGTGTATTTTATTTTATGTAAAAAAAATTTTAACATCTTTATTGGAGTATAATTGCTTTACAATGCCATGTTAATTTCTGCTTTATAACAAAGTGAATCAGCTATATGTATACATATAGCCCCACATCTCCTCCCTCTTGTGTCTCCCTCCCACCCTCCCTATCCCACCCCTCTAGGTGGTCACAAAGCACCAAGGTGATCACCCTGTGCTATGTGGCTGCTTCCCACTAGCTATCTATTTCACGTTTGGTAGTGTATATATGTCCATGCCACTCTCTCACTTCATCCCAGCTTACCCTTCCCCCTCCCCATGTCCTCAAGTCCATTCTCTACATCTGCATCTTTATTCCTGTCCTGCCCCTAGGTTCTTCATAACCATTTTTTTTTAGATTCCATATATATGTGTTAGCATATGGTATTTGTTTTTCTCTTTCTGACTTACTTCACTCTGTATGACAGACTCTAGGTCCATCCACCTCACTACAAATAGCTCAATTTCGTTTCTTTTTATGGTTGAGTAATATTCCATTGTATACATGTGCCACATCAAGAAGTGTATTTTAAAGCCTTGCCTCAAAGCTGTGCTCTTGTTTACAATCCTTCTAGTTACAGCTGATACAGATGGTTTTGAAATCTGCACCCAGATGAACTTAAAATGCCCTCTCCTTTCCTTGCTCAAAGAAGAACATTGCAAAACCTATTAAATGCAAAAAGAGAAATGGTTTGAGCAATTATAGAATGACTTTGGGCTGTGTAGGCAAATAATCAAGATAATTCCTATCTTACTCCCTTGACTTAGTTAAGTTATTTTCCGACCTGATTCACCTAAGTAATAGCGTCCACCTTTGGCCCTGTTCACCTGGCGTAGGTGAACATCATTCTGATCCAGTTTGGCTGCCTTGATAAGGAAACATCTACCTTCCGCACAAAGGTGGAAATAATGACAGATGTGCAACTAGCACTTGGGATCTGAAGTCAGCGTCAACCACTATGCTTGCTGAATTATGACTGCATTTAGACACTCCAGGAACTTTACAATTTGGGGAGGCAGCTGTGATGTGGTGGGTACACGTCTAAGTTCTGGCTGTTCCTCACCAGCTGGGTGTCATCACGGCCGAGCCGCCTGACCTCTAGGGACCTCCCTGTTTTTATCTGATAATTAAGCCTCACTAATGCCTACTTCATAGGGGATAATAAGGTTTCTGGATTCATCAACCACAATGCAGCCCACAAACATTAGGTGCTTTATTGTTGTAATTACTGTAATTACTATGGATTCTAAAATCAGCTTCATTTCTGGGTTGCTCATAAACCAAACAAAAGAAAGCCATGGGAGTTTTTTCACTCTGACTTTTAGGCTGAATGTTGGGAAATACTGAAACTTCTAGTCCACGTGAATCTCAATGAGTTTGAGAAAACTGGTGGCCACATTATCACGTGAGATGCTAATCATAAGTGGAGTGAGCTTAGCTGAGGACTATGACCTCTGTCATTACTTCACCCTCTCAACTTGTAGTCACTGTGACTTTTCTCTTTCACTAAGCAGGGTCCATGCAATACCTTTAGACCTTGTAAGATGAAAACCTTTGCAGGTGAGACCTCTAATTTCCCCTAGGAAAGCTGGCTCACATTTCACATATTGTATATTGGGCCGAACCTCTAATACTTTCCTTGAGGACCCGGAAACATTTAATGTGTTAACATTAAGCACAAAGTAAATTTTCACCTTCTGGCATGTTCTTTTGTGTCTGCACATAACCTGGCTGCTTTAGGGTTTTGGGTTTTTCTATTAATATCAATATTATATTATTAATGCTGTTACCATGAGGCTTTTCTAAAGTACCAAAAAAAGTTACCTCAGTATTTAGAAGAAAGTCACCCAGAAAAAAAAAATGTTTTCCCCATAAGCTGCAAAGCTCAGTCAAATTTGTCCATAGTATATTATCTGGGAGCCTGGTTTTTCCTTTCTCTGTCTCCCTGTGCTCAGTAGGCCAGTGGGCTGAGCACATACAGGGAACCTGTCTAATTCCCTTAAGCCAGCTGTGAAGGGAGGGAGGCCACATAAGTGGATCCACTGGTCACAGAGACAGCAACACAGAGAATTTAACACAGAGCTCGACACAAATCAGTCACTTGATTAAAGTCTGATAGACTGAATTAGTCTAGACACTTACAAGTTAGGGGCCCAAAATACTCAGCAAAATTATGTGCTATTCAAAGTAGCACAGGTCACTCTGTAGCTGAAGATGCTTCTATGCCCAACTATTAACAAAATCTGGGAACTTGTTGTTTTATGCACCTTGCTTAGAGGGAGTAGGTATGCACTATTACTTTTATCTTTTTTTTTTTTTTTTGCGGTACGCGGGCCTCTCACTGTTGTGGCCTCTCCCGTTGCGGAGCACAGGCTCCGGACGCGCAGGCTCAGCGGCCATGGCTCACGGGCCCAGCCGCTCCGCGGCATGTGGGATCTTCCCAGACCCGGGCACGAACCCGTGTCCCCTGCATCGGCAGGCGGATTCTCAACCACTGCGCCACCAGGGAAGCCCTACTTTTATCTTTGAAAGGGGGCTCAGGTGACCTCAAACTTCTGACTGTCTGGGGAACAAAGCTCAATCTTTACACTAAATCAATTATTAAAAATGCAGGCTGTGCATCTGACATTCAATTTCTGAATGTCCTATGTCTCCTGTAATTCACTGATTCACATTCTGGCAAATACAGAGTTTACTGGGATTCCCAAATGTCAGTGGTTCTCAAACTCAGAATTGCATAGAACTATCTTGGAGGCTTGTTAAAAACAGAGATGCCCGAATTCCACTCTTGCAGATTCTGAGATTCTGATTTGTAGGTTTGGGTCTTTTTCTTCCTCCAAAGTTTTCACTGAGACATTTTTTTTTGGTGGTAAATTCAGGAACTTGCAAATACAACTCAGTGACCTAGGAGAAGGTTCCTCGGATGTGGACAGCGGATGACAGAGGCAAGTCAATAGATTCTCCTTTTCCCTTAACAACCAAGAGACTCTTCTATAACAAGGTCTTGTTTTAATCAGGTCCTCGGATGGTGCAGAGGCACCTTGGAATTTGAGAACCACTATATACAACACAAGAAAACAGAAAATAACTCATTTCTTTTTGGGGTTTCAGGGCAGTTCAGAGACAGAGAGAGAAATCAGCGTATCACCTAGGGATATTGTTAAAGTACAGATTCTGATTCATTCTGAGATGCTGCATTTTTAACATTTCCGGTGATGTGGCTTCTGCTGGTCCCTGGAACACACTTTGAGTAACAAGGGTCAAGAGCATAGGCTGGGGGGCTGGGCAGGGGGGAGGAGTTCCACAAACCTGGATCACATCCTGCTTCTTCACTTTACTAACTGTGTGATGTTGGGCTGGTTACTTAACCTCTCTGGCCTGTTTCTTTATCTGAAAAATGGGGGTTGAAGGGAGCAAAGAATAGTACCGATCCAGAGTACTGGGGTGAGAACTGTGTCACAGCACTGGTAACACAGTACCAAGCACATAGTAACAAAATGACAAACTAACAAATGGAACTCTACCATCGAAAAAGTTATCAACTTCTCATTTTAAGAGTTAAGCTTGCAGGCTCATGAAAGCCATCTGAATGACTATTTCTGGCCTGGTAGTCATCAGTTGCTGCCTTGCTTCGCCAAATTATAGTTTAGCCTCAACTTGGCTTTCCGGTCATGGGCTTGAGCTGAGCAGGATAAGGCACGGAGGACTGGGGCCTCCTTTTCAGATCGTGGGTGCTCACTGGGCTGCTGCCCACCCACTGGGTCTGGAAGCGCAGGGGTCACGATGGGACTAGGCCATTTCTTTTCCATGGCGGTTGCTATTTCCAGTCCATGTTTATGAGATACACATAATTTTAAGACTTTACCAAGAGAGAGCCTTCCCTCTGTGGTTGATTTACAGAGTCATATTTACCCTCTTATTACAAGTCAGCGTTCTGGGCTTTGACTCCCCTGGGGTTCCCGTGGCTTGCTCCTGGGACAGTCAGGGGGATAACCCTGGTCAAATCTGCTGACCATGCCATTCCAAGCTAGTAGACTTGGCTTCCTTGCCCCTTATGCCAAGCGTTTGGTTGGGTTTGGAAGTGGCTGGAGCAGAATCCTGCTTCTCTGAAAGAAATCTGCTTCTTGCTGTGGGTTGCCTGCTTTTAAAACTCTGAATGCTCTGGAACAAGGGCCTGGTGCTAGGGTTGTCACAATTAGAGAGTGGAGTCTGTCACCAGGAGAGCCAATGACCAATACCCCAGCATTCTTGAAGGGCCAAGAGAATGATTATGCTAAAATATGTCTCATGGAATTTTAGAGCAACACATAACTCAGGGTTCCAACAACAGTAAGATGTTCAAACCATTAGCTTGTGTTATCAACATTCTCACATGGAGTCATTTTAAGCACCTCACTCTACTTTCTCCAGCTCACATTTCCTATCTGAATACTCCATGCATCCTAGCCTTCGATCTGGGGAAGCAAGACTCTTTTCCTGTGATTAGGTACCCTGGTAGCCAGAGGGAATTCTTCCAGGCATGGATATTCTTTCATGAATGACTCAGTATTATTGTTCTTTTTAAACCATCACTCACAACTAAGATGACTTTTCCTTTATTTATTTATTTATTTATTTATTTATTTTGTGGTACGCGGGCCTCTCCCTGTTGTGGCCTCTCCCGTTGCGGAGCACAGGCTCCAGACGCGCAGGCTCAGTGGCCATGGCTCATGGGACCAGCTGCTCCGTGTTATGTGGGATCTTCCCGGACCGGGGCACAAACCCGTGTCCCCTGCATCGGCAGGCGGACTCTCAACCACTGTGCCACCAGGGAAGCTCTCCTTTATTTTAAATAAGCTTATAATTAGCTAAATACTTTCATAGATATGAGGTAAAGGGAAAATTGTTGGTTCTTCCTTTTCTTGTCCTCCCATCCCTCCCTACTATTTGGCACCAGTTTAGGGAATTTGCAGATAGGATACGGAGACCTTCCAAGAATTCCACTGATAATGGGGGCAAGAAAATGGATTCTCTCTCCTCTTTTCTTAGAAGCCAAAACCCCAATCCTGACAGCCAGGAAGCAGGTAGGTACCTCCTCACACATCAGAAGAGGGCTCCTGGACTCCCCTGGTGGTGCAATGGTTAAGAATCTGCCTGCCAATGCAGGGGACATGGGTTGTGATCCCTGGTCCAGGAAGATCCCACATGCCACGGAGCAATGAAGCCCATGCGCCACAACTACTGAGCCTGCATACTGTAACTACTGAAGCCCTAGCACCTAGAGCCCGTGCTCCGCCACGAGAGAAGCCACCGCAATGAGAAGCCCGCGCATCTCAACGAAGAGTAGCCCTCACTTGACGCAACTAGAGAAAGCCTGCACAAAGCAGTGAAGACCCAACACAGCCAAAAAACAAAAAACAAACAAACAAACAAAAAAAAACCAGAAGGCTCCTGTGCCTTTGATTCCCCAGGGAAGCAACAGAAACACTCTTCCTGGATTTCCTGGTAAGTGGCTAGGAGTTTGGTGGCCCTGGGCTCAGTACTGCTGTGCATGAGAGCACAGTACTTCCCCATCTGGACCACACCTGGGGGCTCCTGAAATAAGGACCACTGGGCCCTCTCAACTAAACAGGTAGTAGGCTTGAGAGAAGGGAGTTGTATAGATGGAGGTGAGGAAGGACACCTTCTTTGTCTAAGGAAAACATTAGCCTCCTGGTACAAAGGGGATACTTGAGCTGATAAAAGGCTTTATTCCCTTGCAAGAAAGAGTACCTTCTGTAGAATCCCAAGCGCAATCACAGGGGAAAGTGAGGAACAGGGAGCAAAGAGGAATCTGAGAGAGGAGGCAACCCATGGGTAAAGTTGGGTCCCTGGGGAGGGGAAAACAGGTTCTTTAGACCATGTGAAAAAGTATATGGCAGGTGGGTTCTCAGTCCTGAAATTTGGTTAAACCAAACGAGATTAACAAAAATAGAGGAAGGGCTTCCCTGGTGGTGCAGTGGTTGGGAGTCCGCCTGCCGATGCAGGGGACACGGGTTCGTGCCCCGGTCCGGGAAGATCTCACATGCCGCGGAGCAGCTGGGCCCGTGAGCCATGGCCGCTGAGCCTGCGCGTCCGGAGCCTGTGCTCCGCAACGGGAGAGGCCACAACAGTGAGAGGCCCGCGTACCGCAAAAAAATAAATAAATAAATAAAGAGGAAAACTGCTGTTTCTGATGTGGGTCATAGGGGTCATAGTCATTTAATGAACATACCTGCACTGAATATTTAGCTCAGGGATTCCATGGCAATTAAAAAAATTAAAATGTACACTGAAGAAAAAGCAAGATTCCTCAGTCTTTTCCCTTAATACAGTGATTATTATTATTTTAAAGCAAACCCATTGTGGAAGCCCATAGCTTTGCCAGCAAAAACAACGTCCTGCTATCGTTAAAAGTATGTTACAATTTGTGGCTATGTACCCAGCATTTGACATGGAGTGGTGTTCTATTTCAACCCAAATTTAATTACATGCTCCTTTTATATATTGTGGATGGCTCACAGTAGCAGAATTATTTTGCCTGGTGAAAAACTGGCCATGACTTGTCATAATGGGCTGGTTTATAGAACCACTGAAGTATAGTTACTGCCCATCATTCAGGAATTATGGCACCATAACAACCCTTTATTTACATATACTGCTGAGACAGTAAAAACAGCAAATAGATTTCTTAAATCGAGACAGCGGAAATTTCCCCCCAGGGCACTTGGCCCTCATTGTGGCAGTAACATATGCAAGTCTAAGTAACTTCGTTGTCTGTGTTTCGGCACTGCATCATTTCACGGGCAGTTTATAACATTCTAATAATAAAATCGACTCTACATTTGGAGTTGGGCTTCACGAACATTAGATGGTATTGCACACAGCAGAACCTCTAAGTGATTTGTGGGGAAGGTTTAAATTTGGTAATCACACTCCCACTGAGAGGCTCTGCAGAGGGGCTAAAGTGGAATCAGTAGTTAGGCTGTTGCGGTGGCAAAGCCTTCAGCCAGGAGAGCGCCTGACCTAGTTTACATCAACACAGATCCTGCATCTGGGTAAAGTCAGGGATGCTTTCATCGTCAGACTCCTAGGACTTAAATAACCTTGACTTTTCCCTCAAACAATAGAAACCCTCTATAAATCTACACCACTCCTCCCCTCTTTTTTGGCCTACCCTGTTCTTTCTTTCCTCTTCACGATGTATCTCTGGGGGGAATTTTATAGGGGTAAAGTATCATTGCCCTCACTGACTGGTTTGTCCTGATATTTCATGTAAATTGCCCTCTCCTTATTCTTGACTTTCTAATCCTTCATAGAGCTGTCCCTAGACTTATTTGTAATACACACGTTTTAAAAGCATGCTCTAAAACTATACTTCTATTTTAAAACCATGCTCTAAAACTATACTTCTATTTCTGGGGTGGTGGGTTCACCCCACACACCGTTTAGCTTCTAGTAAAGATATATGGCTACTTGTGAAAGGATAGTGCATGGATGTCATAACTCAGACTGCTACCCATTGTTCTGCAGTGACTTGCAAGTGGTCCAAAGGAGCAGATACTTAAAAGGAGATCCTATTCCTCCAGGCTGCTGAGGCCTGGAAGGGTGTGGAGTGGGCAGGTAAGGGGGCAGCCGTGCCAGCATCTTCTGGGCTCCTGCAGCCAGCTCACTGCGCCTGTGGGATGCTGCAAACGGATTGGCTAAACTGGACGTTCCTGTAATTGTCAAGCTTTGTGACTTCCTTAAAGGGGATTAAGAAGCTGGGCCAGCATCATGGGTGCATACACCCCTCTGGGAGAGCACTTGGGTTGGTCATGCTTGTGAGAGCGAGTCCCCCTTCAGGTCTGCCCCCCATCCCCCCACCCCCCTACCTCCCCCCCGACCCCCGCCCGGCAGGGGCAGGGTGCCCAGGGCGCAGGTGCACTCACCCCCGGAGGGCAGTCCAGCGCAGCTGCCTCCGTGCTGGCAGGGGCTGCGCTCGCAGGCGTCAGGGTAAAGCACGCAGCCCAGCTTCAGCTCGGTCAGGCCCACCACCTCGGCGAAGCTGCTGCGCTTGTTCTGCAGCGGCAGTTCGTTGTTATTCAGCACCACGGAGTCCAGGCAGCCCTGGAAGCCGCTCAGCACCTGCGTGACCCGCGTGTCGGTCAGGCTGCGGATGTTATCCGCCTGCACCAGGGCCCCGAAGTAGATGGTACTCTCGGTGCTCAGCGTCTGGAAGTAGAGGGGCGCCCTGCGCCGCTCCACGTAGCTGTCGTCCAGGGACAGGCTCGTGAAATTGCGGTTGAGCTCCAGGAAGACCGAGTGCCAGCTCCCGTCGTTGACAGCGCGGCCCGAGATGCCCAAGATTCCGGGGCCGCTGCCGCAGTCCAGCTGGAACCACAGCTTGCCGTCCACGATCTGTGCGGGAACGAACACCGCAGCGCTTTTTAATATGCATCTGGCAATAAGTTCCTGGACACCCTGTTCCCAACCAGCCTGGGCTTTAGAATGGACAACAATTTTGATCCAGCCATAAATCTGCTGTGGTTTGATTTTTTTTTTTCGGAGGGGTGGGTTACGCGGGCCCCTCACCGCTGTGGCCTCTCCCGCTGCGGAGCACTGGATCCGGACGCGCAGGCTCAGCGGCCATGGCTCACGGGCTCAGCCGCTCCGCGGCATGTGGGATCTTCCCGGACTGGGGCATGAACCCGTGTCTCCTGCATCGGCAGGCGGACCCTCAACCACTGCGCCACCAGGGAAGCCCATGTGGTTTGATTTTTAATAATCACTCTCCCTCCTCATTATATGCCGTGCAAATGCATGCCTGATATTTCACAAATCTTCTCGTAATTAGCAATATGAGCACAGGTTCAGAAAGCCACACTTACATATTTAAGAATGCTCCTATTCTTTCCGTCTTCATCCTTTAAATATTCACAGCTATTTCTTGTTTAGGGAGTCTGTTTATTCTCTGCGCCCTTCCTAGTTACTACCAGCACAGGAATGATTTCTGTGGACTCATTACTATTAATTACGAATATTTATTGAACATCTACCATGTGCTAAGCAATGTGCTAGGTGCTATGGGGACCACTGTTAGCAAAAGGAGTTACCACCTCTGCCCTCGTGGGGCTTATATTTGAGTGGGGGAGATGGCTATTAATCAGATCAGCACAGAAATACACATATACTCCCCAGGTAAGTTTGTGTGACTGTGCTGTAGGGGAGAGAAAGAGGCCAGGTAGATTTCTTACTTCCCAGCTTCATACATATTTAAGATGTAAAAACCCTCCTATTAAACACTAGCCATCTTCTTAAAACAGTTCTTCAGGACTGCTGCTCATCATTTAGGTTAAGATTATCTCACAAAGTGCTCAGGGCTTGGCCATCTGCTAAGAAGGTATGTATATTTGATGACCTCTGGAACTCCAGAAGGATCTGGTTAACTGTTTACACCTTGGAGATACTTCCAGCCCCTGGTCTGGGGTCAGCTACAACAGAGACTTGCCTGCTTTTTTTTTATTGCACTGGTGCAGGGAGGGCATCCAAGTCCCCCCACCCTCAGCAGCCTGACCCCAGAGGGACACCAAAGTCAGGAAAGCGTGCTACTGAAGGATGCTGGCGAATTGAAAGCTGTTGGGCAGGTACAGGTCCTTCATGGAGACCCAGGTTCAACTGTTGCCGAGGAGACAGGCTGGCCTCTGAATCCTCTGCCGTCCACCTTCATCTGCATCTCTCAGAAATGCAAGATGGTTTGAGGATCCAGGGATTGAGGGCTGGGCCCATGTCTAGTCAACAAATTGTTATTGGTTCATGAAGGAATTCACAGCTAGAAAACTGTGAAACAGAAGCTACTTTTCTGGTCTTTGTCCATGACCCAGCAAAAGGATCTTGTGGAGGCCAGTGTCTCAGTCATGCCAGGGCAGCTGGCCTTTGCTTAGGATCTATGTATAGTCTTATGTGAAAACCTGGGCAGAGAACATGAACTTGTGGATAAAGAGAAGGGAAGGGACAGAAGCGGAGGGAAGACAGACCTCCCAGGCACTAAGTGCCAAGGAGGTACAAATGTCAAGTGAATTCGTAGAAATAAACTGAGCCAGTCTTTCCAAAATGCGTTTGGCTACTGATAGATCTGTTAGGAATGATCACAACATCACCCACCCTCACAAATGGGGTGTTTTTCTATGCTTCAGTATCTTCTGCAGACAGCTAATTCTTTTTTTTTTTTTTTTTTTTTGGCGGTACGCGGGCCTCTCACCGTTGTGGCCTCTCCTGTTGCGGAGCACAGGCTCCGGACGCGCAGGCTCAGCGGCCATGGCTCACGGGCCCAGCTGCTCTGCGGCATGTGGGATCTTCCCGGACCGGGGCACGAACCCGTGTCTCCTGCATCGGCAGGTGGACTCTCAACCACTGCGCCACCAGGGAAGCCCAGGCAACTAATTCTTAGGGACTCTCATTACTGCCCCTATGGCTCCATGAATTTGTTGTCACCCTCTCTTCCTGCATGTAAAGTTTATGCCACATAAATGTGTGTATATGAAAGGCAGGGGGCTCTGTGAACCAGGCAGAGCCTTGGGAATTTAGAAATGAGAAATCTAATTCTGGCTTTGTCATGTATCATCCAGGTCCCTTGGAGAGCATTGGTTGGCCCCTCTGGGTTTGAGACCCCTTCTATGGAAAGCAGAGATAACTGCTGTGACTTATTTTACAAGGAGACTGACTGTGTCCACTGCAGAACGGTCAGCCTCCTCATTCACAGTTAGTACATACATCCTGCGCTCTGTAATGCAAATGTACGAATGTGCAAAGACTGGAGACAAATTTTAATTTTCTTTTCAGAGACCTTTCATGTGTAATCTTTGCTGTTGCCTTTGTCATTTTTTCTGTTGTTGTTCTACAAAATGGACTGAATGAATATTGTAAATCATGCCAGAATACTTGCTCAGGGACAACTCCTGGGTAATATCCATATCTTTATTTCAGTGTAAGTAATCAAATGGTCAAATGTGACTTTAGGGACTACCTGCCTCTGGCACAGTCCATCTGCTGTTCTGCTCAGTGGCTACAGAGTGGGGTCCCCAGTCTATCAAGGAAAATCTTGTGGTGAGGGTGCAGTTCATCTAAGGTTTGGAAAAGGATGTATTCAATTAATGTATTACTTGGTCCATTCCCCTCCCTAACGCCCTACCTCTTGGGATAATAACCAAGTTACAAACTCATCCAGGAGAACTGATGTGGCTCTGACAGCCTCACATACATCGACGTTCTATCACTAAGGAACATAAAATTCTCCCATGGTAACACCGAGCATGGTTAAGTTTCCCTTTATCTTTCCTGTTGAAAAAAATAAGAGCGGCAACACCGCTGAATGAATAGAAAGCCAGATGCCTACATGAGCCTCAGGCTTTTGAAAACAAAAATGATTCGTACCTTCAAAATTCTAGGAGTTTGGAGTTATAAGCCTTGTCTAGATGACAAACAAGAATGTTGATGCCAAAAGCTACCTTGCAAAAAGTTAATATTTGGCCATTTCACAAGTATATTATGCCAGGGAGAGGAAAGAACACTTTCATATCTGAGTCCTCTCATCTTGGAAAATTATGCGCTGATCATATTTAGTTTTTCTGTCTTCAGAATAGGGTTTAGCCAGTTTTAAAGGATCTCTGTTTTAAGAGGACAAAGCTTTCTCAAAGCAGAGGGCAAGTTATTTTAATAGAAACTGAGGTGTGCATGAAACTGTAAGAAAAGTCTACAGGGCTTCCCTGGTGGCGCAGTGGTTGAGAGTCCGCCTGCCGATGCAGGGGACACGGGTTCGTGCCCCGGTCCGGGAAGATCCCACGTGCCACGGAGCGGCTGGCCCCGTGAGCCATGGCCGTTGGGCCTGTGTGTCCGGAGCCTGTGCTCTGCAACGGGAGAGGCCACAACAGTGAGAGGCCCGCATACCGCAAAAAAAAAAAAAAAAAAAAAAGAAAAAAAGAAAAGTCTACAGCAAGGATCTGAATGATGTGCGGGGGACGGGGGAGGGGCAGAGGCACGTAAGCAATGTGTTCAATGAAATGCATAATTCAGAGTGTGGCCCTACTGTTATGAAATACGCAGGTGTTCAGGGTTGTCTGAAATCAGTGATGTGCTTTAACCTGGAACTTCTGTGGCCTGGAGCTTGGGAGACAAGCTATCAGAGCTGTAAGAAGTCATCTTGTAGGAAAGTAGGATTTTGAGTAAAAAGTATGAATTATGGCATAAAGTCTTACTGCTTCACATTGTTCATGTGTGGCTCTAGCAAATGCACCATCATGATAAAACTTTTAAGAGGGTTATTAAATATTCTTTGAAAAGCGAACTTCTTGAAAACCTATTTTTAAGGCAGCCATGAATAGCTATCTGGCATACAGTAGATGCTCAAAAAATACACTTTGAATGAATACATGAGTGAATAAATCTCAGTCCTTCAAATCTCTTCTTTTGATAAACACTGTTGTACTCCTGACCTGCTTACCACCGCCAGAGGGCCAGGTCCACTACTGATTAGTTTAGGCAAGTCAATGATTCTCTCTGAATCTCAGGTTCCTCACAGGCGAAAAAGTAGGCACTCACATCTATGCACAGGAGAGTGAGAATAAAAATATATGTACGTGAAAGTGCTTCATAAACTCTTAGGTATTTCATTATTACTATAATGTGTAATTATAAGTTAGCTCACTTCTCAGTGATATGCTTTCATATATCCTTGAAACTCTGGAATCTTGTGAGGTCTTCCGTGTTACTCTTCTAATCCGTGTTGCAAGGAGCTGGCTCTTCCAAGTGGACTGTTTTATAAACCAAATGAGCTTTCCTTGACTATCTTCCTCTTAGTCCTGGGGTCTTAACTAGCCATGTCTGAGAATCATCAAAATGAAGCCATGTTTCATCTATAACTTTCCCCAAAGATCAAATGTGATATTTCTAGATTAACAAGCAAGTACTTCTTGTGCTTCTGCTATAATATTGCACCTGAGAGACTAACATAGGGAAAAAGTTACTTGTGTCTCTCCTGGTGATCTGACATGTTTCTTTTATAGGTTCGAGGACAGCCACAGAATCTATCCCACCATTTTCATCCTGACTTTGGCTGCCAGGGAATTCAGAGTTATAGTTTGTGTTCAACTAACCCCTGGTATAGATTTTTCAATGATGATATTCTGTCCGTCCCTATTTCATTGGTTGAGTCTTAACCTTTCGTTTTCATCTTTTTTAAAATTCAAGTATAATTGACTTATTATATTAGGTTCAGGTGTGCCACATGATTCAATATTTTTATACATTACAAAATGATCATCAGCGATAAGTCTGGTTACCATCTGTTGCCATACAAAGTTACTACAATATTAATGACTACATTCCCTACACTGTACATTACATCCTCATGACTTATAACTGGAAGTTGGTACCTCCTAATCCCCTTCCCCTATTTTACCTATCCTTGCTTTCAGCTTAATGGTGCTTTGATTTTATTGCATTTGCGTATTTATGGTAAGCCTGGAATCTCTTTTGGAAGAAGACAGGGTATCAATGGTGAACAGAAGAATGAGCGCCTTTACTGCTGCTAAAAGACAGTGGTGCTCCTTGTCCATGAGAATGTTCACTTCCCGAGGTCTCCATGCAGTTCTTCAACTGTCTTGAAGGGGTGCCCTTCACCCCACAGATCATCTTAAGTACTTTTTAGGGAATGTGCTTTAACCGGGAAAATATAAACAACCAAGAGGTGCAGTTTAAACAAAGCATTTCAGCGTAGTCATTGAACCAAAGTGCAAAGCACATACTGTACCTAAAGCCAATGAAATTAAATCTTGCATGAGGCTGAAAATGTTAAGCAAACAGATTCAAATCCCCTAAGTGGATATTCCTGGCAACTGTAGGAAAGTATCTGCAGTAGGTCAGTACAGCTCTGTCCGGCTTTGGGCAAAGCCAACATATGAAAAGCAAACTTACAGAACAGACAGTTTCAGCGTGATTATTCACAACACAAAGGCACTAATGGAACGGTTCCTTCAAATAGCAACCATCCCTAGTTTATTAGAATTCCATTTATAGAGATTCAATTTACACAACTTTCAGAAACACGCTTGTTTCACGAAATACAATATACCTTAGGAGCTAGCGCGGACTAAAAGGTTTAATTATTCTTCTTTCCCATCTCCAGGGTTCTGAACATTTTAGACACTTGCCAGTGAAGTGTCGAATGGCAAGCTCCATTTTAGGATCAAGTCATTCACGTCCAGTGTTTTTGTTCTCTTTCAAATTTAATGCCATTTAAGAGAATTGCTAATAGAAAGTATTTGCCTCCTAAGGATGCTCAGCAACAAGCTTTACTAAAGCTTGAAGGGAAGAGGTGGAAGGTCAGCGACACCCAGGCAGAGCCCCTGGGAGCTGGTACGTCTGAATGGGCAGAGCACCTTCCCAGTAATTATACAAACCCCACTGCTCAGGGCTAGTTGGGGAGTGAGCTAAGGACCCTAGGCAGGTTGCTTCACAGGCTAGGAGGTTAAAAAGACAGCACTTAGGTTTTTGAATTTATATTCTTCCACCATGAAGATCTGGTTTGAATTCATTGTTTTCTAAAACTGTGCGTCCAGAGTGTTTATCTTGTTTGCTTTTGAAAACACTGCTTTCCTAACAGAGCTGAAATGATTCTCTGAGTTGAATGAGTCAGGGTATTGGGAGATTGCCCATGAAAATGGCCAACTTTAAACTCCAGCTCTGTGCTCACTCCCTCTGGACACCAAGTAATACCTGGCAGTACCAGAAGCAGGTACATAAAGGTCTATGTGGTAGGAGGAGCCACTGGCATTTAATGTTCTACATACTTTCCTCCCTCCAGGATTAAAGCCTGGGGCATCTCATCAACTTGGATGTGACCTAGAAATCAAAGAACAGAAGCTAAAAAGGCCCACCATGATCCCAGTTAAGCTTAGTGGCAGAACAGTAGGAAGGAGAAAATCGCCAGCCATTTCCACTTGGATGGGCATCTCCTACTGGACTGACTTCACCCATCTCTGAACACACTTACGGTGGGCTGGCATAGCAGCCTGGTGAGAATAACATTCAATTAAACACGTCTTTCTCCTACTTTTCCCTTCTCCTCTAATCCTAGAAGGCTTAATCTGGTCTACAGATGCCCAGATGTGATTCTGGATAAAATGAGTTATAGTTACAAAACTGAGAACTGGGGAGAGCATGGAGATGAAGAGCGTGGTGTGAGAGACACTGGAAGGCAGGTCCAGACCTGCCACTTATTAGCTGTACAACTCTGGGTAAATAACTTAACCTCTCTGAACCTCTATATGCTCCTTGATCAAATGGGGCTGATCATATATAGATAACACATTTATTATATTAGCTTTATGATACAAATCAAATGAGGCACGTCACACTCTTAGTATTATTGTTGTTTTTATGAAGGGACCAGAAGCTCTGACCTGACTACAAATGCCAGACTTGCTCTAAAGCAGTGGTCCCCAGCCTTTTTGGCACCAGGGACCAGTTTTGTGGAAGACAATTTTTCTGCAGACGGGCTGGGGTAGGGTTCGGGTTGGGGAGATGGTTCAGGAGGTAATGCGAGCGATTGGGGGGAAGGTTCAGGTGGTAATTGGAGCTATGGGGGGGATGGTTCAGGCAGTAATTGGAGCGATGGGTGGGATGGTTCAGGAGGTAATGCGAGCGATGGGGGGGATGGTTCAGGCGGTAATGTGAGCGATGGGGGGGATGGTTCAGGCGGTAATTGGGCGATGGGGGAATGGTTCAGGCGGTAATTGGAGTGATGGGGGGGATGGTTCAGGAGGTAATGCGAGCGATGGGGGGGATGGTTCAGGCGGTAATTGGGCGATGGGGGGGATGGTTCAGGCGGTAATGTGAGCGATGGGGGGGATGGTTCAGGCGGTAATTGGAGTGATGGGGGGAATGGTTCAGGCGGTAATTGGAGCGATGGGGGGGATGGTTCAGGAGGTAATGCGAGCGATGGGGGGGATGGTTCAGGCGGTAATTGGAGCGATGGGGGGGATGATTCAGGCGGTAATTGGAGCGATGGGGGGGATGGTTCAGGCGGTAATTGGAGCGATGGGGAGCGATGGGGAGTGCCAGATAAAGTTTAGCTCACCCGCCTGCCACTCACCTCCTGCTGTGCAGCCTGGTTCCTAACAGGCCGCAGACTGGTACCCGTCCACGGCCCAGGGTTTGGGGACCCCTGCTCTAAAGGAAATCTGGTGCCTTTGGAGGGTTTCTGAGACTGGGCATGTTTTAAAAATTGGGCTACTTGGGCCATAAGAGGGCATATGGAATCATCTGCAGCCCAGATATCCAGCTTCTTCGCTGAGCAAGAACACAAGTGACCTTCAGGGGTCATTGGGGATAGACCCGTGTGGTAGAAGAGGATACAGTCAGTGTTTTGAAAGGACCACCCTGCCGTGGAATTGATTAGGAAACACATTCTAATCAACTGTTGAGTGATTACAACTCAGAGGAGGCCGGGTCTTGAACCTACTCTAGAGATAGGTGCCCCAGTCTCCGAAGAGCTAATTTTGAAGCTGAATGTACAAAAGGAAATGGGGTGTTGGAATACTTCCCAGTTCTGCTGCTGCTCCCCTGGCCCTAAAGTCGGCTTCTGGTTTCTGAATTTAAAAGACAAAATGATTTCAGACCCCAATCCAAGAGCCAAAATACTAACATGAGAACTGACTGCAGGAAAAGATAACCTATTTTAATTACCTTTAGAATGATGCAGGGATTTGCTCTGGTGTACATTATAATCCCATTGCTTTGCAGTGTTCGCAGACGCAGGGCCAGTTTAAAGTCCTCTTCTTTGCTATTTTCAGAAAGCCGGTATTTGATGTAACTGTTTCCAGCAAAGCTGAGAGAAGTGTGCCCTGAAAAGACCATGATGAGGAGATACAGATACTTTTAACATCCAGAAACGAGCAGGGACACATGAAATCACCCAACAACTACCAAGCAAGTGGATGAAAGACCATGGGAAGTTAGGGAAGGCACTGAGGAGAAACCATTTTGGATTAAAAACTGTTTCTCCATTTCAGGTCACACTCTAATTTCAAAGTGAAAAAAAAAAATCTTAGTTCTCTCATGTCAAGGGCAACTTAATATGTTCTCTAACCTGAATTTTCTTAGTGTCACTAAATTCCCAATTCCTATTTTCTAAAAATAGCACTATTAAAAGATATCCCTTTATGCCCACCCTCATCACTTAGATATTTAAGAATTTTCAGTTCTGTGAAACAAGGGAAAGACAAAACCATTCTCAAAGAATATCCAGGGCTTCCTGGGGGCACAGTGGTTGAGAGTCCTCCTGCCAATGCAGGGGACACGGGTTCGTGCCCTGGTCCAGGAGGATCCCACATGCCGCGGAGCGGCTGGGCCTGTGAGCCATGGCTGCTGAGCCTGTGTGTCCGGAGCCTGTGCTCCGCGAAGGGAGAGGCCACAACAGTGAGAGGCCCGTGTACTGAAAAAAAACAAAAAAAGAAAAAAAGAATATCCATATTCCCCAAGTATCCTAATGCAAAACAGACAACTTAGGTCATTTGCACAAATGTTGATAAGGATAATGATATAAAGGAAGTTCATGTCTTGTGCAGTCACAGCTCTGCCTTTTGACCATTAATTTCAAGGCTCCCCTTCCTAGAATCTTTAGTTGCACCCACGTCACCTAGTTCTGAGTTAACCCTCTCTTTTTTTATTGTCTCCAGCTTTATGTTTTAACAAGCAAAGTAGCAGCTGAAAAGCCCTCTCACTGGGGGGGGGAAGGGTGGAAAGTGTGGAAATATACCAAATGGATGATAATCGTGGACGATGAAGAATTTTCCATATGGAAAGGAGAAGGGAGATGGGCAGAAAGGGACATCTGAAGTTAGGATACTTGGCCTTAGTGTCACCCTGCAGACCCACCTGCTGTGTACACAGCAGGTGTGTTGGGGTGAGGTCAGCATAAATATCTTTTAAGTCTAAGCCTTAGAAGCCTTCAAAGGCAAGTATGCAGGTGATCCCTTCAGTTCAGGGGCAGCTCCATTCTCGAAGTCAACTCTAAAAGAGCTTTGGCTTCCATTTTTAAGAACAGTGCTTGTCTTTGCAAAGGCTGAGTTTCTAGAACCCAGTTCTTAACAAGTGCCTTGCAAATACTAGGCATATTTATTCCCATTATAATGGCTATTATAATCATCACTCAATAAATATTTCTTGGATTCCAAAATTGGTATCGGCATGCCTATATTTGAAATACATCTTCTACCAAAAAAGGGTTTTATTGGTACCAAAAATGAACAGGACTCTTTTTAGAGGAAAAAAGTGGTAGAGCATATGTGAATCAAAAGAAGTATTGAAGTTGAGTGATAATCAGGAATGGAGGATCATTTGGATTGAAATAACACAAATACTGATTTTTTTTCTTTCTTTAAGAAACAGAGGTGAGCACCTCCCTCTCCTTTGGGAACATGCAGTTAGTTGTACATGTGCAGTGGAGAGTCTTCTTGATCTAGGCTGGACTTACCCTACAGAAGGTCAACTGACCTGGCTCAGCTTTATCTCTGTTGAAAGGTGGAGGCTCTGAACATCAAAGCCATGCCACAGATACTCCGACTCCTCTGCTTAACCAACAACCTTCTATTTTCCATAATTTCACACCCCTAACATCCATGTGACATGATTGAAACACATGCTGTGACCTCCCATTATATAAGGAGCCCACAGGCATTGCATGTTTCCTGAGCACAGGCTGTAGCTGTCATAAATCTCAAGTATTTGAGTGGGGAGGCTAGCTGGGGTCCATGCAGAAGGAAAACATTGCATGTAGACAGAATATGAATTTAGACCCTCATCATCTGGCCCCGCTCTGCACCTGAGCACTCTCCGAGCTTCCCTGGTGGACACTGGCAGAGGAACGGTCTCCTGCTGGCTTCGTAACCGACACACTGCATGTCCCCTGGACACGGCTTCTCCACGCAAGGATCGTTGGACCCTGGGCACAGTCCTCCTGTAACAGAGGGGAACACGCATGATCAGTAGAAAGGCAATCACTGTACACTCCAGGAAGTCCAGGAAGCACAGGAATGGTTCAGGAGCTGGGCTCTATAGGCTCTGAGCTGAGAGATAAAATGGCCGCCCAGAAGCAGGAATGCCTGTGTGAGCTCCACCTGGTGTGGGTGCCCATCAAACATCCCTGCATCTGCCAAAAGCTCACTGCCAGAGTGAAGTACGTTGGGGGCAAAGAGTCAACGGAGCTCCTCTGTTTAGGCTAAAATATGCTAAGGTTGTGACAGGGCCAACTTCTGGTGAAGAAAGACCATACCACGTGAGCTCTGGTAGTCTTTATTGGATGGGGCTCCTGCATACTGGGGACCATTTGAATGCATCACTTGAGTTTAGACTTCTTCTATGCTCCTATGCTACCTATGCTTAGGTAGACATCACAAGATGTTAGCTGTTGTTTTCAGATTGAGGGAAAAAAGACTTTTCTAAAGAAAAGTATGACTCATTCTAAATTGTGAAAGCAGAACTCGCATTGTTTCCTAATCCCTTCTGCCCCCTGGTATTGTATTGATTAGCTGTAAATGTGCCCTGCTGGCTATCAAACATAGCAGAATTTTCCTTGGCAAAGGAAGGCTTCCTTTTCACCTGTTCAATGTGCATAGCACAGTGAGATGAAAGGTTAATTCCTCAGAAAGGAAATTCTGGAAGGCAGATTATCTGATTAAGGTAGAATTCAGGACCCAAGGGAGTTTTTCAGAACTGTGGTGAGGGCAACTATAGGTCCACTGAAGAAAATGCACTTTCCAAAGGTCTTGGATATTTCAAATGTAATTAGGCGAGAGTTGAGGTGGTAAAAGGACTGTAGGAAAGAAGACACAAATTGAAAACAACTCACAGCTGGCTTAGCAGTGGGCTAAAGAAACACCTTTTCTCTGTGAACCAAGAACACACTGGGCCTTAGCAGCATCTTTCCTCAGCAAGATCTGGCTCACTCCCATCTTCCTTTCTATACCAACTCATTCCTCCTCATTAAGCATATTATTCCATTATACAGTCATTTCTGTGTCCAGGAGAAAGCAGACATTTAATGCTAACTACACATAAACATTTTAGGAACTGTAATCCTGGAGGGGAGAGATGTAAGTAGCACTAGCAAACTCAGAGTTCATAAATCCTATTTCCCACTGGTTGAGAGCTGAGCCATAAAAGATACTCTTGGCAATGATCCAGCTTGCAAAGTCTTAGAAGATGAAGGGATTTTTAACTGAAAATTTGGAATGATCTTCACAAATGGTTCTAAAAGACCTAAGTGCCCTGAAATACATCTTCCTCATTTCATTCCAAGAAATCTTTATTCCTGCCATGTATTTATCAATATTTATGGAAGCTAAAACAGCTGTTCAGCCACCTTATGATCTCAAGTGGCTTTTGATACCAGATTTTTTTTAAATTTTTAACTTTTTAATTTTTTTGGTCACAGCATGTGGCATGTGGGATCTTAGTTCCCTGACAAGGGATCAAACCCATGCCCCCTGCAGTGGAAGCGCAGTCTTAACACTGGACCACCACAGAAGTCCCTTCAAGAGGCTTTTGATAACCAGTTTTGGAATTTTTGATGCATTCATCCAACAAAAAAAGTTTTTTAGGGCCAGCGAGGTAATAGGCCTGGACATATAAAGATGAAAAAAAAGTCCCATCTCTTCCTCCCCACAGGAAACAACACACACAAACACATGATTACAGTACAATAAAGTAACTGCTTGGCTAGAGGTATGTGAGTGCAAGGGAAGCCCTAGAGAAGGAACAATTGTGTTTCCTGGGAGAATGTCAGAAGTCCTTGCAGAGGAAGAAAGCATTTTAAAAACTCTGGCTTAAAGGATTAGCTCTTTTGAGTAGCAGGGAACTGTGTTTCTTGGGAATGAATCTACCATCCTTAGTGGCTTGACCACATGCACGTGTTAATGTTTACTTAGGGTAAGTTCACAACTCTCCCAGCCTACTCTGTGCTGTCTCCATGATTGGATTCATTTCCATTTCTGAGGCCTGCAAACTCCTAGGTGGCTCCTACCTGTTGACTAGTTAGCATGGGCTCAAAAATGGAACCACGCCACAGGGAGGTAGCAATGAGCATAAATGAATCACAGAATTCATCCCATCAAATGGATGTAACTCTAAATTACCTTTGCATTAACTTCCAGTTAGACATGGGAACAGTAATTTATGTATTTAAGAAGTCTGTTCCTTTCCATTCTGTGGACGTGCCTCTTCCCATGTCCTATTTTAGCCGGCCAAAAGATGTCCTTTCTATAAATGTCTGTGTTTGTTTCTGAGATACAGCTACATATACTACATTCAGAGTCTTTTTTGCCCTAATGCAATGGCTACATTGCTTAGAAAACTTGCATTATCAATAATGCAGTTTCAAAGCCTCTGTTTTAAAGGCGAAAAGAGGACTAGATAATTTCAAACCCATGATAGCAAAGCTATTTTCTCCTGCCAGAAGTTATGGTTAAAAAAATAATAGTAATAATAATTTAAGAAAAAAATTTTAAAAAGCTGTAAGTGCGTATAATAAAGGCTAATCACTGTATTTCAGAATAAACACAGCATTTGAGTACTTCTCCCTTTTATTCACATGTTTTGGCCTTTTCCTTTACCACCAGTCCTGCCCTGGTAGTTAGCATTGGGCTTCTCACTTTATCACCCATATCGCTTACATTGGGTTAAAGCACAGAGTCACTTAGATCAGTAACTGGAGTTCAAATTCACAGCTCTTTTTCTTCTTCTTTCCTTATGTCATAACCGTAGAACCCATATAGTTAAATTCATTAAATTAATGAATTGCATTAGATCCAGTCCCCTTTATAAAAACTCTAGCTGGAAGACAGATCGAAAATATATTAATATATTATAATAAGTGCATTCTAAATTAATATTAGTATAAATATTAAACATATAATAATGTATATTTCTATTCATTCCAGCAGTCATTGACTTTGATAGGTTATTTTTCCTTCCTTTTCTTTTTAATAGGTTTCCTAAGGCAGAAGGGACGGTTCTGGCAAGCGATCTGTCTCTCGATGCTTTAAAAAATCCTAGGGGCCCTCCTCCCTGCCTCCCAGCCAGGGACGGGAGTAGCCATAAACGTTCTGGCTCCAGCTGCTGCTGTCAGTTTGCTCTGTTCACTGTCTGCTCTCTTGTGGCTCAAGGAAGTCTGAAGGCAGATTAGAGTCTGGAGGTCAGTGTAAATGTAACACGCTCCTTAGCTGGGGACAGATGTGAGCATGTGCACGACATGCAGTCTTTTCCAAGTAGAGAAAGACTTCTGGTTACTGAAAAACAGGTTTCCCCAAACCAAATACTCCCCATATGCGATAGTGTAGTTCTTCCCTCTCTTCAGCTATGATAAGAAATTAGGTCCTTTCTGAAATATTTATCGTGAGAGGGACTTGACCCTCATACGCCAACCCTGAACAATGCCATGTGTGCTTTGACCTCCAATGTGCCCAGGTCTGGGTTTTGGGGACACTTTCCTGGGGATAACAACCCTCTTCCCAGCCAAAGCCGTAAAGTTTCCAGCAACATAGAATCCAGTATGCTTTCAATGGCTGTTGAGGGGTTAACTTGTTTTTAGAAAACATATGCTCACATCATCCCCTTTGCAGAGAAGCACTCATACCTACTATCGTTGGAAGTCTTAAAGACGCTCTCTCTGGTGGAAGAAAGTGCCTCATCCACTTCCTTACAACCGTTAAGGGACAACAGTGTCTGCTCCCATTGGCTTCTGGGAGGAAGTTTATCTTATTAACTGTCGTTAAATAATCCAGGTTTAATTAACTTGTTCTGTGATCAGTGACAGCTTGGGGGGAATGCAGGCTCTAGATTTTCATGATCTGCATCTCCAGGCATCCATCAGTTTGGCGCCAGAGTGAGCATGAAGGGAGAAGGGTCCCACTTTATCAAACCAGCTGACACCATTTGTGGTGCGTCAGGGCACGGCAGAAGGATCAGATGTTTTTAGCAATTGTCAGAGCACAAAGCAGGCAGAGGAATCTCTGTTTCCCATCCCTAGGTCCCCTCTGGAAGGTGGGGCAGTGTAATAGGAAAGGGTGCAGCCTTGACAAGCAGCAGCCCTGGATTTTGGCCCTGACTAATTATTCAACGTATTTCCTGTATGGTTCTGAACAAGTCACTTGACTTCTCTGGGTCTTGCTTTTCTTTTGTGAAAAATGAGGATAATGATTCTTCATAGAGTTGTGAGCATTAGATGGGCTAATGTACGTGAAAGCAACTTGTAAAGAAAAAAATTTAGAGTAAAAACAAATGACTACAAGGTCCCCAAACTGGAGACACTAGCCTGACAATATGGTAGAGATCTAAACTCCAGTGTAATCCTTTTCTTGCTGTTCTTTCTGGGTCAGATTCACGATCTGTAAACTGACAGATGATATGAAATACTGTGTGCATGGGAGGAGCTTTTTATTAATCAGCGTCACAGGCCATGTGCAGCTGGGTTAGCCCCTTCACAAGCTTATCTCGGGCAGAGGTATTCTTTTCACAAAGTCTCTCTACCAGGAGAAATGTGCACATGATGTGGCCATTCATCACAAGGTTTCCCACCCCTGAAACTTCACTCGGGTGGAAATTTAGGTCACTTTCTACAGAGCTGACAATATACAATTCACTTGAGCAGAAGCTCAGAGCTTTGGAACCTGCAGGGAGGAGGAAGGTGATCCTCCCGTGGTTTTAAAAGGGTCTTATTTCCCTATGTATGACTCTCCTCTCCTTATCTCCCCAGAATTCCCACAGCTCCCAGCGTTAAGTCTATGCCTTTAGCTAATACATCAGTATTTAGCTGTGGTTATTATTGCTGCCACTTTGAGCTTATTCAACCTCTTTATTTATATCACTGCCTCATTATACTGAGGATCTAATGACTGATGGTAAATATCCTACACCCTGAGTTCACATGCTTTGCCAAGATGCCATATCTCAGCCAATGCCACATAAGTCAATAAGCTTCCTTCTTAATTCCTGGCCTGCATGAAGTTTTAAAACACATTCTCCTAAGGTCCCTTGGCTTTGAAGTGGTTCCTTGTGGTTCTCCCAGAAGCACAGAATCATGTTGATTGGTGTTTGCTTGGCTCCGCCATATTTTCTGGATGATTCTGCTAAAGGCTGAGTACAATTTCATTCAAGATATCCTCTCTGGGGCAGCTGTGTGTGGATGGAATATATAAGGGATTATCCACATGGTGAGAAGCTGGTATCACCTCCACAGTGGGCACCTCCAAACCTCTCCTGGCACTTCAGGACCCATGCATGCTGGAGATCAGGGATCTGCAGAGACATATCTGTTGTGAATGAGAAATAAAATCTTCCCAGTTTTTAGGGGGAATCTGGTTAAGATTCGGAGATAACACTAAATTATTCAGAATCCCTGGGTTTGGGACAATGGGCTCTGTCCTTTGAGAATTAGCATTAACAATCCCCAGCCCAAGTGCAAACTCAATCTCAGGTTGTTTTATGTTTTTTAAAAACTTGTCAAGGCTAAGTTTTAAGTGTCTTACTGCCTTACAGAAGCGTTCATCATTTTATTTTATTTTATTGTGCTTATGAGAAGTACATCACGGTGGCTGCCTCTCACAGGCTCCATTTACCTGTCCTACCATATTTTTCCAGGACTGTCCAGACTCCCCACCATCCAACTCAATCCAACTGAGCTCCCTGTTGTTCGCTCAGTACATGATGCTGGTTCTTGGTCCATGAGAATGGGGACCATGTTAGCCTCACTCACCACTGTATCTCCAGCAGCCTGCCTAAGGCTTGGAAAAGTATTTAATTCACTGTTGAGTGAGTGAGCAAATGAAAGGGTGGGCTTTTCTCTTCAATTCTCTCTCTGCTCAAAATGCCTTCCCAGGACTATTCATTGTTTCCAACGTCTTTCATGGACTCCTTCAAGTAGAACAGAGGATTCCTTCCTTTATGTTTATTCTGTGCCCCAACTACAGGAATTACAACTCTTTCTAGCTCCTATTTTTCACAGCCAAGGAGCAAAGGAACTTCTGTTGTTTGTCTAGAAAAAGAGATTCAAGGGGTCCTAAAAACTATCCTTAGATGACTGGAGGGCAACTTGTACAGGAGGGGTTAGACAGGTCAGGTTCTGTGTAGCTCTAAATGGTGGAGCTGGGTGACATCACAAGGAGGTGGATTTTGGTGCCCTAGAAGAGAGAAGTTGTCTTAGGTCCATCTTGTGAGGTAGTGAGTGCCCAGACTGGGGTTCAAACCTTGGCTGAATGATTGTGCCAGGAGTACAGTAAACAGGATGTCTGTAGTGGGTGGGAGGCTGGACTGGGTGAATTTCAAGTTCCTTTCAAATCTGTGCAGAGGTGATAGGGTACGGTGGTTAGGACAGCCAGGTGTGAATCCTAGCTTGACCCTTACTAAGTTTGTGACCTTGAGCAAGTCAACTGATCTTTCCAAGTCCAAGTTTCCTGAGCTTTTGAGGAAAGATCATGATACCTACCCTTTGGGGTTATGATGAGGGTTAAATGCAATGACACATGTGTGAAAAACAGCACAGTATCAGGTCACTGCTCACTAAATGTTAGTTGGATGTTTGTCCCTGCCTTCATCTGTGCCCCGCACTGCACACGGTTTCTCACCTCTATTCCTTGGCTCTAATGCTCCTCAGCCTGGAGGACTCCCTCCCCATCACCTACCTAATTCTAGGCATCCTTTCAGACCTAGTGCAGGTGGCATCACCCTCAGTGTTCTTCTCCCTGCCCTGCAAACCCTTACAGTGGCATCATACACCACTGGCTGAGGGCACGGCTGCTGTCACCCTCACCCCTGCCAGCACAGGGCTCACCCACGGCAGACGCTCCACGCATTTTACTGGAGCTTCAGTTTCTAGTCTGGGTTCCGTATCTGAACCAGGACTAGACAAATCAGGCATCCACTTCCACTAATATTCTCATAAACACATTGGTCTTAAACTCTGATGGTCTCATGGCGAGTCCATTCTCTTGGACAAGCGTCTCCTTTTTGATATATTTCTAGATTAGACTTTTGAAAAATCAATGAAAATTTTCCAAAATGGACAATCACCACTGCCCCACGGGCTGCCCCCATGCTCTGTCCTCTGGCTTCCGCATAGGAGCTCAAGGGCCTTTATCATTCCCCATCGTTTAGGTAGGTTGGTGTCGGGCTTTCTTACCGAAGTGCCAAAGTGCACTGAACATCTAAAGTTTACCAGGAGCCACCGCACGACCTCAGAACTCTGTAGCTCTCAAACTTTTGTTCAAACGTGATGCTTCATGGGGACTGGAATATAATGAGGCTCTTTGGCACTAAATTTCAAGCCTGTTTGCATTTTGTCAAAGCAACTCAGCATTTTGGTTTAAGATGTAAATGGTGTTAATTTGACCCCAAAAAAGTCTGCATGAGAGAAAGGTGGGTTGGAAGTTGGGAGGAGGGTAGGATATTGAGGCCAAATCTGTATAAATATTACTACACAGCCCAGAATGGGCAGCTACCTCTATTTATCATCCTAATTATTCCACCAGGTGGTGGGAAAGTCCATTTATTGTATCTGCCAGCCTTCTAGGGTAAACAGACAAGCAGCAATACTGGGTGTGCGTGTGTGTGTGTGTGTGTGTGTATGTGTGTGTGTCTGGGGGCCTGGGGGCATTTACTGACTTCAATTACCTCTCCTTTCCAATAAATGAGAAAATGTCTAAAATGATTAATGCTTTCCTTAACAGTTCTTCACTGTATTTTTATTTAAGAGGATACTTCAGAAAAACTGAGAGAGCTATTACTATTATAATTAAGAGTTTGCCCTCTGAACCCACAGGAAATTTTTTCTATTTTATGTTGATGTGAGATTTCTTAGAGTTTGGTTCCCTCAGCAAACTCGCCAGAATTAGAATCACCCAGGCTACATAAATAGTGACTCCCAGGCTCCACCCAAAACCTCCTGCTATATTTGAGTGTGGGTCTCAGTAGTGGGCATTTCTAGTAAGCCACAGGCATACTGGAGTCTGAGATCCTCTGCTATTCTGCCATGGGTCTGTGAGGTTGGTGATCAGTCAGGAAAAATGGGGTTATTTGAATATTCTTATAGAGTACATAGCACTGGGGTTATGAATCATATAAAAAATGGAAGAGTTCCTATTCTTAAGATGCAGGTAATAAAACAGGGGCCCAAGATGAACCTTTATTGAATCAGCATGACCTTCTCACCAGCCGTATGGCCCTGGGCAAGGCAGGGAGCTACCACATTTATAAAAGGGAGATTATCGTATATCAGCTGCTGAAGATGGGGATTGGGCCAGATGATGTTTTGAGGTCCTTTTACCACTAAAATCCAGTATTTTATCTTGCAGCTTAATTACAAGAGTGACTTAAAGGTGAAAAGGGGCTGAGAAGTGGGGCTGAGTCTGCACAGAGTTCTTGTTCAGGAAATGCTCGCTTTTTAAACCAAGAAAACCTCCTCTTGGGAGGTCTGGGGGCTGAATCACAAAAACTTCCAGCATTCTGGGTTTCCCGGGAGTGGAAAGATTTATGGGGACTCGAGGACAGGAGTCCTGGGCCAGGATAGCACCTTGAAACTCACTGCATTGAAAACATCAGTGTCTCATGCAAAATGCAGAGAAAGACCCCTCTCTCCAACAAAATCTAAATCCCTGCTTTGAAGAAAACTGCTAAGCCTGCCCTCCCCTTGTCTCTTCTTGAAGAACTCATACTCATCCCTCAAAACTTAGAATATAGGTGGTCTCTGGTGCCTAAGTGTCACAGAAAGCTTTCCTCTGGCCACAATAGGGAGGCTGTCCTTTTTCCTCCTCAGCATTCCTTAGAACACTATTAATGCAAACAGGTACTTGCAACAGCTGAGTTCACAATAGCCAGCTCCTAAGAGCAGGGACTGTGTCTTTTTTCACTTTGAATCTGCAGTGCCTAGGACATTGCCGGTACCACAGTTTTTTACTGAATGAAATGAGTTCTCAGAGCACAAGGATTAATTAGCTGGTTTAGTTTCTCCTGCAGAGTCTGCCCTGTCCTGTCTCGAACCTCTTTTGAGCCCTGCTGTGAATCACTGCAGGAAGGCTCTAGCAGAGCTTTGGTGCATAAATCAATTTGCCTACAAAGGAAATATAGGTAGGGTCTGGAGGACTGGCATTTATAAATCCTGCACGTTGGTGGCTTCTGCCAGAAATGCATTTCACCTAGCACACATGCTTGGAGTTACTTTGGAGCTACTTTGGAGCTAATTTACATATTCAACAGTTTGGACATCACTGCATCTACCTGATGAAAACACAAACAGAATTCACTGGGGACCACAGAGTGAGTGGCCGGCACTCTTCTAGGCTGCTTGGAGGTCATCAAAAGGTCTCTCGAGGGAGCTGTGATCTCTGGGACCTTTCTCTGATGAACTCATTCTCTAAAGTGCAACACAAAACTTTCTACAAGGGAAGAGGGCAGGGGCCCTGCCTGTCCTCAATCACCTAAAGGATGTTTTATAAATGGCTTCTCTTCTGGCCACAGTACCTTTAGGCCAAGTTTTCACTGGCTAGAAAAACTCCAGGTGCAATTTTCTTCGAAGAGGGCAGTGAATTTATGGCGCCACATGTCAGAGAGAGAAAAAGAGAGAGAGAGCAAGGTTTCTTGCTGACCACTGTGGTCATGCGACTCTGTGCAGCTATGGCCTCTGACCAGGGAAGGTCAAGGTTCAGTGACCCTAGTTACGTCGACAAATACAAACCATTCCATCTCTGCCGCTCTGAGGGCTGAATCCACCCCTTGACTGTGCTCCAGAATATCTGGCCCCTGTTTTTCACTGAAGCAAATCCAGCTGCCTTTACCCTCTGCGATAGCTTCTGAACTTGTTTCCCTGCCTCTGGCCCGGCCCCGTCTAACCCATTCACCTCTGCAGCCAGCAGGCTCTTCATGAAATACAGACCTGATTCTGTCACTTCTCCCCCTCAAATGAGCCAATGGCTCCCACTGCTTTGAGATAATTTCTAGAACTTCACCCTGGCTAATGGCTCTTCTGTGATCACTGGGCTGACTCAAAGGTCTCCTTTGTCATCACTGGAAATCTCTTTCAATCCCCTCAGTGTAGGTTACTGTCTTGCCCCTAAGCCTCATACAAACAGCCCCTCCACTGGAATGCTGTTCCTCCCCTACCTGTTTTCACACGTCTAATTCCTACTTTTTTTTTTAACATTGAAATATAGTTGATTTACAATGATGTGTTAGCTTCAGGTGTACAGCAAAGTTATTCAGTTCTACATATATATATAAGTATATTCTTTTTCAGATTCTTTTCCATTATAGGTTATTACAAGATATTGAATATAGCTCCCTGTGCTATACAGTAGGTGCTTGTTGTTTATTTTACATATAGTACTGTTGTCTGTTAATCCCATACTCTTAATTTATACCCTCCACCTTGCCCCTTTGATAACCATAAGTTTGTTTTCTATGACTGAGGGTCAATTTCTGTTTTGTAAATAAGTTCGCTCATATAATTTTTTTTTAGATTCCACATGTAGGTGATATCATATGATATTTGGTGCAGCCACTGTGGAGAACAGTATGGAGGTTCCTTAAAAAACTAAAAATAGAGTCACCATATGATCCAGCAATCCCACTCCTGGCCATATATCCAGAAAAGACAAAAACTCTAATCTGAAAAGACACATGCACCCCAATGTTCATCACAGCACTATTTACAATATGCAAGACATGGAAGCAACCTAATGCCCAGTGACAGATGAATGGATAAAGAAGATGTGGTATATATCTCTATATATCTATAGATACACACACACACACACGTACAATGGAATATTACTCAGCCATAAAAAAAGAATGAAATAACGCCATTTGCAGCAACACAGATGGACCTAGAAATTATCAGACTAAGTGAAGTAAGTCAGACAGAGAGAGACTAATTCCTACTTATCTTTTATCTCAACCTAGAGGATAGTCCCTTCAGGAAAATTTCCCTCTTGATAGGGTCCTCCCACAGGACTTTGTACTTCCCCTAATGATACTCATCATGTGGAGTATGACAGCCTATTTGTATGTCTGTGCCGCCCATAAGCTACATGCTCCACCGGAGAAGGGGCGGAGCTTGTTTTGTTCACCCTGCAGCCTCAGCATCCCTCATGGTGATGAGGCACATCGCTGGCGGTCAGTAAATATTTTGTCCAGTGAGTGAATGAACGAATGCATGCATGCCAGGATGGTAATCCAGGCCACCTCTGAAAGCTCAGGACTGGGGAGGGAAATCTCCAAACTGCACTCACCATTACAGGTGCAGCGCACATTCCTGTAGAAACGCGGGCACACAAAGCTAATGCGAGCTGTGCTGTAGGTCATGAGCGCGTGGGAATCCAGTGACAAGCCTTGCTCGCAATGCTGCTCCTGGCAATCCAGCCCGGAGCAGTTCTTCTCCAGGATGGCTGAGATGCGCATGACATTCTCCAGATGTCTCCTGGCATTGGACAGCTTCTGGATCAGGTAGGCCGGCTTGTAGAACTCACTGTTGGGCGTCTCCACCGCGAACAGCATGTCCAGCTCATGGGTGCCCGCCACGGGCTGGATGCTGATGATATGCAGGCTGTCCTGCTTCTGGGTGAGGACCGCGTTCCGCAGGGTGCGCCGGAACCCGTGCATGTGCAGCCCCACAAAGTCCTCAGGGGATACGTTCTCGAAGCGGATGGTGACGGTGTTCTGCAGCATCTCGTGCACCAGCTGCTCCACATGCACAACCACGTCGATGGGCACCTGGAAACGGCCATCACTCACTGACACGTTCAGGATGTACTTCCCGCTGTCCAGGCCTCCTAGGGCGATGATTTTCCCATCATGATTGTTCACCTTGAACAAGCTTTTCTGCTCCGATTTCAGGGCAAATGTGAGGACATCATACACGTCTTGATCTGTGGCATGGATCTTCCCAATGACCCCACCAGGAAAGTCGTCCTCCATGGTGACAATGAAAATTTCCAGGGGGATGGCTGTGGGCTTGTGGATGCTTTCCTCAATGACCCGCATGCGGATGTAGGAGTGAGAAACTTGCTGAGGTTTGCCTGAGTCTTTTGCCTAAAACAACCAAGAGGGAGAAAGCCAAGGAAGTAAGAAAAGAACCATAATAATTAAAAAAAAATCAACAAAACTCTGAAGATGTCTGTTCCTTTAACCACGTTTGCTTCTTCCTCCATCCCCTGCCACTATTCTGCAAAATGTTGAGGATGTGCATTTAAGTAAGAGGAGTGATTTATCACCTGGGGTCCCCATATGTACACTCTGTTATGGACAATAAAATGTGTCAACACAATAAAGCCATGGGGGGTGAATTGGGAGGGAGAACAGAGGGTGTTCTAGGATCCAGCATGCCCACAACAGGCTGGCCTTGTTTTAATTTTGGGCAGAAGACACAGGGGAACCCCATAAAGTGGCATTCCCACTTGTAGGAGAAATCTTTGTTCTCTTTGGCTTCTTTGCTTTTGATTGGACCAGACAGCACTTTTCTGGACATTTAAGAAACAATGTTATTTAAAGTGAGAAGTACACAATATCAAGGTTTAGAATAAAAGATGGTACACTGAAGGGCAAAATAGGTAGCCTGAAAAAACCCATTTTGACTTCCTTCTTTACATAAGAATGGACAGAACCACTACCCTGAAACAGATCTTTACTGAGTACCTGCCGTGTGCAATGTGAAGGTAGTCAGTGCTGTAGGACTTCTGAGAAGGGCAGATTCTCAGGGGCTGGGTCCCCAGGGAGGGTATCTCAGGATGTGGGGCTGCAAAGGACCTTGCAGGCCAGGTACCATCTGGGGAGACGTGTCCTTGTATGTAGAAGGCAGTATAAAAGCACAGGCTTGGTCATCACAGAGACCTGAGTTTGAATCTTGGCTCTGCCTCTATGTGTCTGGCCTGGAGTAAGTCACTTAACTTCTTCAAGCTTCAATTTCTGTATCTTTAATTTGAATAAAATAGTCATATCTACCTCACAGGATTCTTGTACTGTGGGGATTAACAGACACAGTGATTGCAACGTACTTAGCACAGGCTTGATTCAGAGAAGTACTTAGTATGTGAGAGTTAATGTAATGTTGTTATTTTTATTATTACCATCATCATATGCGTTTAAAAATGAATTATATGAACCAGAGATGCTGAAATGGAAAATTCATGTAAGAAGAGATAAATTTAGCAAATTAGGTTGAACTTGAAGTGAAACTGTGTATGGCCTCAAAAGACAGTGATGGGGCTTCCCTGGTGGTGCAGTGGTTGAGAGTCCGCCTGCCGATGCAGGGGACATGGGTTCGTGCCCCGGTCCGGGAAGATGCCACATGCTGTGGAGTGGCTGGGCCCGTGAGCCATGGCCGCTGAGCCTGGGCGTCTGGAGCTTGTGCTCCGCAATGGGAGAGGCCACAACAGTGAGAGGCCCGTGTACCGCAAAAAAAAAAAAAAAAAAAAAAAGACAGTGATGAGTTTGGACTCTATAGGCCAGAGGTTGCCCACTCAGATGTTGAAAACCAGAAAGGTGACAGAAAGGCATGAAGCCACTGGGTGTAAGGTGGCAGACTCATGGGCTTGTGGCCTGAGAAGGACTGGACGGTCATGTCTGCCTAAAGTCTGAAAGAGCCAGAATTCACAAGTTTTCAGGCACTAGGGAGCTCAGATGGATTTAGTTTAGGGGTTGGCACACTTTTTCTGTAAAGGGCTAGATAAGAAATAGTTTAGGCTTTGGGGTTATATGATCTCTATCAACTACTCAACTATCATTCCAGCAGAGAAGAAGCCCAGAGCATATGTAAATGAATTGGTGAGGCTGTGTTCTAATAAAACTTTACTTATAAAAACAGGCTGAGGACAGGATGTGGTTCAGGGACTATTATAGTCTGTTGACCTCTGGTTTAGTGGAATGACATAATCAAAGTGGGCTGATATAATCAAAGTGGAATGATTAACCTGTAGGGGTGTAGGGATAGATCAGAAAAGAATGAGGCTGAAGCCAGAGGAACACCCAGGAGGCTTCTGCAATAGTATGAGTATTGGGCGATATAGAATAAAGTGGGGTGATGGCAAAGGGAACATACCTGACGCACACGGGGACCTTATGAAGGCAGAAACGTGTGACTTGGTGGTAGTTTAATATAAGGGACTAGTAGGTGGAAGCTCTTCATGGTGTTTACAAAGTCTGAGTTGTCAAATATGCTAACAACCAGAGAAGGTATGCAAAGAACTGTACTAGCTTCTGTGAGAAGGCACTAAAACTCTCTCTTCGCCCTTGAGGGCCTATACTGTGATATAAAATCATTCACATAATATTGTTGGACGCGTGGGTGGCAACTGAAGAGTTTATCAATGTGCTTGGAGCCAGAAGTCATTAATTTGGAAGGTTTCGTGGAGTAGAGTAAGCCATAATTTATCCAAAGAAACAAGGTACACAATTAAATGCTATATAAAGAATGACCATTGTTATTATTGCCACCATTAGTAATGAGTATAGGTTGCCCTCTGTGCCAATTGCGGGTAAAAAAAGTCACTCAGTTTCACTGACGGGACCCACATCTTGGTACTGGCAAAATGTGCACCCAGTGAATTTTTGGTGTTCTCTCTTTCCTGCTCTTATCCACACCCTTCCCATAACTGCCACTTTTGCCTCTTTGTCTCACTTCATTTTACACCATGACCTTGAAGAAGCTGAAATGTTGGGAGGCCATTGCCATCTGAGTCCCTGTTCCCCTCCCTCCTCACTGGGGAAACTTACCAAGCAGAGGTCTCTTCAAAAGCAGAGGCCATGAAATAGCTCAATCACATTAGGACAAGGATTGGTTGCTTCCCCACTTGGGTTGACCTGGGAAATACTTCTCAGTACTAAGCAGCAAGCCTTGACAAATGAGTTGTCTTTGGGGCTCAACTAGAACCCCAGGAATTTTCAGAATGCAGATTTAAGCCCAGTGACCGTCAGCCTGGAACACCCTACAGGAACGTCCCGCTTGAACCATGATGCTTCCTTTCCTTCCTGTTCAATTTCACATACAGAGGCCACTTTTACTGGTGTGAAACTGAATTTGAGATTAAAAGGGGAACATTCCCACACAGTAATGAATTATGTTGACTTGTTCAACAAAGAAAACCCAACCAATGGGCCCAGCAACCAGCACGAGAGAAAGCTGGCCTGATGTGGCCAGAGGATGAGGCTGTACCTGGACACACAGCACATACTCTGGAGACTCCATGTGCCGGAAGACCACGGCTGAGCGCAGGATCCCATCCGAGTCCAACACGAACGCCTCCTCTTCGTTTCCCGACAAAATAGAGAAGGAGAAGGGAGGCCCATTGTGAAAGGAGTCTCTGTCTGTCACCACGAGCTGCAAAATGCTGGTGCCTACTGGCTTATTTTCCTGCATAACAGAGTATATTAAAAGGGAAGATAAAATTACCCCTCTCTTCACATTAAAAAAAACACAAAAAACCCATCATTACCGGCTGAGAGTGCTGTGATAAAAACAGGGCTTTTTGCAGAAGGGATTCCCTGTGATGTTATCTTGTCTTCTGAAAATGTGCTGGCCTCTGTAAGGGTCATGTTTCCCATCCTTGGCTGCCACTCCACAGCTTCCCTGATAGACAGTGAGCTGCAGGTGAAAACATGAGGACTTGGCTTTGAATGGGTTTGCAGGTTCCAAGGATGCTGCTGGTTATACCTTGTCCTCGAAAGGCTGGAATGGCCCTGAGTTCACCCGAACGGCTCCAGAGATACACAGTGCTCATCAGCCTTCATGACGATGTCAGAAATCCTCTCGGGCCAAGAAAACATCAACCTTTCAGGATGGGAAAGCACTTTGTCACACTTACCACAGCACGGTTACGTGGAGGCCCAACATGGTGACACAAAGTCCCAATACCAGACTCTTTAGGGGGACATCCTGGCAACTTCCCAGGAAAAATACAAAGGCAGGTGTCAGGTGAAAAACAGGGCTTTTCACCCCAGCCATCAGAACACAGTTTTGCTGTTTCTTAAGGGAAGGGAAAGGGGATGGGATGGATATTCCTCAGTTAGCGAAGGAAGAGAAAAGGAATCTGTAACTTCATCAGAAGTTTCGGAAGTCCGGATGTCCTTATGCCAACATGATTTCGCAGAAACTCTGCCTTCTACCCCAGATGGAAACACAAAGGCTCCGAGTTACTCCTTCTTGGGCCCAAGGTTGTCCTTACTTTGAAAACACCAAATTAAACTCCTCGGTGGCTCAGGCACTGGTTTCCTTGCTCTGCTGTGTTTAGACTTCAGCATTCCCACGGCTCGGGCCTCAAGTCATTTTCATTAGTTCAGGCCTTCTGATGACATTGACTTTGGACTAAGTGAGTTTGGGTCACAGAGATGGAGACAATGATACCCTGCATGACAGCAGTCACGGGCGGGGCGGGCGCACTCATGTTTTAGGCGCTGAATTAGTCTTATGAGAACCATGTGTTGGAAAAAGAAAATTATTGGGGGGTGAACAATGGGAGGAGCATTTTTTTTGCAGGAGAAAAAGAGGAGAAAAGAACCTCAGAGACTTCTCATGTTGTTTCTCCTCTCAAGTGGTCTTTTGGTTATCGGGAACTAGACATCGTCTCCCTCTGGAATAAGTTGTGGAAACGTCCCAGCCCAGTGTAGATTTATTGGTGCACACTGACAGTACCCTCAGCTCTACACAAAATAGAAGATTTATTGATTTGTTTGCTCTCTCTATAAAAGCCATTTCCTCCATACAAGAGAGAGGGTAAGAGGATGTGTGCCTGAGGGGTCGCATCCGAGGAAGGAGGGTGAAATAGAACACATGGTGTTGCAGACAAGAAGCCACGGTCACCGCTCATGGGCTCAGAGTCTCTGTTCTTTCCCTGCTGACTTCCTGGAGTGCGTGTGAGAACAGTCTGTCAAGCTGATCAACGCGTGTCATAAAACTGAACGTTGAGTAGGCAGAGCCCATTGGGCGCTGGGCTAGTGAGCGGAGGCGGGGGAGGGGGGGCAGAGAGCAGCATCGTGGGGACAGGTGGGGAGCAGAGCCATGGAGGGAAACGGCAGTAGGGGGAGGGGCAGAGCCTGGGGGGAGCTCTGTGGAAGCTGGAGAGGGGTAGGAATGCACAGCTGCTGGAAAGAGCGAAACCAAAATACCGCTGGGGAAGGAATCAGGTTTCGCTGAGAAAGGGGTAGGAAGGGAGCAGAGAGCCGCTCAGCCTGATTCTGGGGGGGCTCAGTGGTGTGGGGAGCTGGGGGCCTATAGATGGCCAGACGCAGAGTCTTGAATGTTGTTCCAAAGGCGCCCCTCAAGACTGGCTCACTCTCATCTCACCTTCGACCCACAGAGCCCTGGGACGCCGTGGTGGGTGATTCTGAGGCTGATTTCCTAAAATATCTGTGGTCCCCACAAGACACATATATCCATCCCTGTCTCCTGTAAGTCCTCCATGCTGACAGTATTCCTGGATTTCCTGATCCTCTTGAAGTCGGACTTTCAGCTTCTAGAAATACTGGGAAATGGAAGTAGCTTGGCATTTAGTACCGTGCTCACGAGATATCTTTTGAATAAAAAAAAAAAAATAGTTGGGAAGAAAAGTTCTCTCTGAGAGCAGAACACCAGCAGTAAGTCACTCTCTCCTGCAGGCTAATTTCAGAGAGCAAGTGGGTTTAAACTGCTAAACAAACTGCTTATGGAAGACTGATTTTTTTTTTTTTTTTTTGCATTACGTGGGCCTCTCACTGCTGTGGCCTCCCCCGTTGCGGAGCACAGGCTCCAGACGCGCAGGCTCAGCAGCCATGGCTCACGGGCCCAGCCACTCTGCAGCATGTGGGATCCTCCCAGACTGGGGCACGAACCCGTGTCCCCTGCATCTGCAGGCGGACTCTCAACCACTGCGCCACCAGGGAAGCCCTGGAAGACTGATTTTAATGAGGAGCAGCTCTAGCCTGATGGCCAATCTCCCTTTGACAAACAAGATGGTTCATATCAACCTCCCTCCCCTGCTAGAACAGCACAAAGTGGCTTAAAGGCAACCTGTCAATCTGGGAAGAGAATAGTCTTTTCAGAAGACAGACCCGAGTTCAAATGCTGACTCTATCACTTAACAGTTTCATGATCTTGGTTGAGCTACTTAACCTCTCAGATCCTTATCTCCTTCACTATAAAGTGAGGGCGGTCGTGAGGACAGACCGTGTACGGAAAGCACCTGACACTTGAAAGAACCCCATTGGCCATAGCGCCTGTCGACGTTTTATTAATCAGTTGCAGTAGAAGAATCAGGCTCTTTTCACACTAGCCCTATGATGGGATGAGTTGATATTAGGTAAAAAAAAAAAAAGAGTAAACCATGATGAGTAATTAACAGCAGAGGAAGGAGGATGAGTGCATAAGGACAAGAGCCTGGGAGGCCAGATTTGCTCACCTGAATCACAGCGGTATAGTTAGCAGGTGTAAACACTGGGCTGTTGTCGTTTACATCAGAAATATCGATGTTGACAGTGGCAGTTGAAGACATTGCAGGAATGCCGCTGTCTACTGCCTGGACGAGCAGGGAGTATCCAGACACCTGCCAAAGCACAAAGGGCCAACAGTAAAGAATCACAGCGCTTGCTTCCTTCTGGGCCCACTCAGGCACTGCAGGCTCACAATGCTTTGCTGAAGATGAGCCATCTTCACGTTGAGTCTTTAGACCGGGGTTTTTCAACCTCGGCACCAACTGGCATTTGGGGCCAGATAATTCTTAGTTGTCAGGGGCGGACCTGTGCGTTGCAGGATGTTTAGCAGCATCCCTGGCCTCTACTCACTAGTAGTCAATATTGCCTCTGCCTGCTTGTCACAATCAAAAATGTCTCCAAATATTGCCAGATGTCCCCTGGGGGTAAAATCAGCCCGGGTTAGAACCACAGCTCTTGGCCGTTGTTCAAACTATAACAGTTGTCACAACTGATCTGTCCTAAGTATTAGTTTTGATACTTTGGGAGTATATTACGGGCTTCTATTACCCAGTGAAGTCTTTCTAATTTTAAGCGTCATGCCTATGGCATCTTTTTCCATATGTAAATTTCACTTTGAAGGCATATTTTTGGTCAAAAAAGGCAGTGTTTAGGAACTTAGTTTAACCTCGGACAGAGGAATCTGCTGGATCATTCTTTCTGACCTAGATACCTTCAGGTTATCCTTTTGTATCTGCTCACTTAGGGTCAATGCTGTTCATGAAACCAGGACCACAGGATCCCGATGCTGAATATACTTTTCTGCCTTCTTGCTTTGGAAGGACCAAAATTCAAACCATCTAGAAAGTCAGTTTTTTTGCTTTTTCTTTAAAGCCTCCAAAAATAAGAAAATACCAGCATCTACTGGCAACAAATTCTTTCTAAGGTCTAATGAAAATACTTCCTGCTGCATTTTAGTCCATCCCTATTTACTCCCATTATTCAATGTGTGTTTTTTTTTGTTGTTGTTTGTTTGTTTGTTTCTTTTTCTTTTGGCTGCACCTCGAGGCTGATGGGATCTTAGTTCACTGATCAGGGATCGAACCCAGGCTACGGCAGTGAAAACGCAGAGTCCTAACTACTGAACCACCGGGGAATTCCCACTCTTGTTACTTAGAATGGAGAACCTTCCTACTTTTATACTCATGGAGTCTGTGCCTGATTTTAGTGAAGGGGTGGGTGTGGATGGGAAGGGAGCAGGCGTAAACTAGCTTACCCGTTCCCGGTCCAATTTCTTTTTAACCTTCACAAGTCCCAAGACAGGATCCACAGCAAATTCACTGTCTCGATCTCCATTCACAATGGAAAATCGAATCTGTCCATTGGGCTGGCTGTCTGCATCTTCTGCTATTAGCTTCATGGGACACAAGCAAAACAAAGCAAAGACATGACACGACAGACAGAGAAAAGGTTTATTCTTAGGGTCCCAGGTCTGTACAAATGGGCACAACTCTGATAGTTTTCCTAGGCGTTCTACTCACCAATGCCAGTGATCACGCACCAGGGGAAGAGATTTGGGGTTGGCCGAAGGAGGAAAGCACCATTACTAGAGCTGCCATTTTATTTATGTTCCTTTTAATCTGCCTATAACCTGATGATTGTTAGGCCTGATTATCCTCAGGCCTTGAGCCAGTAAGGATAGACCCAAAACTAACTGATAGGGATACTTCGGTGATTCTTTCCCAATTCGGCAAAACAATGGTCTCTGTCACTGAGTCAGGTATTTTCTAAACTTATGCATTCCCATGTTAAGGAAGTCCAAGAAAATTCCCTTTCCCGCATGGCAAACACACAGCCCCACTGTCTGCTGCTCCACATTGGTGATGTTGGGATTTATATGTATGGAAATAGTCTTGTAATAGTTTCAGGCCCCAGGAGAAATGGCCTGGGAAGTCTACCTTGGATGTGTAAAGAATGAACACCTGGTGCTGCAGAAGCCAGATATGAGGGTGGATGGAAGGGACCTCTCCCACCTAGGGGTGATGAGGATGCTGAGGACGGGACTGACTCACTGTTCCCAAATGTAATTTCTATGTCTAAGAGAACCTGTGTCCTCCTAATACATAGCTTGCTCTTACTGGTATAGAAAAAAAAATTTCTTCCAGAAAGAGCTCCTTTAAGAGTAACCAGTCAGTCTTAAGCTTGATCCCATTTGTAGCTGCCCTTCTGTATGTGTGTGTGTGTGTGTGTGTGTGTGTGTGTGTGTGTATGTGTGTGTTTGGGGGGGGTGGGAAGGATCTTTTATTCTGTCCTTAGTCATCTACTAACTTGTCATCCAAGGTCACAAACTAGTAGGAGCTATCATCAGAAATTCATTCCACAGTCTGTTTTGTTTCTCAAAAAAATACATTCCTGGGAGGAAAGTGATGAGTGATCACTTACACCTTGATATAAGTGAACTTTATCAGACCCTTTCTAACAGAATGTGGAGAAGGAGTAGTTGAAAGGCTGGTGTCTGACTAAAGTTCTTGGGGACCAAAGGACACTGAAAAGAGAAAGTGCAAAGAGAATCCAAGATAGACTCTGCTCACTTTTTCACTCTCTTGAGGATTATTAGTCCCAGATATCTGGACCACCCCACTGGCACCTACCAAAATGACAGAGTCCCCGACCAAGGCGTCTTCACTTATGACAGCACTGTAGACATCTTGGCTGAACTCGGGAGGGTTGTCATTCACATCCGTGAGGTTGATGTTGACAGTGGCCATGGCACTGAGGGAGGGGGTGCCCCCGTCTTTTGCTTCCACCACCAGGTAAAACTTTCTGCATAGTTCATAGTCCAGGACCTCAGACACAGAGATACTCCCTTTGAAGAAAAATGGGGAGCTTTAGATTTGATTAGGAAAAACTCTGGTCAGCAGTCCCACAATCATGGTAATATTTGTAACATCATCTCCTGCCAAGAGTTTGAGATATTCAGGAATTTGTTTACTTAATGCCCAGCTGAAAGCAACCCAGAGTCTGATTAATGCTGTCAGTTAAAACATTGCAATCCATCAGACACAATGCTGAAGAAGTCAGGTCTTTGCATGTTTCTGCAATAGCTTCTGAAGTTCCCTCAAGCAGCCTGAAAATCTCTGGCATTATTCACCCTCAGGCACTTTGGGAGGAGGGACTGGAGCAAGCATCCCCTATGAGCATCTCCCCAGGATTCCTCAAGTGGACCCAGGCAGACTGAGAATGAACCAAGATGTGTGGATGTGATTGTATGACCCCGTCCCTCATCAGTAAGTATATACTTGCAGACTTAACCTAACTCTTAAACTGAATTAACCACTAAGGTGCCTCCCCTACTAATAAGGTGCTTTTCTAAAACTTTTATGGCACAAAGAGGACAAAGGCCTCAGAAAGTTCAGGATATGGTGATGTGACGGAAAAGGAAACACTTGGGAATCCATTGCCAAATAGCAAGTGTGAGTTTAGTGTCTACAACTACAGAGCAGGGCTAATACCCATGGCACAGAGTTACTTAAATTAAGCAAGTAGAACAGGTGAAAGCAGCTAGGTGGGGGCACCTCCACGAGGGGCTCCTTGAGTGCTCTTTCCCTCCCATCCTAGCCCTTTCTGGTGGGCGACCCAGTCCTGCCTTCTGCCCTTGGTAGCTGGTCATTGTACCGTCTGCAGAGCAGTTCTCAAGGGCATTTACCTCTCTCTCCCACCTGGAAAACAGTCACTAGGACCAAGGTGAGTACATCACATCTGTTCTCTTTCCAGACAGGCAGCTTCTCAGGGAGCTAAGCCTGCCCTTCTACTTAAGGTGAGAAATAGAAGTCGTACCTAAAGCAAGAGCCTCTTTCTCTCCATAATTATGTTTTCTTAGCAATTACCACCCCTAGCGCTTTATTTTGCATCCCAGCCTCGTTATCCAGAGCCAGATTTAAACAGTACTCAACCATTTCCCCATGGTATTCATATACAATGGCCATAACTAGACATGCTAAGGCTAACACATATTTAAATGAGGAAAATCCCCATACATTTTAATTTGAAGTAATGCACTTAATAAACAGGGTTACTGCTGGGAGAAGCTGCTGCTGCCATCCTTCCATTAATGTTTCCACCCTCCTATACTAAGGCAGGGACTCATGCCCTGCAATTTTTGCACCCCCATGGCATAGCAGTGCTATATAGAGGTTAGAATATGTATTCCAGAGTCAGGGAGATCTGACTTCAAATCCAGGATCCCTGCACCACCCACAACTTACTCACATTGGAAAAATTAACCTCTCTGAAGCTGATTTTCTCATACAGAAAATGGGAGAAATAACCAATGACTTAATAGGAATCTGGTGTATCTGCCATGTTAAATGAACATTGCTAATTGCGATAGTTTCTTGCTCATATTGCTTGGATTATCCAACAGGAAACAGACCTCCTTTGCCCTCTTGCTCAACAAGTACGTATTCCTTGAGTGATGACGGAATTATGTCCAGTGGCCAGAAGGTATGAGGGACTCACCTTTCTTATCTGTGAAATGGGTCTGCCTTGCTTATTCATAGGGGGATAGGTAAACAAATAAGAATATCCATGAAAGAGCTTTGAAAATATTAATATAAACACTTTGAAAACGCAAGGGTGAGTATGTTTACTTTTCAAAGAATAGCCAAACTTTTTTCTGAATTATCCTCTTCATTTACTCAAAACAGCCCTAATAGTTATTAACACCCTGAGGAAGAGAAAGCCCTAGGGTTCTCTTTGTTCTCTTGGCTTCTTTCTAGACATCTCTTCCCCAGGAGATGCCACACCCTCCCACAGAGTTTGAAAAGGGCGTGGTGAGAAATGGCAGTGTTCTGACTAAAAGCAGTGAGCAGGAATCAAATTCAATGCCCATTCCAGCTGGCCGGGTGCTGGGTTTAGAAGGCCTGAAGGTCACCGTGCAGATCACTCATTAACGTCTGCCTTGGTAGGTGACCAGAGAGAGGCAACTTGAGTGTGGACAGTGGCAACTGGAGGCTAATCCCCAGGAGCTGTTCCAACACAGAAATATAGGACCCAAGTAACAAAAACAAGCAAACAGAAAAGAGAGAGAAACAAGCAGACCCTGAGGCTCCATCTGCAAATACTATCTCCCCATCTTGAACCACATGACTGTTCCCGAGCTTGCCAATCTGAAAAATCCTGGAGCCAACCTAGGGGCCAAGTATTTGCCCAGTGAGCCCACAGCAAGGAGCTGAAACTTAGCAGGGGGCATCCTTGGAACAGAGTGTCAGAGGGCACTCGGGGGTCGGCATGCAGGTCCTGCTCTGAGAAGACTTGTTTCCACCAAGAAGGGCAGTTGATTAGAGGGTTAGGAGGAGAACCAGGGTATAGTGAAGCCTTAGATTCTAAGTTGGTTGCTGTTTACCCACCTGTCTTTGGGTTGATCCTAAATTTCCCTTGCTCATTTCCAGACCGGATGAGGTATGTAATCTCGGCATTTGTGCCTATATCTTTGCTGGTGGCAAAAACAACAAGGACTTGGGTGCCAGGGGAGGTGTCCTCAGGCACCGTCACCAGGTAGTCCCTCCTCTCAAACACGGGGGGGTTGTCGTTAATGTCCAGGACGGTGATGGTGACAGTGGCCAGAGAGGACAGGGCCTGGCCGGGGCTCTGGTCGGTGGCCTGCACGCTGATGCTATAGGAGGACTGTTGTTCTCGGTCCAGCGGCTGCTCCAGGGCGATGATGCCAGACGAGCTGTCGATGGAGAAGAACCCATTGGCCGAGTCGGCCAGGGAGTACACGACCTTCCTGTTGGAGCCTGTGGGAGACACGAGAGCGTGAGCGGAGAGGGACGCAGCCGGATGCTCTCTGCACTAGAAGACTGTGGCTTTGATGACTGTCTAAGGGCAACACAAAGAAAAACGGTAACTGTGGAAACCAATGGCTTTGGTCCTACGAAGACTTCAGTTTATAACAAATATACAACTGAACCAAATGGTAAAGAAATGGAAAATATTTGTAACAAATATCAGAAATAGTTGGATCTAAAGCAAAATGTTTTGCATGCATGTGTCACGTTGTTATGAGTCCTTACTTCAATGTTTTCAAATAACTGACCAACTGTCTTGATCATGTTAGAGAAACTGACTTCAATTCTTCTGGCTCGTGTGGCTTGGACAAGTTACAGTCTTTCTTACCTGCCTAGGCCTCAAGTAAGATGAAAAATGTTTTGAAAACAGTGAAGAACATATAACCTATTATTATTCAAGCCCTCAAGCAATTTCTTCATATCTTTATAACCTCCATCTGAAACTGTTATCCTGAGGATTACTATGCATCTCCTAATAAACAATCCAGCAACTTAATAAAAAAAGAAATAGTTGGATCTTCTTATTAAAGAACCCCATGCATCCTTAAGAAAAACTCTAAGATGCCAATAGGTATAAGGGTCAAGATGTGCCACAGAAAGAGAAAGACAAATTAATTAATTAATTCGACAAAGTTTTATCTAGACTCTATCAGGCACTATTCCAAAGGCTAGAGATTCTCATAATGGACAAAAGACAAACATTTCCTGAGGGAAATTTTTACTTTCTGGTGAGAGTAAATAAGAAATGAACAAGAACAAAGAATCAGTAAAATACATTGTATGTTAGGGAGTAAAAAGGGAGAAAAATGAAGCCATAATGGGGGGAATCGTGAGTGCTGGGGGGAGAGGGAGTTTGGGAGCTGGGGAGAAGGGTGGTGCTTTTAATACAGGTGGTTGGAAGTTTGGCATTTGAGTGAAGACCTGAAGGAGGGGAGGGAGTGAGCAGTGCAGAAATCTGAGGAAGAACGCTGCAGGCAGAGGGACCCAGGCAAGCCTGGGGTGGGAGTCGAGTTCGTGTTTGAGGAGCACGGGGGAGAGGACCAGTGTGAGCAGAGTGAAGAAGAGAGATGCAGGAGATGAGAGCAGGGTGGTGACGCATTGGGGAGCAGATCGCCCAGAGGGGTAGTGGTTGGTGGTAGTTGGGAAGTGCTGGAGGGCTCTGAGGAAGGGAGTCACACGGTATGAATTAGATATTAACAGGATCGCTCAGGCAGCTGGTTATGAACAGAACAGCAAGACAGGAAGCAGAGACCCACTGGCAGTCTCCTGCAGGAAGACAGGTGTGCAATAAGGGCAGCTGGAATGGACGGTGGTGTTGGAAGGGGTGAGAGGTGGTCGGGTTCCAGATGTACTCTGAACACGTAGGTGTGAGAAGTGAGGGGCCCTAAATGTATTCTGAACTGGGAGGTGGTGAGAATAGATCGATTTCTCACCGTGGAGCTGGCAGGATGTGGGATGTGAACGAAAGAGAAGATCCCAGAATGACTCTTAGGTTTGGGCCCGAGTGACTGAAAAGAGGGAGTTATCATCAGCTGCCATGGAGAGGACTGACTACGGGAAGACTATAGGATTTGGACGAAGATCACGGGCCCTGTTTTGCATCGATTAAGTGTGAGATGGACATTTTATATTTAAGTGGAGATTCAAGTAGGAAGTTAGCAGAGGAGGCTGGAGATCAGAGGAGACGTCCAAACTGGAGTTACATTTTTGAGGGTCTTCAGCATTCAGAGAGCCAGCAGAGCCATAAGAATGGATGCGGTCATAAGGGAATATAAAGGGAAAAAAGAAATACAGTGGCCAGTAAGCCTAGAGCACCCCATCAAAGGAGGGAGAGGATCTAGTCAGAGGGTGGTCTCCAGTTCCATGACTTAAAGAAATGCATGTAGTTACCAAAATACCATTTTACCTTAACATATACTAAAGCTAAAACCTACCAACCAGGAAATGTTCATTAACAACCAACAAATCAGTGAATGATGATTGGACCAACTTCTGATTCTGAAGATTGATTTAACTGTTTTCATCCAAGGAGTTCAGCACTTCAAAATGGTTTATAAACCTCAAATTCACTAGGAGTTACAGTTTATAAGAAAGAAAACATAACAACTTCATAGGCTGAAAAAGCATCATGTTGATCCTAAACACTCTTAATGAAGACAGTCATTAGTCATGACTTTAGCTATGACAACTACCTGAAAATGTCTTTTGCGAATCATGGACCCCTAGAATATAAGCTCTTACAGGGAGGGCCTACACACTGTCGTTTTCTACTATACCATCTCACCATGGGGACAGGCCTTTGGCAGTAATAAGAGTTAAACATTTTACTCCCTCAATGTACAGTTTCCCTTAAGCCAAAATTCCAAGCAAACCAATAATCATGTATCTGGAGGGAATGACAGAAATTGCATTATGTGACTTTAACCAGAAGGTCAACATTGAGAGTTTGTTCATGGTTCCATTCCAGAGAGTCCATTTTTTCCAAAGTTTCATCATTTACTTCTATTTCTCTTTCAAAACAACCACCCCGTGATGTATAAACATCAACCTCTGATTTTATTGGTGCTGGGATGAAAAACAAGAAGTCTTTGCTCTTTCCTTGCTGCCCCTTGAAATAAGGCCCCAAAGCAGGTGTTTTTTTGTGTGTGTGTGTGGTACGCGGGCCTCTCACTGTTGTGGTCTCTCCTGTTGCGGAGCACAGGCTCCGGACGTGCAGACTCAGCGGCCATGGCTCACGGGCCTAACCGCCCCGCGGCATGTGGGATCTTCCCAGACCAGGGCTCGAACCCGTGTCCCCTGCATCGTCAGGCGGACTCTCAACCACTGCGCCACCAGGGAAGCCCAAAGCAGGCGTTTTAGGGTTACTTTCTGGCTACTTTTACAGGTGGCTGCAAGATTAAACTTTTCAACGTAAATTCCTGGGGTGAATACACGGAGGATCGCAGAGGTGATCAAGCTTGCACCTGAAAAACAATAACCCTGCCTGGGTGTTGGAGCTGACTGTGTGCCCTGGAAACTGCCTTGACTGACCGCATAGTGTCAGGACACCTCTCAAAGGCACAAAAATGCATTTATGGAAACACATCAGTGATTGACATAAATACACCACATGGGTTTTCAAATCACACACACACACACACACACACACACACACACACACACACACACACACACACACACACACACACACACACACACATATTCCCTGGGGATTGACTCCCAGCCCCGGCATATGGAAGAGCACTCTTACCAGCAATAAGATGGGCCAGGAGGTTCATGCAGGATCTTTCATCTGAGCATCTGCTGACAACACCCACTTCACTGATGCATAAACCAAGGGCTGAGGGATTTCCCTAGTGCCACTAGCCTATGTAGGTAAGCAGGAGGGACAAAGTCCTATTTTCAGGAGATGTGCTCCTGGATAAGCTTCCTCTTCAGGCTTGAAGATCATGTAGGAAGAAGGCCATTTCTGACCCTGTTCTGAAAGCCATAGTGCTCCAACCCGCTGAGTTAGGAGAGGTAGGGGCTGGGTTTACACACTGCCGCTCTCTGTGGCAGCAAGGCCTGAAGGGAAGGTGCTTTTCATGACTGCCTGTGTTTCCTTCACTGGGACAGATAGCTGAAATCTAATTAAAAATATTGCCTGTGTTCCCAGTCTGCAGATTTCTCTCCCAGCCCTATTCAGAGGCCCTTGGCTTTGCTCAGACCCCCAAGCAGGAGAGACCGTATTTTTCCGAGCTTCCAGCTCAGCTGGGCTAGCCCTGTTGTTGGAACCCTGCATTTACAAGGCTGACATTGATCAGCCACACAAAGACCACGGCTCCCCTCCAGGTCGGTTGTGTTCCTTTAAAGCTTAGGGACAGGGTTTTCTGCTTTATCACAGCATAAAACCATCCCCAACAAGTTGCTGGCCCAAACTGCCCCCACTCCCCGTATATTTTGCTTCTGACAGTATCTTGCGCATTCACACTAGGAGGAACAGGGAGATTTACTGTTTACCTCTCCTTTCTGTTACCAGTCAGACCTTATATGAAAGTAAGACTAGAAAAGGTTGGGGCAGGGTGGGCACCCAAACCAACAAACCTGCTAAGTGGTATCTTTTGTGATTTGGTAGTTCTGAAGAAAAGAGCAGGATATATTTTTGGAATGTATCTAAACGCCAATTTAGACACAATTGCAACAGATTTCAGTGGTTTCTAGAAATCAAATCAGATGCATAAATGCCAACGTGCAGGCAATACTTTTAGTGGAGCACTCGGGTCTTTTGCTGTATTACCAGGCAATGGGGGCTGTCTTTGTTAAATGAATGCGGGTCCCGTCACTAAAGTGGAAACTTTCTATCCAAGGGCGTTTGATAAATGCCATCCTTCAAATCACCAGCTTTTCGCTACGTACCCGGCAGGAAAGATGAACCCGAGCAGAAGACTTGCTTGCTAATTGGTCTAATGCTTTCACTGCATGTCACGACGTGTTATATTAAGGTATAACATTAATCCATCATTTTGCGTCTGTGTTTTTAAGTACGTAATTCTCTTCTCCAATTTGCACTTAATTTAATGAGGATGGAGCTACTTAGCTTCTTAAGATGCTGAAATGCCAGACTACCAAGAGAAGTATGATTTTCATTGCATGTGAAGCTTCTGCTCATTAACTGTGGCACATGGAGCAGGCAGGCCTTCAGAGGATTAAAATCAAGGAAACAGAGAATGCTTAAAATCCCGATTTGCTCAAAGGAAGTAACAGGTAGTGGCATTTTGTGGAGTGGGGTGAGAGGAAAGAAATAGCATGTACAAATTCCCAGAGAGAAGGCTATGAAATCCTGGGGTGGGTGGGTTGCCAGGGGCATCTATATTCCCTCCTTTGGAAGATTTCTAAATGGAGGCTAGGTTCCTCTCAACTGGACCAAATGAAAAGAGGGACTATTTGGGGAGCATGGACTGTACAGAAAAGTCAAAGTTTTAAATGCTTAGGAATGAAGGCAGTGTGGTGCAGTCTTGGAAGACAGGAGATCTTGCTTGTAGCCCATGGGTTTCCCAAGTATACTCATGTAGCTTAACCTCATTGGGTCTCAGGTGTCTTCATTTTTAAAATGATAGAACCTAGTCCATTGAAGTGTAAGATGATCTTCCAGCAGTGTGATTCATTTGCAAGTTAATTAATGGAGTTGGTTTCATTTTTATTTTCAAAGGGCTGACCCTCTCCTCCAACTGGCCATTAAGTTGCTGGACCTGGGCATAAATGGGCTGAGTCACCAAAGGAAAAGTCACGTTCAACCCAGTGATGATGAGCTATTGGACTCTTCTGGATGGGATGAAAACTTAACACAGTAGTTTCATACCATTCAGTTACATGTTGAGAGTTCACACACATAGTTTACAGCAAGGTTTTTATACCTCAGCGAGAAATAACACCCACTGCTAGGATCATCCCCAAGGATCTCACCTAGTGTCAGAAGAACTCAGCTTGATACTTGAGATTGTTAGAGGTGTTAGATTCAGCACCAAAACCAAATGGCCAGAGCAGCCAACACTGCAAGTACACTGAGACTTTTTTTTACCTGGTCTTTAAAAATGTTTTCTCCCCTCCTTCTGAGATCAAGCTCCCTGGGCTTAAGGAACCTACAGGAGCTCTGCTCTTACTCAGGGGGCCTCATGTTGGCTGTTGCTTTGACTCTGTCAGGACAGGGCCGTGTCTGTGACCTTCACACTCTACCCTCCAGTGCCTGCACAGGATCTGGCCTGTAGGCAGCACACAGAAAATGGGGGTTGTACTAAATTGCTGTAAACTGGCTTTTCTAAAGGGACTTGAATTTATACAGAATAGATATCTGGGGAAAAAGTAATCTGAAACAGTCTCAACAATCATACTCTAGAAATACTTTTAATTTTGGTTTTAATCATTTGCTTTCATATCAGCTTTACTGATATACTGAGGTGTCATAATTTATGTACAATAACCTGAACTTATTTTAAGTGTCTAGCTCATAAATTCTGAGAAATGTACATCTCCGTGGAACCACTATCCGCATTAAGATACAGAGCATTGCAATTGTCGCTTACAGTTCCTTCATGTCCCATCGCTGTCAGTCCCCCAATCCCATGACCTAGGCAATCTAATAAGTTGTTCTGAACCAACACTTTCTCCTGCCTTCATGAATGTCTATTTATCAGTGCTTGAAATCCCACAAGTACGTTTAGATTTCAGTCTTTAGGACCCAGGCGTGGTGATTAAGACACATTCTTATTTAAGCTATAAGGATTACCTTTTGAAGAAAAATGTTAAACAAAGCTTTGCTTCTTGAATATGTCATTGCATTCTTTGCAATAGCCTTATCCTTAAAATATAGTGCTTTTGAGAAGCACAAGGGTTCTGTCTTTCTCACCAGAGACCCTGGCTATGACCCTCCCATTTGATAAGGATTTGTCAAGTGCCACTTGTTTGACTATTCCAGGCACCATGCTGAGGTGAAGTGGAGCCCAAAAGATGCTTCCCTAATTCTAGGAGCTTAGCAACCTGACAAGGAATTACATAAACTATTAACTATGTATTAAAGTAGTATCTTAGCTATCAGATAGTTTAGGGTTTCCTTCATGTCTTCCAATCCTACCTGAACTGGAATGTTGAGTTCTTTTGATTCTACCTCTGAGAGACCTCTTGAATGTCTGTGGCGGGGACTCACAGTCAGGCAAGCCTCCACCTTCTCTCACCTACACTGTTGCAAGAGACCCCTAATTGCAAACTCGGACTCCATCCCTTCCTGGTTAAATTTAACCAGAGTTAAGTTCCTAAAACGCTGGGTCCAGTCCTGCCCCACCTGCTCAAGATAGTTACCGACTTCTCACTTCTTACAGCAAGAAGTAAAAATGATTGAGAATGGCTTTCCAGTCCTTTCCAGTCTGGTCCCAGCCCACACTCTCCAGGTCATTTCCTGCTCCACTTCCCTGTTGGGTGGTCTACTGCAGTCACTCCTGAAGACACACGCAGGCCTCTGCTCATGCTTTCCCTTCTACTCAGAACATCCTCTTCCCCGCCTTCACTTGTCAAAATCCTACATATTCTTTGCAGGGTCTCCTCTGGGACAGCATCCTTAACTTCCCCAGTTGCTCCCTTCCCTTTGCTTCCTTAACATCATTATTGCATTCTCATTAGTTATATTTATATCCTTTCTCCCACTAGATTAATGTATCATTTAGGCAGAAGGACCGTGTTTTTTTTTTTCCTTTCCACTTTACTTTTTCCCCCAGTTTTATTGAGGTATAACTGACATATAGTCCTGTATAAGTTTAAGGTGTACATAATGATGTGACTTACATATATTATGAAATGATTACCACAGTAACTTTAGTGAATAGTCATCCTCTCAGGTAGATACAAAATTTTTTTAAAAAAGAAAAAAAATCTTTTCTTCGTGATGAGAACTCACATAGGATTTGCTCTCTTAACAACTTTCATATATCACATACAGCAGTGTTCATTATACTTATCATGTTGCACCTTACATCCCTAATACTTATTTATCTTATAACTATAACGGGAAGTTTGTACCTTTTGACTGCCTCCATCTGATACTCCCCACTCCCACCCCCTGCTAAGGGACTGTGTCTTATTATCTTTGTATCCTGGTTCTGAGTCCAGACCCTGGCACACAACAGGAGAGAATGAATGTTGAACTGCAGAAGGAACATCCAGGGGACCACAGCAAGCGTATGATGAGCCTGCTAACAGGATGAAGGTAGGGGTGGTGTGCACACTGGTGTTACATGCCCACCGCAAATGCATAGGCCAAAGAACTGAAGAGGCTCCAAACAGTGAGAAGTGGAGAAGTCAGAAATATTTAATACTAAAAATGTACATAAAACATTCATAGATTATATACAAAGCTATTGCTAAATAGATGTTCTCATTTGTGAAATAAACTAGCAACTACACAATTTTCCAAGAATAAGGACTGGCTGAATAAAGCACAGTACATTCATATCACAGAATACTATATATATCATTACGTAAAAGTATAAAAGAGTATATAGTGACACAGAAATATGTTTGCAAGCCAGTGAAAAAAGCAGGTTACAAAACAATATCTAGTTTAGCAGCCCATTTTTGTAAAGAACAAGGTGGAAGGGACTTCTATCAAAATGGTAACATTGGTTAGAATTGACTGTTTTTTTCTTTTTGTCTGTCCTTCCAGATTTTACACAGTGGACACAGATCATGTTTGTAATAAGTAAAAGAACTATTATAAAACTCATGCACATAGAAAATAATTCTTTAGTATCCATCTTAGAGAGTAGTCAAATTTTCGGGTTATTTTCCAGGCCAGTTTATTTCTCAATATACATACTAGAAATAATTGTAGAAAAAGGTATTTTTATAAGATTCTTTTTCTGGATCTTTCCATTTCTCATTTTAGTTTCTGCTCAGAAAGGCACTGACTTTACTTAGAAAATCACTTTTTTTGGGTCAAAGTTCTTATTATAAAGTTATTTCAAGGGATACATTCTTAAAACTATTTAAGCAGTAGAAGAAAGTTGCAAGCCTCAAATTCTTCTCTCATTGTCTGTGGGAGGCAAATAAAATTCTATCACAGTGAAAGAGCTCAAACTGAACGTTCTTTTCTGTCTTTAAAATATGCCTTCAGATGATAGGAAATAAAGCAGAAAGTTGCCCTGAGGAGTTCCATGGAATTGCAATTACTTCTGAAGTCAGAAATGACTTTTAAATAGACTCTCTAATTATGTCTGCTTTAAGTGCCTTTTAAAAGTTTTTCATTGGGTGATAACTAATCCTGGCACACTCCCACATGCAAAATACCAACTCTGGGGGTCAGTAGTCCCTTTTGACTCTTTTTGAATAGTCAAAAAAAAAAAAAAAAAAAAAAAGAAAGAAGGTAGCACCAGCCACAGAGTAAGGGAGATCCTGAGTGTACCATAAACTTCTTGGGGACTTGTCAGTTGGGCTGGCACCGGCTCTGGCCACAAGATGTGAGTTCTCACAGAACATAAAAATGCAGGGGTCCTTGTGCGTGTGTGTCTGTGTGTGTGTTTCTGTTTATCCTTCATAAATTCATTTATTTATTTTTTTATTGGGGTATGGTTGTTTTACAATGTTGTGTTAGTTTCTGCTGTACAGCGAAGTGAATCAGCTATATGTATACATATATTCCCTCTTTATTGGATTACTCAGCCATTAAAAGGAATGAAATTGGGTCATTTGTAGAGACGTGGATGGACCTAGAGTCTGTCATACAGAGTGAAGTAAGTCAGAAAGAGAAAAACAAATATCTTATATTAACACATATATGTGGAATCTAGAGACACTTGTTTAAAAAATGTTAACAAATGACTTATTTACAAAACAGAAACAGACTCACAGAGAAAACAAACTTATGGTTACCAAAGGAGGAGGCATTAACACGTACACACTACTATATATAAAATAAACAACAAGGACCTACTGTATAGCACAGAGAACTATATTCAATATTTTGTAATAACCTGTAATGGAAAAGAATATATATATATGTATAGACATATACATACATATACATATATATATATGTATATATCTGAGTCACTTTGCTGTACACACCTGAAACAAACATAATATTGTAAATCAACTATACTTCAATTACAAAAAGAGTGAAGAAGTTCAATGCAGCCACAGCAGAACATTAAACCAAAATGGGGCCCTTCTAAACACGGGGCCCTGTACAGTTGCAAAGGCTGCACACCGATAAAGCTGGCCCCATTGCTGAGACTGCCTTCTGTGATCTCTCAAAAGTTGCAGCTCGGGCTTCCCTGGTGGCGCAGTGGTTGCGAGTCCGCCTGCCGATGCAGGAGACACGGGTTCGTGCCCCGGTCCGGGAAGATCGCACATGCCAAGGAGCGGCTGGGCCCGTGAGCCATGGCCGCTGAGCCTGTGCATCCGGAGCCTGTGCTCCGCAACGGGAGAGGCCACAACAGTGAGAGGCCTGCGTACCGCAAAAAAAAAAAAAAAAGTTGCATTTCATCAGGGTATAACTCTTTCAAGCATCTATGGCTTGGCCCTTTGCTAACTGGGATAGTCAATAGATAATAAATTTATTAATTTATTTTATAAATAAATCAATCCATCAACCATGTACTCAAAACTCCATCTCTATTGGGGCACAGAACTTCTATGCTGAACTGCTACTCAGCAGTAAAACTAAAAATGTTTCCTGGGTGGGTTGTTGACTCTGACCATTGGATCAATTCATTCATCCATCCAATAAATATTCACAGGACTTCTGCCGTATGGTAGGCACTGGGGATACAAAGAAGAGGGTCACAGCATCTCTACCCTCAAATGTCTCCTATTTCTCAGGAGACAAACATGTATATAGCTGATTGTTGGAGAGAGGTGGCCAGGGGAAGTTTCCCAGAGACGGAAACAACTGAATTGAACCATGAAGGAAAGACAGGAGTTGTCAGGAGTACCAAAGTGGGAAAGTGACAAGAAGAAAGGGCATTTTGGGCGATGGGAACATATGTGAAGTTAAGAAAGATGAAATTGCAAGGGGCACTCAGAGAAGGGTTAAGGGGTCAGTATTGCAAAATTACACATTTAGAAGGGCAGGTGCTGGAGCTGTCTGTTTTCGGGGCTGCTAGCAAATTACCAGAGCTGTTATAAACAATTATAGCTATAGTAAATGAAAAACTGGGCAGAAGTTAATGGATAAATTAGCAGAGAGAGAAGAAGGAAGATCAGAAGGGGTGAGATGGAGAGGGTGTGTGGGTGGGAAGTGCTATGTAATACGGGAGAAGTTATTCCAAGAGCTCCCCACTGATGATGGACAACATAATTGCCCCCATCAAGGAGTCTTCACAAGGTGAAATGATAGCATGTATCCTGAAGCAGAGCTGATAAGACACACTCCACTGACCTTAACATACCCTGCAGAGGCACCAAGCCAGAGCTGGGGTCCCTGGATTCCGCACAAAACGCTCAGGGGTGACTGGAAACTCCTCCAGACATCTAGCGCTCCCTTAAACCCATCCTGTGTACTGCTGTGTGTTGGATCAGGATTGATTCAAAGGAGCAGCTCAGAAGGCTGTGACCAACCTGTGGCATCTATGGATGAGACAGCGTGTGTACGTGTGAATTCACGGCAATGAGTCACAGAGATTAACTCTTAGAAATCAGAACTCCCTGCCTACAGGTGGCTGCTGAAACAGTTCACTAAGATACTCCTTTCTGAAAGGAATGTGCTGTTTTATTTGATAACTATTGTTTTGACCTCCCCCTGCTTGGAAGATTTTAAAAAGAGTAATAATAATAACTTATATGTGTCCAATGCAAAGACTCCTAAACCAGGCAAGACATCACCGTCAACTACAGAAAAAAAAATGTACGTCCAGACCCATCTCAGACATCCTGAATCAGATTTTGGAGATGGAGCCCTGGCCTGTATGTTTATTTTTAAAAACTCCCAAGGGGATTCTGGTGTACAGCCACGGTTGACAACCAGTTTGTCTGATTTTTGTGTGTTATTTTATCTCTGCTGCTGCATTCTGGATTTGGGAGGGGGTAGTTCCTAGGGCCCTAATCAACTGAAGGCATCCTATTTTCTTGGGCATAGGGGAGGTCAGTCCATTCCCAAATTAAGCCCCGTGTGACAGAAATATTATCTCCAATGACTGGAGAGGGGAATTTCCAGCCTCTGAGATTTCTACACAAGGGAGCCCAGGCTCTGTGTGTAAAAACACCTGAGGAAGGAATCCACATATGTTCTAGACATGACGTTAGGGAATTTAGGTGGAATGTCTATTTAGTTCTCCCAACAACTTGGCAGTTCAGCAGATATGTATCGAGCATGTACTGGGTGGCTGGTGCCTTGCCTGCACTCGTGACTGGGCTGGTATGCCAGCCCTCCAGGAGCTCTGGAGAGAAAACAAGGAATTAATACCTCATTTTTCCAGGGAGGAAGAGGAGTTCAGAGGGGCTGGGAAACTTATTTAAAGCCAGACAGTTAGTAAGGGTCGGAACTGGGATATTTAATCTGGTCTCATCCCAAAGCCCCTTTGTGATTCCCAAAGTGACAGGACAACGTGACCCAGAGGTGATGGGGTGTCACAGTCTGCCACGTAGCTGCATGTATTGCAGCAGACGTCCTGATGCTGGTGGAAGGTAAAGAAGTCAGGAAGGGTTTTATGGCACCCTGGAGCTCTTTACTCAGGACTATTACCCATTTTACAAACGCCTTGGGAGGGGGCACCAAGCCTTTTTGAACTTCAGTTTCTCCATCTGTCAGTGGGAGTACGAAGGTCTGTCCTAGCTGTAGCAAGATTACATGTGTAAGGGCTTGGGGCTCTTTGGAGAAAGGCTTCAAGCATGAGATTATCTTTTTTGATATCTACAACAGACAAAGGGCTTTGGCTACAATGTGCTCCAGAGAACGGCTCATGTCTCTGTCTTTAGGGGGATTATTTAGTTTTTACAAACATTTTAACAGTTTCTCAGCTGCCTTCAAAGATTTAATACTTCAGAAAAGAGCAGGGCTTGAAAGTTAAGGGAATAAATCATAAGAGTTCTTAAAAAAAAAGAAAATAGCAGGGCTTTGGGGAAGGAAAAAAAAACATATTAAATCACTGATTTATGCAGCTTAGAGGTAATAATTTCTAAGGCGTTAAGGAAAGACATAGAATACATGATATTTAAGAGCACACAGGCTGACATCAGAATTGAATCCTTCTCAAAACATCTTCTGGAATATGTATATTTATATATGTATAACTGAACCACTTTGCTGTACACCTGAAACTAACATAACATTGTAAATCAACTATATTTCAATATTTTTTTTTAATTTTGAAAATAAAATAAAATGTTCATCTCTGTCAGAAGAATTGATGAAGCTATTAAAAGCTATTAAAATATATTTAAAAAACCCCACAACATCTGGTAGAAATGACTAGAGAATAGAAAAGAGCATTGCACTGAGGTATCAGGGTACCCTCCTTTTAGATCCAGCTCTGCCACTAACGAAGTCATCTTTGGTAAGTCTCTTTATCTCTGAGCCCCAGTTCCCTTCTCAGAAAAAGAAGGGTTTTGACTGGATTTAGTCTCAGGTCCTTCCCAGCATAACATTCCAAGATCTATAAGGACTATGATTCACAGAAGGAGTAGGCCTAGTGCCCCAGGGAGAATCCATGAATCCAGGAGAACAGCAGCAAAGAGCAGCCAACAGCTGTTACGTCATCACTCACCCTGCCCACGTCATGGCAGCCATGTTCCCAGCTTGGCTGAGCCGCTTCTCCTGGAGGGAAGGCCCTGTTCTGATTGCCCCTGACCCACTTGAGCCCTTCTTCCCTCTGGGTAAAGCCTGTGAAAGGATAATGGCTATGATGGGGAATTCTTAAGGATTTGCGGGTAGAATTCAGGAGGTCCATGAACTTGCACTAGTGTATTAGTTCTCTATTGCTCCAGGCCAAACTACCCCAGAACTTAGCAGCATGAAACAACAAATATTAATACCTCGTCATCTCTGTGGGGCAGGAATGGCTTAGCTGGCTCTCTGTGGCTCAAGGTTTCTCATGAGGCTTCAGTCAAGCTGTTGGGCAGGGCTGCAGTTTCATCTGAAGGTTCCAGTGGATGCGGACGTGGGGTCCACTTTCAAGCTCACTCATGCAATCGTTGGTGGTCCCGAGTCCCTTGACATGTGGGCCCCTCACAGGGCTGCCTCACCATATCCTCGCTCTCTTCCCCAGAGTGAGTGATGCAAGAGAGAGTGAGAGGGAGTGCTTTGCCCAGAATTGTGTCCCCCACCAAATCCGAATGTTGAAGAGCTAACCCTTAATGTGACTGTATTTAGAGATAGGGCTTTTAGGAGATATTAAGGTTCAAGAGGTCATAAGGGTGGGGTCCTAACCCAACAAGATGGGTGGCCTATAAGAAGAGGAAGGCAGAGAGAGCTCTTTCCCTCTCTGCACACACCAAGGAAAGGTCATGTGAGCACCCAGTGAGAAGGCAGCCACCTGTGAGCCAGGAACTGACCATGCTGGCACCCTGAGCTGACATCCAGCCTCCAGAACTGAGAACATTAGTTTCTGCTGTTTAAGCCCCTCAGTCTATGGTATTTTGTTATGGCAGCCCAGGCAGACTAATACAGAGAGCATGCCCAAGAGGGAAGTCACAGTCTTTCTGTAAGCTAATCTCAGAAGTGATATCAGCCATCACTTCTACCATATTCTATTAATTAGAAGTGAATCAGGAGTCAGTACGTCCAGTGGACTCTCGAGGAGAGAGATGGGAAGACCAAGAGGTAGGGGGGTGGTCGTTGGGGGTCATCTTAGAAGCTGCCTACCACCGAGGGAAAAATTTACATCTTTATTTTCATTAACCTCTAACTGGATTTAGCATAACATTCAATGGTAAATGTTGGCAACCGATCACTGTAGTATGAGCAGCAGCTGTGCTTTTGTGACCAACAGAAATCACAACTATTTTCATAATTTATAGTTGTGGCACATACCCCCCCTGCTTACCACTACTCCAAAATATAAAAGTTATGAGATCTACTGTGCTAGATCTTATTTAATGTATTAAGGCAGAACTTCATATTACTATATAACAAGTTTAAAAAATATTTGGACCCCATTTCTTCTGTCACTTTTTGTATTTTATTTTATGAATTGTAAAACATTATCCTGAGACGCAATCTGTAGGTATCACCAAACTGTCAAAGTACGGGTGGCACAAAAAGTTTAGGAATCCCTAAGCAAGTGGCTCTTCAAGTGCAGTCCTGGGACAGCAGCATTAATATCCCCTGGGAATTAGTCCAATTTCCAACAAGCTCTCAGGTGATACTCTTGGTCCAGGGACCACTTTTTGAGAACCACTGCCCTTGACTAAAATATAACTATTGATATCTATTAACCAAGCCTCCTTTGGTGCCACTAACTAGTTTTTCTTTCAGGGCAAGTTCACCCTTCAGAGTTTATTCATATGTTAAGTAGAACAATAACAAAAATATCTGCCAACCTTCAGAAGTTGTTGTGAGAAGAGGAAATAATGTATCTGCAGTACTTGGCACGGTGCCTGGTATGTAGTAGAAGCTCACAAAGTAAATGTTGTTAGTCATATTATGATTATTTTCATTTAAAATTCTTACCAATCCCCAGTCTTGCCTTTCGGGGCTTAAGAGTAGGAGAGAAGAGATATGCAAGCAGTTCCATGTAAGGAAAATCTTGAGATGCTGCTGGAGATTAGAGCAGGATATCCAGCTGCAAAGAGGGCAGATGTGGCTCAATGTAGTTCCCTCCTTTCTAGTCACTCTTGGGTGAGCCTCTCACTCACCCTTCAAGCTTGGCAAACCAAGCACTACTCCTGTCCTTCTAACATTATACTGATAGAAGAGGAAACAGTCTGAGGGAGACCAGTTACTAGCCGAAGGTCATGAAGCTTGCACACAGCACAGGGCACTAATCATCCAGGGCTTTCTACACACCCATGTGGCCTCTTGATCTCTGGTTACTAGGACATGTGTCCCTTAAGGACATGGGATTAACCCCATGATATGCAGGGTCCAGAGGAGGCCAGGGGTGCTGGCTCAGCTGAGGTATGAGGCTGCCAAGAAGCTACCTACTTGGGAAGTCCTAAAAGAGAAAAATGGCAGGCCACCTGCATGCCTCCATTGTGGGATACATGGGTACCTCCAACTTCCTTCACAGACTCCACAGACTGACACTTCTCTCTGCCCCACACAGCCGGGTGCCAAAGGCTATGGAAAAGGAATGCTTCAGAATTTACCTCTTTTGTCAGGTGTGACATTTTTCTTTAGCTTTTGGGGCCCAGTGTAAAGGTAGCATATTCAGCTAAGTCCTTCCAAGAGTACATACTGAATGGATATTTGTTTTCCTCCATGAGACTAGAAGGTGATGATGAAAGACTTAAAATCAAACTCCATTACAGGGACCTCTATGAGACCAGAAGGGTGACGAGGGAATATTTAAAATCTAACACCATCCCAGGAGTTGAAGCTTTGGCCATCATATCTGAAGGTAAGGGAGAGCTCCAGTAGACAAATGTTTCTGACTCTGACAGACTGGTCTGAATGACCCTCCCTCAGACTTCATCCCAGGACGATGCAGGAAACAGCCAGCCCAGAGCACTCGACCCACATGCTTTTCTATCATCCTTCCAGCACTTTGTGGTGCACTTGCACTTAACTCATCTCTTAGCTGTTCTTCCTGAGTCTTTTTTCACGGCTCAACAAGTGGCAGCCACACAAGGCTAGGAATGTGTCAGAAGAGGCAAGAAACAATTGGAGAGATTCATTTAAAGTGGTTTGGTCAGAAAGATCTCTATTTAATAACCCTCAGTGGTTATTTTCGTGAACATTCCTCTCAGGTAAATAATTTCCTGCTCCTTCATGAGGAGCTACACGCTCAGAGCAAATGATGCTCTGAGATATTGGGCCAGCCCTTCATTCTGACAAGATCCATTCTCTGGAAAACCAAGTTCATTCCAGCTTCTGTCCCACGAGAGCACGCTTGGAGTCATGATGCCATCTATCTCCCTCGTGAAATATGCAGAAAATGAATCCCCAACATGGACTGCAAGCTTACATTACTACAGTGAATGACAGTGCAAAATTAAGGATGCTGAGGGCTGCTGGAAAACAAACACTTGGGTAAAAATGGAAAAATTCTGGGAATTCCCTGGTGGTCCAGAGGTTGGGACTCTGCACTTCCTGGTTGGGGAGCTAGGATCCCACAGGCTACGTGACGCAGTCAGAAAAAAAAATGGAAAATTTCTGTCAAGAGATACGTGTTCTCTGTTTCTTTCCTGTTCTCTGTTAATATGAGGATCTAACTATTAACTTTAGAGGGAAAAGCATCATTCTGGAAGACTGAGACAGAACTTCTCATCTTTTCTATTTATGTAATTCACTCTACTGGTTGGGTCTGTTCATTTCTATAATCCAGCACCTACAGAGCCCTCAGTGGGTGAGGAATTTCTCTTCCCCACTTCTTGGTGACTCCCTCTCATGTTGCCTTTAGCCCCTGAAACCAGCTCCCTTCCCTCACCTCACAGCGCCCAGCCCAGTTGCCGCCATGTTAGTCTCCTCTTACCACATGGAGATGTCTGAGGGTGGATGTGTGCCTCCTAACTGGGTTATCCTCAGCATCTCCCTCTTAGTTTCTTCCTTTGAGTGTCAGGGTTTTTTTTTTTTTTTTTTTTTTTCCCCCTCTCCTTCCTTTGATTTCTAAGGTCAGGTGGTCTCTCGAAACTGCTGAGGCTCACCCTCCCTACTCATATGAGTAATGCTACCCACTCCAGTCTAATTGGGACCCGCTGGGGCAGTTGTCCTTTCCTGCTTTCATCATTGTGGCAGAGACAACGAGTGCTCACCAAATACCCCATGGCCTCTCCTACATTCCCCAGCCTCTTCTGCCTACTTCTGGGCAAGGGAAAGTGACAGAGTGATGTGGGTCTCTCCCAGGCTGAGTTAGATAAAAGCCTGGGTGCCTCCTTCATCTCTCTCCTCTCCTGCTGCAGTGACCTTGGGCACCAAAGGTCAAGAAGATGCTGTTGACAGGATGGAGGGACCAGATCTCCACATCACTGAATGGACTCATGCTAACCTGCACTTTGGGGCAAGAATTAAACTTTTGCTGGACTAAGCCACTGATATTTTTAAAAAGTTACCTCAGTCTCGTCAAACCTATCTTGGCTAATAAAATCCTCACCTCTTTCTTTCTCTTTTGTTACTGGATCATTCCCCTCTTCTTGACCCAAGTTCAAGCCCCCACCCTTTTTTGTTTTTTAACGTCTTTATTGGAGTATAATTGCTTTACAATGGTCTGTTAGTTTCTGCTATATAACAAAGTGAATCAGCTATACATATACATATATCCCCATATCTCCTGCCTCTTGCATCTCCCTCCCTCACACCATCCCTATCTCACCCCTCTAGGTGGTCACAAAGCACCAAGCTAATCTCCCTGTGCTATGTGGCTGCTTCCCACTAGCTATCTATTTTACATTTGGTAGTGTATATATGTTCATGCCACTCTCTCACTTCGTCCCAGCTTACCCTTCCCCCTCCCCGTATTCTCAAGTCCATTCTCTAGTAGGTCTGCGTCTTTATTCCCATCCTACCCCTAGGTTCTTCATGAAGATATATATATATATATATATATATATATATATATATATATATATATATATTTAGATTCCATATATATGTGTTAACATATGGTATTTGTTTTTCTCTTTCTGACTTACTTCACTCTGTGTGACAGTCTCTAGGTCCATCCACCTCACTACAAATAACTCAATTTCGTTCCTTTTTATGGCTGAGTAATATTCCATTGTATATATGTGCCACATCTTCTTTATCCATTCATCTGTCAATGGACACTTAGGTTGCTTCCATGTCCTGGCTATTGTAAATAGAGCTGCAATGAACATTTTGGTACATGACTCTTTTTTGAATTGTGGTTTTCTCAGGGTATATGCCCAGTAGTGGGATTGCTGTGTTGTACGGTAGTTCTATTTTTAGTTTTTTAAGGAACGTCCATACTGTTCTCCATAGTGTCCGTATCAAATGACATTCCCACCCACAGTGCAACAGGGTTCCCTTTTCTCCACACGCCCTCCAGCATTTATTGTTTGTAGATTTTTTGATGATGGCCATTTGGACCAGTGTGAGGTGATACCTCTTTGTAGTTTTGATTTGCATTTCTCTGATGATTAGTGATGTTGAACATTCTTTCATGTCTTTGTTGGCAATCTGTGTATCTTCTTTGGAGAAATATCTATTTAGGTCTTCTGCCCATTTTTGTATTGGGCTGTTTTTTTGATATTGAGCTGCATGAGCTCCTTGTATATTTTGGAGATTAATCCTTTGTCAGTTGCTTCATTAGCAAATATTTTCTCCCATTCTAGGGGTTGTCTTTTCGTCTTGTCTATGGTTTCCTTTGCTGTGCAAAAGCTATTAAGTTTCAGTAGGTCCCATTTGTTTATTATTGTTTTTATGTTCATTTCTCTAGGAATTGGGTCAAAAAGGATCTTGCTGTGATTTATATTGTAGAGTGTTTTGTCTATGTTTTCCTCTAAGAGTTTTATAGTGCCTGGCCTTACCTTTAGGTCTTTAATCCATTTTGAGTTTATTTTTGTGTATGGTGTTAGGGAGTGTTCTAATTTCATTCTTTTACATGTAGCTGTCCAGTTTCCTCAACAACAATTATTGAAGAGGCTGTCTTTTCTCCACTGTATATTCTTGCCTCCTTTATCAAAAATAAGGTGACCATATGAGCATGGTTTTATCTCTGGGCTTTCTATCCTGTTCCGTTGATCTATATTTCTGTTTTTGTGCCAGTACCATACTGTCTTAATTACTGTAGCTTTGTAGTATAGTCTGAAGTCAGGGAGCCTGATTCCTCCAGCTCCATTTTTCTTTCTCAAGATTGCTTTGGCTATTGGGGGTCTTTTGTGTTTCCATACAAATTGTGAAATTTCTTGTTCTACTTCTTTGAAAAATTCCATTGGTAGTTTGATAGGGATTGCATTGAATCTGTAGATTGCTTTGGGTAGTAGAGTCATTTTCACAATGTTGATCCTTCCAATCCAAGAACATGGTATATCTCACCATCTGTTTGTATCATCTTTAATTTCTTTCATCAGTGTCTTATAGTTTTCTGCATACAGGTCTTTTGTCTCCCTAGGTAGGTTTATTCCTAGGTATTTTATTTTTTTTTGTTGCAGTGGTAAATGGGAGTGTTTCCTTAATTTCTCTTTCAGATTTTTCATCATTAGTGTATAGGAGATTTCTGTGCATTAATTTTGTATCCTGCTACTTTACCAAATTCATTGATTAGTTCTAGTAGTTTTCTGGCAGCATCTTTAGGATTCTCTATATATAGACAGTGTCATGTCCTCTGCAAACACTGACAGTTTTACTTCTTCTCTTCTGATTTGGATTCCTTTTATTTCTTTTTCTTCTCTGATGGCTGTGGCTAAAACTTGAAATACTATATTGAATAATAGTGGTGACAGTGGGCAACCTTGTCTTGTTCCTAATCTTAGTGGAAATGGTTTCAGTTTTTCACCATGGAGAATGATGTTAGCTGTGGGTTTGTCATATATGGCCTTTATTATGTTGAGGTAAGTTCCCTCTATGCCTACTTTCTGGCGGGTTTTTATCATAAATGGGTGTTGAATTTTGTTGAAAGCTTTTTCTGCATCTGTTGAGATGATCATATGGTTTTTATCCTTCAATTTGTTAATATGGTATATCACATTGATTGATTTGCGTGTATTGGAAAATCCTTTCTGGGATTATTCCTGGGACAAACCACACTTGATCATGGTGTATGATCCTTTAAATGTGCTGTTGGATTCTATTTGCTAGTATTTTGTTGAGGATTTTTGCATCTATGTTCATCAGTGATATTGGCCTGTAGTTTTCTTTTTTTGTGACATCTTTGTCTGGTTTTGGTATCAGGGTGATTGTGGCCTCGTAGAATGAGTTTGGGAGTGTTCCTTTCTCTGCTATATTTTGGAAGAGTTTGAGAAGGATAGGTGTTAGCTCTTCTCTAAATGTTTGATAGAATTCGTCTGTGAAGCCATCTGGTCCTGTGCTTGTGTTTGTGGGAATATTTTAAATCTCAGTCTCAATTTCAGTGTTTGTGATTGGTCTGTTTATATTTTCTATTTCTTCCTGGTTCAGTCTTGGAAGGTTGTGCTTTTCTAAGAACTTGTCAGTTTCTTCCAGATTGTCCATTTTATTGGCATATAGTTGCTTGTAGTAAACTCTCATGATCCTTTGTATTTCAGCAATGTCAGTTATTACTTCTCCTTTTCCATTTCTAATTCTATTGATTTCAGTCTTCTTTTTTTCTTGATGAGTGTGGCTAATTGTTATCAATTTTGTTTATCTTCTCAAAGAACCAGGTTTTAGGTTTATTGATCTTTGCTATTGTTTCCTTCATTCCTTCTTCATTTATTTCTGATCTGATCTTTATGATTTCTTTCCTTCTGCTAACTTTGGTGTCTTTTTGTTCTTCTTTCTCTAATTGCTTTAGGTGTAAGGTTAGGTTGTTTATTTGAGATGTTTCTTGTTTCTTGAGGTAGGATTATATTGCTATAAACTTCCTGCTTAGAAATGCTTTTGCTGCATCCCATAGGTTTTGGGTCATCGTGTTTTCATTGTCATTTGTTTCTATGAATTTTTTGATTTCCTCTTTGATTTCTTTAGTTATCTCTTGGTTATTTAGTAGTATACTGTTTAGCCTCCATGTGTTTGTAATTTTTACAGATTTTTTTCCTGTAATTGATATCTAGTCTCAAAGCATTGGGGTCGGAAAAGATACTTGATACAATTTCAATTTTCTTACATTTACCACCGCTTGATTTGTGACCCAAGATATGATCTATCCTGGAGAATGTTCCATGAGTACTTGAGAAGAAAGTGTATTCTGTTGTTTTCCGATGGAATGTCCTATAAATATCAATTAAGTCCATCTTGTTTAATGTATCATTTAAAGCTTGTGTTTCCCTATTTATTTTCATTTTGGATGGTCTGTCCATTGGTGAAAGTGGAGTGTTAAAGTCCCCTACTATGAGTGTATTACTGTCAATTTCCGGTTTTATGGCTGTTAGCATTTGCCTATGTATTGAGGTGCTCCTATGTTGGGTGCATAAATATTTACAATTGTTATATCTTCTTCTCAAATTGTCCATTGATCATTATGTTGTGTCCTTCTTTGTCTCTTGTAATAGTCTTTGTCTTAAAGTCTGTTTTGTCGATATGAGAATTGCTACTCCAGTTTTCTTTTGAGTTCCATTTGCATGGAATATCTTTTACATCCCCTCACTTTCAGTCTGTATGTGTCCCTGTGTCTGACGTGGGTCTCTTGTAGACAGCATATATATGGGTCTGGTTTTTGTATCCATTCAGCCAGTCTATGTCTTTTGGTTGGAGCATTTAACCCATTTAAATTTAAGGTTATTATCAATATTTATGTTCGTATTATCATTTTCTTAATTGTCTTGGGTTTTTTATTGTAGGCCTTCTCCTTCTCTTGTGTTTCCTGCCTAGAGAAGTTCCTTTAGCATTCGTTGTAAAGCTGGTTTTGTGGTGCTGAATTCTGTTAGGTTTTGCTTGTCTGTAAAGGTTTTAATTTCTCCATCGAATCTTAATGAGATCCTTGCTGGGTAGAGTAATCTTGGTAGTAGATTTTTCCCTTTCATCATTTTAAATATGTCCTGCCACTCCCTTCTGGCTTGCAGAGTTTCTGCTGAAAGATCAGCTGTTAACCTTATGGGGATCTCTTTTTATGTTATTTGTTGCTTTTCCCTTGCTGCTTTTTTTTTTTTTTTTTGCGGTACGCGGGCCTCTCACTGTTGTGGCCTCTCCTGTTGCAGAGCACAGGTTCTGGATGCACAGGCTCAGCGGCCATGGCTCACAGGCCCAGCCTCTCTGTGGCATGTGGGGTCCTCCCGGACCGGGGCACAAATCCGCGTCCCGTGCATCAGCAGGTGGACTCTCAAACACTGTGCCACCAGGGAAGCCCTCCCTTGCTGCTTTTAATATTTGTTCTTTGTCTTTAATTTTTGATAGTTTGATTAATATGTGTCTTGGTATGTTTCACTTGGATTTATCCTGCATGGGACTCTCAGCACTTTCTCGACTTGATTGACTATTTGCTTTCCCATATTAGGGAAGTTTTCGACTATAATCTCTTCAAATATTTTCTCAGCCCCTTTCTTTTTCTCTTCTTCTTCTGGGTCCCCTATAATTCAAATATTGGTGTGTTTCATGTTGTCCCAGAGGTCTTTGAGACTGTCCTCACTTCTTTTCATTGTTTTTTTCTTTTTTCTGCTCTGCAGTAGTTATTTCTACTATTTTATCTTCCAGGTCACTTATCCGTTTTTCTGCCTCAGTTATTCTGCTATTGATCCCTTTAGAGAATTTTTAATTTCATTTATTGTGTTATTCACCATTGTTTGTTTGCTCTTTAGCTCTTCTAGGTCCTTTTTAAACGTTTCTTGTATATTCTCCATTCTATTTCCAAGATTTTGGATCGTCTTTACTATTATTGTTCTGGTTCTTTTTCAGGTAGACTGCCTATTTCCTCTTCATTTGTTTGGTCTGGTGGGTTTTTACTTTGCTACTTCATCTTCTGTATGTTTCTCTGAATTCTCATTTTGCTTAATTTACTGTGTTTGGGGTCTCCTTTTCACAGGCTGCAGGTTCATAGTTCCCATTGTTTTTGGTGTCTTTCCCCAGTGGCTAAGGTTGGTTCAGTGGGTTGTGTAGGCTTCTTAGTGGAGGGGACTAGTGCCTATTTTCTGGTGGATGAGGCTGCATATTGTGTTTCTGGTGGGCAGGACTGTGTCCAGTGGTGTATTTTGGGGTGTCTGTCACCTTATTATGATTTTAGGCAGCCTCTCTGCCAGTGGGTGGGGTTGTGTTCCTGTCTTGCTAGTTGTTTGGCATAGGGTGTCCAGCACTGTAGCTTGCTCATGGTTGACTGGAGCTGGGTCTTAGCGTTGAGATGGAGATCTTGATATTACACAGAGCTGGGAGGTCTTTGGTGGACCAATGTCCTGAACTTTGCTCTCCAACCTCAGAAGCACAGACCTGACACCCAGCCAGAGCACCAAGACCCTGTCAGCCACATGGCTCAGAAGAAAAGGGAGAAAGAAAGAAAGAAAGAAAGAAAACAATAAAATAAAATAAAATAAAATAATTAAAATAAAGGAAAATATTAAAAATTAAAATGTAATAAAAAAAAGAAAAGAAAGAAAAGTGCAACCAAATGAAAAAACAAATCCACCAATGATAACAAGTGCTAAAAACTATACTTAAAAAAATAAAAATAAAAGTAAACAGACAGAGAGAACTCTAGGACAAATTGTAAAAGCAAAGTTGTACAGACAAAATCACTCACATACACATACACATACACACTCACAAAAAGAGAAAAAGGAAAAAAATATATATATGTAGATCATTGCTCCCAAGGTCCAGCACCTCAATTTTGGGATGATTCATTGTCTATTCAGGTATTCCAGAGATGCAGGGTACATCAAGTTGATTGTGGAGATTCAATCTACTGCTCCTGAGGCTGCTGGGAGAGATTTCCCTTTCTCTTCTTTGTTCGCACAGCTCCTGGGGTTCAGCTTTAGATTGGCCCCATGTCTGCATGTAGGTCGCCTGAGGGTGTCTGTTCTTCGCTCAGGCAGGACAGGGTTAAAGTAGCAGCTGATTCGGGGGCTCTGGCTCACTCAGGCCAGGGGGAGGGAGGGGTAGGGATGAGGGGCAAGCCTATGGTGGTAGAGGCCCGCGTGATGTTGCACCAGCCTGAGGTGCGTCATGTGTTCTCCCGGGGAAGTTGTCCCTGGATCACGGGACCCTGGCAGTGATGGGCTGCACAGGCTCCCGGGAGGGTAGGTGTGGAGAGTGACCTGTGCTTGCACACAGGCTTCTTGGTGGTTGCAGCAGCAGCCTTAACATTTCATGCCCGTCTCTGGTGTCTGCCCTGGCAGCCACGGCTCACACCTGTCTCTGGAGCTCGTTTAGGTGGTGCTCTGAATCACCTCTCCTCAGGCACCCCAAAACAATGGTCTCTTGCCTCTTAGGCAGTTCCAGACCTTTTCCCGGACTCCCTCCCGGCTAGCTGTGGTGCACTAGCCCCCTTCAGGCTGTGTTTATGCAGCCAACCCCAGTCCTCTCCCTGGGATCTGACCTCCGAAGTCCAAGCCTCAGCTCCCAGCCCCCGTCCATCCCAGCAGGTGAGCAGACAAGCTTCTCGGGCTGGTAAGTGCTGGTCAGCACTGATCCTCTGTGCAGGAATCTCTCCGCTTTGCCCTCTGCACCCCTGTTGCTGTGCTCTCCTCCGTGGCTCCGAAGCTTCCCCCCTGTCAACCCCCGTCTCTGCCAGTGAAGGGGCTTCCTAGTGTGTGGAAACCATTCCTCCTTCACAGCTCCCTCCCACTGGTGCAGGTCCCGTCCCTATTCTTTTGTCTGTTTTTTTCTTTTGCCCTACCCAGGTACGTGTGGAATTTCTTGCCTTTTGGGAGGTCTGAGGTCTTCTGTCAGCGTTCAGTAGGTTTTCTGTAGGAGTTGTTCCACATGTAGATGTATTTCTGATGTATTTGTGGGGAGGAAGGTGATCTCCACGCCTTACTCTTCTGACATCTTGAAGGTCTCTGAAAAGCCCCAACCCTTAAAACCCAACTTAAATCCTAATACCACTTTGTGAATTCTTCCTGAATTGTCCCACTTGAAAATTCATTGCTCATGTTTTCATGTTCCCACAGGGACCTGTGCTATCATTTTACATGTATTGACTAATCGTTACAAAATCCCTATTTTTTCCAGAGAAAATCATAATCCCAAAAGATAAATGCACCCCAATGTTAATTGCAGCACTAGTTACAAAGCCAAGACATGGAAGCAACCTAAATGTCCATTGAAAGAGGAATGGACAAAAAGATGTGGTACATATATATACAACGGAATATTACTTAGCCACAAATAAGAATGAAATAATGTTGTTAGCAGCAACATGGATGGACCTAGAAATTATCATACTAAGTGAAGTAAGTCAGACAGAGAAAGACAAATATCATATGATATTGCTTATATGTGGAATATAAAAGAATGGTACAAATGAACTTATTTACAAAACAGAAACAGACTCACAGACTTTGAAAACAAACTTATGATTACCAAAGGGAAGGGATAAATTAGGAGTCTGGGATTAACATATACACACTACTATATATAAAACAGATAATCAACAAAGACCTACTATATAGTGTAGGGAACTCTACTCAATATTCTGTAATAACCTATATGGGAAAAAATCTGCAAAAGAATGAATATAGGCATATGTATAACTGAATCACTTTGCTGTACACCTGAAACTAACACAACATTGTAGATCAACTGTAGTCCAATATAAAATAGAAATTAAATTAAAAAATAAGCAAAATTCCTACTTTTACAGATGCAACTCTATTATAACATTGATTCCATTTTTCTTTGAATGTTCTTTTGTGCTTGCCTGTTTCCCACTATGACTGTAAACCCCTCGAAGGCAAAGCCTCCTTACTCTGTCATGATTAACAAACTTGTTATCTTTATTCCTGACATTTTCCTGAAGGAGTACTTTAATTCCCAATGTGTCTCCAGTTTTTCATCTTTCTACATCAGGTCCTGCTTCAGGCCACCTAAGCTATTTCTGTGCAAGCAGCACCTGCACCTGGTGCACGAGTTTGAGTTCTTGTCTAGCCTGTCCATTGTGCCTTCAATCCAGTCAGCACCAAAATAGACAGATTTCACATGTAAAATCTCTCTCTCCTCTGCTCCTTCCTTTTATTTATTTATTTGCCTGTGCCGGGTGTTAGTTGCGGTACGCGGTATCTTTGTTGCCGTGTGTAGGATCTTCATTGCAGCATGCGGGATCTTTAGTTACAGCATGTGAACTCTTAGTTATGGCATGGGGGATCTAGTTCCCTGACCAGGGATCAATTCTGGGCCCCCTGCATTGGGAGCATGGAGTCTTAGCCACTGGACCACCAGGGAAGTCCCTGCTCCTTCCTTTTAAATCCCAAAGCTACTACTCGAATTTTGGCCCCTGTGATCTCTCTTGATACTCTCCTAGAAGATTTCCTAACGCCCATATTAGATGTTCCTATCAGATTAGCATTTCCCCAAACCAGAACTGATGAATTTCTTTTCTCCAAAGTGCTCGGTGGTTCTTTTCTATCTATTGGTTTAAGCACACAATTCCTGGTCTTTGTGAACCACCACAATCAGGCCCAGATGCCTTCTCTCATCTCACTGCCTTCTCTCTGTCCTTGACCATGTGATGATCTCCCAACTATTTAACTGGGTCCAGAGTTTCCCAGCTTTGCAACTTCATCCTCCTGGTTCCTCTCTTCCTGAAGGCCTTTCTCCCTCTGCCTGTTGAATCCCATTCATTCTGTGAGCTCTTCCTTTTATTCAAGGTCTATGTGTTGCTGATTCATGCCCTTCACTACTGCATAGAACCTGGGCCTGTCACTGCACGTTCCTTGTATAGTTACTTCTAGAATGCCTGCTACATAGCTACTCATTAAATATCAGTTATATTGAATGGAAAATAAATGTAATGCATGTTACAAGCTTCCAAGTTTCTCCAAAATCCCTGAAAGAAGTTCTAAACTTTGTAGGAAATATTTTACAGGAAAGGAGTGAGTTGCTCATTGGAACATTTCCTTGCTTTATGTCCCTGATCCATAAGAGGAAAAATATGTCCTCTTGAATCTCAAATATCTGGACATTAGCCTCTCAATAAATCATGGTCTCTGGCATATTTTCCAGTGCAAGTTTACATTTTATTTCCATGTCACTTTGCCTAAAATGGTCACAGATTTTGGCTCCGATTTTCACCTCTGCATATGCCCTTTGCTAGCTTAAAAAACCCTCAAAATTGAGAACCTGGACACAATTCCTACCTTAAGAGGTATGGTAAATAGTAAAATATTAACCCCGAAGAGGTGGTGCAACAAAAGGTCTCCTAATCTTTACTGAAATGATTAAATTTTTATAAATGTTAGGTCATAAAGTCGTGTCATTAGTTCATGGGATTGAGGATGTTTCCACTTTACAGGAAAACTAAGAATTTAATGCTGAAATCTAGACAGTTGCCGTGCTATTTCTTAGAACTCATAAATTGGGTGCTAAAATGGTCTTGTCTTTCTCTGTTTTTATTTTATTCCTGACCCAGGCAGTTGGTTCATTATGAATAATGAATTTGGCATAGGAAAAGAGTTGCTTGGCTAAAAGCAATAATATTTTTTAAAATTAGGAAACCAGGATATGAAAAGTTAGCAAGTCACTGTAAGCGTTTTGAATTTATGAGGCAATGGAATTGGATTTCAGATTAATATATCTTTGTCTTTCTTCTGCAGTTTATAGTGACTTAGTATATACTGCAGCCAAATGCTGTTGAAATCGTTTGTAACTTTAGGTAAAGGAATATGCTTAACAAAAGAAGTTTCATGAACCAAATAGCACTGTCATTTTTACAAATGGAACCAATGTTCTTCGCTAGGGTCAGAAACGAATTAGACCACTTGGATGGATCTCAAAGGAATGATGTGGAGTGAAAAAGCCCATTTTCAAAAGGTGACAAACTACACGATTCCATTTAAATAACATTTGTGAAATAACAAAATTATAGAGACGGAGATTAGTGGTTGCCAGGGGTTAGAGACTGGGAAGGAAGTGTGCAGAGGAGGTGGGTGTGGTGGTTACATGAAGCTGCACAGGTGATAAAACTGCATAGAACCACACACACACACAACCACACACACAACCACACACACACACACACCACACACAACCACACACACAACCACACACACACAACCACACACACACAACTACACACAACCACACACACACGCACCTGCGCCAAAATCTGAGTGTACTACAGTTATGCAAGATGGTATCATTGGGAGAAAGGGTTGGGTGAAAAGTACATGCCACCTCCCGTACATTTTTGTTTTTGGCAACTTCCTGTGAACCTATGATTATTTCAAAATTAAAAGTTCTTTAAAAATCAGACATTTCCTTGTCACTTTAGAGAGGGGCCTATGAAGTCAGGTGGTAACATAAGTAAGTGAGATGGTTGGGGATTGGGAGGGTGAGAACTGGCTGGTATCAAGGAGGAAGCTGCTATTAGGCTCCTACCATGGTGGGACTGTGCACCTGGAATTGCTGAGTCGTCTGAGTGCTGTTTTTAGAAAATGCCAGAAATTGAAAATTTAAATAAATATCTCTTGACTTTTATTGACAATTAATTCAAACTTTTTGGAACACTGTATGTAAGCCAAACTAAAGATATTGGAGGGCTGGATTCAGTCTTAACGATTCATGTGCAAACTCAGCTTCAGGCCAGAGGCTGAGTTTGGCCACCAGATGATTCGCCCACTCCGCAAACTGGTCATCTCAGTATGCGGCTCAACGCTCCTCTGTGCTGCCTTACAGAAGATGGAGAAATGGGGAATCAGGCTGCTAATGAAAATGGCATGAGCCCCCAGTCACTGACACCTGGGACTCTGGAGAATGTGGGTTTGACTCTGGAATCCCCCTGCAGGCTCTGAACAAGACCTTCACACCCACCTCCTCAGCATGGTGCCTGGAAATAGCAGGTGCTCAGCTTGCCTTTTTAGAGGTGTTCATTTGTTCTTTCCCTACTGTCTTAGTTTTTATTTTTTTTAAGCTAAATGAATTCTACAAAAACTGAGAATATGACCCAGAATCTGGTTTCCTATGCTCTGGTTTTCCGGAAGCAAATACAATAGCCTGGTGAACACATCTTATATGAGCAGCACTCATAACCTCCGTGTCTGTTTGAAGCTCTGAGCGTAAGCTAACTTTTTGCTAATTAGTGCAAATGAGCAGAGGGAGGTGCTGATAAGGTCGTTATTCTGGGTTTGGTCTTTGAAAGGCTTTATCATCTCTGTCCTGCTAATGCCCAGAGTCTGGTCAACCCTTCTTCCCCAACTGCCAACCCGGACAGCTGACTCAGAAGAAGTGAGAAGGATGGAGCTAACTGCATACCCTCCAGCACAACCATATCTGTGAGTCAGTAACTTCTCCCCACCTCCACTGTCTGAAACATCATGTGCACTGATCAGACTCCCTCTGTGTTCTGTACAGTCTCTAGTACATAGAGCATACCCAGTTCCTTTAGGAAGGAGGTGAGTAGAAAAACTCCAATTTTTTAAAATCGAAATTTTAATTTAAATTAAAAAATTTTTAGATCTTAAAATTTCATCTCTGGCCCAATTACACATTCTCAGAGTCAAATTTAAATTATTAATGATTCATTTGCATGATTTCTGTCCTCTTTTCCCCAAAAGTCTGCTATCAAGAGTCCACAGAATGTTTTCCAATCCTCATTTAAAAAAGAGTATTTGTAAGTATTACATAATTATAAATAAATAAAAGGGTCTTTTCCGGAATTCCCTGGTGGTCTAGTGGTTAGGACTCAGCGCTTTCACTGCCAAGGGCCCGGGTTTGATCCCTGGTTGGGGAGCTAAGATCCCATAAGCCACGTGGCACAGCCAAAAATAAGAGTCTTTTCCTGTTTATCATTTTTTTTTAACCAAGCTTTACAATATGCAGATTTTAAAGTGTTGGTTCTCAGCCTCAAAAATTATGCTAATGATGTAAGAACAATAATTCATAGTGTAGCCACTAATTTCTCTAAGGGGAAATATGCAGGGACCCTGGGCTCTACATTTGTTTTCAACTAATTATCATGTATTTACTTTTCCATTAGTCCAATAATTTTTCTTTCAATTCAGAATTAAACAATAACACCCTGAATTATATAAAGGCCTGTTTAGCATAACAGACACACCCCATCATTCCCCAGTCCCCTGATTTACAGCTCTTAAAATGCACAACCAAGAGGCTGTCTATATGCCCTTTCGTATTTAGATTCCATCATGCAGTCACCTCAATAACTTATGCATTCTCAGAAGGACTACCTAGCAATTAACTCTGATCTTTTCTAACTCACCATCTCATTATGTAAAGTGTATTGGAACACAAACTTTATTAACAACTTTCAGTTCTAATTCCTTCTTATCGCCCACACCCACACGCCTCCTAGTAATGTCAGTTTATATGAGCAAAATACTCTGGAAAACGGCAGTTAAAAAAAATCCACATTGGACTGGCAGCACATTTCGTAATTGGTCTTTGCACTATGGGTACCACCATAAATCGAGATTGCCATATTTCAGCTAAAGCATGGGATGCAATTCTTTATAGAAATGGAAATGAATTCTCCCTGCCACACAACACAGCATTTTTTTTTTTTTTTTTTGCAGTATGCGGGCCTCTCACTGTTGTGGCCTCTCCCGTTGTGGAGCACAGGCTCCGGATGCGCAGGCCCAGCGGGCATGGCTCATGGGCCTAGCTGCTCCGTGGCATGTGGGATCTTCCCAGACCAGGGCACGAACCCATGTCCCCTGCATCGGCAGGCGGACTCTCAACCACTGTGCCACCAGGGAAGCCCACAACACAGCATTTTAACTATGTTCAGGAGGAATGGGCAAGTAAGAAAGCTATTATTTTTATGCTAAAGGTTAAAAAAAATGCAAACCCCAAGCTCTTTGTTAAAAGGTAAAGGAATTCATAGTATCACTTCTTCAAATCCTAGAAAGAGGCGGGAAGATGCCTTGTAGAGTTCTCTTGTGCATATGAAGTGTGTCAGTGGTAGAGCTGAAATGTGGTTTAATGTACTTGTTTTCATGGTAAGGAGCCAAGGTGGGCTGATGAAACTAAAGGACAGGTAGCACCTGAAGATGTGTCAAATGTACAAATAGGGAGACATCCCATCAGTGCAGCTGACTTACCGACATCGGGATCTACTGCTTGAACTCTGGTCAACAGAGCCTTGGTGGCTGTGTTCTCATAGACACAGGCGTTATAGTGGTCAGACGAAAACACTGGGGGGTTATCGTTCACATCCTCCAGGATCAGACGGACGTCAGACTGGCAGAACCTGCCACCCCCGTCGGTGGCCCTGGCGATGAGGCTGTATGCAGGGACCCTCTCCCGGTCCAACAGAGCCAAAGTTTTTAACTCACCTGTGAAAATAAATGGCCTAGCTTTTCAAAAACTGTCTTTCTTTGAAGAGCAGAGAATCAATTATTGTGCATACAGAATCCCCAGTACAGGAAGGATTGCTGACATTTGGCTCCAGTGCCTCATGCTTTGGAAAATCGAGCAAGTTCAATTTTTTTAAGCATCAGGGAAAAAGTGATGGGATTCTGGATGCAACAAAAAAAACAACTGTACGACCTTCAGATGAATTAATCCCACTGTGAAGCCTCTTGTTTCAGGGATTCCTTCTCTTGGCAGAATGGAGAAGCTCCATACCTCTTTAAACATCTTAAGAACTGCTCTGGAGATTGGCCTTGTTTCTGGATTTTCTCCAGAAAAAGCATGAAGAATGGACCAGTATCCTCAGTTCTCTGACCGTCAATCAGGTCAATGATTTGTAAATTCAGAAGGGGCAGTCTGTCTGCTTCCAGATATTTAACATTTTTTTTACCCCATCTTTTAGAGAAAAACAGTCAAAACAGGCTGGCTTTAGCAGAAAGAGGTCATGAAGGAGTCCTACTGTGCCAGACGAACCCCACTTGCTGGATAGTGGTAGGGCCTGTGGCTGTTGGGGGAGGATTCCAGTGGGGGGTTATCTGAGAACCTTAAAGCAGCAGCTCTTTGGCAACCAACATGGAGGGAGGTTATGTCTGTATTTTAATCACTCGGATAGCTGTACTGGTCCTGAGTGTCAGCCCCTGTGGGGATTTTGTTATTCTTGTTAACCTAAATTTCAATGGATAATGGCAATAAGCACAGTGACAGACCTGAATAAATACTGTTTGGTGAAAAGTAGGACTCATGAAATATTATTATGTACTCTTAACAAAATTAGTAGAAGTCATTGGGACGAAGCCATCTATACTTATAAAGCTGTTCCTCCTATGGTTTCCTGACTGCAGCCAGTTCTCAAATCTAGCCTGGATCATTTTCCCCTTCTCCAAAACACCCAGTGTTTTTTCAGTTGGGCATTCAAGACCCTCCAAAATCTGACCTAAAGTTATTTTTCCACCACTTTTCTCATGAGCCATTCTGTGGCTCCTCTGACCAGTGACAATGTGGTACACAGCTTTCCCTGGATGTGCCGTGCTCTCTGCCCTCACTGCCCCCATGACCGGCAGTGTCCTGCTTTAGCTCCTAGAATCCTGGCTCATTTCAAATGCCAGCTCTGCTTTAAAAGTTTCTCCTTCCCTCTTATCAGAATATTAGCTACTTCTTCCTCTGTGCCCAGATATATCTCTCCTGATATCTCTCCCGGGCACTCATTCTGTCTTTCACTATTATTGTTGTTTATCCTGTTATTATTAGTATTGACTTACAGCTCTGTCTTCTCCACTGGGATACAATATTCCTTGGGGATGCTTTGTTTGGTTCATCTTGGAATCGAACACAAATATCCCATAAAGTACTTTTAGGTCTAGTAGTTAATAAATGTTACCTATTCAATAAAAAATTGCCAGGCCTCTTTAGCCAAGTAGCATATTGTTATGTAGCTAAGTCCTTCCCAGTAAGATGCACCAGACATGGGAGAGAGCTAGGGAGGAGCTAATACCTTCTGGAGACTCAGAAATTAGTTATTGTTCATTATGATGAACACAACACTGGAAATATGTAAATTATTCAATCTTTACCCTTCATTTAAAAATTGTCAATGGATGGGCCATCCAATACACAACACTGAGATAATTTACCTCCATAGAAAATGCCTTTTCCATTATCTATGGCCTTCAATGTAGGCATCTGCCTTTAGGGTACATAACCTTTCACCTTATAAATTTTACCTCAATATGTAAGCAAGTCTGATGACTCATAGCTTTGGAGAAACTAGAGAGGAATGATGAATAAAAACCAGACAAGTATGTTAATAAGCATAGGGACCCAGAAGGGATTTCAACAGGGCAAAACTCTCCTTACTATGCACTACTGTCTGGTTTGCATGGAAACTTGCATTTGTGATAGAATTCTATTTATGCTATTTATAGGTCAGCTGCTTTAACCCGTGGATATGAGAAAGAGGAGAAGCAAACAGACACATCTGATTACTTGGTGCTGCTAAATGTAGGTAAAGTCAGGGCAAGTTTTATAGGCCAAATGAGGTTTCTGTCCTCCAAACACCATGTGCTACTGGTATTTCTTAAGAGTCCAAGATAGCAGGGCATCATATCAAGGCTCTTGTATACTAACTACACCCTAGTGATAAGACCATGTGAGAGTTTAACTTCTTTCATGGATTAACAATGGCATTTACCCAAAGAATAAATTTCGCCTTACCACTTTGTGGATCTAGAAAAAATTCATTGTTTCCAGATCCATAGAGTGAGTATCGTATATCTCCATTGGATCCAATATCAGCATCCTTGGCACTGACCTTCAGAATGATTTTGTTTGATGGAATGTCTTCGGGAAATAATGCTGTATATGCAACCTAGGCAAAGGTAAAGAAAAGTAATTGAATCATTAGTATTTGTGGGGCAGTTGTCATATTTAGCATTATAAATGATTTCTTTAAAAATGCATTTGCATAATTTATCTTCAGCTACGTTTTTCCTTTACCACAGAATCATCTTATGCCATATGATGAAACAGAGAATATCTCTTGCTCTGCCCCTCCTATGCTCATCATCAACAACTACTGATTGGGCACCTACTATGTGCTAGGTACCACTGAGACGCTAGAAGTACAATGGAGAAGAAAACAGACAAAAATCCCCACCCCTGTGGAACCATGACCCACATCACATATTGATCATGCCCCTCTTAGTCCTTGGGACCCTTCAACTCTTTAAAGAGCCACTACTAACATCTGGCATTAGTATGAGAGACTAAATCTATTTGCAACACTTTTCTAAGCTAAAGAGCACCAATACTGTCTCTCAATCCACATGTAAGGAAAAGGTAAATGAAGGGTGATTTAATTTTGGTAAGAAAGGAAATAAAATCAATTACTGGCACCTTGCATTCACTGTCACGTTTTGAACTGTGGTGGAAAGGCCACCATAAGGGGTCTGGAAACCCAGCTTCATTATCAACATTGCTACCAACAAGCTGTGTAAACTTATACAAAAAATGTAATTCATACTTTTGAGTGGTCCATTCTTCTTTTATGAAATAGGTGATTCAGACAGAAAAATTCATAGTGTCCTTTATGAGTCCTTAAAAATTATTTAATTTTGAGACTCCTGGTTTCATTTTTTTGTTTGTTTGATTTTTTTGGTGGGCAGAATTAGGTACTGATCGTGCTAACTATACTCTTTTCATGTTTATAATATTTCATCCTAGAGTCCACCTCTTACCCTCTTATATCCATTTGGAGCTCATTAATTAAGAAGATAAGATGAGAAAGCAGCCTGGCCTTAAGGAGAAAAGTGAAATGGGTTTTGACTTAATTTTAGATAAGCAGAGTAAAAAGCAGTGATATATCCGACACAGCCGCAAATCTCACCTGATCACACACTGGGCTGTTGTCATTCACATCACTGACAGTCACTTCCACCATGGCCTGAGTGACAAAGAGTCCATCAGTGGCGGTGATATTGAGGAAGTAAATGTCTTGTTCTTCTCTATCTAGAGGTCTCTTCACGTAGACCTTCCATTCGCTCTGCACGAGGCCCAGGGCAAACCTTCCTCGGGGGTTCCCTCCTGTGGTGAAAAAAGAGTTTTTGAAGATGTGAAATGAAAAGCTTTGATCTCCACCTACAGCAAGAGGCCTGTGCGGGGTCATCCAGGTGCCTCTCAAACTGCATCCTTTACGATGCTGAAAAAGAATTGACACTCACTTCCTTTTGACTCTCCTGCAACAAAGCATGATATTTATATGCTTGGCTTGTGTGGAAAGTAAAACAGTAACTTTCCAAGAGAAGAAAATGCACTTAGAGAAGCTAGAGATGATCTCTTGTTTAGTTCCCCTTAAGGACAATCAAATTCAAACTGTGAACAATCAATCTTCTTATCTGGCTGATACAACTGTCTTTCCACTTCGTCTCAAGAGAGGATGTAATACACTATAGCTCTTGTTACCAAGACAATTTCATTAGCCATTGATTATGCAATCAAGGAAAGGCAGTCAGTTCTATTAAGGAATCTTAATGAAGCCTTTATCATACAGCAGCTCTTCTTATAAGGACTGAAGTTTGGGGAAGAAAAGTTTGTGTGACAGAGGAAGACCCATTAGGATTAAATAGCCCCAATGCAGGGTCACTGAAGGAGCCGTTCAAAGATAAGCACTGCAATTAGATCAAATTTAACACAGTGAAGCTGGTGAAAATGGAAGAAATGTAGAAAAGCTGGAGTGGAACCGCTCTTGATGAGGCTGAAACAATGAATGTAGTCCCAGCAATATTACTTTCCCATATCACTGAATTACAGGGAGACAAAAGCAGCTTGGAGGAAGGAAGAAGAAAACCACCTTGACCTTCCAAACCTGAAGGGGGAAATAATGTCACTTCAAACACGGAGGAAGACTGGACGAGACAACTGGCAAGAAGTCTGGAATCCAGTTAGGTCATCGCTGTCTCGTTTGTTTGGGCATTCACACGTATTTGTCACCTGCTCTGGGCCAGGCACTGTGCCAGGCAGTGGGGCTACAGCAGTGGACAAAAGTGACAAAAATCCCTGCTCTCTTGGTGGAGCTCACTTTCTGATGGGAAAGACTGACAATAAACAAATAAATAAGGAAAGCCTACTGCCTGCTGGCTGCTGCTTCACTGAAAAAGTGGAGCCATCTCATCTTCTTACAATGAATCTTTAAAAGAACAGAGGGCAAACCCACAGTCCTGCTGGAGGAACTGAGTGAGAAGTAGTGGGACTTTGAGCGTCCGACTGAACTCTGGATATAAGGTATGGGGGGCGGGGGCAACGGGCATCCAGGGGCTCAGCAGTGTGGAACAACTGTAACCAAGCAGGACACTATGAGGCCTTCCCACAATAGACCTCCACCTGCCTTTTGTCTGTAGGAAAACTTTAATCAAAGAATAAATTCAATCAAAGAAGTGAGAAAATGCAGAAAGAAAGGAAAACAGTCAAGCAAGACAAAATAATAATACTTTAGCCATTAAACAAAGTCAAGGCCTTTATTCTTCCTCAAGGGCTATAGGTAATATTCTGAGCCATGTCCTTTGAGCTGTTTTGCAGATACTGAATCCTCCACCAGGTAGAAGAATGTAACTGTGTGCTGCCCACAAGCACGTAGACGCCAGACTGGTTGGAACCAGGAGGTTTATGAAGCTGACTCTCCATTACCTCACCACCAGCCAATCAGAATGTCCACGAGCTGATCACGCCCTGCTCCTTGAACACTAGACAACTCTTCAGTACCCTCTCCAGGGTGGGACACACAGTCTTGAGGGTAATAGCCCACTGTGGCCCCCTTTGCCTGGCAAAGCAATAAAGCAAATTCTTTCTACTGTACCCAAAACTGTCTCCAAGATTTAATCTGGCACCAGTGCACAGAGGCCACACTTTGGTAACACAACAACAGGATAAATGGATCATACTGGGCAGACAGTGCAGAGAAGGTGAGGGCTGCACATTCCTCTAGGGCAGTGGTTCTCAACTCAACTGACAGTGGCTGTGTGCAAACCCCCGGGACATTTGTCAGCATCTAGAGACATTTCTGAATGTCACATCAGGGGTGATGCTGGTGGTGGTGCTACTGGAATCTAGTGGATAGAAACCAGAGGTGCTGGTAATCATCCTACAGTGCCACAAGAGAGACTTATCCAGCCCTCAATGCCAATAATGTTGAGGCTGAGAAACATGCTCTGGTAAGGCACGGGGTCCTCCCTGGAAAATCACTTTCCTCTACCACTGGCTAGGATGCAATTTTACTTCAGTTGAATATGATTTCAGCATGCACAAATGTAACCTCTCTATTAAATGCTTCTGGTGCAGGCCCACACTGCTCTTTTGCGAAATAAAATGATTAATCGTCCTTTGTTCATCAGTGGCAGCACAGCCAAGTTGTGTGACATCAAGAGCAAAAGTTAAATCTAATAAAAATCAGTTGGTGGTTGGCACGGCTAATAGTAACAGTAGCTTGAAGCTACTCTGTTCTCATTACTTTGGTAAAGTCAGTGGGATGGTCCCTTAAACCATCCACTGAGAATTCAGAGACGATGTGTAAATAATTAAAGCTGAGTATTTAACCATTCTTCCAAATAGAAAAGTATCTTCAGAATGCCTAAGAAGGGCATCCCTGGTGGCACAATGGTTAAGAATTTGCCTGCCAATGCAGGGGACACGGGTTCGAGCCCTGGTCCGGGAAGATCCCACATGCTGCAGAAACTAAGCCCGCATGCCACAACTACTGAGCCTGTGCTCTAGAGCCCACGAGCCACAACTACTGGAGCCCGCATGCCTAGAGCCCGTGCTCCACAACAAGAGAAGCCACTGCAATGAGAAACGCACAGTCTGCAATGAAGAGTAGCCCCCGCTCGCCACAACTAGAGAAAGCCCGTGTGCAGCCAAAAATAAATAAATAAAATTTTTTTAAAAACTTAAAAAAAAGAATGCCTAAGAAGATTTTTGTCTGAAACCGAATGCAAATAAATCAAAGTTTTTGCTTTACTCACCTTTCTTTCCTTACCACTATCACGCATGTCTTTACTGCAGAAATATACATTTCAATGAAAAAAAACCACCACAATGAACGGTATCAGACAAAGCACAAATGCATTAAGACCTTTAAACAGAAAACAGCACCAAGAAAACAGTTCCATAAAGAAAAAGAGTAGTGCTGTGGAGTGGAGGTGTGGTGGTCCCGAGTAATGACACATATGCTCTTCAGTGGGTCTTATTCTGCAGTGATTAATTAACTTTCCCACTAACATACTTAAGCAGATTCTGTGCCCTGAGGGCACTCTAATTAATTCATTTTTCACTTTGAATAATGTAGTTTTTCTAAAGGGAGGCCACCTGACTACAAGTATGGATGGATTCTTTAAAATCTTTTGGCACTTTGCTTATGTTCTGCCTTTGAATGTCATGACATCAAAATGTTAGCTTTAAAACCCCCAAATAGTTTTTAGGAAGACTACTCCCACACCACCAACACTCTCCTCTTCGCAGTTTAAGGCCAGTCACCCCCAGAAAGCTATTCCTGATCAGTGACACCCCTTCTTCACTCTGACATGAGATCCTCTGCCGCTTAGAGTAATGGTGACTTTTTTTGTGCACTCTGGGTGACCTCATTTGTCTATCTTGGCTTTCCTATTGAACTCCTATTTACTATCTGGAAAGACAGAAAAGGGATCCAAGAAAATTGTGATGTTAGAAGACATACCCTTTGACTTGGAGTTATAATTTAACATTTTTCAGCAAAAGGTCAAACCATGCCCTTTGATTTGTATATGTGTGTGTTGTGTGTGTGCACGCATCTGAGCTTTTACTACCTGGAAAGACTTGTAAGTAAAGCTATTTATTTTTCTTACTGCTACAAAAAGTAGGAGAAAGGAATATACTTAAAAAAACATACATTCCCCCGCCCCCAATCAAAAAGAGCTGTTATTTTCATTTCTTCCACTGAGATATTTGGCTGGACTCTTTTTTAGATGACAAAAATTGACTCAAGGACTGGGTACCAATCTGGGTAATCTGTCATAGGCAAAACAATGAACTCCAAACTAAGGCTGAGTTAGTAACAACTAAAAAACTGACGCTACTCAGATATTTTCCTCAGCCCCAGAGAGGTAAGATAACTTCTCAAACCCTCATCTCATCTTCCTTATTCTCTCCTACTCTTACCCCTCTGCCACCTTCCATCTTTCTTTAGAAAGCAGAGCACATAGTGAAAACCAAGGGTGACAGACTTACCTGTAATATGATAGCTCACTTGTCGATTGATGTCAGAAGAGTCTCTGTCCCATGTGCTGAGGACAGCTACCACCTCGCCTGGAGGGTCGCTCTCCTTCACGTTCCCTCGGTACACCTCATGGGCAAAGACCGGAGCGTTGTCATTTATATCCGTCACCCTGACAGAGACCAATGCTGTGGAAGAAAGAGAGAAGGCCTCCCCGAGGTCGGAGGCCACCACGGAGAAGGTGAACGTGGGGTCTGTCTCGTGATCCAGGTCTCTCAAGGTACTGATCCAGCCTGTGTTGCTGTCAATGTTGAACGCTTCCATCACCTTTTCAGGTTGGGAATCTGAGTAGAGGGAGTAGGTGACCTGCCCATTGGCTCCCCAGTCCATATCGATGGCCCTCACCTGCGTGAGCTTGGTGCCCACAGGCATCCCTTCCATGATGATCGTCTCATAGCTTGAAGTTTCAAAGACTGGCTTGTTGTCATTCAGATCCAGTACCTTGATGTCTACATCCACCGTGAACACAAGGTCTACCTTGTCCAGGGGTATAGTGGCTGCTACTTTGAAGTGGAAAGCTGGGCTGATCTCATGGTCAAGACGTTTGTCCAGCTTGATCGTGCCTGTTTCCTGTTCTATGATGAAGACATCTCCTTTGTTATTTTCCAGCCGCTCCCCATTAACTGTACTGAACTTGACTTTCTGTGTGGGCAAAATCCTCAGGGTGTCCACCGTGCTCCCAATGGCTGTATCTTCTGAAATGGTGAAGGAATACTGAGACTGGGTGAAGGATGGCAAGAATGTTTCAGGGGGTAAGACGTGGATGTAGACGGGGATGAGGGAGTGCTTCACTGGAATGCCCCCATCCACTGCTTTGACAAAGAAGGACAGCACTGTGTTTTTCAGCTGGTTAAAATGGCCCTTTGTGACCATCCAGCCATTGTCAGGATCGATTTCCAGGAGGTCAGCCACCGAGACCGAGGCCTCGCTATAGAGGGAATAAGTAATCCTTGCATTTGCTCCATCGTCTGGATCCATGGCTTGAACCTGAGTGACCAGGTGACCCCGTCCGACATCTGCCCTGACGCTGGCTCTGTATTCCACTGTCGTGAACTGGGGGGCATTGTCATTTTCATCCACCACAATCACCCTCACGGTGCAGAAAGTTGTTCTCCCTCCGCCATCAAGGGCCCTCAAAAAAATACTGATGTCTCCTTCCAGAGGGTTTTCCCGGTCGAGCTTTTCTGTTGTGATTACCTGTCCATTGCCATCTATGAGGAATCGATCCTTAGCAAAGTCATTGATGATGGCGTAGCTGACCTGCCCATATGTCCCTGGATCCCCATCCGTGGCTCGAACGTGAATTACCTTTGTCCCAGCGGCTGTGTTCTCTCTCACCTCAGCTACGTAGGTGCTTTGAGAAAAGGCAGGGCTGTACAGGTTGGCCCCGAGGACCCTGATATGCACCTGGGCAGTGCAAGTGAACAGTCCATCAGAGACGGACACATTGAGACTGTACAGAGGCTCCATCCGCTGCTTCCGGTGGTTGGAGAGTGTGATGACGCCACTCTTGCTGTCCATCAGAAAGCTCGTCCGGTCATTCCCAGATAAAATGCTATATTCCAACCTGTCAAAATCAGAGCTGTCTGCATCGGAGGCTTGCACACAAGTTACAAAATGGCCCCGGGGGGCTAATTCACTCACATATGACTCATAAATGAGCTGATTAAAGACTGGAGGGTTGTCATTTACGTCCGAGATGTAGATATGAACCAGGACCTCGCTGCTCAGTGATGGGAAGCCATTATCTGTGGCTCTGACTTTCAAAGTGCAGTGTTGCACTAACTCATGGTCCAGCATCCGCGCTGTCAGGATTAAGCCACTTGCGCTGTCTATGTGAAAATAATCCGTGCTGTTGTAAGTATCCTGGACAATCTGATAATGGACCATTTTATTGTTTTCTGAGTCTGCATCCGTAGAGACAACTTGTAAAACAGGTGTCCCAATGAGAGAAGCTTCTGATAATGTTGTATTGTACGTGGGTTGATCAAAAATAGGGGGGTTGTCATTTATATCATTAAGTAGCAAGTCAACGGTGACTTCAGCCCTGGCCCCGGTAAGGGCATCACTGGCTCTTACTGTCAACTTGTAAACAGATGTAATTTCATAATCCAAAGGGCTAACGACTTTCAGGACCCCAGTGTCAAAGTCAATGTTAAATTGTTTATAAAGATCCCCATCAATAATGATGTATATGATGCCTTGGCCTTCTGGGCTGGTGGCGTTGATGCTTAGAATGGGGGTGTTGACGCTGATGTCTTCGTTGATGGATGCTGTATAAAAAGGCTTATCAAACACAGGCATTGCTTTGTTGACAATAGTGATGGGAAGTTCCACGGATGTGGACAAAGAGGGTTTTCCACCATCTTTGGCTAGGATGGTGACTCCATACTCAATGTTGGACAAGTCAGAGTTGAAAGCTTCTTTTAAAATAACTTTCCCTGAATTAGGGTTGATTTCAAAGTGGCCATAGTCATCCTGTAAGAGGTAGGTCACTTCTCCATTTGCACCTTTGTCTTTGTCAATGGCTGTCACTTGGTAAATCAGGGTGCCAGGCTCAGCATCAACTTGCACAGCAGCGTAGTAGGGGAGGCCCACAAAGACTGGAGAATTGTCATTTATGTCTTCGATGTTAACCCTGACCACTACCCTTGCCACCCGCAGATGGTCTAGCTCTCGGCTGGCTTCCACAACCAGTTCATATAACTCTTGTTCTTCACGGTCAAAGGGGACTCCGGTGGTCTGAATGACACCTGAGGTAGATTTTATCTTGAACTTATTTCCTGGGTTTAAGATGCTGTATTTTAAGGGCTCATTAAGGCGATTTCCCACTGCATTGACAATAGCAACTTTGGTTATGTTCGTGTTGTTCTCTGAGATGGAGGTGGAGTAAAAGCTTTGTGTAAAGTGGAGGCCGCTGTCCATGGCTTCTTTAACCAAGATGGTGACCATGGAAGTACTATAGAACTTTCCATCAGACACCTTAACTATCAGCATGTAGTGATCTTTGGACAGGTTGTTGTTTTTAATGGTGAGCACTCCACTATTTGAGTCAATTAAAAAATGATCCAAGCTACCTTCCATTAGGCTGTACATCAGTTCTGGGGGCACCTCGGAGTCAGGATCCATGGCACTAACTTTCAGAACCTCCACTCCGACATAGGTAGGTAGAAGTAAGACAGTCTCAAACACAGCCTGAGTGAACACAGGTGGGTTGTCATTCACATCTGTCACTTCTATGTTGACTTCAACGGGACTCTCTGCTGTCAGCTGGGGGCTACCACTGTCTCTCACATGCACATGAAAATGGAAATGGGCGATGGTTTCATGGTCCAGGTTCGCGATTGTTCTGATTGCACCTGTGCTGGAGTCCACTGTGAAGAACTTCTTGGCCGTGGACTCAACAATCTGATACACAAGCAGAGCATTCCGATTGCTGTCGGCATCGGTGGCTCGAATCACCAGCGGGCTGTTGTTCAAGCTCCTGACGATGCTATTGATGGGGGCTGCCTCGCTTAGGCTACCCGAATATTGAGAAAAGAGAAAAACTGGCGCATTATCATTTTCATCAACAACCTGAATATTGACTGTGATGTTGGAAGCCATTCCTGCCATGTTCGTGGCCTGGACAATGAGCTGATAAGAGGAGGTATGCTCGTAATCCAGTGCCTTGCGTGTGGTGATGACTCCAGAATAGGGATTTATGGTGAAAATCCCATCAACGTTTCCATCTTTTACTTCATAAATGAGGGTGGATTGACTGATGGCAGAGATTAGAATGACTGATGTTCCAATATCAACATTTTCATTTACTTCTGCTTGGTAGTCTTTGTGAGTGAACTTGGGGTGAGAATTATCAGACATGGTGACAGAAATTCGCACAATCGCGGTGGCAGACATTGGCGGGGAACCCTGATCCGTGACTTTGACTGACAGGACAAACTGACCCATTGTTGTCATGTCTGGCTCTTTAGAAACAGTGATGATGCCCAAGACTGGTTCTATCTTAAATGTGTTCCCAGTGTTCCCTACAATAGAAAAATCAACAGGGAAATGAGTTTAAGTGGGTCATTTTTTTTTTTTTTTTTTTTTTTGCGGTATACGGGCCTCTCACTGTTGTGGCCTCTCCCATTGCGGAGCACAGGCTCCGGACACGCAGGCTCAGTGGCCATGGCTCACGGGCCCAGCCGCTCCACGGCATGTAGGAACTTCCCAAACCAGGGCACAAACCCGTATTCCCTGCATCGGCAGGCGGACTCTCAACCACTGCGCCACCAGGGAAACCCCTAACTCTTCATCTTAAGGCTACTTTACACAACATGGCAAACAGCAATTATTCATTTTCACTTCACCTCATTCTGAAATAAAATGAGAGACTTCCCTTTTAGGGGTATTCAAAAAAGCAACTGAAATGAGTTTTCCAGTAAATTGTGAATTTCAGATCAGTATCTTCTTAATCCAGGTTAACAAAAACAACAACACAGCTCTGTGTACATTCAAACTGGGAAACAGGAGAGTTTGTAGGAAAGACTTTTCTGCTTAGGGTTTTCTTATTCCCAGACTGGGCTAGCACATGCCAATGACACTGATAAAAAGGCATTTATCCTGAAACCAGTGCCATAATTCTGTGTTCTACATTATAAGAAAGAGGGTTGTAGGGATTTCCCTGGTGGTTCAATGGTTAAGAATCCGTCTGCCAATGCAGGGGACACAGGTTCAATCCCTGGTCCGGGAAGATCCCACATGCTGCAGAGCAACTAAGTCCATGCGCCACAACTACTGAGCTTGTGCTCTAGAGCCCGCGAGCCACAACTACTGAGCCCACGTGCCACAACTACTGAAGCCTATGCACCTAGAGCCCATGCTCTGAAACAAGAGAAGCCACTGCAATGAGAAGCCCACACACCACAGCAAAGAGTAGCCCCTGCTCGCCACAACTAGACAAAGCCCACATGCAGCAACGAAGAACCAACGCAGCCAAAAATAAATAAATAATTAAAAAAAAATAAAAAAGGAAGAGGGTTGTAGGAATCACTTCAGAACATTATCATATAGTCATTTGGTTTAAGACTCTCCTAAAGGTAAGCTTTGCTATGTGGAATTGGTATAGTTTCATACATATCATCAAAACCAACTTCATCCCAAACACTGCTTGGTGACGGGGGTTTGTTCAGGTATGGAGGATTCTTCTCAAGTCACCATTTGCTTTGTAAGCTGTGAGAATTTCTTCTCACTCTCCTTCTATTCTTCACTCCCCTACACCCCAACACACACAGACATAAAAGTAGACACAAAATGTATAAGGCAGTTGTTCCATCTGTAACCATTCTATTTGCTCAATTTTTGAGACATTTCTGATGAAATAAGAAAGTGTTAAAAATCTGAAGCAGCACAGAAACCAAGAACTTGAGCATAATCCTTATGAAACTAAGAAACTGGCACCCCACTTTGACAAATCTGAAATGGGAAGAGCTGTGAACCATGACACTGCGGAAAAGAGGAGGAGAGAATGGGGAACACAAAACTTGAAAAATGTAAAGAATGTGTCTCACAGGTAGTGAACACTGGGAAGCAGTATCCTTCACCATGTTATTTTTTGCTTCTCTCATGAGGCTTTCCCATGCTTCTCAAAGAACACATGCTTGTGTGTCTAGATTTTTTTACATCACAAGTTAAAAGTTTGGTTATTCAATTGTATCTGAATTTTTCTTTCTTTTTGAAGTGCTATAGTATGGCAACATACAGAGAGTTTAAATGTCTTATCATTAAGATAGGCTCCAGGATTGAGATTGCAGTTAGATAATGTGTTTATTGAAATATACAACACATACAGCTATTTGCACACTTCTTACTACATACTTATTAACTAAACTTTTCCATGTCTGAAAACAAAAATGTGATGTTCATATAAAATCTATTTCTATAAGATGCTTGCTTATTTCTCAAGAGGGAGCAAGTCCAACAAAGAAATAAAGAATTTGATTCTAGACCCCAAATATGAATATTAAACAAAATTATCTTTGACATCAGCATGATTTTTTACTTTGTCACCTGAACATGACCATTTTGTGGTGACAACAAGAAGGTCAATGAACTCATGAACAAACTTGCAAATTTTCTATGAATAGTACCGTGGAATTACGTGTGATTCCAATATTTGATTCATAGACCCTCACAAGGAGGCAGGAATCATTTCACTTTAGCATCTCAGGGGAGGAAAATATAGAGATACCTGAGTAATGGTCACCTTCTAGCAGTGGCAACAACATGCAACCCTGAATGATGAATGCCAGATCCTTATTATGGTGTCCCATGTGGAGTTTCGAGGTGAGCCCTTTCTTACTCCAGGCTCGTACATACACAGCAAGATATATATGGCAGGGATGAAGGAAGGTCAGCTTCTGACCTTGAGTAGAGCTTCCCCACCCTGCTGTTCCATGGCTGCTGACCTGCTTGTTACCCCCTTCCTGGATGCTGTGCTCATACATCAGGTCCAAATGGGCTCTTTGCCTCTTTCCCTCTTCAATGCACTGTCCCATTTTCTTAGAATCCACTTCCTGCTTATTCTCTTCTTCTGTACTTAAATCTTTGGAAGTTAATCTCTGCTTGCTTTCTTGGAATCTATGACTTCTTATAGACTTTTGGCAACTGGGCAAAAGCTGTGCTGACCTTACTTATCATTATTAATCTGGTATACAGCACAGTGCCTGGCACAAATAAAAGGTGATCAATAAATCTTTGTTGAATGATTGAGAGAGGTAGATCAAAAAAGATGTTTTTAAGTCTCTATCTGTATATATCTTGGGGTCCAATATGCCCCCATCCTAACTCAACACTTTCTTAGTCCTGGTCTCTCCTGTACTGCCCTGTCTCTGAGCCACTCATGAGCCACTGTTGGCACCAAACATCAAACCTGAACTAAATATAAGACTCGAAGTTCTGCACTTGAATTCCACCTCAGTCTTTTGGGTCAAAATGAAAAGGTTCAGTAGTTACTTTAGGCCAGACAGGGGATAGGAAATGTATGGACCACCGGTAAACAGAGTAAAATCTTGCTTCTCTGAGGTTTTTGAGAGCACTTAAATAAAACATATACTTTACACCAACCTCTTGTTATTTGACTCAAAGTCCTGAACTATCTGGGATCTGCTTCTATCCTACCATGATCCGTGAAGAAAGTTGACTTAACTAAAACCAGTCCAGGTCAAGTGTAGGTCTGTCTGTCCTGTAATTCTCATTAGCTTTTTACACATCCAATCAAAGGTTATTTTTTGAGATACCAAGCATTCCTGTGGGTTTTCTGGAAACTCGAGTTTTCTATATAAAAGATGTTTTAAGGAAATAACTTTTCCCTCTGGTTTTAGCCAACTGTTGAAGAAATGATTGAGTTCTTTCTCTATGTTCAGCACCCGGCTATAGTCTGTGGAAGCTGAAAGATAAGCAAGGCAGAATTTTCAGCTGGATGGTAAATTACTCTTAAATTACTCTGAGAACCTCCAAACTGGTTTCAAAATGTCTGGCTATCTGAGAGGAGTATATGTAGTAGCCTTCATGACAAATATAAAAAGCAAGTACACATGCAGACAAATGCTTAGAAGATGTTAAGAAAAGTAGAAATAAAACCCTATATCAAAATGATTACAATGTCATGAAACAATGTATATGCATGAATGAATTACGAGAAAAGAAAAAATACGTAAGATTAGGGGAAAACTATAGAACGGACATAAAGAGTTCTTGGGTTAGGTGACATTTCCTGTGGCATTATTTAAATATATGTATTTTAAAGTTTCCCTATATTATTTGTGAAACTAAAAGAACAAGGACTGTGTAATGAAATAATTAAAATATCCTCTGATAAACAAGAGATGAAAAATA